>NC_062568.1:190047745-190671154 GCF_022837055.1 Prionailurus viverrinus | reverse complement strand
TAGGTTCCCGATATGTGAATCTTGCCCTCAGTAATTTGCTCCTTTCAGGAGATGGTGACTGTGTTTCTGACTGGAAAGCATGCGTCCTGGCCCATCTCCGGTGTGTCATTGGCCCTCTGCCCATGTGTCGTTGCCCACCCCTGGGAGACGCGTGGGGCTGTGACTGTCCAAGCTCATGTACACAGTGCGTGTGTAGGGATTCCAGACCTGTTCTAGTCCTGCGTGACGGATTTAATCTGGTTTCAGTACGGGTCCACCCAAGAGGTTTGAGCGGGTTTGCATCAGTTTCACCTAGTTTGTTTGTTTTTTTAATTTAAATTTTTTTTAACGTTTATTTATTTTTGAGACAGAGAGAGAGAGACAGAGCATGAACAGGGGAGGAGCAGAGAGAGGGGGAGACACAGAATCGGAAGCAGGCTCCAGGCTCTGAGCCGTCAGCCCAGAGCCCGACGCGGGGCTCGAACTCACGGAACACGAGATCGTGAGATCGTGACCTGAGCTGAAGTCGGACGCTTAACCGACTGAGCCACCCAGGCGCCCCAGTTTCACCTAGTTTTAACAGGCTTGACTCACTCCATGTCTGTTTAAGCACATTTGTGTCTCCACCCGGTGGCATGTCGGCATCGTCGATTCCAAGTGGGTTCCGTATATTCAGTCCTATGATCCTCACACCTCAGGTAGAGACCGTGTCTTCGTTTAACACACGGAGAAACTGAGGCACGGAGAGTCTAAGACGCCGGCCCCAGGTTTCGTGGTTCCCGAGAGGCAGAGTCAGGATCTGAACCTCTTCCTTCTGGCTCCTGAGTCTGTGCTCTGAATTTCGGTGTCGGGCTCTGGCAGTGCGGATGAGTGTTCGAACCCCCTCAAGAGGGGTTGATTCGATCCAAGCCAGTTTGTTCTGGTTTTGCCAACGCGAGCTGCTCTGGTCTGGCTCAGCTGGCAAACGTCCGGAATGTGACACATGGCCGTCGACACACGGATCTCAGACCCCGTGGATCCTGGTGATGGAGGCCCACTGTATTGGTTCTCTAGGGCTGCTGTACCAACAGAAATTTATTTTCTCGCAGTTCCGGGGGCCCGAAGTTCAAAGCCAAGGGCCATTCTCCCTCTGGAGGCTATAGGGGAGAACCTGCTTCTGGCCCCCCTCCAGCCTCTGGGGGCTTCAGGTGCTCCCATTTCACTCCAGTCTCTGCCTCCGTGGTCACACTGCCTCCCTCCCCGTCCGTCGGTGTCCCCTGTGTGTCTCCTGTACAAGGGACACTTGGCAGGGGATTTAGGGCCCACCCAGCTATCAAGGATGACCTCATCTCAAGCTAATTACATCCGCAAGGACTCTTTTTCCAAATAAAGTAACAGTCATAGGTTCCGAGGATTAGGACATCGATATGTCTTTTTCAGGGCCTCCATTCACCCCATTATGACCACTAAGGTCACATCAAGTATTTCCCCTTCAGGACCCAGCTCTTAAAAGTGACTCTGCGCCTTCACCCAGCTGTTGGGGTTTTATCACTTTCTGCTTGGGGATGAAAGGGCAAAGTGCAAAATGTGCTGGCAGCCATGTGAGAGCCTCTTGGGCTTTTCAAGACCCACTTCATAATATTCCCGGGTGGGAAGGTCAGGGCTTCCCAGAAACATCAAGTAAAGTGTGGAAATGTCTCTGTAAACAGGCATTCAAAGATAGTACTAGCTTTCTAAGGTGTTTGCTGGCCATCTCACCAAGCTTACTATGCCTGGGGGAGCCTTCTTTCGTGAAAGTGATCCCCAACCGAAGGAGGGCAGATAATGAAGAGACGAGGGGGAGCTGTGAACCCCAAATATCCCAGGACTCCTGGCCCGGGTTGGTAAGAAGCTAGCAATTTAAATGTGGACGAAGATATGGAGCAACGGTGTCATTACTCAGCAAATAGACTCTGCAAGGAAGCAACACCCAGGGGCCTTTTGCATTCAACTGGCCCCAACACCAGTGATGCAGAAATATCACACAAAAGCGAAAGCTGGGTTTCTCTGTTCTGCATTTTCCCACCTGCACTGACAGCTGAGAACCACACACACTGGCAGGTAATGAGGGTCCGCTTAGCCCTTGAACACATCTGGCCTCTGCAGAGGCGTGGGTCCAGGCTTTCAGGGCTTGGGCTTGAGGTCCTGTTCTGCTCCTAACAGCTGGTGTCACCTTGGGCAGGCCGGAAAGTCTTTCTGAGTCTTGACTTTCCCATCCGTAAATTGAGATCATTGGATCACCCGGGGAAAGCCCTATGCTTGGCACATGCCATGTATGACAGAGAACAGACTGGTGGGCCAGGGCCGTCACAAGTTCATGGTCAGCAACTCCAAATGGTCACGCTGCTCTCCTGGAAATCCTGCTCTGTTTCTCCAGTGGCCTTGGTTGTGATAACGGTTTCACACCTAACCCTTAATCCTTCACCCCTTCTCTGTGCCTGTCTCACTCTGGTGGCGATTTGCTCCCATTGGAAAAAATGGAAACCATCAGAGGAAGTGCTCTGGTCTTTGTGTAGCTAATTCCACAAACCTATCTCCTCTTCTCTTCCGCCTCTAGGGTCGTTGCCCTGGCTCCTCTCAAAGCCAGCTGTCTTCTTGTGCTCTGGGTCCCCTCCCCTCTTACTTTATCAAGGACTTTGCTCCTAGGTAATCCCCTCTCTCTGTATCAACAGGTCCTCCCCTCCTGTCACTGCTATCAGCGCAGAGACATGGTTTTGGATCCCCCATAGTTGGACAAAACCCTCCCTTGACCCTTCTCATTCCCTTCCAGCCAACACTCCAGTTCTCTGCTTCCCTTTGCACTAAAACTTCCTGAAAAGTTGCCTCTGGTGGTTCTCTCCAATTCACTGGTTCCCGTTTGCTGTTGCAACCGTTCCAATCCAGCTTCCAGCCTCTCTTTTCCACTTAAGACAGCTCTCGGCAAGGTTGCCCCAGTTTTCCTGTTGCCAAAGCTAGCGGACCTTTCTCTCTGCTCAGCTCACTCGACCCGTGGGTAGCATTCCATACAGGTCAACTCTCCCGCCATCTTGAAACACTCTCTCTAATTGGCTCCCTGACCTCTCAGACCTGGCTTTCCTCCTTCCTCCCTGGCCACGCCTGCTTGGTCTACTGTACCATTTCCTCTTCTCCAACTTCTAATATGGGAAGGTCCCCAGGCTCAGTCTCCTCCTTCTTTTCCAGTCTGAGCTGGAAACCAGCATAGGTCACATGGTAGTCTATAGGTCCAAATGTCCCTGAAGCTGCCCAGACTCTGTCTGTCGGCCTAGGAGCAGAGCATTTGTGGCCACCTTCGAGGAGCCCAGGAGTCCCGCTCGATTTCTCCTGTCTCCCACCCCTCCCATCTGCTCCTTTGGCAAGTCCTGCCAACCCCACCTCCAAAGTAGGTCTCGAATAGGTCCCTTCTCTTGTCTGCACGGCCACCAGCCTCATTCAAGCCCCCAGCGCTGCTAGCCTGGGTCCCACTGTTGCCTCCTACATGGCCCCTTGAAATTCACTCTTGCCTTGTGGTTCTCTGTTCTCACCACAGCGGCCAGAGGGGGCCTCAGAGGGGGCGTTGCTCGTGCGCCTCCCACGATCTCCCTCCCACATTTTTATCTCTTCAGCGATCAGAAGACAATTCAGGCGCCTCGCCTCGCTCCATCCTGACGGTCCCTCGGGGCCTCATCCCGCCCCTTGTCTCCACTCAGTTACTACAGGGCAGCTGGCTCTGGGCTTCTGTTTCCCAAACAAACCAACTTGTGCCAGACCTCCGGGCTATTGTTGCACTCATCGGCTCCCTGCAAAACCCTCCCAGGCTCCAGAAACGCTGGCTCCCTCTGGCCCTTCAGGTCTCAGCTGGAATATCGGCTCCTCCCGGAGACGCCCTTGACCACCAGAACCCCAGGTCCCCACGCTGTGTGCATATCTACAGAGACTTCCCTCTGTGGAATGACTTACGGGGTACGTTTGTTTGTCTGCTTGTTTATCTGTCCATCTTCCTGTGAGGTGGAAGTCTTGACCCTCAGTCTTACCTGCCTCAGGCTCCAACGTGCCACAGCGGTGTACCATTCTGCCTGTCACAGCCCCCAAAGGCAGGGCTTTTCATGACGGAATCCAACAGGCCCCAGGAAGCCTGACATGTCACGACATGACCCAACACGCACAGCATGAGTCCTCGCTTGGATGTCCCAGATATCACTGCTCCAAGCTCTGGACATGGGCAGCTGACCACAATGGGCCACAGGGGACCGCCCGGCCCTAGCCGGAGTGTCATTTGGGGCCCAAACATCTGAGTCCCCAAGCCTCAAGGAGTGGGCCCTTGGCCACAGACCTGGGTTCAGTAAAGCACAATGGACCTCTGTCTTCTCAGGAGGTTCTGCTCAGCCTCTGGAGGAGAACGACCCATTCTGAGCACCCAGAGCAGCTGGGTGGTGGCAGCCGCGGTGCGGGGGGAGGTAAGCACTGGACTGGGGACAGGAGAGGAGGCTTGGGCCTCTGCCCTGCTGTGTGAGCTTAGGCACGTCACTGTCCCTTTTTACTTACACCTCCCTTTGTAGAAAGAGAAGAGCATGAAAGGGCCTCTAAGGAGCATTTGGGTCCAGATAGGAAACCAAGGCTGAGAAAAAGGGCAGTGTCCGCCCAGGATCATAAGTGAGGGAGGACAGAGTTATCATCAAGCCCAGGTGGCCTGCCTCCCAGAAGGCAGAAGGGCTCAGAGGGTAAGTCCCGCTGTGACTCCTCACCTGTTGCTCTGCCCCAGGCCCTTGGACCAGAATAAGACAGACAATGAGTCCCCGGAAAGGAGGGGGGCCATGGAAAAGGAAAGTGGGGCTGGAGCCCCCACCCTAGCCCTGCCCTTTTCCTCTTCTCTTTGGCCAAGGAACCCACGGAGTCACAAGATTCCATTTGGGCTGGGCTTAGTGCCAACATCAGTGATGACAAGGGACACCCCCCCCCTCCAAGCCCTGTTCTTGACTCTGCGATCTTCCCTTGCTCTGTGCTCCCGCTTCCTATGCACAGACAGGCAAGAACAACAGGCAAAGAGCCAAAACTTGCAAAGAGACACAAACAGACACCTACACAGATACACAGACACTTAGCGAGACAGACACCTAGGAGATAGGCGGGCAGAGACAATGACAGTCACACAGTTATACATACAGACACACAGGCCAACAAACACACAGACACTGGCAAAGAATACACTGACCGACAGATAGTCACACACATGACCGGCACAGAGGTCACATCCAGACGGACACACAGACAACAGCACACAGGTAACAGACAAGCGGACGCAGAGATGTACTCAAGCAGAACACCCGACGAACACATACACACACACACACACACACACACACACACAGCAAAGGCTCACACGGGGTGGGGGGGACCTACAGGGGAGTGATTTGGGGCAGAGGACAAGCAGGTGCTCCAGGACCACGCCCCAGCCCCCAGCCCCAGAACCAAACTGAACTTGATCCACAAAGGTAGGCGCTCGGGGTATGAGCTCTTCTGAAGGCGGCCTCCACCCCCCAACCCCGAGGATGTGACGTTCACCAGTGCCTGCCGAGGGGCCCGCCTTGCAGTCAGATGAATGGAGGATAGACGGGACAAGGGACTTCCCAACCAGGAGTGTGTCGAGACTTGTGGACAGTGACTAAGGGTGACTGGAGGGAAAGGGGTGAGGTGGTGACAGGTAGGGAGTCTGCATTCTGGCCGTGTGACCTCGGGCAGGTTTTCTTCTGAGCCTCAGTTTCCCACTAGGCTTTGGGAAACTGAGTCCCACTAGACTCCCAGGTCCCTGCAGGGAGCAGACAGGCCAGCTCCTGGTATGTCCGTGCTAGTCTGGGGCCCCAGGACGTTGCTCCCTCCCCCCACCATCCCTGCAACAGGGTGACTCCCTGCCCAGTGCCCCCTGGCAGGGGGTAACCCAGTCACAGATGGCCGTTGTCCTGGTCCCCCCACCCCCACCCCCAGGAGCTGGCCAGCTGAGGACATCCCCAGGCTGGGGGAGGGGTGTGGAGTGGTCAGAGAGAGGGCAAAGGGAATCCCCATGCCTGATGCTTCCCTCCCCCCGCCCCCTGCCCCAGGGGCCGGTGTGAGATGCCCGTCTGAGGGTGGAGAATCTGTCCAGGTGTAGTTTTTCATCTTTTCTGCTGTTGGAGTCCCCTGGCCCGGACCCAACTGGTTGGCAGAGGGGCTTGCGCAATAGAGAGGTAAAAGGTGACGGCGGGCATGGCGGGACAGAAGCCCCATTGTTTGGGGCCCAGGCCGGCCCGGGCAAAGGAAGGGTTTATCCCCCGGGCAGGAAGGGGGGCTCCGCGGGGGGGCACCAGCTGCCAGGGCTCTTGCCCTTGGGCCCCGGAGGGGGGCAGGTGCCAAGCAGGATGCCCTCAGGGTTGATAGAGGGGGCAGCGGTTGGCAAGGCGCCTGGGCAGCCTGGGGAGGGCAGGCCCAAAGAAGAGTTGTGGGCAGGGAGGCGGCCCCCACACCACACCCACCCCACCCCCTCGGAAGGATGAGCCTCCAAGGCCCCTAGAGCAGGGTCCTCAACCACCCTCCTCTGGATTCCAATCATTCCTGGGAACGGAGGCGGCTTGGGGCGGTCCCAAGCCTGGGGGGCACGGGAGTGCAAGGCTGTTTTTAATACTGAAGGGTCAGAGGGGTCTCAGAGATGTTTGCTGTCCCCACCCTCCCCATCATTTCCCAAAGTTGGGTCCAAAACTCGGAGCTCCGCTGCCCCCTCTCTCCCCTTCTTCGCGGCAGCCCCTCAGCCCTGCGGCGAGGCCCATTGGGAAGTCCTTACGGGTGTCAGACCACGATCCTTTCTGCTTCGGTTGCAGTTCCGCCCCCGAAGGGCACGAACGGCTGCCGTCGGAGACCCGGCGAGGACAATCACATGCTCACTGTCCCTCTCACAGGTCCCCGCTCCCGCTCCCGAGTTACAGGGCTACTCCAGGTGCGGGGCCAGCCGGGGCCCCTCCCTCCCGCCTCCTGGGCCGGGGGGCGGTGCTGCGGGCGGGGCGGTGCAAAAAGCGGTCCCGCCCCGCACTCCTCACTTGACTTTGAGTGTCCCGTGGTGGCAGGAGCCGGGAGGCCGGAGGCGCGTGGGGCAGCCCGGGCGCAGCCCGTCACCAGGTAGGGACGCTCCCCTGCGCAGGGGGCAGGGGGTGTGGGGTGTATTCAGAAGGAAGGAACAGAGAGGAGGGGGCAGGCGGAGGGACCGTGAGGGATGGCAGAGAAGGAGAGTGGAGGGGGGCACGGGGACGGACACAGAGGAACACAAGCTCAGGGGGTACCGGCGTCAGGCATGGAGGTTGAAAGAGGGGCAGAGGGACCCCGATAGGAAAGGAGACCTCAGTGCGAGCTGTGGGTGTTGAGCCAGGGGCACCAAGAACGCCACAATCCCCACCTCCTGTCCTTGAAGGTCTCCGGGGCAGGTCAGGGAGGGGCTCCATTTCTTGCCCTGTCCCCTTCCTTCCCGGGTCCTGCCTGGGGACGCAGGAATCAGGGTCTCTGACCCTGCTGAACCCCCTTGGACTCACAGCCCCAGGAAGCTGGGAGATCAGTCCCTGGGGTGCCAGGGAGTCTCTGCAGCCCGCCACCTCTGACCCCTGACATCTGCCCTCCCCGGGCCCAGGAGGCACCATGTGGCGATGTCCACTGGGGCTGCTGCTGTTGCTGCTGCTGGCCGGCGAGTTGACCCTGGGTGCCCGGCGGGGTCGTGGGCGCCGGGAGCTAGCCCCGGGTCTGCACCTGCGGGGCATCCGGGATGCGGGCGGCCGGTACTGCGGGGGGCAGGACCTGTGCTGCCGGGGCCGTGCCGACGACTGCGCCCTGCCCTACCTGGGTGCCACCTGCTACTGTGACCTCTTCTGCAACCGCACCGTCTCCGACTGCTGCCCTGACTTCTGGGACTTCTGCCTCGGCGTGCCACCCCCCTTTCCCCCCATCCCAGGTGGGCACCAGACGGCCAGGAGGGTGGGTCGCCTTGTCAACCCCAGACTCAGCAAGGCTCAGGAGCGAGGCGGACGCACTGACATGTCCAGGGGAGGCTTTGTAGAATCTGGGGAGAGCCCCCGCCCCGCTGTCTGTGGCTCTGGGACGTCCCCCTCTCCCCTCTGGTCTGACTTGAATCTCTCCAGCAAGACTGAAAGAGAGAAGATCCTTGGTCGGTGGGGTTCTAAGCTGGCCCAGGAGAAAGGCAGTCTCCTGCCCTTTCTCCCAGTCCTGTCTCCCTGCCAGACGTGGAAGGTGCTGGCCCCGCCTGCTGACTCACCCTCAGGCTGATAAAGCCTGGGGGGGTGGGGGGAGCTGGTCAGGCTCATCTCCGCCATTCCTCTGCCTTTGCTCAGGATTCTCTACCCTGAGATGGCCGGTCACACCTGAGAGGTGGGGCGAATGTCTTCCTTCCTTCAGCCCTGTCACCATCCTTTCCCACGCCCTTGCCCCTGGTCCCATAGGAGAATCACTTGAATCCCTTCCCCCAGTTCTGTGGGCCTGTGGGGGTGAGACCGAATACCCAAGTTGTCACATCCCGAAGTGCTGTGTTATCTTAGGGGAGTCGCTTGCCTTCTCTGGGCCTCGGTTTCCCCACGCCCCTCCCACTCCCCATCTCCAAGTTTCAACTCATGTAAATGGTAAAGGATCTAAGGAATGTGATGGCTGGTATCCAAGTGAAGCAAGAAGGAGCCAAGTTGGGGGTCACTGAAGAACTTCCCAGGTAGCTGTTGGTATGTTACCCAGCGGGAGATGTCTTAGGAAGTTATAGTTTGACTTTAGTTTCAGTGAGGGCTGGGGTGTGTGTGTGTATGTGTGTGTGTGTGTGTGTGTGTGTGTGTGTTGTGTGTGTGTGTTTGGGAGGATTCCCAACACCTGACTTCTGAGGACCTGGCCACCCGAGCCCGTAGTCTCTGGTCTTGATTCCACTTCTCTCCTCCTCTTCCCTCCCTCCAGGATGTACCCATGGGAGTCGCATCTATCCAATCTTAGGAACCTACTGGGACAACTGTAACCGTTGGTGAGTATGCGGAGCTTGAAGGGGGCTTGCCTTGTGGGCTCTATGGCCCGCAGACTTGGTTCAGACCCGATGCCTGCGGCTCACGTGCCGGGGACAAGTCCTTTCCCTTCTCCGAGCCTCAGTTTCTTCGTCTGTAACATGAGAATTTTTACACCCATCCTATCAACTCCTAAAACAACACTCTAACAGCATTCCCCAGGAGTGGCCAGCCATGGATGCCTGGCCCCAGGTGTGGCCCCTGAGCTGGGAGTGCTTCCCTGTCCCTGCTGGCTCGGGCTGGGCCACTGCCCCTCCCAACCTTTCTCCATGTACGGGAGAATCTGGAGAAGGGGGCGTCAGGAAGGAAACCTCTGACTGTAGCATCCGCTGCCGTGGACGGGATGAGGGTCAGGGACGGCTGAGCTGGTCGGCCGCCAACCTGCAGCAGGGCCTTCCCGGGAATGTGGCCCCTCCCCCGCCCTCCCTGTTCTGGTAGGAGGATGAAGGGTCAGGGGTGCTCCCCTACTCTAATCTGAGGCCGGAGGTGGGGAATGGGGAGGGGGTGGGTAGGAAACCTCGAAGGCCTAATGGAAATGATGGGGACCCTGTGGCTCTGAGGAGGTGGCCCTGCACCCACGCCACACCACGCCCTCTTTGCCCGGGACTGCAGAGGCCCCAGGGAGGAGGACACTTTTTGGAATGCATTACGCATAAGCTGTTTCCATTGCCTCACTGGTGTGAGGGGTGCTGGGTCACAGGGGAGTGGGGACGAATAGGGTTCAGCATGTGTCCGCGTGAGAGAACGCGCGTGTGGGTATGGTGTGAGTGTGTGTGGACTGGGCGCATGTGTTCAGAAACATGGAACATGCCTGCACGAGCCTGCAGCTCCAGATAGGACGTCTCTGGGCATTGATGGGTTAACCTCTTTCCCACTCTTATCCCTGGGGCCTGGCCACCCTGGGCCCCTCTGGAATGCTGGGGCCTGCTGCCACCAGCCCAGTCTAGACCTGCTTGGGCAGCCCTGGGGGCAAAGAGGGAGGCGGCAGGAAAGGACTGACCAGCCTGAGGTCCCCTCACTGCCCTTGGTGGCCCCCATTCCCTGTGCTCGGCACCTGAGCGAGGGTGTGGGGTCGTGTCTGCAGGCCTTCTAGGCTGCTTGAGCCCTCGAGGAATGCTTGGAGAGTCTGAGAAGGAAGAGAAGCCTGAGAGAGCCGCTTCCTACGCAGCCTCCTCCCTCTGTCCCGAAAGTGCCCCCGCCCACTCCCAGGGCCCAGGAGCCCAGCCATACTGGGTTTGTTCCCCTTGAGGCTCCTTAAAAGGCAACAGGGGAAGGAGGCAGTTTAGCCTCTTGTAATAGCAGAGTTATGAGCTTGTAAAAGCATTATAGAATTCATAGAATGCCCTGATCCGTCGACACCTATTTGTTAAAGACCTACTAAGTGCCAGGCCCTGTGCCGGGCCAGGGAGGTGCAGCCAGATGTGGTAGACCGCCCTTGAGGTTGCACAGGAGCCTCCGGTCTAACAACGGAGCCCACACACAAGTAAACATATGACAGCCTGCGACAGGTGTGGCAGGGAAAGGGCATCATGGGGGGGGGGCCCTCGTGTAGAGTGGAGTAGGGACAAGGGAAGATGGCTAGACAAGGAGGGAGCATGGGGGCCATGGCTCATGGGAGGCTAGGAGGTGGGACAGACCTCACTGCGGTTATGAGGTGGGGACAGAAGGCCCAAGGAGGTACAGGCCGCGTCCATGGGTCTCATAAGCCGTGCTGAGGGTTTTGTATTTTGTTCTAAGTGCCGGGGGAAGCCACTTGGAGGCACACTGCCTGATTTATGTCATTCAGAGATCTCTCGGGCTTCAGAGTGGCTAGGGAATGCACCGTGGGGGTGGGTTGGGCGGGGGTGGGGGGTGTAGAGAGGCAGGGAGCCTGGGTAGGAAGGCATGGTCCGGGTGACAGGTGACAAGGGACTGGAGGAAGGTGGTAGCAGTGGGGGGGGGGGGGGGTGAGGGGCAGGTGAATGCAGAGCCGTCCACGATGTGCCATCCCAGGACCTGCTGATGGCGGGCGCAGGAAATGGGGGCACGCCATGGACCGCGGCGAGTTCTGGTTTGAACACCTGCGTGAATAAGGTGCCATTTCCTGAGCTGAGGATGTTAGGGAAGGAGCAGTTTGGGGGGAGGGCAGTGTGGGCCATTTTCAGTTTGAGCTACACCCAGAGGAGATGTGAGGGGGCCAGGTGGATGGGAGTCTGAAACTCCAGAGACGGGGAGTCTAGGGTTCCTGGCCCGAGAACTAGAGCAGTAGGTAATGATTCTTGAGCACCTAAGATGGGCCAGGCCCTGTGCTAAATGCTTTATAAGCTTTACAAAACCTTGCCATTTAATTCCTGGAAGGTGGGACTATTCATTTCCTCGTTTTATGGACAAAAACACTGAGGGAGAAAGAGTTCACCTGAGGTCACATGACTAGTCAGCCAGTTGGAACCCAAGACTTGAATTTCAGGACCCCTGCTCTTAGCCTCTTCACCACAGTGCCTCATTCACTCGTTCATCCAACAAATATTTATTGGGGGCCTGCCATGTGCTAGGTTTTGGTTTCTAGGCTCTGAAGATACCACACAATCCCTCCTCTCCAGGACCTGAGCGTCTGTGAGGAAGCAGGGATAAGCTGTACACATAACTCAAGATATAGCGTGCCACATAGTGACGACGTGATCAGGAGAAAATAAAACCCGGAAGCGGGATAGGAAGGAGGCCAGGGCAGGTGATGTGTGAATGGAGGCTTGGAAGAAGTGAGAGTGAGCGTTGGGGATATGGGGAAAAGAGCAGCTCAAAGGCCCTGGGGCAGGAGCACGGCTGTTGTTGACCAGTCAGTGGAGCCCCAGGAGCCAGGACTCAGAGGAGGGGGTCACAGAGGGGACAGGAGGACAGATCACGCAGGGCCTTGTTAACACGGCCAGGACGCCGGCTCTTACTCTGTGATGTCAAGCCAAGGGGGGGGTTTTGGGGCAGGGGGATGGCATGACACCACTTGGGTTGCACAGGGTCCTCTGGCAGCAGTAGTAAAAATATACCGAAGTGTGGGTGCAGGGCAGACATGGGGAGAACAGCCGAGAAGCTGTGGCAGAATCCAGGGGAAAGGTGATTGGCCCATGATGGCTGCAGGAGAGAACGAGACGAGGTTTGGATCCTGAATCCAGGTTTGGAAAGCCAACGCGATCTGCCACTGAATCAAATTAGCGCCTGAGGGCAGGCGTCAAGGGTGACTCCCAGGCTCCCGGCCTGAGGTTCGGGAAGGATGGAGTGGACGTTTTCCACGGACCGTGGGGAGAGCACGCGTGGGAGTGGGGGGGTCAGAAATTCGGCTTGGGATGTGTTCGGGTTGAGCTGCTGTTGGACACCCCAGTGGTGAGATTGTGTCCTTGGATCTGGAGTTTAGGGAGAGATCCATCCAGGCAGCAGATACAAACCCGAGAACTGTGCACTTGACGTTGACATCTGAAGCCACCAGGCTGAATGGGATCATCTAGGGGTCTTCCCATCACCGCTGGCACAGAGCCTCAGGTCCACGTTGACTTCTGAACCCCCCTCCCTTCAGAGGATGCCCAGCCCCCTCCCCCCACCACCTCTTCGTTTCTGCTCTTCTAGCACCTGCCAGGAGCAAGGGCAGTGGGAGTGTGACCAGGAGCCATGCCTGGTGGACGAAGACATGATCAACGCCATCAACCGGGGCAACTACGGGTGAGAGGCCCTGGAAATGCCCCCAGGTGGCACAGACACACATACATTCCCCCCGAGATGTACGTGCTGCCAGGCACACCCAGATTTCACTCACGCGTAGGCTTGGCCAGGATGCGTCTCTCCTACCCATACGCACGTACCTCTAGGACCCTCAGTCCTGGCAGATCTGTGACTCCCACCCCTACTCTTTCAGATGGCGGGCTGGGAACCATAGCGCCTTCTGGGGCATGACCCTGGATGAAGGCATTCGCTACCGACTGGGCACCATCCGCCCTTCTTCCTCTGTCACCAATATGAACGAGATTCACGTAAGTCCATCCTGCCATCTCCCCATGGCCTGGGACCCCAGGAACCCTGGCACCCTGGGTCCTGTTCCTCCAAGGCCCCGGGCCTAGACCCCTCCAAGAGGCTGTGTGTCCCTGGACACACATCACTCCCCTTCTGCGGGTCTTCAGTTCCTGCCCATAACAAGATATGCTGCCCAGAGAGAACTGATGCTCGGATTCTGAGTTCTGTGGTCCCAGCCCGAGTCCCTTCGTGGCCTGCCCAGCCTGGGAAAAATGCTATTCCTCCCAGTACAGCTGGGTCAGGGCCCAAGGGGCCAGGAGGTCACCTTGGTATTTTCGGAAGGGAGGGACAGATTGTCCTCTGGCTCCGGCTAGAGAGTAGGAATTCTCGGAAACAAATGCCGACTCAGTGGAACCCCGAGGGAGGAGGGGGCTTCTCCCCTCCTGCCAGTGGGACCCCCTTCGGGCAGAAATGGGAACCATCCCCGGAATAGTCAAAGGGTGAGGAAGGGGAACCGCAGCAGGACGAGGCTGAGGCACATGCTACAGGAGGCAGTTTTGGCCAGAGTGCCCCTCCCTGCAGAGGGACAGCAGCTCAAGGCTGGGGTGACCAGCCCCTGCCCCTGTCCTTACTCCCCTGGGCCTCTGCTATTTTCTGCCTCCTGCTGTTTGCTTTGGCAGCCTGCCTGGTCACAGGACCTTACTGCTTCTTCCCTCCCCTGCCCTTTAGGGCCCAAAGCCCAAGGTCCTGGTGGGAAGAAGGAAGTGTCAGATCAGAAGGTGCAGAGGAAGAATGAGGGAGTGGGGGTTGAGAAGGAAAAGTGGGTGACCCTGGCCTGGCCACTTCTCTGCTGGCCTCCGTCCCCTCATCTGTAACTCATCAGGACTGGCCACCCCCACCTGACCCTGAGAACGCATCAAATGGTGCTTGGGTCTTCCCCTTGAGTCGATGTGGAGATTACTGGAATCGCTCGGCAGCAGGAATGCTCAAGATCGAACCGCGGAAGGCCCTAGACTCTTGGTGGCCCTTCAGTGCCAACGGGCCCCTGAAGGGTAGACGGGGGCAGAGGCAGGAGGCAGACGGAGTGACTTTTGCTTTGCAGACAGTTCTGGGCCCAGGGGAGGTGCTGCCCACAGCGTTCGAGGCCTCTGAGAAGTGGCCCAACCTGATCCATGGGCCTCTTGACCAGGGCAACTGTGCAGGCTCCTGGGCCTTCTCCACAGCAGGTACGTCCAAGGGTGGAGGCTGGGGCAGCAGGAAAGGAGGGCCAAGGCCCGAGCCCCCTGACGGCCCTTCTGCCTCCCCCCCTCCCCCACCAGCCGTGGCATCCGATCGCGTCTCAATCCATTCCCTGGGGCATATGGCACCTGTCCTGTCGCCCCAGAACCTGCTGTCTTGTAACACCCACAACCAGCAGGGTTGCCGTGGTGGGCGTCTCGATGGGGCCTGGTGGTTCCTGCGACGTCGAGGGTGAGCAGCAGAGGGCGTGGGCAGGGAGGAGGATGTGAAGCGTGGGCCTCAGGAAGGCAACCCTCAGGAGGGGCCAGGGCCACGCCCATCACATTCACCTCTCCTTGCTCCTTCCTCCTCCTCCTCCAGGGTTGTGTCCGACCACTGCTACCCGTTCATGGGCAGCGAGCGGGACGAGGCTGGCCCCGCGCCCCGCTGTATGATGCACAGCCGGGCCATGGGTCGGGGCAAGCGCCAGGCCACTGCCCGATGCCCCAGTAGCCATGTCCATGCCAATGACATCTACCAGGTCACTCCTGCCTACCGCCTCGGCTCCAGCGTAAGTTTATACTTGGTTGAAGGGGCAGAGGCAGGAAGGCTGGCCAGAGGGTGGAGCCTCACGCCTGATCGACACTCTCCTCCCCACCCCCAACCCTCCAGGAGAAGGAGATCATGAAGGAACTGATGGAGAACGGTCCTGTTCAAGGTAAACGCCCCTCATCCTGCCCCCTGGTTCCAGAAGCTCGTGCCTGCTTGAGACCGAGCACGGCACGGCAGCGCAGGGGGTCTGCACAGCATTGGGTAGCAAGTCCCACTGGGGCTGGGAGTCAGTGGGACCTTGTCCCCTCCCCACGGGCAGCACCCTGGGCGGGGAGGGGGGTGGGGGGACACTTAGAGTCTTGGTATGGGTCTGGGCATGCGTCTCCAGACCTGTGCCGATGGGCTGAGCCGGGCCTACTTGGACCTCTGCCCACAGCTCTCATGGAGGTGCACGAGGACTTCTTCCTGTACCAGGGCGGCATCTACAGCCACACCCCAGTGAGCCTTGGGAGGCCAGAGCGATACCGCCGGCACGGGACCCACTCGGTCAAGATCACAGGGTGAGGGGCTTGGGGGCCAGAGAGGGGAGGGGGCCGCAGGGCTTGCACTGGGGGGCTCCGAGCCTACCTCGAATCCGTCCCGTCTCTCTGCAAAGCCCCGCTTCGAAGAGGAGCAGACCAAGACAGAAAAAGAGGAGAGGTTTGCCTCGCACCGAGAGTGGGGGCCTTTGAAGGTTTTCTAGGAACTGGTCCTCCCTTACACACTGTGATAAAATTCACTCCAGTGTAATACAGACAAGGATTCAAGGGTTGCTCAACCTCACTCCATCTCAGCACCCACCCCAACTCTGCCTGACTCACGGACCCCCACCCCTGGGCTTCAGTGCCCCCACCTGATATACCCAAAGATGTTCGAGTCACTGATTTCAATTGTCCAACCAATGAAATGTACTTTGCAGTGGGAGTCTGGGACCTCCAAGGTACCCCAACCTTGCGGTCCCTGGTACCCAACCCCCCCCCTGGCTTCCCAAGTGAGGAGAGAGGGCAGGCAGACGTGTGAAGTTGTGAGGTCCCGGAGACCTGGTCCCCAGGATGTGGGGCCCTGGAGGAGGGAGGCCCAAGTTCTCCCCCTTTCGGCTCACCCCTCCAGTTATTCCGTTGGTGCCCAACCCCACGTGGGCGTGGGCACACAGACTTTGAAAGGTGGGGACTGAGAGTAGAGAGAGGGTTAGAGCCCCGCCCAAGCCTGGAAGGGAAAGTGCCCTGGGGTTCGAGCCCCTCAAGGCAGGTGGAATCAGCGCCCTCTCCCTCCCTGGCTCTGCCGCGCCCTCCTCAGGTGGGGACAGGAGACGCTGCCCGACGGAAGAACGCTCAAATACTGGGTGAGTCCCTGCCGAGGGTGCCCTGCGGCGGGCCGCGGCCTTCTCACCGCCCCCCACTCCCCCTGCCCGCCCCCCTCACCACCGCCCCTCCTCATCCCCAGACGGCGGCCAACTCGTGGGGCCCAGCCTGGGGCGAGAGGGGCCACTTCCGCATCGTGCGCGGCGCCAACGAGTGCGACATCGAGAGCTTCGTGCTGGGCGTCTGGGGCCGCGTGGGCATGGAGGACATGGCGCACCGCTGAGGCCCTGGCACCGCGCCGGGCTGGCCGGCGGAAGAGCCCCTGGGGGGGCGACGCTGCCCACCCCGCCCCGCCCGACGGAGCTCCGGGGGCGCAGGCGGGCGCCTGGGGTCTAATCCCCCTCGCGCAGGTTCCGCTGACGCAGCGCCCCGCCTGGGAGCCGCGGGCAGGCGAGGCTGGCGGAGCCCCCAGACCTCCCAGCGGGGACTGGGCAGGGCCTGGCCCGGGAGGAGCGGGCCTGCAGATCCCAGGCCCCGGGCACCCCCCCGGCTCAAGACCACGGAAGCCAGGACACCCCCAAGTCTCCAGCCCCACTACCCCATCCCACCCCCGTACTCTTATCCTCCAAAGATATTTATTTTTCTTCTCACGGTTTTAAAAATAAAAAGAGTACTGATAACTGTAGTACCTTGGAACTTTGGGGAGTGGAAAGCCAGGCAGGGGCTGGTATGGCATACGGTCAGACAGCAGGAAGGAGGGCCTGAGGCCTTGCTGGTGAGCAGGGGTGGGGAGGCTAGAAATCTTAGTTGCCATTCGGCCCTATTTGTCAGTGGTCCTGGGCACGGACCCACTTGGAGGTGGGGCATGGATGGCATGGCCTCTGGCCCTCAGAGAGACATGGGCCCGTGGGAACCACCTTTCAGACGCTGACTCAGCGCTGCCCGGTGGGGGGAGCCTGACCCACCAATCAGCAGAACTGGCGCCAGTGCCCAGCAGGCAAGGGGGGCACAGCCCCACAGAGGCTGGAGCCTCTGTCTCCGCAGATCAGCCTCTCCAAGCCACCCAGGCGAAGCCCCTCCCCCCCCCACTGCCTCCTCCCCCTGCCCCTGGGCCACGCTGGACCTGCCTCTCTGAGTACTCTCCCTACCCCACCTCCCCAGGATCCCCGTATTTCTAGGCCATGAGGACCCACTCCACCAGCCTCCTCACCAAAGCTTCTTCAGCCCGTGCCCAGGCTATTCCAGAGTCCTCACTGCCCCTCAGATGTCCTGTGCACAGGCAGAACCGTCAGGCATTTGCACATGCTGTTCCCCAGTCTAGATGCCCCTCCATTCCATCCTCCACTTGCCCGTCTGCTGTTTCAAAGCCAACTCCACTGTACCCTCATTCAGGTAGTACCTGAAGGGGCTGCTGGTGTGCCAGGTATTGTGCAAGGGACCCCAGGTTTCCCAAACCACCGACCCTACCCAGCATGGCCTAGACACCTCCTGCCTGGACTCATCTACACCCTGCCCTTTCACCCAGTATTTTCACTTCTCTGGGTGTCTACCTACCTCCTCTGTTATGCTGGAAGTTCCTTGAGAGCAGGGACTGGGTCGGGTTCATTAGGGGTCCTGGCACCCACACCTGTACCCTGGTATAAGGGGGCATTACGGTTTGTGGAATGGTTGAGTGGCTAGGCCCTGTTCTTTCTCCCTCCACTTGGCTCCCAAGACCCCCGCCCAGCCGGTCCCTCTGGGCGCTGGGGTCCCTTCCTTTCCAAGAGCCCAGGAGGGCTGCGCTTGGGGAGGGGGCTCCCGGAGGCAGCAATCGTCCTGGTCTGGTCCCGACCCCAGCCGACCGAAAGGCAGGGGGAGCCTGAAGGGGGACAGCGGGAGGTCCTCCTCCGGGACAGGCAGCCCCTCGGGGCCGCGTCCCGGCATCACCTGAAAGGAATGCGGGGCTCCCGATAAGCGGCCGCCTTTGTCTCATTTCCTGTTTGCCAGGACGTCCCGAGTCGGCTCCCCTGGGCGGCCCGCCCGTCCGCAAGGAGCCAAAGCCGCCTGGGGGGGGGGGGGGGGGGGGGCGGGGACGAGGGCGGGAGGGGAGTCCCGAGCGGGGCCCGAGGGGGCGCCCGCCCACCACCGCCTCCGCGGGGCCGGGACGCGCGCCCGGCTGCTCCCACCCCGCTGGAAAAACCCCCGTCCAGCGCCCGCGCGGCCGGGCGAGGCTGGAATTTTCTGCAAGGACCTTTGGCGGAAGCAGAGCGGGGTGGGGAAGGGAGGGGAACAGGGGCGCGGCCGCGTCTCGGGCCTCCGGCTGTGCCAACACGGGGTGGGCGGGCGATCTGCGGACCCGTGGCGGTCGGCCCAGCCCTTCCTCAGTTCTGTCCGCGGCCAGGGAGCCCCAGGGCCTCCCGGCGGCCGCCCTGGAGCGGGAGAGGGTGCGGGTGGCGGAAGGGTGCTGGGGAGGGCTGAGCGAGTACCTCAGTAACCTCCGTCAGCCAGGGTACCTGCCCTTGGGTAGTTCATAAAGAAATCCTGGCATCCCACTCCCTTGCTGTGTGTCCTGAGGCTGGTCCCTTTCTCTCTCCGGGCCAAGGGCTTGGGTCTTGAGGCAGACCTGGGTTTGAACCCCTGCTCTGTTGGTTACACTCGCCGTGCTTAATCTTGCCGTCTCAGAGCCTCTGGTTTTCTCTCTAGTGGGGATGATAGTACTCATCTCCTGGTGGTGTTGGTAGGATTACAGGAGACAAAACATGCCAAGCATGTAGCGCAATGCTTGGGACTTATGAAGGGCTCAACAAATGGTGACAGCTGTAATCATTTTAAGGGCATTGGACTTGATAATGCAGAGGCTTTTCATAATGAGCTAAGCATTTATTGAGTGCTTAACCACAGCTTTCTGCCAGCACATTGTTCTGAGTGCTTTACGTATACGATCTCATTTAATACTAGAAACAAACTCCTATTTCCTTATTTTGCAGATAAGGAACAGAAGCATAGAAGAATCTTGGAAGTTGGCCGATGCAGGATTCAAACCCACGAGGGCTGAATCCTCCTACTAATCGGCTTTGCGTTAGTGGTAGTGGCTGATTGGCAGTGATGGTCCAGTGTCCCTTCCCAGTCCTCTCCCTGCTTGGGAAACTCTTACTCGTCCTTAAAACCCCAGCTCAAATGCTCCTTTCCTGGCGTCCATGGTCTAGTCCACCATTCTCGGCACAGCCGGAGTACCTGTTGACAGCCTTTGCTCCTACACAGGAATGAGGCAGGATTTTTTTTTTTCTTAGTCCTGTCCTTTCCTATCCACTAAATGTTCTGCTTGGGCATTCATCCTGGTCTCCTGTGGGGCTCTGTGGGGTCCCTAGTCACCTGACTCTAGTCTCCCCCGGAGCTGCTGAGTTCTATCGCTTCACGAGTACTGACGCCTCACATCTTCCTGGTATCTTTGCCAAATCCTCATCCTCGCCTGGTGCCCATTAAGGGAAAGGAATCTATGCTTACCGAGCCTGCAGCAGGCCGGGCCTTGGGTTGGGTGCTTCACATGCTTTAGCTCATTTGTTACTATGCACATCCCTGTGAGAAAGTATATCTTTAGAAATCGATGCCAACCGGAGAGGTGACTCTCAGAATGCAAGGGAGAGGCCAACTCCTAGATTGTGAGCAGAGCTGCTGGGCCCGAGCACAGCCCAAAACAGGGGCCCAGATACTGCTGGGTCTACCGACTGTCCCTCTCTCTCCTCTGCCTTTCCCTCTGCAGACTAACTGCCATGAGGAAGGACATGTGGCCAGTGATGACAGCTCCTGAGCTTTTCAGCCCGCAGCGATTTTCTCAGTTTGGGTTCCAAACAAGACCGATGGAACAGGGAAGGCTTCTGATCAGCCTGGCTGTGGTCAGAGGTCCACCTGTGGGCCAATCACTTGTGGCCAAGGGACAGGATCATAGGAGTGGGGACAGCCCTGGCTGAAACAGTGTTTGGAGCGGAGGAGATCCCCAAAAAAGGAGAGGGCTGCTGTTCCAGGGCAAGTGGGTGAAGCTGAGCAGATGACAGAACAATGCCCATGGCAGCTAGGGATCACTGTTACTCCTACTTGACAAAGAAGTCGAGGCTCAGGGAGGGGGGTGACTTGTAAGGCCACACAGCTGATAAATGGTGGAGCTGGATATGGACCACACTGTCTTCCAGTGAATTTGTAGAGATCCCCTTTGCAGGTCAAAGAGTGAGAGATTCCTCCCCCCGCCCTCCCCCCCCCGCCAGCTTCCCCCCTCCACTCCCTGCTGAGCCCTGGGGGATTTCACCCACTCCCTGAAAATTCTGTGGCTCTGACCACAACCTGCAAGGCGGCCTCTTCCCAAGGTGAAGCAAGGCTGAGTCCAAGCAACCCTTGGAGGGTAGCATCCTGCTTCCTATTCCAAGGGTCGCGGCAGGGTCCACCACGACGAGATGGTTAACGGGAGTTCGCCACTTCACAGATCAGGGAGACGGCTGCCAAATGAACCTTACTGGACATATGCGCTATAGGAAAGAATGGTTATTACCCGCCCCCCCCCGCCCCCTCCCCCCTGTTTTACGGGGAGGAAACGCTGGGCGAAGGGGAGGGGAAGTGAAGTGCCCTTCCCAAGGACGCATTGCTAGGAACTGGTAGAGAACTTCAACTGTCAGGCTCCAAAGCCTGGGTTTTCCCTGCCCTCTGTCCTTGTGC
This sequence comes from Prionailurus viverrinus, assembly GCF_022837055.1. NCBI lineage: Eukaryota > Metazoa > Chordata > Mammalia > Carnivora > Felidae > Prionailurus > Prionailurus viverrinus. The sequence continues at coordinate 190,650,354 of NC_062568.1, read as the reverse complement.
ACACGCAGCCGCCCTTCATCATGTACCCCAGCAGGCTCTGTGGCCTCTAACTCTGCAGGGATGACTAGGGCCTGAAGTTTGGGGGCTCACAGATGCTGGTGGTCGTGGTGTGCCTGGAGGGAGGGGGAGTCATGTGGCTTATGAACACCCAGGACGGCTTGGCTTGGGGCTGCAAGGAGGTGTGAGAGTCTGCAGAGCAGGAGCAAATCACTGCTCATCCTGGAAAGTCAAGTTCAAAAGCCGCCTCCTCAGGGGCGCCTGGGTGGCTCGGTCAGAGTCAGCTCAGGTCATGATCTCATGGTTCCTGAGTCTGAGCCCCAGAGCATGGTCTCTGTCGTCAGGGCAGAGTGTGTTTCAGATCCTGTTGCCCTCTCTCGCTCTGCCCTTCCCCACTTGTTCTCTCTGAAAAATAAACATTTTTTTTTTTTAATTGAAAGCCTCCTCCTCTGAGAAGCCTTCCTGACTCTGTATGGTCATCGCAGTCCTCTGAGCTCCTACCCCCACCCCACTTTGTCCAGCATAGTATGCCTTCCTGACTGTAGGCTTCTCAAACAGGGCTGTGCCTTGCCCTCTGTGCTCTTGGCATCCCTCCAACCTCTACTGGGCACAGAAGGGACACAGGAGCTGTTTGTTGGGAGAGTGGAGGAATGATTGAAGGAATGGATGACCCTGGCGGGGCCCAGATGCCTGGTCACCCTTGGCAACAGGGCCCCCTGGTGGCTGAATCCGTAGGTCGCCCTACCGCAGCCCAGAGAGATCAGGAAGAGATCCAAGCTGACTGTGTACCAATGTTGGACATACATTCCCTCATAACTGCTCTTTGAGGCCGGAGACTGGCCCAAGGGGATAAAGAAGGAAAGGGCAGAACTGGGGATGGCTCTCAGTCTGTTGGCCTTCAGAGGCTTGTGGTTGCTGTGGCCCCCACTCTGCACCTGTTACCCACATGTTGTGCCCCAGCCTGTCCGCGAGAGGTTTTGGCTTTGAGGTTTCTCTCACCTGTGGCATCATCCCCCCACTCCTGCCTCCACTCAGGCTGCCCTGTCCCCCCCCCGCCCCCCATCCATCCCCTGCCAGCACACACACACACACACACACACACACACACTTCCCTTGGAAAGCCTCTAACTCAGAGCCGGACAGACCCAGGTTCAAATTCCAGCTCCCCTAAATAAATTCCCTGAATCTCACTTTCCACTCTGATCTTCAGTTTCCCAGTCTGTACAATGGGAACAGGGACCTCTGTGAGACCTAAATGGAGAACTTCCCTGAGAATGAGGATATGAGGGAAACAAGCTGGGCCCACTGAGAGTTGGACAGAAGAAATTGATATGTAATGAATCAGAGCAGAGATGTCCAAAGTCATCTCAAAGGGCCAGGCTAGTGTGGTCCTGCAGAAGCTGACAGGCATTAAGTGAAAGTATTGACCCACCTAAAGTAATAAAGCATCCTCAGACAAAGGTGAGTCCCAGTGACCCCAAGATACTGAGTTTGGCCAAGGAGAGACAGCTCTGGCTATTGAACCAGTGGCCAAGCTGGACAGGTGTTGAAATGGATGAAGTGGGTGTTACTGATGGGCTTTGAGTACTCCCTTTCCCCTGGGCACTATGACGCTCTGGAGACCTGGAGGCTGTGACTCTCTTAGCCTGGGGCTATGAACCCAGGGTCTCCGTCTCAATGGTCTTTGAGACCAGGCAGATCCAAGAGCGAGCCAGGAGTGTGAAAACAGGGAGTGGTGGCGCCTGTGTCCAGCACATGTTAGAGAGTGCGCCCTTGCCTAAAGGCATTCAGAACCAATGACTTAAACACACGATGCCAGCCTGCATCACTCAGGGTCCCAATAGGAAACGGATGGCATACTTTGATTAGGGGAATTGGGGCAGCATTTATTTTTAAAAGGACTAATGACGAAGCAGGGCGTAGGGGAGTCACAAGGGAGAGTGCAAGAGCCTGGGGCAGCATTAGCAGCAGCAGCAAAGCTTTCACCCCTAAGCCTGCAGGGTCAAAGCCAGGGAGAGGTGACCCGTACTCGGATGGAAAGGGCTTCCAGAGCAGAGGAGACCTCAGCGAGAAGGAGCTGGGAAATAAACACCCCGATTCCACTCTCTTCCTTCCATCTCATCTCCTGCTGGGATCCCCATTTGCCGAACCCCACAGGATGCCCCAGCTGTGGACTTTGAAATGAACAAAAAATACACTTCTCTCTTATTTTAAGCACTGTTTTTAGAGTCTTTGTCACATTGGTCCCATCCTAAGCAATACAATCGTAGAGGAAAACACCTGCCAGGAAGTTAGAATAATCGCGAATGTATATGTATCGTGAACTTATATTTCTCTGGCAGGAATGTAAAGAGACAGTAACGTATCTATAAACAAAGCGGGGAGTGTTCATTAAACTTTCGCAAAACCAATGGCTCAAGTAGCAAAGCATTGGTGAGGATACAGAAGTTTGAAGAATATAATTAAGGAGCTTCATCTACTGGGTAAACATAAACTTCTATTACAGCCCCCCCCCCAACACACAATACTCATTGTTTTCAAGCTCAAGTGGAACATTAAAAAAAATCACATACGTGGCATGAAGAAAGTCTACAATTTTTTCCAAAAATCAATATCACTGCCAAGTTCTCTAATCCCAATGTAATAAAATCAGAAACCAACAATGAAAGGTTGGCCAAGGAAATCCAATATGCTTTGTAACTTAAAAACTCATTTCTAAATAAGTCATGGGATAAGGAGAACATTATCGTGGAAATTACAAGATATTTAAAACTAAATCACAATAAAGCTAAAGTGGAACTTGAAGGAAAAATTCTAGCCTGAAATGCATTTATTAAAGACAGGAAGGATTGACAACAATGAATTAAGTGTCTGACTTGAGACGAGGAAAAGGCCATCAGAAAACCCAAAGAGAGCAGAAGAAAGGAAATAATAAAGCAGGAAGGAACGCTATGGAAACCAACAGAAAGTTGAATTCTTTTAAAAAGACTTAGTAAATTCTTCTAAAAGCTTCAGCAAAATAAACAAATTATTTGCACAAAATATACCATATTAGGAACAAAAAGGATAGGACTAGAGATGCAGTCAAGCTTTTAAAAAATCACTTTTAAACACCATGGAGAGTTCTGACGAGATGTCAAATCAAGATAATAGATAAAACACAGGAAATAAACCCAGAAAGAAAAAGTAACTTGCAAGAAATGGAAAGCAAAAACATGATTAAGCGTGGGAAATTCAAATAAGAGTGGACTTAAGAAAAATTCTACAGGGGCGCCTGGGTGGCTCAGTCGGGTGAGCATCCAACTCTTGATTTCGGCTCAGGTCACGATCCCGGGGTCATGGGATTGAGCCCCAAGTTGGGCTCTACACTGAGCAAGGAGCTTGCTTAAGATTCTCTCTCTCTCTCCCTCTGCCCCTCTCTCCTACTCCTGCACACACGCACCCTCTCTCTCCAAAATAAAATTTTTTTAAAAAGTTAAAATTTTACAGACATTTGGGGAATAAAATAAAGAACGTAAGACCAAAAAAAAAAAAAAAAAAAACAAAACTGGGAACAATCAAATTATAGGCAGGAAGCTAAGATCAGGGTTCAAAAGTATTCTAACTAAGGTCCTTGATTGTTCTAGAAGAGGACATTGATTAACTTTAGACTTTGTTAAGTTGAAGTGGGCATGTTAAAAAATTTTAAGGATGACTAATGAAAGAACAGAAATAGAATGTATTCTAAACCTGCAGAGAGGAAACAAAGGGAATGAAGACAGTCCAATTCGTTCACCTCCAGGCAGGAAATGACAAATAAAAGAAGCAAAGGAAAAGCTTGGTGTGGCTGTCAGTTTCCAAGATGGCCCCAATGATCCTGCCTCCTGGGACCCACACCCATGTGGAGTCCCCTCCCATAATGTGCAGGTGGGACTTAGTGACTTGTTCCTGTGTGGTAAAATATGATAGAAGTGATGGTATGTCACTTGCAAACAGGGTTGGCCGTCTTGGGAGTATAACCCACGTTCTGACAAAGGGCACTGTCCTCACTAGGGCTCCATGCTTGGTTTAGTGCTCTGCTCTCGCTGACTTGAAATTCCTACCAATTTAACAAGGGAGCCCACGAGTTATGTAGCCAGTTTTGCTTCCAAGGTCAGGTTATCAGTAAGGTTGCCAGATAAAATTCAAGAAGTCCAGTCAGATTTAAATTTCGAATAAGCGATGAATGAGTATTTAGTATAAATATGGCCCGTGCGAATATTGAAATAGTACCTGAAATTTAAATTTAACTGTGCATCCTGTATTTGTTGGCTAAATCTGGCGACTCAATTAGAAGAGACCCACAGCTTTCATCCTGTTGCTCTCTCTGTGTGCTGTCTCTTTCGGATCTCTCACTCTGGGGAAGCCATGTTACAAGCATGGAGAAGTTCATGTGGCAAGGGACGGAAGCTTCCTGTCTCTGGCCACGGGGATGAACTTGGAAGCAGATCCCCAACAGACCCTTCAGATGGCTGTAGCCCTGGCCGCCAGCTTGACTGCAACCTCACAGATAGCCTGAGCCAGGATCGCGTAGCTACGTGGTTCCCAGATTCCAGACCCTAAGAAATTAGGGGGGATAATAAATGTTTGTTGTTTTGAAATGCTCTTTTGGGGGGTCGTTTGTTACAGAGCAATAGAGAACTATTGATCATACACATGGTAAATGGAAAACACAAAAGAGGATTTAGAAATAACGTTCTAAATGCTAGTCATCACAAAAAAATGTCAATGGACTGGTTTCAGCAGTTGCTAGTTTATCGTAGTGCAAGAAAACGCATAATCTAGCTATGTGCCGCTCCTGAGAGACATCTAAAACAAAGCTACAGAAATATTGAAAGCAAAAATATGAAAAAAGACACCTAGGGTATAACTTCCCATTGTTTGAGCAACAGTGCAGCCCAAACCTTTTGCACTTTGACACTGAATCCTGATTTGCTTTTTCTTTCAGGGAGGAGGCAGAGATCTGTTGGTCCAGGAGGAGTGTCTGTCCACCAGCCTCAGTTTATTTCCTGTGATGTCAAAGTACCAGCTGCAAAGGATCAATCACGATTTGGTCTCAGCCGATCATGGAATCTCATTTCTCTTGGTTAGTGATTAAGGAAAAGACGCTCAAGTGCCCCAGTTCTGGAAACTGGGATGTAAAGAGAAATCTGGAAGTGTTTCTTTCCCTTTCCCTTCTCCTGCCTGGCCCGTGGACACCAGTGCCTCAGAGTGCTGCAGCCTCTTTGCAATCTTGATGACAAGTGTGAGCACAAAGGCCTCCAGGCTAACGCTCAAGAGAAGGAAACACAGAGCAAGCCTGGGTACTGGTGAAAACATACATCAGTTTGCTTCAGCCACTGTCGTTGGGTTTTGTTACTTGCAGCTAAAAGCATTTTTTTAACGTTTATTTTGAGAGAGAGAGAGAGAGAGAGAGAGAGAGAGAGAATGAGTGGGGGAGGGGCAGAGAGAGAGGGAGACACAGAATCTGAAGCAGGCCACAGGCTCTGAGCCATCAGCACAGAGCCCGACTCGGGGCTCAAACCCACGAACTGCAAGATCATGACCTGAGCTGAAGTCAGACGTTCAACCAACGGAGCCACCCGGGTAACCCCTAAAAGCATTTCTAATGAGCACAGGAGGCAAATACTAAGCCAAAAAAAGCGGGTGTAGCTTTATAAATCTCAGATGTAATGGACTAAAGGCATCATTATGGATAAGAGAGTCATGGTATAATGATTCACAAGAAACATTTTTTAAAGAAAAGAAAAATTCACCAGGGAGATATAATTCTGAGTTTCTTTGAAGCTAACAGCCTAGCCCTCAGGTTACATAAGGCAGAGTCAACACACTTTTCTTATAAAAGGACAGATAGTAAATATTTTAGACATTGTAGACCATACAGCCTCTGTCTCAGCTACTCAACTTGGCCATTGTAGTAAGAAAAAAGCCATAGGTCATACATAAACAAAGGAACATGGCTGTGTTCCAATAAAACTTTATTTAAAAAAAATAAGGAGTGGGCCAAATTTGGTCCACGGACCGTAGTCTGATGACCACTGATAGAAAGTGAAACTTGAGACAATTCAGAGAAAGATGGATGCATCCCTAATCCTCCTGAGGATCTTATCTTTCCTTTCTCCATAGTTACTAAGCCAAGTGGCCATAAGATCCGTAAATATGTAGAATATTTGAACAACACAATTAAGAAGTCTGGTCACAAAAATTGGCATGCTTTTCATGCAGTATGAGAATGTTTACAAAAATTGTTCCCATACTAGGTCATGAAGCAAGTCTTCCCACAAAGCGAACTGATGTCTCATAGGCCCTTTTCTATGACCACAGTCCACTAAAATGAGAAAACTGTAACAAAAAGGTAAATTCTCATTGGAAAATTAAAATCAAACCAAAGGCTCGATGGGACAAAGAAAAAATACAAAATATAAGAACTGGCTGATGATGAAAGCAATACATTTTGAAATTTAAGTGCGGCGAAAACAACCCTTGAGGGGATGCGTATCCTCTTAAATGCCTTTATTAAAGATTGCACCTTGGGGCACCCGGGTGGTGCAGTCGGTTAAGCGTCTGACTCTTCAGTTCGGCTCAAGTCATGATTCCAGAACCATGGGATCGAGCTCTGTGTCGGGCTCCACGTTGAGCATGAAGCCTGCTTGAGATTCTCTCTCTCTCTCTCTCTCTCTCTCTTTCTCTCTCTTTCTTTCTTTCCCTCTGCCCCTCCCCTGTTCATGCTTTCTCTCTCTCTCTCTCCCAAAAAAAAAAAAAAAAAAAAAAAGATTGCACCTAAATAAAGATTTCCCATTGGTGACCTAAGCATTCCACTTAGGACACCAGAAAGAGACAACATAATCATGTCTCCCCCCCACCCCCGCCCGTAGCAGGAAATAATAAAGATAAGAAAAAAAACAATGAACAGAAAGCAAAGAACCAGCACGGATGATCGCCAAAGCAAATGACTTATAAAACAGGTACATTTGTAGTAAGCGTGGTTAAGAAAAAAGAGAGAAGGCCCAAATGAATAATGAAAAGAGGGAGTTACCTAGACAAAGATTTTTGCTGACCACGAGAAACAACTTTGTACGTATAAATTGGAAAATGAAGACGCGGTGTGTCTTTAAAAGATAACTTATCAAGACTGACGTAAGAAATGGAAATGAAGGGGCCCCTGGGTGGCTCAGTCGGTTAGCATCCGACTTCAGCTCAGGTCATGATCTCACAGTCCGTGAGTTCGAGCCCTGCGTTGGGCTCTGTGCTGACAGCTCAGAGCCTGGAGCCTGCTTTGGCTTCTGTGTCTCCCTCTCTCTCTGCCCCTCCCCTGCTCATGCTCTGTCTCTCTCTGTCTCAAAAATAAATAAAAACATTTAACAAAAAAACTTAAAAAAAAAAAAAGAAATGGAAATGAAAAAGAAAACGTCACGTTAAAGAAACAGTTGTGTAGACTGTTCTCCCAAATCTCCCCTGGATCTATAGTGATCACATCCTTTTCATTCTTAATATTTGCTTATTTGTTCCTTTTTATATGCAAATCAGCCTCGGAGGTTTGAGTATTTTTTTAATCTTTTCAAAGAACTCACCTAATCCTCTCCGCTGTGCCTGTGTTTTCTATTTTACTCATTTTTGTTTGCTCTCGTCTTCATCATTTCTTCGCCCTGCTTTCATGGGGTTTACTCTCTGGTTCTTTTTTATTTTCTAAGTGAGAGAAAGAATTTTTCAGCATCCCTGCCGTCGTCCCAGAGGAAACCGCTATTCTCCTTCTGTCACTGTAGATTAATTCTGTCTGCTTTTGAGTTTCACGCAAATAGAATTATGGAGTATTTACTTTTTCTGGCTTCTTTCACTCAACAGTCATTCTGCGACTTTCCCCCCGTGTCGCCTGTCACAATTGTTAGGCACGTGTGCTTGTGTCCGATGCGTTTTGGGATGTAGCATCCCACGGTCCGAATCTACTGCAACCTATTTATCCATTCAACTGCTGATGAGCATTCGGGCTGTCTCCAAAAGCGTGTTTTTAAACTTCCAGACAAGCGGGAATTATTTATTGTTACAGATTCTTAAGTGGATTTTGGTGGGAGAATATGGTGTGTGTGACTGGTGTGTGAGACTTGCTGGGAGGCCGAGAATGTGCTCAATGTTTGTTAAGCGTTCCACGTGTGCTTGGGAAGAGTGAGTCTCAGTGTTGGACTCTCTTTAGGTCGGGAAGCTGGGCTTGTTCAGTGTGAGGTTCAAATCGCCCATGCTTTTCATCATTCTTTTTCTGATTAGAAACAGCAGTCCATAATAAAGAGAGGTGTTGTAAACTATCCCGCTTAGAACCCTGTATTGCCGATGTATTATTATTACTGACTTATTTAGCTTGTCTCTACCCTGGTACCTTTGCTTTCTCTTTGTCTCACCTTTGCTTTGCATTTCATTCTCCTTCCTTGCTTTTTTATTTATTTTTTATTTTTATTTTATTAAAGAAAAATGTTCATTTATTTTTGAAAGAGAGAGGGAGAATCCCAAGCAGGCTCTGTGCTGTCAGCGTTGGGGCTTGATCCCATGAACCGTGAGATCATGACCTGAGCCGAAATCGAGAGTCAAACACTTAAACGACTGAGCCACCCAGGTGCCCCCTTCCTTGCCTTCCTAAAAGTAGACTGAGTTTTTGTTTTCTTGTTCCTTTTTCTGTCTGCTGGTTTGGAAGTCATTGACCCCATTCTTATTCTTAGAGGGGTTCTCTTAACATTTTGACCTTGCACCCTTAACACGGCTTATATTTAATATCCCATCCCTCTTGCCAAGCAGTGCAATCACCTAGGAACACTAACCCCAGTACCTGTCCCTTCCACCTGCACCCAACTTGCATGTCGGCCTGTCCTTTCCTCAGCCCACAAATTTGCCTTCATGCTCAATATATCGTACGACGTGTGTTTAGATCTACCTAGGTGTTTATCACTGTTTTTTTCTCAACACTCCTTCTTCATCTCAGACTCGTCTTCTTCAATCATTTTTCTGCTCTCCAAGGTACATACTTGGAAGCTCTTTTAATGTAGGTCTATTGGTGATTTAAAAACATTTTTGAGGGGGCACCTGGATGGCTCAGTTAAGCGTCCGACTTCGGCTCAGGTCATGATCTCGCGGGTCGTGAGTTTGAACCTTGCGTGGAGCTCTGTGCTGACAGCTCGAAGCCTAGAGCCTGCTTGGATTTCTGTGTCTCCCTCTCTCTCTGCCCCTTCCCCACTCTCACTCTGCCTGTCTCTCTCTCTCTCTCTCTCTCAAAATGAATAAACATTAAAGAAAAACTTAAAAAAAATTTTTTTTAATTTTGATATAATTGTATGTGGGAGCTGGGGAGGACGGTGAATCTGAAAACCATTTGAACCCACTTGCAGGGTCCCCGTTCAACGCAGGAATCTCAGGCTCAGTTTCCCCAGCTTGCTCCCGGCCCCATCAGCACTCCCGTGGTGTTGAGTAGGCGTCTGCCTTAGGTAACACCTACTCTGACTATGCGCCCCTCAGAGCCCTGGGCTCAGCTCACGATATTGCTTTGTCTCTTTAGAGATTTCACTTCCTAGAAATCTACCAGTAAAATTTTAAATTACACTTTTTTTTTTTCTCCAGCATCTGATTCTTTGGGATTGGGAGGCCTTTCAGAGAGTACCTAGCCTGCCGGGCTGCCAGACGCAGGTGTCCTTTCCATGCAAGCTTGTATAATTTTGCTCCTATCGTACATATCCGTGAACAGTTGATAGTACTGATTTGGACGCAGTTTGGACAAATTCGCTAAAGTGTCAACAAATGTGCGCATGAGGTTTTCACCGTGTGGGATGGAGGTAGAGTGGGGAGAGAACAGGGATGGGCCCCGAGCTTTGCCCTGGGCCTCGGAAATGTTAGGGGTAGCCTGTCAATCAGTACGTATCTCTCTCTCCAGCGCGTTTGTCTTCACGGTCTACTTTGTAGCTCTGACAAGGTTGACTTGTACATTACTCTGTTGTTTCCAATCTTTCACTCTACGCGGTGTTGTAATGAACATTCTTGTATTTGTCAAGAGTTGCGATTTATTTCCAGAACTAAAGGGCTAGGTCCGGGAGCATGCACAGACACGCTGCACTTCTCTAGATTTTGCCAGATTGCTCTTCAAAGTGGTTTAACTTAAACCCTTTTTGGCATTAACAAGAGTTCCCCTGTTCCACCTGTTCCCCAACACTTAGTGGAGTCAGGCTGGAAATGTTGTTTGCGTTACCATCCTGGGGAGTGAAATTCCAACTCATTATTGTTTTCATTGGCATTCTAAAAATTACAAGTAGGATTCAACATCATTTCACACATATTTGTATTGTTTGCCTATTTATGTCTTACCCTTGTTTTTCTGTTGAGTGGTTTGTAACCTTTTCATTGATCTATAGAACTTCCGTTGTTTTAATCTTTGTTTATTTTTACTTTTTAAATTTTTTTTAATGTTTATTTACGTTTGAGAGAAGGAGAGAGACAGAGGTGTGAGTGGGGGAGGGGCAGAGAGAGAGGGAGACACGGAATCTGAAGCAGGCTCCAGGCTCTGAGCTGTCAGCACAGAGCCCGATGCAGGGCTCGAACTCACACACGTTGAGATCATGACTTGAGGTTGCAGTCAGGCACTTAACCGATTGAGCCACCTAGGCACCCCAATCTATAGAACTTCTTTATGCAACCTGAATATTAATGCTTTGTTGTGTACATTATATGTGTATCTTCTCCCAGCCTTGTGGCTTGGATTTTAATTTTCTTTATCATGTTTTTGTTATACAATACTTTGGAATTTTAATGTAGTCAAATCTATCTGTGTTTTCTTTATTGTTTATGCTTCTTAAACTTATTTAAGAAATCTTCATACCGTGAGGTCTAGAAAAGATTTTTCAAATATTTTTTAAAATGTTTATTTCTTTCTTTGGGGTGAGGGGAGGGTCAGAGAGAGAGACTGAGACAGAATCCCAAGCAAGCTCCACACTGTTGGCGAGGAGCCCGACTTGGGGCTTGCTCTCACAAACCGTGAGATTATAACCTGAGCCGAAATCAAGAGTCGGACGCCTAATTGGCTGAGCCACCCAAGCACCCTAGAAAATATTTTTTTCTTTAGAAGTGTTAGGTTTTATTTTTCACATTTAATATCCCTCAGCATTGACTTTGGTGATCACAGGGATATAGGAGTGCAATTCTCTTTTTTCCACATGGAAAACCAAATTTCACACCACAATATATTGGAAAGAACTGTTTTAACTATCTTTTTTTTTTTTTTTTAAGGAGGCTTCATGCCCAGCACAGACCCCAGTGCGGGGCTTGTGGGGCTTGAACTCACGACCCTGAGATCAAGACTGGGATGCTTAACCTACTAAACCACCCAGGTGCCCCTCTTTTTTTTTAAAAGTAAGCGCTACCCCTAACATGGGGCTTGAACCCATGACCCTGAGATCAAGAGTTGTATGTTCTACCAACTGAGCCAGCCAGGCACCTCATGAAAGGAACTGGTTGGAATGCCACCCCTGACATATGTCAAACCTCCAGTCTGCACACTTCTGTCTCTGAACCCTCAATCCTGCCCCATTTATTTATTTGTACATCTTTCTGCCAATATCTCCCTGTCTCAGTTACTTTAGTTAGTTGTATAAGTCCTGACATCTAGAGGGTGATTCTTCTCCTCACTGTGTTCATTTTCTTCAAAGTTGCCTGGCTACCCTTAGCTGTTCTTTCAGATGACTTTAGGATAATGTTTCCAAAAACATTAATTTAAAAGCCCCTTTATTTAATCCTTGGACAGTGAAATAAATGTAAAGATTAATTTGGGGAGAATTGACATCTTTACAGTCGAGTCCCTCCTCCTTCTACAGGCGAATTATACCTCTCCATCTATCTGTATCTTTTGAATGACCATCAATCAAGGTTTCTAATTTTCTCCATAAAAATCTTGCACATCTCTTAGATTTATTTGTAGGCACTGAAGAGTGTTTTGTGCCTTTTTAAATGGTACCATTTATAAATAACACTTTATGTCTGTTGCTGGCATTCAAAAGTGAGATGGCTGAACCATCCATCAAGAATGTAAAGGATCTGGGATTTTACCCTATCAGACTCTTAGCTACCACAGCATCAGGGATGCCACAGAAGACACGAGTCTTACAGGTCAGAGACAAAGGACTTCATTACTCATGGCTCAACAAGAAGCATGTGCCTCATGTTTGAGCCAGCAGCTCTGCTCCTCTGGTTCCCCAAGTCCCACAGGGATGTTGTGCATGCACTCAGTGGGTTTGCATGTTCACTGAGGAACCCTGAGCTCAGGGAACCCAACTGTCTGATCTTTGCTGCAGAGGGAGACATTATCTTCACTACACTGGGTAATAAGCAAGTCTGCCTTCTGCTCCGGAGGAAGAGATTTACTCTATATTCCAAAGATGGTCGACAAACATCTTTGAAGAGATTGTCCCAAAAAAACCCCAAAAAACAAAAACAAAAGTCCCAAACCAAAGGTCAGTTAGTGCCTCTGTTTGCAAAGCATCCAGAAATGCAACCTACCCAAGGAAACTCTCAATATGAATCTTCCCGATAATTTTAATAGCTGGTCTGTAGAATCTCTTCCATTTTCTAGGTAAACAATCATATGATCTACAAATATATGATGACCATTTTGTTTCTTCCTAGCACGGGTTTGGGAATCCAGTATAGCTCTGAACAGAAGCAGAGGTAGTAAACATCCTTTTTAGGTTACTGACTTTAAAGGAAATGCCTTTAAGTTTTTACCATCAAGGGTTTTAGAAGGATACTCCTTATCAATGTATCACATTAAGGAAGTTCCCTCCTATTTCTAGTTTGCCAAGAATTTTTATAAACAGCTTAATTTTATCAAATGCACTTTCTCCCATCTGTTTCATGTGATTGTAGGATTTTTTATGTCTTTGAATCTGTTAATGTTGAGCCTTAAAATAATAATTTTCTAATGTTGAAATTATTCTTGCATTCCTGGAATAAACCCAACTTGGTCCTTATGCATTTTTAAATATATTGCTGTATTTAGTTTGACAACCTTCTTTTTAGGATGTTTGAATCTATGTCCAGAATTCACTGATCTAAGATCTTCTGGTCTGAAACTTCCTAGTCTCGGTTTAATATTAAGTTTTTACTAGCTGCACAAAACACAATGGGTAATTTTCACTCTTTTTCTACTTTTTAGAGCAATTTGGAGAAGATATGGACTGTCTGCTCTCTGAACATGTACCTGAGCCCAAGATACTTGATTGTTCTATCCACATGCCACTAAGAGTGGCCAGGAGAGGCATGGCTGAGCCTGTGAGCCACTCCCTGTGAAAGGAAGGCTCAACCTGCTTCCCCAGGCAGTGATGGAGGCTCAGTTAACAGCCCTCGCCCTAAGCTAAGGCCTTTACAGCCATCACTTTACATCACCAATAACAAAAGTGATACTTTGCCTTCCATAATTACTCTTTTACTTCATTTCCTGGCATGTCGGAAACAAGCCAAGGAGGAGAGGCACTATTGAAAGGAGACCTCTTTGGAGGGCCTTGGCAGGAATGCAAAGAAAGCTCAGGCAATGGATTAACGGGTAACCGACATGATTATTAATTAAGGAAACATTTCCCGAAGTATGGTACATGCACCATTGCTGTGAATGCTGTTTGGTGGTAAATAAAACTTTTGTTATTTTTTTAATGTTTATTTATTTTCGAGAGAGAGACAGAGTGACAGAGTATGAGTGAGGGAGGGGCAGAGAGAGAGGGAGACACAGAATCCAAAGCGGGCTCCAGTCTCTGAGCTGTCAACACAGAGCCCAACGCAGGGCTCGAACTCACGAGCCATGAGATCATAACCTGAGCCAAAGTCAGATGTTTAACTGACTGAGCCACCCAGGTGCCCCTAAACTTCTGTTGTCTTAAGAACTGGGTGTATAGGGGGCATCTGGCTGTTAAGCAACCGACTTCAGGTCAGGTAATCATCTCCTGGTTCATGAGTTCGAGTCCCGCATGGGGCTCTGTGCTGACAGCTCAGAGCCTGGAGCTTGCTTCGGATTCTAAGTCTCCCTCTCTCTGCACCTCCCCCACTCACACTCTGTCTCTAAAAAAAAAAAAACACACATTAAAAAAACCTAGGAATATAGGTTAGAAAATACAACTATATAATTACAAACAACAAGAGATACAACTCTAACATGAAACATGCAATTTGATAGGTATAACTAGCAGAGTCAGTTTAAGCAAAAGTCATACCATAAGTAAATATTCTGTCTGCCGTTGGCTTGAGTGGCTGGTGTTGAGATGGGCAAGTTTGTGTAACCTGAAAACGTTGGGCTGGTCCTGGCTGGACGCTACTCCAGTCATCACGAAGAACATTGGTGACGGCACCTCAGACCGTCCCTACAGCCACACTCTGGTGGCTGGAATTGCCCGTGATCCCTGCAAAGTGACAGCTGCCATGAGCAAGAAGAAAATCACCAAGAGGCCGAAGATCGAGTGTTCTGTGAAAGTTTAGAACTACAGTCACCTCACGCCCACAAGGTACTCTGTGGCTATCCCCTTGGACAAAACTGCCATCAACAAGGATGTCTTCAGAGACCCTGCTCTTAAATGCAAAGCCTGACAAGAGACCAAGGTCAAGGAAGAGAGGCACGAGAGGTACAAGGAGAGGAGACGTACAAGACCAGCAGGGACAAATGGTTCTTCCAGAAGCTGCAGTTTTAGATCTGTTTCATTTCAGCCATTAAAAATACCAAAAAAAGAGAGAGTAAATATTAATACAGGCAGTAAGAAGATATGGCAAAAATAGAGATGCTGTTATGAGAATCACCAAAATTAGAAAATAAACCAAAGAAAGGCCTGTTTAACGAATAACAAGCCAGCCTCGGCCACCAACAATCCCCTGCAAACACATACACATCAGGAACATACAGAGAGGGGGTAGATTAAACAGTGAGAGAGAACTCCTTTCTAAAGAAATTGAGCAATCTTTTTCAAATGGACCAGAATTCCTATTCAGAGTGTTGGCGATCTAGAATAAATCCCTCCTTATGTTGGCCCGGGGTGAGAACCTGGGTGCCGGCTTGCCTGTCTGCCTCCTTTCCACATGCCCTAAAGCGAAGCCTGTGGGTTGATGTCCCCACTCAGTAAGAGTAAGGACAAATTTAAAACCTTTTTCAGACATGCAAAGCTTCAGAAGACTTTCCTTCCATGCACCCCCCTTTAAAAATGTTATTTGAAGATATCCTCCAGCAAAACAGAGGTAAACACCAAGTAAGAGGTAACAGATTCACCAAACAGTAGAATTTACCCACAAGTGCAACGAATAGAAATACCAGAGGTCCATAAAGCCATCAGTCAAAATTAGAACAGGAAGTCCGGGTTTGGAGGAAAAAGTCTTTAAGAAGAAAATGGGCTTCATTCAACAAATAATGTAATTAAGACGCTGGAAGATTTTAGTGACCTGATTAAAAAGGCATATGTTTCTTTTCTCCAGAAGAAAAGAGAAAAGCAATTAGAAATTCCAGGAGAACAAAAACTCGTAGAAGAAAGTCGTGGTCCAGATATGAAGTGAATTAAAATATAGCATGACTTTGAGTATCGGAGGGAGTATAGGAAAATACATTTGAACTTGAAGCCTGGAGCATTTCCCTTCAAGCAGCATTTAAATCATAAGATTACCGTTCCTTCCTTCTGGGTCCCCGGATGCTAGTTAGCTCTGCAGAGAATAATGTTTACATAATCACAATATTTTTTATTTTTTTTTTTAAATTTTTTTTCAACGTTTTTTATTTATTTTTGGGACAGAGAGAGACAGAGCATGAACGGGGGAGGGGCAGAGAAAGAGGGAGACACAGAATCGGAAACAGGCTCCAGGCTCCGAGCCATCAGCCCAGAGCCCGACGCGGGGCTCGAACTCCCGGACCGCGAGATCGTGACCTGGCTGAAGTCGGACGCTTAACCGACGGCGCCACCCAGGCGCCCCTACAATATTTTTTAAAAACACTTTGTTGATTTTCAATTTCTGAAATTCAGAGACAGACAACACACAAAACCAGAACATTTTAATTATGGATACAGAACTAGATGCAAATGTAGTGGTTTAGCAAGAAGATTTAGGAGGAGGGAGGGCAGGTGTGATAAAGGATGTCTCATCTTACACAGTGGGGAGTCAAGAGATATTTCATGAAATGAATGGCCTAAGAAAGAAAAGCTGGAAAATGCGTATCCAACTGAGCTCTGGAGGGAAGTTACCTTTCTAAACTTCTCATCTTTCATAGCTGGGCATGGTGCCAGGCACTGTGAGTTCAGTAACCAGCTCCCCTCCTTCCCTTCACAGAACCCCTGCGTTTCCCTGGACACGTGGCTATCCAGAGAAACAGGATCTTTCCCAGGCTTCCTTGCAGCTACCTGGGATCAGGTGACCAAATTCAGACCAACTGGATGCAAACAGAACTGATGTGGCTGTCCATTAGCTGGAATACGGATGTGATTGGCCATCTCTGACCCAGGCCAAGAGTTTTGGTGTAAATAATAATAGCTAACACTTAGACATATTCTAACTATGTTTTCTAACAGGTCTTTTTTTTTTTTGTAATTAAAGTTTTTTTTTAATGTTTATTTATTTTTGAGAGAGAGAGAGACAGAGCGGGAGCAGGGAAAGGGCAGAGAATCCAAAGCAGGGTCCAGACTCTGAGCTGTCAGCACAGAGCCCAACATGGGGCTTGAACGCACAAACCAGGAGATCATGATCTGAGCTGAAGTCGGATGCTTAACCAACTGAGCCACCCAGGCACCCCCTAGTCATGGTGGTTTTCTAGGTGCTTTAACCTAATGAGGATGTGTATTCATCACCTTATAGCTGCTGTAACAAAATACCACACACTTGGTGGTTCAGAACAACACAGATTTTTTTCCCTTACAGATCTGGAGTTCTGAAGTTTAAAATCAAAGTGTCGTCTAAACTGCTTCTTTCTGGAGACTCAGGGGAGAATTTGTTCCCTTGTCTTTTCAGCTTCTAGTGGGTCACCTGCCTTCCTTGGCTCCCAAGTCCTTTCTCCTGTCACTATGGCCTCTCATTTCCATCCTCGCATCTCCTATTACGATTTCCATTTCCTGCCCCCTTCCTTTAAGGACCCTCGTGATTGCATAGGGCCCACCAGAGCAGTCCGGGATAATATCCCCAACTCGAGAGTCTTAATCACTTCTGCCAAGTTTGTTTTTTGTTTTGTGTTTGTTTTTGTTTTGGTTTGTTTTGCCGTATAACATAACATTCACAATTTCTAGGGATTATGGCATAGACATCTTTGGCAAAACATTATGCTCCCTCCCTCAGATTCGTAGATAGTATCCCCATTTTATGGATGGAGAAACCCAAGCACAAAGAAATTAAGTGGCACGCTCAGGGTGACACAGCAGCTCAGCAGTGGCAGACCCGTCACTTAAACCTGGACAGTCTGGCACCAGAACCTGTGCTCATGACCGTGACAACACTTCTACCCTGGCCATATTCTGGCTTCCCGAAGACTGCAGAACCCGTCTAGCCGGCGCTGGATGGCCTGCGGAGAAAAAAGAAACTTCCATTTCCTAAGGCACTGTCATTTGGGAGTCTTCGTTACAGGGGCTGTATTCTAATACCAGAGTCAATAGCTACTGTAGATAATTGAAGGTAATGATTTTCCTTGATCTCATTCCTAGTGATTTGAGCCTATGATGAGAAAAATGGGCTTTGTATTCATTGCAAATGTGTTTAAGTTGGAGGGCCCGGATGTGGATCAATTCACATCACAACCTTGCTTCAGGGACCCTGCTGCCTTTGGGATGGAGCCCAAGCCCCTCAGCCTAGATTCAGGTCAGCTTTTCTTTCATTCATCTTTCTGTTTCTTGCTGCTCTTCTTTTAGGGAGGACCCTTGGACCCCACTGGCATTGACAGTGGACCCAGAACAGACCTTTGGCCGTGTCTACCCCTCACTTTTGCTCATCTTACTCCGTCTCCCTGGAATCCCATCTTTCTTTCTCTCCCCCTCCTTTTTTTTTTTTAAATGTTTATTTTTGAGAGAGAGAGAGAGCAGGGGAGGGGCAGAAAGAGACAGACACAGAATCCGAAGCAGGCTCCAGGCTCTGTGCTGTCAGCACAGAACCTGACGCGGGGCTCGAACTCACAAGCTGTGAGGTCATGCTCACCGACTGAGCCACCCAGGCACCCCTTCCTCTCCCCGTCCCACTCAGCATGTCCTACTCAAAGCCCATCTGTGAACTCCTAGTCAGCCCTCAAGACCCAGCCCAAGTTGCCTCTGGAATATTTTTCTGTTTATCTTGGTCGTTCTCCTGTTAAAGATTTTCCCCAAATGTCTGGCAGTTCAGATCATGGTTAAACAAAACAAAACAAAACAACTCAGTCTACACACACACACACACACACACACACACACATATGTACACACACCCTCCCAGAAAGATCAGGCTTCTCCTTTTCTTTTCCTTGTGCGTTCCTGGGTCAAAATAACCACATCAGCACACGTTTACCATGATCCTTGTTTGTAACTAATATTATTTATAACTTTAGGATTTAAGATCACTAGTAGGCTCCTGCACCAATATGTGACTCAAAATAAAAGCAATACCAAATGACAAGATAGCCATAAGGACATCTGACAAAACCCTGATTTTTCCCATGATGACCACTCTGATTTTTTTTTTAATATTAAATTATTAAAAAAAAATTTTTTTAACATTTATTTACTGTTGAGAGCCAGAGAGAGACAGAGTGCGAGCAGGGGAGGGGCAGAGAGAGAGGGAGACCCAGAATCCAAAGCGGGCTCCAGGCTCTGAGCTGTCAGCACAAAGCCTGACACGGGGCTCGAACCCATGAACCTCAAGATCATGACCTGAGCCACAGTCGGACGCTTAACCAACTGAGCCACCCAGGTGCCCCGATATTAAATTATTTTTAGATACTGTGTGTATGGAAGTATGAGTCTCTGTCTCGCCCGGCCACGGCTGCTCTGCCCCCTGCCTGTCCGCAGTGAATCCTTACGTGACTCTATACGGAAAACCTTCCTGTTTTTGCCCTTAGAACCCGTGAAACGAGGCCCAGAGAAGCAGCATTAGTTTCCTGGGGCTGCTATAACAGATTACTGCCAACCGAGCGGCTTAAAACAACATAGCTTTTTTTCTTGCCACATTTCTTTCTGGGGGCAAGAAGTCCAAATTGGGTCTAATGGGGCTAAAAGTAAGGGCTGAATTCCTTCTGGAGGCTCTAGGGGAGAATCTGTTCCCTGCCTTTGCCAGCTTCCAGAGGCCGCCCGCCTTCCTCGGCTTGCGGCCCCTCCCAGCGCTATCACCCCAACCTCTGTTCTGTCACCACATCTGCTCCTTCTAACCCTCCCGCCTCCTATTACAAGGACACCCGTTATTCTATTGGGCCCACCTGGATAACCCAGGCTAATTTCCCCATCTCAAGATCCTGAATTTAGTCCCATCTGGAAAGTCCCTTTTGCCTTGTAATGTGTCACAGGTGCCTGGGATCAGGATGCGGACATCTCTGGGGGCCGCTACCCAGCCTGTCACAGAAGCGAAGTGACTAGTCCCGGATCACACGGCAGTAAGCAGCAGAACTAGGAGTCTGACCCAAGTCTTTCTGGCCCAGCCCCTTCCGTCTTTGCCCCTGCCCTAGCCTGAAGATGCTCTGTAGCTTGTGAAGTCACCACGGATGCCTGGCTCTGGGTGGGCCTTGGGGCCCCTGCTCTCTCAGTGGATGTCCACCCCCTTCGAGCCACCCAAACCCTGAAGGAGGGCCAGCCCTTCCTGTGAAGAAGGGGCACAACTGAGCATCTGGCCTGGAGACATGAGGTCCCTGGGTCCTTCCCGTTGGCATGGCGCTTTGCCAGGAGCTCCCAGGGCCCGGTGCTGTTGGGCCCGAGGACCGAACCCCACAGCCTCCTCAGTGGCCTGCCGGGCTCAGCGCTCAGAATCCCCCACTTGGGACCCACGGCCCCGCCCCTGCTGGCCCACCCCTCATCCCTGCACACACCTCTGCCTGTTTTCTGATTTCTGGTCTCCTAAGAGGCACCTCTGCCCTGCCCTGAGTGTTCCCATGCACAACCCAGGCCTGTGGCAGCATCAGCAAGTCGAAAACCCAATTACATTCCGATTATTCTAGTCCTAGCCCGACAGAGGTTACTGTAAGTCACGCTGGAATTGAGAGGGACGGGGAGGCAGACCTGGGGCCGGTGCCCAGGGATAGCACTTAAAGATGGATGTGACAGGGACCTGTGGCTCAGAGGTTCGGGATTAGATCAACAAGGCCGGGGATGGCTGGTTCCAGGAAAGAGGTCATGTGGCCACCAGTTTGACAGACAGCTCAGGCAAAGCAAAGGCTTCAGGCCGCTCCTTCCTGGTCAGAGCGGGTGCCAGGGCTGAGTGCCCAGCCTGGAGATGGAGGGCATGAGGTCCCTGGATGCCTCCCCTGGGCACTGGTGCTTGGCCAGGAGTTGCCAGAGGCCAGTGCTATTGGGCCCGAGGACCAAAGCACCACAGCCCCTTGTGGGTCCTCCAGAGCGTCACTGGCCCCTCTGGGTATCGCAGGATTTTCTCTGAGCATCTGCCCAGGGGTCTCTCCCTCGTGCCCACCTCTGCAAACAACTGGCCTCTCTCCTCAGGCCATGGCTGAGGGAGCCAGACTCCAGAGGGACCTGGGGGCTCAAAGCCTCCTCCCTGACCAGGGTCTGATAGGGAGAAATATTGCTGCCTGGGGGGTAGAAGGAACCACTCCTGATCCTTCCTCCTGGAGAGCAGCCGTCTCTGGGGTCCCCAAGGATGAACAGAGGATTGGCCTTTGGGATCCCTTTTAAGGGGAGCTGAGACTGGCTCTGTGAAGCTGAATTCTCAGCCACGAGTCCTTCCCCACGCCGACATGTGCACCCCATGTATAATGGTTTGGGGCACCTGGGGAGCCCCGTGCTCACTCCAGCCCAGGGGGTACGGGAGGTCCCGGACTATGGCATCCCAAGCTCTGGGCTGGGCTCTAAGCCTGGGCCGTGCTGGACTCCGCTGGGGCCCACTGCCTGGGTGGGTGTCTGCGTGGGTCTCTACCTGTCGCATTACCAGCTGCACCTTGTCGTTTGCTGCAGCTGGTGCTTGAGTGTCCCCGCACGATCTGGCTCCCACCCCACGCCGTAGCCCCTCCCCAGTCCTTCCACAGCAAGCAATCACAGCTCTAGATGGGCGGGGGGCGGGGGTGGGTAGCGTGGGGGACGAGATGAGTCATCGCTGTGGGGGCAGACATACCAAGCCCCACAAACACACAGTCGCGGTGCTGCGGACACAAAGGCATGCGCACACTCACGTTCCCACGCTCAGAGGGGCACATGCCGGGAGGCCCGTGCTCCTCAGAGCCACAACTGCACATTCAGACACACAGAGAGACAGACACCCCCTACACACACACACACACACACACACACACACACACACATTCCTTATGGACACAACCGCACAAAGCGAAGCCCCATACAGACACATCCCACCCAGGTGACCCCCACGTCACCACCCTAGAGCCTGTTCTCCACTCACGCACACACTCAGAGACACAAACACACACACAGTCACATGTTAGGTTCTTCAGACATACACTCACAGCCCCAACTTCTAAATACAGAAACACACACACACGTACACAGGTGCATACGCAGTCACGCACACACACACACACACACACACACACACGCGTGTGCACTCGCACCAGGCACTTCTGTCTCGAGTCCCCTCATCCATTCCCCTGCCTCTGCCAGCACCCCAGGAAGGCAGGACAGAGCTCCAGAACCATAGGGACGCTATGACCCGGCACCCATCCTGCCCAGGGACAGTGCTGTGCCATGGGGTCAGCTTCACTTCTCCTCCTGTTCTGGGGAGGTGAAGGTCACTGACCTGTCCCCTGTGTTCCTCCAGCTCCCCTCTCACACACTCTGGGCCCTAATGGTCCATCTCTAGGGCCTCTGAGAAAGGACTTTGGCTGCCACAGGGAAGATGGAGGTTACATCTCAGGAATCACCTCCAGGGAGCAAAGGAGTGTGAGTCTCCTAAGGTGACAGAGAATGGTGGGATCTGATGTGTTAGAAAGGTCCTGTCCTGAGGCAGGCACAGCCAAGGTGGCTGCCTGATGCCCGGGGGGGTCACTCGTGGCCTACCTGTGGTTCCTGAAACGCCCAACCTCCATACCTTTGCACCTGCTGTTTCCTCTACCTGGAACCCTCTCTGGGGCCACCACAATCCCCCTCGCAAGGCTACCTTCTCATTTTTCAGGTCCCCGTGTTCTCGCTCCAGGAAGTCTGTCCTGATGCCCTGGCTGAAGCAGTCTGTCCTTCTGGGTCTCCTCACAGCAATCCTCGTGCGATAGCATATTTGCTGGCTTGGGAGCCTCCCACCCCCAGCCCGCCTGGGCGCCTCTGTCCGGCAAGGAGGTGGGTAAACCCAGAGAGAATCACAGGCCTGAACCCCACCTCTGCCTCTGCTGTGTGGCCTCGAGCAAGCCACTGAACCCAGTGAGTCCAGTGTCCTCATCCGGAAAATGGGGACAATAGCAACCACCTCCCCGGATTGGCCTGAAGAATGAGTGAGATCACGCATGGCGGGGCCTATGCAAGTGGCAGCTGTGTTTTTCTAGCTCATTGGCTGGCACACAGCTTAGTACGTGTTTGTTGAATTAGTCAGCCCCTCTGGCTTCCCTCTTCCTGCCCCCACCTACCATCCATCCATCTTGGGAGGGGGTTAAAGTAGGTACCAAGGAAAAGGATGGAGGGGGGCAGATAGAACGGGGCGGGGGGGGGGGCGCGCTGCAAGATGGACGAGGAGGGCGCTCACTGCAGCAGCTGCAGCCGGAGCCTGGCCGCGGGGGCGGTGCAGGCACCGGCTCTCACTCCTGTGACCCACCTGTGCCATCATCCTCGTGAGCTAGGTGAGGCCGCGAGGAGAGTTGGCGCTGGGACCCCCCCTCCTCCGCGCTGTGGCCCTCCGAAGCTGCCCAGGGCCCGCCAGCACACAGTAGGTGCGCTCTGAACGCCCAGGGACCGGAGGCGTAAATGCCGACTGAACGCGAACGTATGAATGAACGGACGGACGCGTGAATGGAGGTGGGATGGAAGCAAGAAGTGGCAGACGAGGAGGAACGAGCGTCTCCCCCGCCCTCCCAGTCTCGGGCTGAGCGACGTGAAGCCGAGACCGGCTGGGGGCTCCCCTCCCCGCCGGCCCCTCCCGCCCGGCCGCCCCCCCCCCCCGACTCCCCGCGGCGCGCAGCCCGGCGGAGCCCGCGCCCAGCCAGAGCCCGCGTTGGAGCCGCGGCTCGCGCCCAGCAGAGCGAGCCCAGGCAGCGCAGCCTTGGGAGGGGGCTTCCCCGGACCCCTCCCCCGGCCCGGGCCCCTGGAGCCCGACCTTCCGGGCAGGGAGGCGGAGTCCCCGGTGCAAAGTCCGGGGACCAGCAGCCGAGGACGCCAGGGTCCCGGAGCCAACAGGTGCGGGGCTTGGGGGATCCCCAGGCCCGGGGTGGGGGTTCCAAAGGACCCTCGGCGGGAGCCAGGAGTCTCGGGGCAAAACCTGGGTGCTGGGAGGCGGGGTCCCCAGTAGGCAGTGCCCTCCTCCCGGCAGGCTTCTGCAGAACCCCTAGCGCCCTCGCTCCCCCACCTACTCCCCGCAGCCTCCCACAGCGCCCGAGGTGCAGGGAGGTCCCGCTGAGGGAGTGGGCTCGCCGGCGCTGGGAGAGGGTACGAAGGAGCCCCCCTCGCCCTCCCCCCAGCGGTCACCGGGGCCCGGCAACCCTCCCACACACGTCCGGGGTCGTCCCTGCCCAGCCTTGGGAAGGAGGGGTCTGAGCGAAAGAGGAGGGGCGGGGAGCGAGGCCCGATTTATGAATGGAGAGAGCGGCCTGCGCGCCGGCCCAGCGACCCCTGGCGGCCGTCGGGGCGCATCGCGGCCCCGGGGGTCTGAGGGGCCTGGCAGCTGAGCCTGGGGCTCTTCTCTGGCTTCCGGGGAGGTGGTCGGTTCCTCCCTACACCTCTCCCGTGTGTGTGTGTGTGTGTGTGTGTGTGTGTGTGTGTGTGTGTATCCTAGCCGAGAGGGTCCAGGTCTGGCGGGCGGGGGGCGGGCCCTGGGTCTCTAACGCGTCCCTTGACCATTTTTTCAACCAAAAAATTCAGGCCTGTGAACTGACTCAGGAGAGAACATTTGCCATCGAGATGGGTTCCCCTCACAAATCTATGGTGTTTGGTGGATTCAGACAGACCTGGCATAGTAGTTTGGTGACCTTGAGCAAGGGGCTCAACCCCTCTGAGCTGCTTCTGCAAAGCAGGGTTCTCTAATGGTAGCCCCAGGCGACCCTGAAGCCGGCTCTCCCCACCCCCCCTCAGTGGGTAAAGCCCTAGACATGCATTAGACCTCACTACGCCTCACCGTGGCCCTGTGAGGCAGGTGATTATTACTCCTTTGGATAGATGGGGAAACCGAGGCTGAAAAGGGCGACGTAAGTTACCCAAGAGCAACTTGCATGAAATTGAGATGCGAGCCACATCTGTCTTTCTCCATCTATTTCGGGCTCACTGTAACCTAACAGCACTGTGAGAATTAAGAGGGAGCTTATATGCTAATTGCCTGGCACACTCCTAATGTTCTTTCTTCTTTCCTCCCCTCCTTTCTTCAGGAGGTTTGGGGCTGGGACCCCAGAGACCTAGGTGCAAGGGAAGTGGGCTGAGGCCAGGCCAGGGCTCCCCTCCCTCTGCAGAGCCCAGGATGCCCCTCGGCTGCAGCAGCTTCTGAGCTCATGGAGCCCTCAGCCACCCCAGGGGCCCAGACGGGGACCCCCACTGGTGGTGGGGAACCGTCACCGTCACCGGTGCCTCCTGACTACGAAGACGAGTTCCTGCGCTATCTGTGGCGCGATTATCTGTACCCGAAGCAGTACGAGTGGGTCCTCATCGCTGCCTACGTGGCTGTGTTCCTTGTGGCCCTGGTGGGCAACACGCTGGGTAGGTGTTGAGGTTCCTGTGGTGCTGCGCATTTCCCTTGGGGACTGGAAGGGGTCCTAGGCCTACTTCTCTCTCTCCCCCTCCCCTACCTTCCCTTGGCTGGGTAGTGTGGGAGATGGTTTGGGTAGTGTGGGGGGGGGGGGTTGGTGGGGGAGAGACACTGGCTAGGATGGGCGTGGCTCTGCCCCTGGCTTCACCTCCTCCTCTTCTTCCCACCTCCCCACCTGCCCTGCAGTCTGCCTGGCCGTGTGGAGGAACCACCACATGAGGACGGTCACCAACTACTTCATTGTCAACCTGTCCCTGGCTGACGTGCTGGTGACAGCCATCTGCCTGCCAGCCAGCCTGCTGGTGGACATCACTGAGTCCTGGCTCTTCGGTCATGCCCTCTGCAAGGTCATCCCCTATCTCCAGGTGAGCTCTGCCCGGGTGCTGCTTGTCACCCCTCTGTCATCCCAAGTCCAGAAACCACGGCCTTGCCTAGACCTCAGTGACCCTCAGACTTGCCTTTCAGACAGGACACGGTGGCTCGGTTCCTCTGCACTGTCATTCTCTATTATCAGCGGGGACAGGCCATGAGGCCTGACACTTGAGGACACAGACACAGCCCCACATACTCCCCCTGCAGAGATCCCCTCCTGGTCACACCCGCAGACCCCCCCACACACACACCCATGTGTGGACACATGTACAGTCACCTCCAGGCGCCTGGGACACAGTGGAGGAAAGAGGCACAAGCCCGTGGTGACAGACGCAGATGCACGCTGAGCCTGTTCTTTGATTTCAAGGGGGCTGGTTTGTGGGGGTCGCTGGAAAGTATCCCCCCTCCCCTACCATCCCTGGCCAGGGCCTTCCCTCCCCCAGAGGTGGGAATCAGGATGTCCAGATGGGGCTGGTGGGGTGGAAAGAGGGCTGACCAGAGGCCAGAATGGCCCCTCAGCTGCACCCCTCGACCCTCTCCTCATACCCCAGAGCACAGGGGGGGTGCTCTCCTGGAGGCAGTGCCCACCTTCACCTCTGGCCTAGGCTTGTGTCTGCCTCCCAGGATGAGGCTCTTTCCTAACGGCCCGGGGAAGGGATGGCCTCCTGGGCAGAGAGAAATGCCTCTCGGATTTCCGTCGTTTTCAGGTCTTCCGCTCAATGGATTAATCCTGGCAACCCTGAGAATAAAGACAGGGTGGGTGTCGGGGGGGGGGGGAGCGGTGAGGACATTCACCTCAGGCAAATTATTTAACCTTTCTGTGCCTCAGTGTCATCATCTGTGACACGGGGGTGCGAGTACACATCACGGGGTTGTGGCGAGGATAAAGAGAACAGTGGCACGGAGTAGTTTCCATGAGCCCAAGTTATTATTCATCGTCGAGGAGCACCCAGTAGGGGCCAGGTCTCGACCTGGACGTTTTCCATCCATGATTTCATGGATTCTCATAAGAATCCCTCCAGGTGGATGACTTGGTCCCGTCCTGCAGATGAGGCTCAGGGAGGGTGAGTGATCTACCCACATGCGCCCAGCCAGTGAGTGGTGCGGTCAGGATGCGCACCACCCCTGGCTGCCTGGTATTTCGGGGCTTGGAGCCCCGTCCCTCACCCCACGTCTGTGGGTGGCCCCCCAGAAGGCTGACGTCCTATCCCCATGGGGCAGGCCGTGTCTGTGTCGGTGGCAGTGCTGACTCTCAGCTTCATCGCCCTGGACCGCTGGTATGCCATCTGCCACCCGCTGTTGTTCAAGAGCACCGCCCGGCGTGCCCGTGGCTCCATCCTGGGTATCTGGGCTGTGTCACTGGCTGTCATGGTGCCCCAGGCCGCCGTCATGGAATGCCGCAGCGTGCTCCCCGAGCTAGCCAACCGCACCCGGCTCTTCTCGGTCTGTGATGAACACTGGGCAGGTAACGGCGGGAGCCTTGAGCAGGCATCGCTGAAGTGGGCGCCTCTGGGGCACATACCCCTAGGGCAGGTGTCTGTCCGTGTACTTCTGGGGTGGGCTCCCCCAGGGTGGGTGTCTCCCAAAAGGACACCCTGGAGTAGCCTTCTACCGGCTACCCTCCCAGGGTGGGTATAACCCCTTCACGGATGCCATAGAACAGCCACCTACCAGGGTGGGTACCTCCTCGAGTCTAGACATCTGCTAGGAGTCCCTCCAGAATGGACATCCCCAGGCCGGGCAGCTGCGGGGTCTCTCTGCCACGGTGTCTGTATCAGGCCCTGCCACTTGCTTGGGCTCCATGGCTCTAGTTGGGGGAGGGTGGCATTGCTAAGCACGACAATCTGGACGCTCCCACGGTGGGTCCAGCCCTTTTATCTCTCGACCCCTACAGATGACCTCTATCCCAAGATCTACCACAGTTGCTTCTTCATTGTCACCTACCTGGCCCCGCTGGGCCTCATGGCCATGGCCTATTTCCAGATCTTCCGCAAGCTCTGGGGCCGCCAGGTGAGGCCCACTCTGGTGTCACTGTCCCGGCTGGGAGGGGACGGGGGTACTGGTCTAAGGGAATAGACAGTCCTGTGCTTTCAGAACATGCCATCCTGGCTGCAACCAGAGACAGGCAAGGCCTAGGGACATGGCAAGGTCAAGGCCGAAGTGCTAGTGCCTCCCCTGGAACCGGCTAGTGACTAATATCAGTTTCAGTATCTAATAGCTAATCATCGTTCTAGTAGCAGGAATGTCTTCACAACCATCTCAACTGACCAACAGTTCTGTCTGGGGTGGAGTGTGGGGGAGAGAATTGCTCAGAAGTTCCTGGCACCAGCAGGACCAAGTTCTGGGTCCCGTGCTTGGGCAATGAGAGGATACAGACCAGAACGTGACCAGCCCGCAGTCTGCCAGCACTTAACCATCCACCCCTAACAGCTCCCCAGTCAGGATGGCGAGAGTCACTGTGCTCATCTAATGGATGAGAAAACTGAGGCTCAGAGAAGGAAAGCGAGTCGATCGAGGAAGGTCACGTAACTCGCGGGTGGCTGAGCTGGCCCTAGACCCCCAGTTTCCTGAGCTGTAGCCCCGCGCCCCTCTGGTGGGGGGTGATCTAGGTGTCCAGTGGTGTGAGACTTCAAGGATATCTATGGCTGCTCCGGGAGCCTGCAACGCTCGTAGGCTTCCAGGCACTGACCTAGGCAGGGACTGTGCTCTGAGGTCCAGGCCATTCCGAGCTGCCCACCTGCTCACCCCTTGCCCAGGCCTCCCCACAGTCAGGCACAGGCCAGGGGGAGGCACAACTCACCCCCCGCCCTTACCCCCACAACAGGAGCTGATGATCTAGAGTCTTCTGCCTCTCTGAGTTTCAGTTGCGTCATTTTTAACTAAGGGCCAGTGACACCTTCCCAGAAGGCACGTTGTGGGTGGGCTCACAATGAACTAATGGAAAGTGAAAGTGCATTGTTCACCCTCCAGTCCGGAGTGTCAGTCTTCGTCGTGAATATTAGGTTTCTTCGCATGGCGGCAAGAGCGTTTGTTCCCTTCGCCCACCTGCACCCTGCCCCAGGGTCCACCCCGGGGGGCGGGACCCAGCAAAGGGGAAGGACCCTCCCCGGGAGCTCCGCCCACCACCACCATCTCTGTGTGTGCTGGACAGATCCCTGGCACCACCTCGGCCCTGGTGAGGAACTGGAAGCGGCCCTCAGACCAGTCGGAGGACCAGGGACAGGGCCCCAGCACAGAGCCCCCGCCTCGGGCCCGGGCCTTCCTGGCCGAGGTGAAGCAGGTGCGAGCTCGCAGGAAGACGGCCAAGATGCTGATGGTGGTGCTGCTGGTGTTTGCCCTCTGCTACCTGCCCATCAGTGTCCTCAATGTCCTCAAGAGGTGAGAGCACAAGGGGGGGTGGGTGTGGGCCCGGAGGAAGGGGCTCTCTCTGCTTTGCAGGAAGACCGGCTCGGGCACTCACCCACGGTGTGGCCTTGGGGTGGGTCATCTCTCTTCTCCGAGCCTCCGAACCTCAAGTTCTCATCTGTATAACGTGAATAATAACAGTCCTGGCCTGCCAGGGCTATTGTGAAGATTCTTCCGTCTAGTCACCCAGCCATCTGATCGCAGGGGCTGGGAACAGTGACCACAGGACAAAGTCCCTGCCCTCGTGGAGGCTACATCTAGCGGGAGAGAGAAATAAGTCTCTATTGTACTGGCAGGCAGTGAGACTACTATGAAGACAAATAAAATAGGGAAAGAGGAGAGCGATGGTGACAGGAGTTGGTGCGGTTGTGTGTGTGTGTGTGTGTGTGTGTGTTTTAAGATACGATCTTTAAAAAAAAAAAAGCTCATCTGAGGAAATGACATCTGGCAGAGATCTGAAGGAAGGGAGAGACCGAGGGACGAGGCCCCACAGGCGTCTGGAGGGACAGGGCTCGAAGCGGAGGGAAGACGGGGCTTGGCACGTGAGGGGCCGCAGGGTGCAGGGAAGAAGCGCGGGCTGCTTGTCAGGAGCCGATCTCAGTGTGAGTTTGT
The DNA here is from genome assembly GCF_022837055.1 of Prionailurus viverrinus. Lineage (NCBI taxonomy): Eukaryota > Metazoa > Chordata > Mammalia > Carnivora > Felidae > Prionailurus > Prionailurus viverrinus. The sequence goes on along the minus strand of NC_062568.1, from coordinate 190,620,918 downwards.
GCTTGGCGGCTTCCGGGCTGTGTGACCTTGGGCAAATCACTTTCCCTTTCTGAGCCTTGGTTTTCCTGTCTTTTAGATGAGGGTAGCGGCTCCTGCCCCACCTGCACACATGCACACACATCTACCCCATTTCTGACTGTGGTCCCCTCGGCCCTAGGGTGTTTGGGATGTTCCGCCAAGCCAGTGACCGAGAGGCCGTCTACGCCTGCTTCACCTTCTCCCACTGGCTGGTCTATGCCAACAGCGCAGCCAATCCCATCATCTACAACTTCCTCAGTGGTGAGTGGGCTGGGGAGGCGGGGCGACCGAGGGTGGCAGCGGTGCCCAGGACAACAGGCTGCCAACCCCCAATCCAGGCTGAATAAAGGGATGGCCCCTAATCCCTCCTGGGGATCGTCGTGAGCTTGCTCTGGGAACCCGCATCAGGAAAAGACACGGCCCTGCCCAGGAGCCCTGGTCTGAGTGGAAGGCGGGCCTCACTCCCACCGGCGGCCCGGATCCAGTTGTACAGATTATGCAGACCAGTGAGGGGGTGGGAAAGGCAGGGGCTAGGCCAGCTCACCTCCACCCCCGCCTCGTGCCTGCACAGCGGGACCTCCAGTCCGCCGGTCTGGCCAACACAGGCTCCAGAAGGAGCCAGGCCTGTGGGAAGAGGTGCCGGGAGTGCCTGCCTGGGAAGGTGACTGTGTAACCGAGTCATCGGGGGAAGGGAGGGTCACCAGCAGAGACGGCCCAGGGCCAGGAAAGGGTTTCCCTATGCCCAGCTAGACAGGTACAGGCAGAGTGGCCAGAATACAGAGGGGTTTTCCCTGGATCCACCTGCCCCCAAAACCAGCCATCTTGTCCCCTCTCTGGAAGTCCCCGCATCTCCACTCCCCCAGCCGTACCCCAGGCCACTCCCCTCTGCACCCCTCTCTGGGACCTCCGCACCCCTCGCTGGACCTCCCAGTCTCGGGATGGTAACACCTCCACCCTCGGACCCACCTGGGTTCAGCAGAAGAGTGGCTCACGAGACGTCTGGCCCCAGAACTAGGCCTAACAAACTGGTCCAGATGGCTGTTCAAGCCTGGGCACAAGTGATCTTTGAGAAAAGGTTGAAAGGCTGAAGAAGGAGGGGCCAGGGGTCTGTACCACAACCCTCATTGAGACTGAAGTAGTATTCCCGGAGCTCAGAGGGGAGAACAGAAGAGATAAGGGCTGCGGCAGAGGCGGCAGCAGACTTCTTGCTGGGCATTTCCTGTCTGGGTTGCATTAACTGAGCACCTACTGTGTGCCCAGCCCTCCACTGGGGCCCCACAGAAGCATGGTCAAGGAGGTTTCTGCTCCGGACATAATCTATTTCCCTGGTGTCCCTTGGCTGACCGACGTGGCTGTGGTAGTCCCTCCTTCCCTACTCTGTCCTCCCCTTGAAGCGAAGGGCTCTGGAATGAGAACCAGGCCTGAACTCTGGCTGGGTGACCTCGGGCAAGTCTCTGCACCTCTATGCAGCTCCCCTGTGAGGTGAGGATAAAAGCTGCCAGCCTCTCAGGGTGCTGGGATGAGAGGGGGGCGGGGGGGAAGCAGGGGTGCCCGGCACCGTGCTTTGTGCAGGCTGCTGCTGTTCTTTCCATCACCATGGGGCACAGGTAGGGAAAGCCTAGCCCCGGCTGGGGGGCCTGAGCCCCTCCACCTACTCACCAAGGAGGGCAGAGGTGGCCCCAGGCCCCTAAGCCAGACACCACGTTTTGAGCCCGGCTCAGAGCCAGAGCGCAGTCAAGGAATCAGATGAAAATTGCATTTCTCCTTGGGAACTGCTCCAGGGCCTCTGTCCTCACTCTCCCTGGCAGTGACGAGGTCGCCTTCGGGCTTTCTCCATCCCAGCTCTGCTCCGCCCTCCCGCCCCCTCACAGGCAGCTTGGCTGGAGCTGCGTGGGTGTCCCTGGGCCCAAGGCCCTTCCTGCTTCGTCCATCTCCTTATGGCTGTGTCTTCTGTCTCCAACCAAGGCAAATTCCGGGAGCAGTTTAAGGCCGCCTTCTCCTGCTGCCTGCCTGGCCTGGGTCCCTGCGGCTCTCCGAAGGCCCCCAGCCCCCGCTCCTCTGCCAGCCACAAGTCCTTTTCCTTGCACAGCCGGTGCTCCGTCTCCAAAGTCCCTGAGCACGTGGTGCTCACCAGTGTCACCACGGTGCTGCCCTGAGCGAGGGCTGCCCTGGTGGCGGCAGGGTGTGCAAGCCTTGGGCTTGCTCCTCTGGCTCCTGGGGGACCCACCTCCTCGTGGAGACTGCTGGATGCAGGGGGGAGGCTGGGGCTCCAGACCTGGTTTTCTGCCTGTTTAACTCTGGGCAAGTGACTTCCCTTCTCTGAGCCCTGTCTCCTAAGCAGGATTGATGGGAGGATTAAGCATGCTCGAGAAAGCGGAAAGCCTTTTGTAGATTGGGAAGTGTCATGGATAGGATTATCATATTCCTCTCGAGTGGCTGTGCCCCACGGTACCATCCATCCCCATCGTCCTTCCGCAGCCTGGCCTTCCTCCCAAAGATCCCCCTCCCACCCAATCACAGGCCTTCCCTGGAGTCTGCTGTAAGGGTCCCGGCAGGCATTCCCATCTGGCCGAGTGGCTCCGGCTAAAGCCCAGTTGTTCTGAGGCCCGTGCGAACTAATCTGGGTCCATCCAGCCTTCTCCCAGCGGGAACAGAGCCCCGTCCTCACCAGGCGCCCGGTGCACACTCCATAGACTGGACTCCGTTGGCTTTCTGGTGTGATAGAACACTCTCCATGTGGCCATTTGGCATGGAGGCCAGCAGCCTGAAGCAATTGTAATTAAAAGCCTGGCACTGAATGTTCCCTTTCCTTGTCATTGCACAAAATCTGTGCTGCCTAGGTGAGGAGAGAGAAGGTGGGGAAGCTTGGGGGAGGGGAGCAGACAGGCAGCACTGGAATGCTAGTATCTGCTGACCGCTCCCACCCCCCACCCCCAACACACTGGATCCCAGAGGGGCTCCTAGCCAGGATTCAGAGCGCACACGGTGCCGCCCCCTCAGGCGGTGCCAACCCTCCAATGCCCGGGACCCGGATCCTTGACACATCTGTCTGCTTCTGGGCCTGGCGGCCTCTGGGAGGTAAGGGAGATGGCGGCAGCAGTGTGCGGGGCGGGGAGCGGTGGGCAGACAGCAGGGTTCACAGACTGACTTACTGTTACCTTCCCCTTCTTGGAAATCGGGCTCGCATTTACTTTCTCTGAACTCACAGGATAAAAAGAGAAAGCCGCAGACATGCTCCGTCTGCCACCAGGATGATTAGAGGGCTGCCAGAGGCCCCGATCCCCGTTGCCAGAGCAGGAAGTGGAGTGCAGTCTGAAGCACCGCTCTGCTGAGAGGGTGGGAGGCATCTGGCAGGGGCCGGCTCGGCCGTGCGCACCACCGGCTCTGCTTAACTTGATTAATGGAGCTTCGGGCTCCCTCTGACCTCACCCGTCAAGAAATGGGGCGAAGGCCCGGTCCTGCCAGGGGCCCAGCCCGGGAATGCTTTCGCGCCCCTCCTCTTAGACATCGCGCTTTCCAAGAGCAGGTGGAAGGTATGGCCTAAGTATGTCATCCACCCCTTGGATGACTCACCAACCTGGCGCTCGTGGCCATTTTCACAGATGTGCGGTCATTGCCAGGCGGGACGGGCTGCCCTCTCCTTCCGCACTCCCGCTGGCCTCGGGATCCAAAGCTGTGTGTGGAGTTTCGTGTAGCCGGGCTCGGAGGTCCAGTGGGCAGAGTGAGGTGTGACGGCTGGACCCGAGCTCGGAACCACTTACCCACAGGGACCAACCCACGGGGACGAACCCAGGCCTGGGGCTCCTGGCCCTGGCCTAGCACAAGGCTGACACTATGATTGGCACCATTCTAGAGGCAGGTTTCAGTAGACACTTGGCTCAGTGGGAGCAAAGAAACAACAGAAGCTTCCCCTAATGCCCTCATTTCTACTCTACCCTGCTGGCTGAACTCAGTCCCCTGGTGGGCCCGAGGCCTCCCTTTGGGGGGATTCGGATGAGCTGGAGAAAATTCAGAGGACCAGGATACCCAGGTGAGCAGTGCTCAGGGAAGAGCTGCTGAAGCACCCGGGACCACCCAGCCCAGGGAACGAAGGCCCGGGGGACACATGGTGGCACGTTCCAGGTATCTAGAAGCTTGGCATGCAGAAAGGGGTGATACAGGTTCTGGGTGGCCCAAGACAGAAAACCATAGTCATGGGTGGTGTTTTCAAGGTGGCAGGATTTGGAATCCCATCAGGAAGAAGTGCTGCTTGTCGAAGAGGAAGCTTGTTTCCTGGAAGGGCACGGAGCTGTCCCCGGAGGATGGCAAGCAGAGGTGGGACTCAGGGTGGGGCAACAGGGAGATCTAGCCCCGGGTGGAGGCTGGTCTGGTGCCAGGATTCTAGCACATGGCAGCCCAGGGGACAACAGGGCTGAACTGGCTGAGCCCGGCAAACCTACTGGGCTCACTGAGCTGCTTCCCCCAAGCACCCAGTGCAGGGACAAGAGCTTTCTTATCTTCATCACCCAAAGCAAAAGGATTATCACACTGGTACCCATGATAAAGTCCCCTAACAAACCAGAATGTCTGGTGTCTTAGCTTTTGATTGAAATTCTGTCAGATCACTACAGACATTTGGTGTAGACTGGTTATCATGCTGATCTAAGGATCTAGCTGGCAAGCACAGATGTCTGTGCTTAATAAAAATGGGGGAAAGTTATGACTTAATAAATGCAGTTTGTCTGCAAGATAAAACTAAGGCTTGAGATAATGAAAAAGCCATGCTGTGAAAAGTTTAGGGCGGCTGCCCGTAGCCTACCACGCCAGCCCTAAAACCGTTATCAAACACAGCTGGCTTCTTGAAGTGAACCCGGCCAGTCCCTACATTTCAACTTCACCCTGGCAAATGGCACCAGCCCCACGTGGGCCATGTCCCCCCGAGACACTTCTTTCCGCATGGTGTGGTCTACGCTATGTACTTACATACGCGGTGAACGAGGAAGAGACGAGTGGCCGAATGGGCACGCACACGGGGGTGTGAACTGGAGCCAGGAAGTGTGACGGAAAACGCGGAACTCCAGAGTTCTGTCCTTTTATTGAGCTTACAGTTTCACTGAACTTTTGGCCCCAAAAGAAAAAACACACAACTTAAAAAAATAGCCTTGGCAGTGGGAGGTGACAACTGTCCCCTGGGGATTGAAGCCAAGCAGAGAATGGCAGGCAAGTGAGGGGTCCGAGCTGCAGAGGGGTAGCCTGGCCAAGGGTGCCCAGAGAGCAGGCGGTCCAAGCCCCCGAGCAGGGCCAGCAGCCAGGCAGCTACAACACACGTGGATTTGGGGACACAGGGTGGTGGAATCCAAGCCACTTGGTCCCACGGACAAACCTCCCTCGTGCTTGGTCAGCTTCCACTTCAGAGAAACTGGGTTCATCTGACAAGACGGTATGGGTGAAGGGACTCAGGTGCTAATGGCATGAGGCTGATGATCACTTACCCCTGGTGTCAGGGCGGAGAAGTGACAGCTAGAGGCTAGAGCCCAGCGGACTGGACACTAACTGGCATCTTCTGCTCCTGGCACGAGGCTGGGCCATTGAAATACTCAGGGCTCCAAGGGCATTCAACGTCCAGTCCTCTCTTTGGCCACCTCCTGTGTGGCCTCAGCTTAGGTCCCCGCTATTTGGTGACTGACACAAGACTCCCAGCCCTCTTCGGGAACAGCGCTGCATCGGGCAAGGGAGAATCTTTTTCTAGGAGGGACAGGAAAAGCGGAGAGGCCCGCATGCCTCTCCCGCTCTAAGGGGCCAGGAAAGGCCCCTGGTACACTCCACTCTACAGATGGGCTGGGTCATAGCATCCGAGAAGCTGTCATGGTGACGAAGTCCTCGAAGCTGAGCCGAATGGTGCCCTGTACAGCTGTGTCCTTCTCCCGGAAAGCCTCGGTCAGCACCTGCAGCTGGGTGCACACCTGGATGAAGCGGTCTAGCTGCATGGTGGGGTTGGCAGAGCGCGGGCAATAGCGGGAGACCAGGAGCTGGGTGAACTGGGGGCTCAGGTTGTAGCCCATTTGGGACAGAGCTGCAGGGGAGGGAGGGGCACAGAGAGCAGACACAAAACCTTACCACGAGCACCACCATCCACCAGCTCCGTGGAGCACGGCAGTGCAGGGGACTTGGAGGAGATGAGCGCCCAAACGGAGAGGACAGAGGTCCCTAGGGTCTGTCCAAGATGGTGGGAGCACAAAAGGGGCTCTAGCTGGATGGTGCCCTTAGCTGGAAAGCTCCCATCCCTTTCTCCAAATCTCCACTACTGCCTGTTCAGTCGGGCCCATGGGGTCCCTGAAGGACACGGGGCTAGCTCTTCTGTGACTCATGTGCATTACAGAAGGAAGCCCGCGCCCCCGGGACTAACCTTCCCGGGGCGGACATCAGAGGCGATACGACAGAGTAGACATGACAAAGTCCTGCTCCATAGTCGAGACAGCCCTTCACCAAGTTGCTTACCCTTGCTAAGCCCCTGTCTTATCATCCCTAAAATGGGAATAATACTTACCTTGTAGGTTCTAGTAAGGATTAAAGGAGGTGATCCTATAAAGCACTTGGCACGGTGCCGGACACATAACAACACTTTGTTATTTGTTAAAAATAATCAAATCGTCTTCCTCTCCCCAGGCGAGGCTGCTGGGCAGTTCCAAGGTCACGGCCTGAGTGCCGCTCTCTGTCCCTCCACCTGGGAGGCTTCCTTTGTTCCTCTCTGCACATCTACCAGCCCAGGCTAAAAGCTCCCCTTTTGCTACGTGGCCCTTGGGGAAGTTGCCTAAACTAAGCCTCAGTTTTCTCACCTGTAAAGGGGCAATAATAAGAGATCCCTCACCTAAGAGTGGGGAACAATAAACAGTAGCTATTGCACGGGCAGAACAAGTGATGTAACATATCAGAAGCGCTTCATACAGTGCCTGGCACACAGCGAGCGCTCCGTAAGTACCGATTTTGGTGTAAACGTCACCCTCACCAATACCCGTGACAGGACCCGGCATGATCAGTACAGGTCATCTCTGTTTCCTTCAACCAGGGCACAGACATGGTGAGCTCACCCCCACCCAGAGCTCCTCAGTCTGACTGAAATCCACAGTCAAGCAAGGAAGGGGCCAGGTTCTCAGGAAGCCCTTTCCCCCTCCCAGGTGGCAAAGCTCCCTGTCAGATTCTTATCACCCCACTAACCACCCATCTTGTAGAGTCCGAAATGGAACCAGACCTGGAGCTACGGCCTCAGGCCATCTTACCCGAATGCAACTTTTAACGTGGTCTGGATCCCAGGGTTGGGAAGGAAACTGCCTTCTAGCAGAGCTGGTAACAAAAACCACCTTTCTGAGTCCTTGTACAGGGCTCTTTCCATTCTGCATGCTAGAAACTAGAGAGGAAAGAGCCACCCAGGCCACACACACTGGTCTCAAAGTGCCCTGGGCCGCCGAGCTCCCATCCCCGAGGCTCCCTGCTGGCTGGTCTCTCTCATCTAGTGGTACCAGGAGTCCAGCCCCGATCCCGGAACCAGGTGCCCTCTTGCCCTGGATCTTGGCTCAGTGCCCCAGCCTGATCACAGAAGGGATGGGGAAGGGACCCGTGCTGAGTTTTAGAGTGTAGGTGGACATGTGGGAGTCAGAGGCTAGAGAAAACCCCCTTCCCTGCATAGGGAGTAAATGGAAAAGTCTAGCTCTGCCTGTGCAGAGTCCCCACCGTGGCCCTCACCTTGCTGCAGCTCGGTGTAGCTGATGGAGCCCGAGCGGTCCCGGTCATACTGCTGGAAGAGGTTCTTCCACTGCTGGATGAACTTCCACAGAGCCGAGAAACCATAGATGTCGATGCGGCCTGACTTTGTCTTGTCAAACATGTCTTGGGTGGAGACGGGGTGGAGGGAAGAAAAGCTTCAAGACTGAGGGCCGAGGGTCCGCGGGTACAACCCAGGCCGGAGTAGGAGACTCCACAGAGCCACGGGCCCGAGGCCCAGATGCTTGTACCTGAGACATACTCTCATCAAGTGTTGACCAGCCCCTACCCTTGGCCACCCTCAGCTCTAGCCCTTCCAGAACTGCGTATTCTCTGTACGCTTGGCAGCTGACCACCTCTGTGCCATCTGCTACTAGGGCAGGGGGTCCCACTCTGCAGAACGGAAAACGGCATGTGACTCAGCGGGGTCCGGAACTTGAGAAAAGATCTCAGGGAAGGAGCTCTCAGTCTAGAGGATCTCACCTTGAACCCAACTTCCTGCCTGAAATCCTCCCTGGCAGGAAGATTTCTCTTCAGAATGGCTGCCCAGCCACCATCAGGTCTCAGGTGGCACTGCCCCAGCTCGAGCCCACGGGGAAGGGCTAGGACTCACTTATCATCATGAGGCACGTCTCATCGTTGAACGAGGACCAGTTGGAGTTGACCAGAGCCTGCTTCAGCTCCTTGATGGAGATGTAGCCACTGTGATCAGAGTCTACGGACTGGAACCAGGAGTAAGCCTCAGGGTCCACGTTGGGAGGAACACCACCTGCAGGAAGGGGTGCAAGCCGGAGGAATTAGTCACAGGTCTCAAGGCCAGTGTGAAGAAATACTGGGGAGGGCTGGCCTCGGTGGCTCGCTGGCGATGGGTTTTCCTTACCCACAAAGCCTCACAGGTCCACCGACCCCGTCTCCCCTTAAGCCAACAGCCTCGTTCTCATGGAAGAGGACCTTCGGTGCAGACTCAACGAGTATTTGCAGCCGGCTTCTACTCTGTGAACCTGCTGGGCTTTTCCTACAGTGTTCCAGTCATTTCTCTCTTTGATCTTAAGTTTCTAAGGAACAGGGACTTTCCGGCTGACTGAGAATTCTCTGCAAAGAAGGATTATCTCTTCCCCAAAGACCGGCAACCCAAAAACATTTGCTGAGCAGCTACCAGGCACAGCCCAGGGATGAATATTTTGAGAGTCACAGCAGCAAGGGGCCCTCTGGTGTGGGAATCAGGTCTGATCCAGGTCTGATCTTCCTGGCACGGTGACAGCTGACATATTCTATCAGGAGTCACCAGAGTGTGCGTGGCCACACAACTCTACCTCTTCTCGTTCCCCATCACCTCCAACGCGAGGACCCATCCCCAAACCTCCCTGGAGACATCTCTGACACCCCCTCACCCCCACACACCCAGAGAGAGCTGCCCGGTTCTGTGAGATCCACACACAGGTGCCTCCTCCCCGTTCCGACGCACCTGCACTGGTTCAGACACCTCTCACGTGGATTGTTGTAACAAACCAAAATGCCTAACCAACCCATCCTTACAGCTACTCTCCGCCACCCTGTCTCTTTAGAGTAATCTCCAAAATTAACTCAGTTCTAACCCATTACCCCTCGCCTCAACTCAAACCTCTTTCAAGGCTCCCCACCGCCTGCAAAATAAAGTCCAGCATCCTTAACACAGCATGCCAGGCCCTCCCGCAACGTGGTCCATTCTTGCCTACCTCTCGCACTCTGTCCCCCTCGCAGCTCTGTTCCAGCCGAGATGGAGCATTATATACTCACTCTTAGCCACCCCTGCTCATTCCCACAGCGGAGGCTTTGCTGCTCCCCGCCGTGTAACCCTTTCTCCCTCGTCTCTCTGCATCCATTTCCTGTCTCCCTGCAACACCCAAATGAAATGCCGTTCCTTCCATAAAGCCTTCCCTATTCTTCCATCTCTGGACCGGCTTCCTTCCCCTCTCCTTTGTACTCCTTCTCTCTTATTCTTTTTATTAGTTTTTAAAAACTTTATTTTTTTGAGAGACAGAGTGTGCACGAGTGGGAGAGGGACACAGAGAGAGGGAGACAGAATCCCAAGCAGGCTCCGCACCATCAGCACAGAAGCTTGGATGCATGAACCGTGAGGTCATGACCTGAGCCAAAACCAAGAGTCAGATGCTTAACCGGCTGAACCACCCAGGCGCCCCTGGATCAGGCTTTAGGAAGCGCTGTTCCAGGGAGTCACTAGCTGCACTGAAAAGGAGACAAAAGTGGCCACACGAGGGGAAGCCGCAGATGGTGAGCAGCGAAAGGTCTGAGGCACATTTCTCCTCTCTCTGCAGCCCTAGAGATGATCTCTGGCCTCAGGCCCTAAGGGAATAAGCCTCCCAGAGAGGCTTCCTTCCCCTGCAGTGACCTCATGTGGGCTCACAGACGAGATTTCAAAAGGACGAGGGACTCCGCCATGAAGCTGCTGGGCTGAAAGCAAACAGCCAGAAGCTCTGAGCTCTGACAAGATAAATGCCACTGCCTCGGTGTTCAGAACCCCCAAGGTGTGAGCATCTCCCTCGGGGCCGCCCGCCTGGGAACGAGCGCGAAGATGCTGCAGCCGCCCAGTGGGGCCGCTCCCTGGAGGCCGTGCAGGTGCGCCAGGGCGGTTCTAGGTGCCGTGCTGCTGGCTTGGTCTCCTGAGGGTAAGCGTTCTGTGAAGAGGCTGAGTCCGTGAGGACACAGGGACCCAGGCACTCCCCCTCCCTGACCCCCAGTCTGCAGCCACTTGGAAATTTGCACTGAGCCTGAGGCCACCCACCAGGATTCTCTGCTTCCACTGGATCTCCAAGCCCCCCTCCCCCCGCCGCCGACCTTGTCCAGTACCTCACCTTCACTATCTTTGATCTTTATTCTCCCTGCGGCATTCTCCTGCCTGTCTCAGTACCTCTCAGTGGTAAGGCCCTCGTCACACGTGCTACCCCATTACACGCGGAATACCTCCTTGCTGAGATGTCCCCGAACGAGTCCTCGTACAGCACAGTGGGTACTAAGGCCTTCCCGCCGTGCCCAGCGTTCACCTGTACCTTCTCATCGAATCCTCATTAATCATCTCATCAGGTCGTGGCATTCACCCATTTTACGCGTGTGGACGATGAGGCACAAACAGGTGAAGTGATCTGGTCAGGTCAGTACGTGGTCTGGTATCTAAAGCCCGGGTTTTCAACAACTTCACTATCTTGCCTTTCTACACATAAGGGCCAATCTCCCTCCCCCAGAGATGGGTCCTCCCCGAGGTGCACTGCCTCCAGTTGTTTGCCGACTCCCCCGCCCCTCCCCTGCAAGAGTGCCGTAGGCCCTCTCCACTGCCTGGTGGCTTGTGGAGCCCCTCCGCAAGAGGACTATCCATTCCCATCCTACTGATGGTAGGTCAGGCTTGACCAGGGGCTGTGGTGGGGCCGACGGAACACAGGTGGAAGAAGATGTAAAGAACTTCAGCGCAGGAACTTTAAGGGGCACTGTGCTTTCCTGCCAGCCCTCCCCATCTTTCCTGCCACATTCGCAACGTATCTCAGGGGCTGCTCCTTCAGCCTGGACGTCGAAAGCACAGACATGTGGCTCAGAACCTCGGCAGCCAAATCCTCAGCCGCTGACACGTAAGCAAGAGTAAGTGAGTGCGAGCGAGCGATAGAAATACACGTCTGCTGTTGTAAGCCGAAGTGACTTTGGAGTTGTTGTTACCACAGCAAGTTAACTAACACGTTCCTTGTTCTGCTGTTGCAAGCTGGAGCCAGAAGCAAGTTGCTAGGGAGCCAGAGACGAGACTGCCCGCACACCCACAGGAAGGGCAAGGACGGGCCCCAGATAACTCAGAACAAGGTCAGAGGCACCTGGAGTCCAAGATCCCTACTCACCTGGAGGAGGTCCCTGTCCGTAAGGCCCGGGATGCTGGGCACCGTAGGAATTCGGAGGTGGCTGGCCATAGGGACCCCCTGGGGCCGCACTACCATATAGTCCTCCTGGAGTCCCAGGATTGGGGTGTCCATAGGGCCCTCCACCAGCCGGTGGTCCATAAGGCCCCCCGGGGGCAGGACCCCCGCCGTAACTGCCACCAGGGGGTACCCCACCGCCATACTGCCCTCCACCGTGGGGGGGTCCAGGGTAGTAGCTACCCGGAGGGGCTCCGGGCGCTTGTCCTCCAGCTCCTGGGCAGCCCTGTAACAAGAGCAAAATATCCGTCAGAATGATAAGGCCGGAAACCAGCCACAGTCTGGCACTTTACAGTTACAAAGCACTGCCACTGCCACCGCCCTCTTGCAGCTGACCCCATAGGCAGGGCTGGAATTATGATCTCGCTGCTCAGACGGGCAACCTGAGGCTTCCAGAGAAGATAAAACTTAGGCAAGATCGTACTGTCAACGACCTGTGAAGTCAGGGCTTGCTCTCCTGGCTCCCCTTCCTATCACGCCGAGGGGCTCCGTGGGGGCTGGGATCGTGTCTGGTTTGCCACTCGTATCCCCAGCCCCCAGTGCCGAATGGACGGATGCTCGGTAAATATTTACTGAACAAATGAGGAGGTGAATGAATCAAAATCCCAAATCCTCATCCTGTGCTACCTCCAGCCCTATGTGGCGAATTCACGGCGCAAATGTGATTTGCACCACACACCCCGACCCTCTTCGATCACAGACGCTGTATCGGCAGCATGGCTTCCTTATTCTAGAAGAGACTGAGACACAAAAGCATCTCACTCGTGACTCTGGGAGACAGGCAGGGGAGACCCTACTCCTCAGGCACCATAGTGCGATCGGTAAGAGGCAAAAAAGACCAGTCTGACTTCAGGCTCTGCCATTTATGAACTGGACTCATGACTTACCCTCTCTAAGCCTCAATATCCTTTGCTCTAAGTGGGAATAAAAATAGCGCCTATCCCAGGTTGGTATGTGAACGAAATGACACCGATCATGTGAAGTGCCCGACCCAGGCCCTGGCACTCAAAACACATTAACTATTAATAACAGCACCGTGCTAGGCAGGAGGAAAGCCAGGTCCAGAAAAATCAGGCATAGACCACGTGGAGGGGCTGGGACCAGGACCTGGGTCTCCCGGCTGTTGAGCCCAGGCCACGTGTATGGTAGCACACATACAAGGGGGTGCTCCCTCTCTTGTCCACGCCCCCACACCACTAGCCAGGGACCCGCAAACTCCGAGTGTTCAGCTACAACTCCCTAAATGACAGAGGGCAGCCCCAGCACATCTGCAGACAGGCTGGGCTCAAAGGCATAGGGAGCAGCTGGGCCCAGCTCTGAGGAGGGTACCATCTGGACGTGTTCTAGATAAACCTGTAACGCACACCAGTGGACTAGCTGCTGAGAGCCTGGACTTCCTCTTTTTATTGTGTTTGGTAGCTTCTGGGGCACCTTTCCTCAAGGCTAAGGCCAAATTCACACTTCATCTAAAGGAGGTCGGCTTGCTCAAGGAAGGGAGGCTTCTTGAGGGAGGGCAGGAAGAGGTCCTTCCACCTTCCCCACTCGGCATCGTGGGGGCTTTTCCACCCTGGAAACTGCCAGAGCTAGCAGCAAGTCTCCTTCACGGTGAAATCACAGACCAATCTCAATTCCAAACTCTGCACTCACCAGCTGAGTTCTCACCGTGGGCCACTGGCTTAATCTCCCTGTGCCTGTTTCCTCACAAGTAAAATATAATAATCTCTCCCTCACTGGAAGGTTCTGCTGATTACAAGAAATACATGCAGCAGAATTTTGTCAGTTTAACTCTTAGCTAAAGACTCTTCTGATAAAATGTAATTTTAACAGATAAAAGAAAGTTGCTTTGGTAGAAGCGAGGTGGGGGTTTCAGAGCCCCGACCATGCTGGCCCCCTCTCTTGTCAGATCCTGAGAGAGCTCTGTAGAAACCTTATGGTGACTCGAAAGACAGTTTGAAAACCACTAAAGTGGGGCGCCTGGGTGGCTCAGTCGGTTGAGCGTCCAACTTTGGCTTAGGCCTCACGGTTCATGGGTTCGAGCCCCGCACCAGGCTCTATGCTGACAGCTCAGAGCCTTCGGATTCTGCGTCTCCCTCTCTCTCTGTCCCTCCCCTGCTCTCACTCTGTCTCTCTCTCTCTCTCAAAACTAAACATTAAAAAAAAGAAAAAAAGAAAAAAAAGAAAACCACCAATGTAAGAAAAAGAATTCTCACAATAGTGCCTGGCAAAAGCAAACGATCTATAAATCTTGGCTGTTGTTATTATTATATTAATCATCATCGGCAAAGCCCAGGACCAGATAAATTCTTGGGGGGCGTGTATAAAGAAGCAGAACAGGGGCGCCTGGGTGGCGCAGTCGGTTAAGCGTCCGACTTCAGCCAGGTCGCGATCTCGCGGTCCGTGAGTTCGAGCCCCGCATCGGGCTCTGGGCTGATGGCTCGGAGCCTGGAGCCTGTTTCTGATTCTGTGTCTCCCTCTCTCTCTGCCCCTCCCCCGTTCATGCTCTGTCTCTCTCTGTCCCAAAAATAAATAAACGTTGAAAAAAAAATTAAAAAATATAAAATAAAATAAAATAAAATAAAGAAGCAGAACAGTCTGAAGGAGCAGTTAACTGAACAGTTAACTGAAGAGGCATGGAAACAGTCTCCAACATCTAACAAAACAGCAGAAGGAAACGGGTGCTGCGAATGGATGCATAAGCCATGCGTCATGGGACCAGAAAGGAAAGAGGGGGAGATCAGGGGAGTTTCCGGGAGAAAGCCGCATTTGAGCTGGGACAAAAAGAAGGGAGTTGGAGCAGTGTGATGGGAGGGGTGCCAGGAGGTGGTCATCTAACCTAACCCCTTCAGTTTACGGATGGGGTAACGAAGGAGAGGGGAAGGGAACCGGCTCGAATCACACAAATCACATGGAGCTAGAGGCAGAGGTGGAGGCAGACCACTCCCCACCACACCCGAGCCCAGTGACTCCCAATGCCTCCTGCTACAGTGCTCTTTCCTTAAACAATAGGGCACAGGATTCCAGCGTAGGATGAGAAAAGGGGTGGGGGGCCCTGCAGAGTCTGGGCGCACCCAAAGAACAGGCCAGACCAAGGCAGGAAGTAGCTGCTCCGCAACAAGCCCTGTGAGCAAAGCCATAAACTGGACCTGGCCTAGGGCACCTGAGGCACAGGCCTTCCCCCTGGAAAATGCCCCCAGGCCGCCAAAGCAGGTGTCGCCAGGCAGGTCTTCTGACCCTCCTGCTGTCACATTTCAGGGGCCTGCTGGGTCTGGTGCAGTCTGGCAGCAGCTAAACCCTTTCTGGTCTGCCCTGTGTTAGAGCCTTTACCTGCGCAGTTTACAGAGCACTGAGAGAGAGAGAGAGAGAGAGAGAGAGAGAGACAGACAGACAGACACGAGTGCTCCTGGAAGAATCCTGCCAACAGTCCTCCAACAGAAAAAGGAAGATTTTTCACACCTGTGAAATGACTTCATTCAGCAAGTATTTATAGAGTGACCACACCGTACTAGGTATGGGGCGGGGCAAAACTAAATAGGGCCTATCCCTATGTGGCCCAAAGTGGTTATGATACAGTTTGATCCGTGCCATCAGAAAAGTCTACTTAACTGCTATCAAGGAGACATAAACAGAGTAATTTGTTCTGTTCGTTGAATGACGGATGAGCAATCAAATGAAGAAATGCATGAAGTGGATCAAGGAAGGCTTCCTGGAGGAGGCAGGAGTGATACTGGAGGGGGCCTTGAAGGATGCACGCGCATTCCCTAAAAGGAAAGCAGGAAAGGACATTCCAGACAGGAGAGAGAAGATTGATGAAGGCACACATCTATGAGTGAGCACAGAGAGGTGGGGGAATGGCCTGAAAAGTGGGGGGGGGGACAAGAATGCAAGGTGAACTCACAAAGGCTGGCTCTTTACAGGCTCCTTGACCAAGCTCCCCTCCTGCTGCATTTCTGTTAGCTGGTGAGTTACTGGTGTCTTAAGGTATTTTCTGTCTGTCTCTGCCTCCTCCATGCAACAGTGGGCTCCCCGAGGCCAGACACTGGGCCTCATTCATCATGGTACCCAGGGTCCAGCACAGTGCCTGGCACCTGCAAGCCTCCATAAATATTTGAACAGATGAATACCACTCTAAAGAGTTTGGGCTTTATGCCTGAGGAAACAGAGCGCCATAGAAGGGTTTCCAATGGAGGAGGAACGTGATCAGAGCGTTGTTTAGAGAATTAACCAGCAGCGGGGTGGAGGATGAGCTAGCGGGGGAGGCAGCAGCCCAGGTGCTAGGCAGGCAGGGCTTGAACCAGACAGCAGACTTAGACATGGAGGGAGCAGGATGGGTTCTGAAGCTATTTCGGAGATAGGCTAGACATGACTTGACGACTAATTCGATTAGGGAGTAGATGGAGGGGGAAGGAAAGGGAAGTGTTTAGAATGACTCAGGTTTCCAGCGTGTACCCACGAAGGAACTGGAGCCTCCAGGCTGCGGAGGAAGTTTGGGGAAGATGGTTTCCAGGGTCACGGAGTTGTTAGCGAAGGTCTGAAGCAGACATGAAAACCGGAGTCCCTGACTCCCTGTTCTTTTATGCTACTCCATGCTGCCAACCCTTTTGAGGCTTTTTCCGAGAGCATTTCACGCTGATCAACACAAGACTGTGAAAGAAAGAAAAAGACGGGAGAAGTCCCGCAACCACGGTTCCCAAAGCATCACAGAAAACTATCCCTAGGTCTTCACTAAACGCAAATAAACATTTGATATACTGGGGCAGGGAAGGGGCAATTCACATTGTACTGAGGTTCTGCTAGGTGCTTCCAGTTCAACTGACCCTCACTGATCCTCAGTCCTGTGAGGAAGGGCTATTGCCCCCATCTTACAGATGAGAAAATTAAGGTACAGAGTTTACTAATGTGCCTGGGACAAACAACTAGAACAGAGGAGCTGGGATTCAAAACGGGGCCTCTACTCTACCACCCTCTGCTGTGTTCACTCAATTGTGACTGAACAGGGACTGTCCTCCATGTAACTGTCAAATACGAGGGGTTTCTACAGTGGACAGGGCTGAAGCGGGAAGGTGGACTGGGTGATCTTTCAGACGCTTCAAGCCCGGAAATCAGGACTCAGAAGAATCTTACTCTTCTTCCAGCCCAGCGCCCAGACCTGATTTGAGAAGCACAGGACTGTAAGAGACCCCCAAAGGCCCTCCAGTCCAACCTCTCAGTAGGTGATGGAATCTCTGCTGCACCATCTTGAACCTCTGTTTGCATTCACGCAAGTAGTGGGGAGCTCAGCTCCCCCTACAGGGCCTACTCAAGAAGCTCTGTGTTTTCCTTCGGCTCTGAGCATTCATTCATTCTTCTACCCCCAAGACCCTCGTGGAGTTCAGAGATATCAAAGGCGGGTGCATGCCGAGTCCTGAGGGGGAAGGGAGTAGGCAGGCTGCCATGCAAACGGAGGCCTGTGCTCGGGGGCTGTGCCTCAAGTGTCTGCTGGAGGAGGCGACAGCCCATTCTAAGGGGTTAAACAATCAAGAAGACAGGAGTGGTCTGGGCATTCACCAGCAGAGCCTCCTAAAATATTTAAAAGGCCAGAAACCTGCAGCCAATAGACAGTGGGCCAAGAACTGTCCCAAGACTTCAATTACCGCCTCGGTGCTGACACTCCAAAATCGTCTGTCCAGTTCCATCTCTCCTGAGCTGCAGACCCACATTTCCAGCAACCTCCTGGATCTTCTCTCCAAATGTATCCCTCCCTCTGTGTCCCCATCTCAGCGAACAGTACCTCCCACCCAGTCACCCAAACCTGAAACCTGAAACCCCAGTGCCCTCCTGGGCACCTCCTCTTTCCTCCCCTCCACCACCCCAATTAGGCACTGAGTTTTCTCAATTCTACCTCCCAAATGCTTCTCAAATCCATTTCCACCAGGTCGCTGTTCTCTGTAATCAAGTTCACTTCAACCACTTTGAAACTGGTCTCCCTGCCTCGTCTCTCCTGCTTCAGTCCATTCTCACAGTGCCCCATGGTGCCAGCTCCAAAGCACAAAGGAGAGAAGACTCTTCAACAGCTCCCCTCATTAGTCAGGATGAAGTCCGCACTCCCTCGAAAGGCATACAAAGTCCTTTACGATCTGGTCCTTGCTTACCTTTCTGGTCTCGTTTCTTAGCCGTTCCCCCCTCTTCACTACATATGAATCTCCTGAAATTCCTCCAAGATATCGGGCTCTCTTTTCCCGACCTTTGTGCACGCTAGTCCCTTCGTTTTCTTCACTCAGCTAAGGCCGATTGGTGATTCAGCTTTTGGCTTAAATGTCACCCCCCTCTAAGATTTCCTCACCCCCAGGCTTAGTTACATGTCCCTCCTGTGCTGTCCTAGTGCCTTACACTTACTCCCATTTAATACTTATCACACCGATTCTACCATTTATCCATCTGTATCACTCTTTCCTTGGAGTATTTACTACATGCCAAACACGACGCCAAGCACTTTACGTGGATTATCTCCTTTAATCTCTACAGTAACTCTTGAGGTAGGTTCTCTTATGACCCCATTTTAAAGAAGGGAAAACTGAGCTTTGGACTTTTGCAAGAAACTTCTGCAAGGAAATGGCAGAGCAGGGATATGCAGCCAAATCTCTCAGCCTCAGAGACCAAGCTCTTACTCACCAAAACCCATCAAGGCTGCCCCATTCCCACCCAGGACCAAAGAAAGGGTCCTTGAGTTTTATGACTTTATGACTCCCAACACCCAGTCCATGCTTGAGGACCCCACGGCTGGAGGCAGTGGCAAATGAGAGGAGTTTTGACTCCCAACAATAGGATGGAATCCTCTAGGGCCACGTACTTACTGGGTGAAGCGGGGCTGGTGTTAACGAAGCCTTTGGATGCTCTAAAACAACCAGGCACTTTCTTGGAATACCCTGGACCAGGAGGGACAGGCAGAGAAGGGTATAATGGCGGGATAAAAGCATTTCTTCTTCTATTCTAGACACATTTCTCTTCGGGCTCCTCTTCAGTATTTCACTCTGAGCATAAGCCCAAGCAGCATGGTAACAGCAACTGCGGGAGCAAGAGCCATCACCAGGCCCTGCACACCCTTGGTATCAGCAATGTGCCAAGCTCCCTGCAGGCTTCATCGTATTTTGTCTTGATTTCAGCCCTATGAAGGCAGAATCCTCCCTTTTTTTTTCCCAACCTTTTTTTTTTGTTTGTTTGTTTTTTGGGACAGAGAGAGACAGAGCATGAACAGGGGCGGGGCAGAGAGAGAGGGAGACACAGAATCGGAAACAGGCTCCAGGCTCTGAGCCATCAGCCCAGAGCCCGACGCGGGGCTCGAACCCACGGACCGCAAGATCGTGACCTGGCTGAAGTCAGCCGCTTAACCGACTGCACCACCCAGGCGCCCCAGAATCCTCCCTGTTATCATTCCTCCCTTTCTAAAGGTGAGGAAACTGAGGCTCAGAGCCCGTAGATGGTTTGTCCAAAGGCACATAACTATTAAGTGCTAGAATTAGGATTCTAGCCCAGTTGTATCTAACCTGGAAGTTCAGGCTCTTAATTTCTATGTCATTGCCTCTAGGATGCATACAAATGAACTCCAGATGCTTATTAAGATGTAGATTCTTGGTTCCTTCCTGGGCACAGAATAGGTCTGAGGTGGAACCCAAAGGGGTGCTTTTTAAACAAGCTCCTAGGTGATCGTGACACAAACCATCCACCGAGAAACAAGGCGTGATGGCAATGTTTTCTCAAACTGTGTTTCTCCAGAATACTAGTGTTACCAAAAAAAAAAAAAAAAAAAAAGACCAGACATTAAAAAAGCGGCCAGTTGAGGTGGGGGGGTGGGGGGTGGCAGGGAGCTCCATGGTTCAGTAAGTTTAAGAAATACTGCATATTCTGGGGCGCCTGGGTGGCTCAGTTGTGTCGAGCGTCTGACTTCAGCTCAGGTCATGATCTCACAGCTTGTGAGTTCGAGCCCCGCATCGGGCTCTGTGCTAACAGCTCAGAGCCTGGGTCTCCCTCTCTCTCTCCCCTTCCTCCACTCATGCTCTGTCTCTGTCTCAAAAATAAATACATAAAAAAAAAAAAAAAAAATACTGCATATCCCAGTCCTCTCTGGCAGATTTACAAAGCATATTAACAAATTAAGAATTCAGAGATGCCCCATGTTGAATAAACTTATTCAGTAGTATTTAACAGACTATTTCCTAAACCTACCTAAACCACAGAATCTTCCTCTATTAGCAATACCTATTAACATTTCATAAGATCCAACAAATGGAATGGAACTTCAGAAACCCTGCTAGGTTATGCTTCCTCCTGACCTCGGCCCATGCCAGCCTTTTTTTTTCTTTTTTTTTTTTTTTCCTACCTCTGCTAGATCCGCAATGAAAGGAGTTCTAAGTTCTAGCCCTCACTTGCTACATGTGACCTTGAGCAAGCCACTTAACTTCTTTGGGCTCCTTCCTCAGCTATAAATTGGGGATAATAATCTCTGCTAGAGATTCGGCCTACAGGACCTTCATCACTGAGATAATAAAGGTCCAAATACTGTGTACAAAAGCCACAGAGTGCCGCACTTCCTCGCCACTCTTTTGGCACGTGACTATACTCAGCGGGGTGCTAATATCCCATATATTTGTTTTCCGATTTTCCCTGCATGGGTTTTATCTCCCAAATTAGTATGACCTTGGGCAACTCGAGAGCCCTCCCTGGGCTTCGGTTTCTTAAAATGAAGGTATTTGAGGAACCCCGCCCCACCACTGGCTTTCTAGGAGTGTAGAAAAAAATCAAAATAGTTACACTTTTAGAAGTACCAAATGCTTTACAAGCATGACTTCATTACTCTTCCTAGCAGCTCTATGAAGTAGACCCTATTACTGGGCCCTATTTTACTAAGGGGGAAACAGGCTCACAAAGGCAATACACCCTTGCCTAGCTGCTCAAAACTATTTAAGTGATAGAGCCAAGGTGTGAGCTTTCCTCTGACTCCAAGCTGAACTTTAACCACTCTACCAATCTGTCGTCCAACAAAGGATTCTGGCGACAGAATCCCCTTGCTATGATGTTCTTGGTTGGATCAAAATGGGCTGGAGGTGGGCAAGGGCATGTTGCTGAGGCTTCCGGGTTCTGCTGCCTGCCTAGAGACTTCAGATGAGTTCTGCCTTCTCTGGGATTCACTTTTCCTACGCGTGAAACGGAAGTGTGAGACTAAGTAAGCAAGGTCACTCGTGGAACCCCCGAAAACCACAGATTCTCCTGATTGTTCGCGTGCAGTATGTCAGGGTGTGTTTTTCTCCGACGCCCCCAACGATGCCGACGAAACCGGTGCTCTCAATGTCCTGTTGGCGTTGGTGAGGCCGCAGGGAGCCCCCGCGGGACTCCTGAGAAGGTGTGGGGCCCAAGCGGAGCCCAGCCTGGTTACGTGGGGTCCAAGGTCCCCAAATCCTCGCCGGCGCGACGTCAGAGGGGGCGCGACGCGACCTCCCAGACCTGTAGCACTGCGTGACGTGAGACGGGCGCGACCGACCAGCCCTTTTGCCTTCTCTCCCGCGCGAGACCTCACTGAAGCCAGCTTCAGCGTGGGAAGGGCGCGGAGAAAGCCGGGAGAAAGCAAGGCAGGGCCGGGGCCTGGATTCGGCGAGGCCCCTCCTGGAATCGCCCGCCCCCCACACTCACCTGCCCGTACGGATAGCTGGCCATGGCGACTCGACGTCACACGCCGGCGGTGGGCGGAGCTTCCCGGTCCTAAACCTGCCCCGCCTGGGCCTGGGGGGCGGGCACGCTTCTAATTGGGTGTCCGTCGCTGTCTATCTTGGGCGCACGGGCCGTCGGGAGTGACGCTACAGGGCGATGGTCGGGTGCCTCGCGGAGAGGCCCGAGGAGCTAAGGGCTGGGTGGAGGTTTCCGGAAATCTTGTTCGCTGTGTTCGCGGTGCTGTTGCTCCCTTTCCTGACCTAGCCTAGGCCCCAGGACTGCTCAGGCCCGGGTATTTGGTGAGAAGCTTGGGTCGGTTGTTGCAGTGGTGGCCATGTTTTAACCTGGCAAATGGGACGCGTGCTAGTGGTGTAGTTTCAGTTGTCAGTCACTGTTAAGTTTCCGCCCGCCGGAGGAGGGCCCAGGCGGTTGCCGTGACAACGGGAAACAGCCCCAGGCCTCCTGGAAAGGATGGAGGCAACAGCGAAGTACTTCGCTCTGATGTCAGGACACCATGTGCCAATTAGTAGGTTTGGAGTGAGATTTGTGGTCTTTGGAGAGGAAAATCCCCCGCCGTCAGAGGAGGAAAATTCGATCACATAGGGTCTCTTCTTTCCTAAAATGGGGATCCTAAGGCCCAGAGAGACAGTGACTTGCCCTAGTTCACAGTAGGTTGGGGCACAGGTGGCCTAGAACTGGTGTCCATGGATGCCCATTTCTCAGCAGGGAAGCCTTGACTGGTCCACAAAGTCAAATCCTGGTTACTAAGTGACCGCATATAGTCGTACTTACTTGGTCTTGGTGGTTCAGGCTTTACACTTGTTTGCGTGCTTATTTGACTCATTTGTTAAGTTCTTCCATGTGAGCATGGATTGTGTGTGGTTTTGCTTGTCATAGCTCCTGTACCTAGTACAGTGCCTGGCACTGTAGTTTTTTTTGTTTTTTTTTTTATTTTTTTTTCAACGTTTATTTATTTTTGGGACAGAGAGAGACAGAGCATGAACGGGGGAGGGGCAGAGAGAGAGGGAGACACAGAATTGGAAACAGGCTCCAGGCTCTGAGCCATCAGCCCAGAGCCCGACGCGGGGCTCGAACTCCCGGACCGTGAGATCGTGACCTGGCTGAAGTCGGACGCTTAACCGACTGCGCCACCCAGGCGCCCCACACTGTAGTTTTTAAAAACTCAATAAAGGAAGTGTTACGAAGTGCTATCCATTCCAGCCCATCTATCTAACCATCTAGCCAGGCATTTTCCAAAATCATTGTGCTGATCATGCTATTTGCCCACTGGGCAGCCTACAATGGTTCCTCTTCATCTGCACCTACAAAAAAGGCCCAGCCTCTTCATTCTGGCACCCCAGGCCCTTCACAATGTGACCCAGTCTCATTGGCACTTGGTCCTGTCACTGTGCTGTAGTCCAGCCTGCCTCATGTAAGAGTTCTCTTTGATGTTTTCCCCAAAACTTATTCCTCTCCTCCATCTCAGAAAATTCACCCAGACTCCCAGGCCAGAGACCTAGGATTGTTCTAGTGTGGCCTCTGTTTCTCCACATATTTTCCCATTTCCATTTGCTCCGCTTCCAAAGTAGACCCACATCTACTCTTTTCTCCCTGTTTGCACTATCACTTTAATCCAAGACTCCGTCATCTGTGGCCTGCGTCACTGCAGTAGCCTCATGGTCAATGTCCTTGCTTTCACTCTTTCCCCACACTCTATTCTTCGTGGAGCAGCCACAGTGTTTGTCTTCTATGTAAATTAGATCGTGTTATTCCTGGGCTTACATTCCTCCAGAGGCTTCCCATACCTCTTAAAATAAAAGCTAAACACAGCCTTATGAACTTCATGGCCCCATGTGACCAACACCTTGCCTGCGTCTCCGGCCTCACTTCCTGCTCCTGCTGTCCCCCTCTGTTCCAGCCATGCTGACCTGGTCTTCACCCACGGAACTGAGTTCATTCCTACCTCCGGATTTTTGGATTAGCTCTTCCCTCTGTCTGGAATGCTCCTGCCTTGACTCTTCACTGGCTGGCCCCTACCTTGCCATCCAGGTTTCGGTTCAAATATCCCCTTGTGGGGATAGGGACATTCCTTGACACCACATCTCAAGTAGCACTGTTCCCCCACATTCTAGTCATCTATCGTCTCACACTGTTTTAGTTTTTCATACTACTTGTCACTGTTTGAATGTCCTATTTAAAGTTTACATGCATATTGCAGGATTGTTCTTTTCTTATTCACTCCTGTATCCCCAGTGCCTAGAATAGTGCCTGGCATGAATTTAATAAATGTTATTAGACATCACCATCATCACCGTCATCCTGTATTGAATGCTAACTATGTGCCCATTGTTGTGCTAAGTACAATGTGTTGTTTTATTTCCACTACGGCACTTTGAGATAGATATTTCTGCTCGTTTATAATGAGGAACTGAGGCTGAAAAGAGGCTACGTGACTTCCTTACTATCAAAAAGATAAATGGAGAGGTCAGGATTTAAACCCAGGTGCACATCTTTTGACTACTCAGTACTTAGTAGTCTTGTCTTAACTTTGTAAACCGCCTCCCTTTCACCCAGTCCCCCCAAAAATGGGTAGAATCGAATTGCAAAATCTCAGAAAGGAAGAAGTCCTGCAGTGTGGGCTGAAGGTCAAGGGGTATTTGCTGGGAGAGAAAATAGGTGATACCTGGGCGGCAAGATGCCCACTCATTTCATTCCACAAAAATATTAAACCTATTGCATTCCCACCCCTTGCCAGGCTCTGTTCTAGGTGCTGAGGATTAAATGTCCATGAAAATCTCAAACCCCTAACCCCCTCTGCCCAGCAAAATGTTCCTAGGAGAACATTCTGCTGGATGTCTTTGCTTTTTAGGTTCCTAGGAGAACGTTCTGTTGGATGTCTGCGCTTTTTTAGGGGCAAGAGTATCCAAGTTCTCTCTCAGGTACTGAGACCAGCCAACGCCAACATCCAGGGCTGTGCCTCGGAGGACGTGGGGCAGGCCCAGGTGTGTTTATTTTGGAGCACGCTGGATAAAAGGGGGATCAGGATCTTCCAAAGACCGAAAAACAATCAGCTCATTTCCAAAACCTCGACTACCTGAGCCAGACAGAGGTGGGTGGGGAAGTTCCTGTTATTGTTCCAGCTTCAGCCAAAGGGGAACACTTGGATTCCAGTCCTTTTGTAAAGCACAGAGCACTTTGCTGAGTTCGTGGGAGCTCTGTGGTTGACCAGTTAGAGGTGAGGCAGAGCTTGGTAATGGAAGGGCCATCCACTGGAAAATATCACCTCCTCTGGGGACACATCATCCGCCCCCCACCCCCGCCCCCTGGCATCCTGGCTCAGCTCCAAGCTCCAGTATTGCTTACTGAGAAGGAATACCAACGGTCACCTAATTATTGTGGAATTAATTCTCTTTGATTCCAACTAGAGCCAGTCCTGAAATGTAAATTGCAGTCGGATGCTGTGGAGGAGAGGTTGATATGCAGCTTTCCGCAGAACCAACAGAAAAATGAGAACAGCAGACGTGGCATTTTGGCCACACTTCTTTTCCATTATGGGATCATACAGAGACTACATTGATATATTCTATTCCCATAAATTATTCAGGACAACAACAAAAAAGCTAGTCTCGTAATGGGGCTCACAGACCACATGTGAAGAAAGCGTCTAGATTCTGTTGAATTCTGGTGACAGGGGAAACTATTAATGACAAAAAAGGAAGGTTTAAATTCCAGAAGGCATCAAATTGGGGATTTTTCTCTGCGGAAAGAGTGCGCAGCAGCCTTTTCTCCCTCTCGCAGAGCGGAGCGTTTCTCACATTCTCACTTTTCAATTTGCTGCCAGTGAAGTCCCCAGCAGGCAAACCTGACCCAGCGGCCCCCTGCATAAAACCCTCGTCTCCCACTGCCTGTGCTGCCCACCATCCACATTCCAACCACAAGACACGGTCCCCCTGTCACTCAGCACGCTGTGCGTAGCCACCTCTGGACCTTGGCACGTGGTGTTCCCTCTGCTTGAGGTCCCTCAGCCCTGCGCTCCCCTGGCGCCTGGTACTGTCCCACTCTTCCACTTTGTTGTAATTGCTTGTTTTCCGTGGGTGCAGGGGCCACATCTCTCCTGTTTGCCCCGGACTCCCTGTGACAGTTCCTGGCACAGAGTAGTGAGAGAAAACAGGCTCACCAAGTTAGATGTTACCAATTTGAATGATCTGTATGCTGCCTTTATTTTTTTTTTTTTGAGTTTATTTATTTATTTTGAGAGAGAGAGAGAGAGTGCATGGGAGCGGGGGCGTGGCAGAGAGAGGGGGAGGGAGAGAATCCCAAGCAGGGTCCCTGCCGTCGGTGCAGAGTCTGACGTGGGGCTGGATCCTACGAACCCGTGAGATCATGACCCGAGCCAAAATCAAAAGTCAGACGCTTTACCCACTGAGCCACCCAGGCGTCTCTGTATGCTGCCTTTAAAGCCTGGAATATACTGAGAAATGAAGACCAAAGAATAACAGGGCAGGAATGTGAGAGAGCCGCCTAAAAGGAGTGGAAATCGTACGCCCCTCCTTCCTTTCTCTTCAGCTTACCCAGCTCCCAAACTTATGAGCATAATCCATGGATTTTTTTTTTTTTTTTTGCTGACCACAGTAACAGAAGAGACTATAAAATCCAGCTTTCCATCTGGTTCTTCATGGTCCAAGAAAATAGAGCAATTCCAAACTCCAGGGAGACAAGCACTCAAATCACGACAGCTTAAACCAGCCTGTTATGGACTCCCCTAAAGAGTAGCATGAATTTGACTCTGGAAGAAAAGGAAAAGCCTCATTTACTATGTAAGGATGGATTCCCTGGGGGCCCTCAAAGGGGGATGCGTGTGACGTTTCCCCATAGTAACATTCCCCTCTGGCCTTCAAAGCCAATGCGCTCAACCCAACAGCTGGTCCTGCTTTTCTCTCTCTACTCACGCCAATGTCCTTATCACGAGGCCAGTCATCAGTTAGCGCTTCGCAGACTGGGCCGAAAGTGGAAGCGGGCCTTCCAATGGGAACGCTTTAACATCTGTCCTCATCCACTGTCCAATGCTGGCTGCTACTTCAATGCAAATATGATGCGTTTGCTTTTTCATGTTTTATGCTAGAACCAGGGTTAGCTGAGAATTGCTGATGAGGGACAAAATAAGAATCGGCACCTCGTTAATCTAAAAGCATCATGGGAGACACCGAGGCGTGCTCCAGAGCCTGCCTGATATCATTCCCCTGGCCACGGGCACACCTCTGCTCCTGGCAGGAGGAAAATAGGGCAAAGGTTCAGAAAAGCCATCAGTGGGCTGGTCTCCCGGCATTTGGGGCCCTACTGGAGGAGGGAGTTTTCAGAACTATGCTGGACATGCCAGCTCCGGAGAGATGACAGCCAGTTTGAAGGCTTCAGGCAGTTTGGATAAGCATCTAGACTCTGGGTACATTTCTGAGCCTGCTCTGTGATCCCTTTGAAGTTTATCCAACTTAAATAAACCCTCCAGAAAGCTGGGACCAGTAAAAAGGCTTTCTTTAGAAGTCCCTCTGGACGTGCCCTGTTGCTTTCTCACAGGGCAGTCAGCCCATCAGCACAAGAGATGTGAAAAAGACAGAAGGAAGAGGCTTGAGATGGAATGTTTCCATAATATTCAACTTGCTCTCTCTCTCGCTCTCTTTTTTTTTTTTTTTTTTTTTTTTTTGGTCTTCTTTTCTTCCTGGCCTTTTTATATATTGAGAAGGAGACGGCAGATAGATCACCAAATTCCCAGCGGACTTTGAAGACCCTGCGCTTAGATCTGATCATGGCTTGCCCATGACCCCTGTGCCCTTTCCGCCGATGCAACCTGTTTCTGAAGGCCTCGGCTGAGACGTGTGGGAAAAGCACCACACGCGTTAGATGAGCAAGGTTTAACAAAAGATGCCATTGGGGTCCAGGAGAGCTGGTGACAGGGCCATACACCGGTACAGGCAGAAGGTTCCATTTCATTTCCTGGAGAAGCGGTCCCTAGTTGCCGAGGCCGGGGGCTGAAGCCTAGCTTTCCGCGCTGGGTGGCATTTCCCCAGGGGCAACGTGGATTGGCTCTGGGCCGCGCTCAAGAAGTCAGAAGGGTGGGCAGAGGGTGGGTGGGGAACTGAGCACTGGTTTCTCTCAGAAGCAAACAGGGAGGGGCCTTTATGAGCCATAAGTTGGGCCTTCATACCTGCTTTTGGCTCATTGGTGAGGACAGGCTGAGTGAGTGATGCCCCCACTCTGACTTTGAGAGGCGCGCCACGAAGGGCAGGACCCGAAGTCCACAGAGGACCGAAGCATGACTCGAAGCATCTAGAGAGGAGAGCTGAGCTGGGGGCACCCTATACAGCAGCATCCCACAACTCCACGACTCCACTGGTTGGCCACAGACACGTGGGAAATGCCCTTTTTTGACCCTGGGACCACACGACAGAAGGGGGGTGACAGAGAGGCAGGGGCAGCACCAGAGAACCCCACTGGAAGTGGGGTTGCATGTAGTTTTATTTATTTATTGGTAAAAAAATATTAATAGCAATTAAGAAACACAAAACATTCACAACCCATCACAGAGTCCTGTACGTGTCGGCCATTTATTCCCAATGGAATCCTTCATCTGACGGAGGCCGTGATTTCAGCCGAAAGGCCCCTTCATGTTTTTCATGGGCGGGTACTGCTGCTCCATCGGCATGGCCCCAAAGCAGTCAGAGGGGTTACAGTGGCCAGCCTTGCCTGGCTGGCCCATGGGACCCGGAGGGCCAGGGATGCCCGGAATGCCTTGCTGGCCCATGGGTCCGGTCGCGCCCATCTTACCATACCCAGGAGGGCCTTGAGGACCTAGGGCGGGAAGAGTCAGAGAGGGGAGGTCAGGAGACCCAGGCGACAAAGAAGAAATCATGGTCACGGTACCTAACACCTTACGTTTGATAAATATTTGTCAGGCTGTAACAGGTTTTCACGGACACCTGATCTGATCCTTCCGTTAATTTAACAGTAACAACATTACTGGCTGGTTTTATTGGGAGCTTCCACGTGCCAGGCACCAGGCGAGTGCTTCTGATGCATAATTCGATGAATCTTCACGACCATTCCATGAGAAAGAAACGATTACCTCATTTTGTAGATGAGGACACCGGCTCAGAGAGATTGCACACTTGGGAGTTCGAGTGTTCGGGGAGGCCGGGTCTCAGAGCCAGGCCGTCGGGCTTTGGTCACTTCTCTTTTAGGCTATGCAGCCTGACTTAGCGACCTTCTCAAGGTTCGACAGCCAGCGTGGCGCCGAGCAGGACATGAACTCTCATTCGCTGGCCCCACTATATCTGGCTGTCTTCCCCTGTGTCCTGCTAGCCCAGTTTAGGACCTGGGGACGGGCCCTGGGCCTTCTGCTCCCCCCCACCGCCCCCGGCACACACTGGCATTACCGTGATAGACCTGTAGTTATTTGAGGTTCTACACAACTATATTGTGCTGTAGAAGGAACATAAGGAAAGCAGATACCAGCTGCTTGAGATTCATGCTCTCAGATTCTGGCTCTTCCTACCTGGGGGGCCGGGGAGACCATTTTCGCCAGCCATGCCAATACCAATGTCCCCCTTTTCACCTTTGGTACCGGGCAATCCTGAGACAAAAGGAATAAAATAAGTCCCATTCCTGAGCAGAGAAATGACACCCCAGTGAGATTATTTGAAACACACACATACACACAAATATCATATTCGCAATGGACCTCATGCAATGCTCTTGTCTGCCCCAGAGAGTCACATGTGCACCTCGGGGGCACCGGAGGGCAGAGCTACCTCTCATTCCTGGCACACCCTGGCGTCCTTCTCTGCCGATCTGACCAGGAAGTCCTGGTGATCCCGGAGCGCCTGGCCGGCCCGGAGCCCCATCCTTTCCTGGGGGTCCTGGTCGTCCCGGAGCTGCGGCCATCTCCATGGGGAACTGCATCCTGGAGGTGTAATAAGCCATCCTCTCTGTAAGAAAGCACAGGGACAGGTCCCAGGGTGTCCCAGGGACTCAGACGGATGCAGATGGGCCACCAGCATGGAGTCCAAAGCCGCCTTTCTTCAAAGGGCAGTCAGAGCAAGGAACACGCCTCCCGTGCCCTCGCCTTCACTATCCTTTGCACGCTGGTCTTTCGACAGCACAGACCTGATCAGGGCCTCCCTCTTCTCCAACACCCTCATTAGTCTACCGCTGGCTTCACAAGAAGGTCCGGACTCCTTGCTTTGCATTCAAGGTCTGCTTCCCAAGCAAGATGGCTAGCACCATCAGGACAGGGGCCACGTTCTCCCCAGGCCCTAGCACGGCCATGCCGGATGAACAGTTGCACGGGAAAAAAGCTTAGAAGCGAAACCACACCAGCTAGCCTATGGCTGCTGCTTGCCCCTCTATTTAGAGCTCGCTTCATGCAGACTCGTTTGATGTCAGCTTTCCTGTCTCCTCTGCTGCAGTGGGGGCTCGGGGAGGGCAGGGAGATTCATTGTATCTCAGGGCAGAGCAGGTGATAAGGAAGGTCTGAAGTCTGGTTGAACATATGCCTGTAAGTGGGCGAGGAGGGGTCTGGGGCGGAGGATTGGGCTCTAAAGGAAAAGGAGGCCAAGGCAGGGCAGAGAAACAGTGGGGAAAAGCCAGCAGCACCCACCGCCGCCCAGCCAGCTGCCAATTACCATCAAACATTTTAATGATCTCTTGTCTGATGAACCTCTTGATTTCATCGTAATTCACCATGTCTCCCTGAGGAAAAAAAAAAAGAAAAGAAAAGAAAACCTGCCTCAATTATCCTTCCAAGCCTGATACTCTCCCCCTGGGAATAGACTTTGTGGAAAGAAAGGATGAGGAAGGGAACAAAGCTTCTAGGAGCGTCCCACAGATACTTAATCCAAGGTCCTAACCCCCCCACCCGCCCCGAATTGGTGCATAACATTTTGTGGATCAGTGCATTTTCCTGGGGAGAGGGTTCCCACGGCTCCCGGCTCTCCCAAGCAAGGTTAAGAACCACCTATGTGGGAGTCATGCTCTTTCCCTCGGGGGCTTCTACAATGGTCTCTGCTCCACCCTGGATGCCTGCTCTGTGCGGCGGGGCCCCTGGCTGCCAGCCGTTCCCCTTACCATGGAGCCAGGCACCCCGGGCAATCCAGGGCTCCCCGCAGGCCCCGGAGATCCAGGGTGGCCTCTCTCTCCTGCGGGACCCGGTGGCCCAACGGGCCCCATGGAGCCACTCTTGCCGGGCCCACCAGGCATGCCAGCTCTTCCCTTCTCTCCTGCCTGGCCCTTCTGTCCTGAAGGTCCCGGATCACCCTACAAGGACAGGAAGCCATAACCAGCATTGCCAAGGACTATCACGTCCACCTTATTATGTCTCAGCAATCAGCCTCCCTCTCTGTCTCTCACCCTCTCTCTCTCTCCCCATCCCCCCAACCGGCCCCTGGCATCTTCTTCTGACTGTGGTCACAGCATCCTACAAGCTTGCCTGGCCTCACAGCTCCCAGAGCAGTCCGGGTCCTTGAAAAGACAGTTCTTCATGCTGTTTACTCCCTGTTTAGAAATTCTGATGCCTCCCAGCTGCCCTCAGGCTAAAGAGTTGATTCCTTGGCCAGGCATTCAAGATCATTCATGATGTGGTTCCCATCACCTCTTTTCCAGGTTCATCTCCCTGCCCTCGCACCTACAGCCATGCCTCACTGCTTATAAGTCTCTGCTTCAGCCACGCTGTCTTAGCCTTCCTTGCATGGAATGCCCTCTCCCCCCTTCTACCCGGCTCACTCCTCCTGCTCAGCTGAAATGTTCCTGTCCTATGCACAGCCTCCCTGACTCCCCGGGCTGACTTGGGTGCTATGTCTAATCTTCTGTAAAGCTTGCCATGCCCTAGCATAAGTGTGGCTGGACGAAGTGAGTGGCTACTGTTCAGAGACCTCTGTTTAGCCAAAGCTGGGACAGAGGACCTGGAACATGAGAGGGAGCAGGTGCCAGCAGCATGAATGAATCAATCAACTGGTCAATGAGTGAATGAACTTGAGATTTCCACCCTCCCAATCGTAGCTAAGAAATAGGCCCCCGTGAGAAACTTTCACAGATGAGGTTGCTGCAAATTCTGAGTTCTGCCCACTTTTTTCTTCCTGCCCGCTGGCCTTCCTGCGTCTCCTCTCCATGGCTAAAGTCGTAGCTTGGAGCTGGCCTTAATCACTCATGAGTTTTTCATCTCAAAACCAGCCAGTGCCCACTCACCTTTGGACCGGGGGGTCCATAAAGTCCCTGTTTTCCAGGGGGTCCCTAGAGAAAAGCAAAAGTCAGGGGTCAAGCCTAGGCAGCATCTCTGAGCCGTCCTGGGGAGGCAGGTGTCATGAAAGGACCACCTGCCACAACCCTAGGGCCCAGGCTGTGTCCAGCTGAGCTCTGGGTGAGGAAGGGCGACAGCCTCCCTTCTGTTGGCTGACAGCTAGAAGGTAGAATGATGTCCCCTAGGGCATCATCGTGTTGGTTGGGTCCCTTGTCACAGACAAAAAGAGGTGAGAAGTCAGAATGAAAGGGCCAGCGCATGGCATATTGGAAGGCGTTCAGGGAGTGATTACTGAGCGAAGGAAGCAGGGTGGGGGCAAGGCGAGGGGCAAGCAGCAGCATCCCCAAGGGAAGGAGAAACCCAACACAACAGTACCTCTTTGCCAGCTGCGCCGTCCGCACCAGGCTCACCCTGTGGAGTAGAGAGTGGTAAAAAGCCATCAGCACCACCCCAGCATGGCATCTGGCTCCCCTTACCCGCTACACATGCCCAGCCCCTGTGCCACGAAGGAACCATGATCCTCTAGCCCTCACCCTCAGCCGCTCTGGACACAGGCCATGGAAACTTAGAACCCCACCCCACACTCCAGCCTGTCCCGGAGCCCCACGCTGGCAGCCCGGGCCGCCTCCCTGACTGCGCTATGCAAGGGACAAGCAGACTGCGCCTGCCTGGCTCCTGGCTTGAGGTCCCAGAATCTCGCGGGATCCCTAGCTGTGAGTTTCTGTTACACGTTTGCCAAACAAAGGCGGTAATTGTGAACCTCTGTCCTCAGTGAGGTCCCGGAGACAGGCCAAGGTGGCCTGAGCCTGCTCCCACCCCAGGACAGGACAGACCACACACCCTGGGCCCAGCCTGCTTCTGGTATGATTGTGGGGAAGAGGAATCTGGGATTCCAAGGCAACTGGCAGATTCAGCTAGGGACCCTGGAGGCTCCTGAGCCTACAGGCAGGGAGGGACAGAGGCTTGGAGGGGCCCACCTGCCCCGGGGCCCTGGCGAGAATCCGAGTGAGTAGGTGAGACTCGGCCCTCCTGGCGAATGCACCAACCATCACCCCTGCACGGGCAGGAGTCGTCCACCCCATTGAGGCCACCGGCTCCAGGGTCATGGCCACTGCTCCCAGAAGAAAATCCCCCGACCCGGGGGCTAGGAGACCTGGGCTCCTGCCTCAATTTCCCCAGGAGAGTTCATCCCTGAGACTGGCAATCCATCCACCTGATGTGGGTCAACTGTCTGGAACCTTGGAAAGAGGGAGTATTGTAGAGTGGCTAAGGACGACGCAAGTTCAGGAATCCGGCAGACTTTTCCACTCGCTAGCTCTGTGACGGTGGGCAACCTATTTAACCTTGCTGAGCTTTGGTTTTCTCATCTGTAAAATGGGAACAATCAGACCTACTGAACGGGATTGCGGTACGGATTAAATGACCAAATGCCAAGCACTTGGCTCACCATTCAGTGCATTGTCGGTGACCAACATGTCACAGGTCTCAGTACTAAACACTAGCTGAGACCAAGGACCGGTTTGCCAGTTGCCGAGAGGGCTGTGATAACGGCTCTGCATTTCTGGCTCCTGACATGCACAGATTCTCCGTGGTTACCGGAGAGCTCCCCCAGGGAGGGGGCAGGGCAGGGGCAGAACAGGCGCCAAGTCTCGCCGGCCTGACCCCTAGGGTGGTGCATGCTCAGAGGCAGCGGCCTGGGGTGCGCTTGGCAAGCGCTGGCTTGCAGAACTTGTCCTTTCTTCCGGATGTGATGTGATCTCGTCGGGCTGCCATCTTCCCTGCTAACCGCCTCTCCTCCCCTGGAGACCCCAGATGCGTGGGGCTGTGCTCGACTGACAAAGCCAAATGTCCCTTTCCCTCGGGGCTGTGCAGTAAGATGTGGGGTCTTACCGGGGGGCCAGGGTGTCCGGGGGTCCCAGGCTGGCCTGGAAGGCCTAGCATGCCCCTTTCTCCAGGGGCTCCCCGGTCTCCTTTTAGGCCCTGGAGAGAAGGGAGGTGGGTGGTGAGAGGGGACGGGAGAGACGGCAGTGAACCCCACAGAGCAGAGAGGCAGGCGTGATTGTATGCCAGGGACCATGCACCCACCCCCCCAGGCCCTGTGGGGCAGGGTGGCGTGGCCTGAACCTGAGGCCGGGGCCTGTGATGGCCTCCAGCCCTCTCCAAAGGCCTTTACTGAATGCCACCTGGGGAGACCCAGGAGGTGGGAGAGGCTGAAGGCAGGGAAGGAGGGGGACAGGCACAAATTGTTCTCACCACCCCCCTCTGTGAAAGAAGCCCCAGCCCGAGTCCTGGGAGGGAGGGAGGGAGGGACGAGGGGAGTAGATCACTCACCACTGCAGAGATCCCAGCTGGGCCCGGCTGGCCTGGAGGTCCCGGTGGCCCCTAAAGAAACATGAAGACAGCAGGATGGAAAGAGTCTCCGATAATAAGGCCACCCCAGGAGGCAGCGAGGGACCAAAGGCAGGAACAGGCCCAGAACTTCAGCAACTCCATCCGTCTTCCCTCAACCCTCCTTCCCTTCCGGTCTTGCACTTGAGCTTCTCCCAAAAAACTTGTGCCAGAGCTGACACCTGGGGAGGGGAGGGTCCCCGAGCTCACAGGACCTTCACGCCTGCCGTGCACTGAGTGGTTCATCTTGGGCTGTGCCAAAGGGATGATCTGGAAACCACAGCCAGAGCCGAGGGCGGGGGGGCAAAGGCCTGAAGGTTAACTATGTGGGCCTGGGGTCTTCTGAGGCCCTCCTAGCTCCTCTCCTCCTGTTCTGTGGGAGAAGCAGGGGCTCAACTCGAACCCCAGAGACCCAGTGGGTAAGCCTGGCCTCAGGCCTTGGGTCTCCCACTCTGCTGTCCCTGGAGAGCGGTGGGACTCAACACACAGAGTGCTGTCACCCTGCTGGGCTGGGGCGGGGCTGGAATGCCATTCCCATCTCTGAGTCAAGTTCAAGTTCAAGTCAAGTTGAGCTCTGAGTCAGCTCAAGTGCCAGCTCCCTGGCCAGAGCTACCCCTCTGAAGCCCAGGGCACACAGGTCTCTCTCCCAGCATGTCCCTCCACACTCCCAGATGGAAAGTTCTGGAGGCACGGACTCTGTTCCGCTCATCACAAGTCTTCTGGGGGCAGGAATGCCCGGCACTGGGACTGGCACGGAGCAGGGGCTGAAGCTGGGCAGACGGAGGTGAGAGGAGGAAACTTGTGCCCCCTCTCCCCAGCCCCCCGATGAGTCTTCAATGGGATCACAAATCAGTGTGTGGCTCCTTTCATCTGCAGTGTGAACAGGGACTAGGCTGGACCTGGGGTCCCTAATCCGGGGCCGCTAGACCCCTTGAGATCCATACACGCACTGATGAGGACCCGAGAGTTCCTCTTTTTGATCATGAGCTATTTTTAACACTTCCAGAAGCCTCCTGGAAACTGTACATCTGCCACAACAGGGCTGCAATCAAACGCCAGAGTGTTTCCTTTGCTCAGGAACCCCATCAGCTCTAGCTGTCACACTGATCAAAGGCGCCCATAGGCAGCCATCTATGTTACTGAGGAGTAAATTCAGATGGGAAACTCATTATTGCTTAATAACTGTCCTCTCCAAGTCGTCTTACCTTTGTAAGTGCACCACCCATGCACCCAGCCGCCCACCACGCGCAGGAGTCATCCCTGGCTCCTCTCCCTCCACCGCTCCCCGCCCCTCCCCCATCCAAGTCGGCAGCAAGTACTCCAAACACAGCCCATCTGCCACCCCAGCTCCACCCGACCATCCACCATCCAGGGACACCTCGGCTGCCACCCGTGCCCCTCGCCTCCTGAGGTCCTCCAAGGTCCGAGGTCGTCACCAGGTCCTCTGGAAGCATAGCTTTCTGGCTCCCACTGATGCCTTTCTCAAACTCCATTCCAGCCACGCTGACCTTGGAGCTCCCCGGACACACCGGGCCCCTCCCTGCCTCGGGCTCTTTGCGTCAGCTGCCCTCCCCCGCCCCCGCCCCCCGACTCCTGCCTGGACGTTCTCCCCCCAGACTGCTGGACAGATGGCTCCTTCTTGTCATTCAGGCCTCGGCTCAAATGCCACTTCTGCAGTAAAGGTTCCTCTAAAGGCGCCTCCCAGGCCCTCCCGGTGACATCACATGGCTGCCTGAAGCTTTCGCATTAATTTGTTTGTTTGTTGGGCCTGCGTGGAAGCTCTGGGATCAGGGGACCTTGTCTGTCTCGCTCCCTGCCACAGCCCAATGCTTGGAACAGTGCCTGGCATGGAGCAGGTGCTCAATTATTGTTTGTCGAATAACTGAATGATCTTTGTTTGATCAGTAAACTCAAATGTGCCCAGAAAATAAGAAAATGGCAGAAAGCCTGGAGACCACTGGATTAGGTGAGCCCAAGGCCCCTTACTGCTCTGTAGGGCTGCCCCTGTGGTCAGTTCTTTCAGGCCATCACCGGCTTGCCCACCCCAGCCCCAAGAGGATCCTAACTCTAATAGAGGCAGAGGCAAAAATGGTTTAACTCACAATATGGCCAGGGGGGCCGGGTCTTCCCTGAGGTCCCATGGCACCAGGCTCACCCTATAGGAGCCAGAAAAAAAAAAAAAAAAAAAAAGCAATACAGAAACAGACTTACACACACGGGGTTGTTAGTGGGAAGGAGGCTGAGCAGAGCAGGTAGGACACCGATAGAGGAGCTGAGCTGGGTCCTGGCCTCCAGGCCCACGCTTTCTGGGGCCCGAGGGACCAGCCCTGCCCACGAGTATTGTTGGAGACAGATGTCAGAGCCCCCAGCCTGAGAAGGCCAGGCCTTGCTTTTTAGGTGAGTGATCCAACAGCCTGCAGGGAGGGGAACCAGTTGCAGGAGGAAGGAGGAGGTGAAGGTGTGTATCTTGGGGCAAAACCTCCCCCAGAAGGCCCAGGAGGGAAGGCAGCCCCTTGGCCAGTAAGTCTTGGACTCAGCAGAGCCCCAAAGGCTGCCCGAAGGTAACACGTATGGACCTCAGCCCTTACCTCTGCTCCTGGCCGGCCACTGCTGCCTGGGGGCCCTGGTTTCCCACAGTCACCCTGCAAGAGAGAGGGCCAGCTGGAACTCGACAGACCTCACTTGGCTCCCCCAGCCCCAAGGCGACCCCACATCCGAGGAGTCCTGCCCCCTGCCCAGACTCTGGCCAGCAGCCCTCGGATGCTCTCGGGCTGGTGGACGGCAGAGCCTGACCCGATCCGCTAGGCCCCCGTGGTCTCAGGAGGCTTGGATGCTGGGATGGCGTCTCAGCCCGCTGGTGCCAGGCTGCCATGTCTGCCTGGGGTCAGGCCTTGGGTATGGCCGAGAACACCTGCTTGGCAGAAGTCGCCAGGCCCTTCCTTACCTTCGGTCCTGGGAGGCCAGGGTGTCCCGTTTTTCCCTTGAAGCCCTGGAAGGAAAAGTGGGAGGCTGCCACGGCCCTCGCCTCAAGCAGAGGCGACTTCCCTTGCCTCCTTCCGCAGGTTGAAGGAATCAGACCCACCCAAAGTCACAACCTGGTCCCCAGCGGATCTGGATTTGGGCTGCCCACCCTCTAAGGCAGAGCCCGCACCCGTCAGCTTTGGGACCTCCCCGCTCCCAACTCCTTCCTGCAGCTCAACTTACCGGGGGTCCCATGAGTCCAGGAGGGCCAGCGGGGCCAGGGTCCCCCTGTGGAAGAGACCAGGGGCATTGAGACAGGATGAGCACTCTTTTCCCACTGTCTTCCCTCTCGGCAGCCCCTCCCCCGGCTATCCCAGGGTGGAGGGAATGTCATGGGAGGCAGAGGGAAGAATCCAAGCTGGGCTTGGTCTCTGACTGGCTGTGGACCCTGAGTGAATCCCAGCCCTCTCTGAGCCCCCACTTTCCTTCTTTTGGGTACAGAAGGGGGTTGACTCTGATGCTCTGCCCTTTGCCATGTCGCATCCCTTTCACATTCCCCAGCAGCACCAGACCCAGGGATCCAGGGCTGCTCAGGTCCTGCCAGGTCTGCGGCCTGTTTTTCTGACACCCGGCCTAGTATCTTTAGTATCCTGAATTTCTGGATATAAACCCACCCCCTTCACTGCCTGCCTTTGGTGAGACCCGGCTCATCCAACCTGGTTAAGGCTACCAGAAGAACCAAGGAACCAAGGCCTCCGGTGCCATCAGAGAAGGGGGGTGTGGCCAGGAGCAGGTGGAGGGAAGGCAGGGGTGTGGGGGGAAGGGATTCCGTTTCCTTCATCGGGGTTCCATTGACTTTGGCTCTTGGAGGAGGAAAGAGAAGGAAAGGGTGCCCATCCTCTCACCCTCAAGCCAGGCTTGCCGTCCTTCCCATCCAGACCATCCAGGCCGGCAGGGCCCTAGAAACAGGAAAAAGGAATGTGTGCATGCCTGCCGGAGCCCCGGGAGGTAAGATACCTGACCCAGCCCCTCCACCCTGTCCACCGCTCACCCAGCTCCCACCCGGATTAGACACACACACATGCAGGCACACATACACACGCATGCACGCCGCACGTACCTGGCAGGCCAAGGGGACACACACTCACCTGGATCCCAGGCGATCCTGGTGGCCCAGGGGGACCAGGCATGCCTGGTGGGCCTCGGATGCCTTCGCTGCCCTGGAAAGGAGCCGACCCCCACAACACAGTCAGCAGGGCCTTGCCCACCACCCCCCCAAGCCCCCACCCCGGGGGGATGAGGCCCTAGGCGCCGGGTTCTGATGATTACTGAAAGTCAAGACCACTGGTTTCCAGCCCCAGTTCTGCTGGATGTATTCCACACCACTCCCCCAGAAGGATCTGTCTTTGTCTGCAAAGCATCCCTCTTTCTGCACTGTGATATGAGGAAGGGACAGAGCCTGTTCGGTCTAGCACCTTCTTCAGGGTTGACCCAGGGACTGGCACAGTGGGTGTGCAGGAACGTGTACTGACTGAAGGCATACATTCAGCGCGCGACGGTCCCCACAAAGTGCCAAGCACTATATAGCCTCTGATTCTTCCCTGTCCTCAAGGAGCTCACGGTCCAGCTCGGAAGAGGGGGCCGCTCACTCTGGCCAGGGGTCAGGGAGAGTGTCACAGAAGCATCACCAGATGCTAGACTCTGAAGGATAGGTGGGATTTGGGCAAGTGGACAAGTAGAAAAGAGCCTCTGAGGGAACTTCAGAGAACGATACAGATTTGCAAGTGGTCACATGCCTGGCCTGGCCAGGATGTCTGGGGAGCCAGTGTGACAGGAGGGGTGGGAGGCAAGCCTGGAGGCTCTAGGGAGAGCCTGACGGGGGGTGTGCCCGGAACACCGTGCCAGAGTCTATCCGACAGACCAGTGCTTTTCACACTGTACTCCTCAGAGCCCTGGGGGTTCCTGGAGGAGCGTCAGAGATGGGGGCACAAAGTGGGAGCCCAGAGGGTGGGACCCAAGACCCTTGCTCCCGCCTCAGCCAGAGCAGCTCTACTCATATCTGTTTAATACATTGAGAGTTCACGGGAGCTTCTGTGTGATGACAGGGCTCAGGAACTTCAACATAAAGTCTGGGAACCACTGCAACAGGCACTGGGGAGCCACTGATGGTTCAAAGCAGGGGAGTGATGAGAACCAAGGTGTGAGCTAGAATGTTCACCAGTGAAGGGAGGAGGCAAGCAGCTTGGTGTGGAGGGCTGCTGGGTACCCCAGGGGAGAGAGGGTAGCTGCCCTGGGGCAGTGGCTGTGGAGCTGGTCAAGGGGAAATGATCTAGTTAGAGACACCCCTCACCCTCCCATGGGGGGGGAGGGGGGTGGGGAGGAAAGCCCCCCCGTGGCATTGCAATGCCATCGGCTACCAGGAGGGGTCAGCACAGCCCCAGAGAATGTCAGTCCCACAGGGAGTGGGGACAGAGAACCGCTGGCCAGAGGTTTGGGATTCTCTGCAGTGACCAGCCTAAGGAGAGCAGGCAGTGCTGGGGTACAGAGCCAGCA
Organism: Prionailurus viverrinus; assembly: GCF_022837055.1. NCBI lineage: Eukaryota > Metazoa > Chordata > Mammalia > Carnivora > Felidae > Prionailurus > Prionailurus viverrinus. The sequence goes on along the minus strand of NC_062568.1, from coordinate 190,581,348 downwards.
CGGAGGGCTCTGGAAGGGGCTCCCACTGAGAAGGGAGGTGACACCCACCACCGCCCCTAATGCGGCTGATAGGCGCTCTGGCTCTGGGGAGGCGGGGAGGCTCCTGGGGGCTCACCTGGGCTGGGAGAGAAGTCTCAGCTCTGTTGCTATTTTGCTGTGTGCCCCTGGGACGCCCCTAACCTCTCTGAGCCTCGTTTCCTCACCAGGACAGTGAGAAGTTAGACCAAGGTGGCCCTTTCAGCAGTCCCTTCTAGCTCTGAGAGCTGTGCGGCGTGTGTTTTCAGAGGAAAGAGGCTCTGTCCGAGGTTGTAGGCCTCTTGCCTCTCCCTTTGGGTCATGAACGCCCCACCCCCACCCCAAGCTTAGAAGTCAATTTGGGGCCTCGTTACACTACCTAGCCATCACATTTGGGGAGCCCAAGGGTTGGGCGGAGACAGGAGTGCCAGTCCCCAGGCCACGGCAGAGCTAGTCTCCAAACCCAGGGCAGCCAGTGCAGGGGCTTCCCAGGCTGCTGTCCTTCTGACCCTTGTCATCAGCTCATAGGCCATGTCTGGCCCCCCTGGGCCCCTGGGGACAATCTGAGCATACTTCCTTCCTGCTGTTGTCAGACCCAGAAGGCAAATGGCCAAGCTGCTCTGGCTTCAGGACTGTGGGGTTTCCAGTCTGGATGTGCTCCCCTCCCTCGCTCAGCTCCTCCCCCTCCCCCTTGAGTCCCCGCCTCTGACTACGCCCCCTGCCTCATCCCCACCAGGCGGGGACTCTGGCAGCACAAAGGCCAGCGGGTATCCTGGGCTTGGGGGCCACCGGTCTGTTGCCCAGAGGCAGCTGATGAGCCGAGGCTGGAGATCTCTCTCCCCACCCTTGACGTAACTGAGCCACTCCTTGAATTTCCAAAGGGCCGGTAGTGGGGGTGGATCGGGGTGTGGGAACTGCATGGCTCAGATCTGCGGCGGCGGCCACCTCACCTTGGGGTCCTGCTCACCTTCTCCGCTTGTGGGCCGGGGGGGCCAGGTGCTCCAGCTTTGCCCGGGAATCCAGGAGGACCCTGTATCAACAAAGGAGCAGGCGAGGATGAGAGCAGGGCCTGGGGGGGGAGCTCTCCTTCCTTCTTCCACCTGGGTCTGCTTCACTGTGGTTAATGCGATGCATTCTGACTTCCTAGAAACACCACCCAGGAGCATTACTGCTGGCTGGCCTGCTGGTCCGGGGCCCACCCAGGAGGCTCTGCCCTCCAGGTCCTGGCTCTTGGAATCAGGCCTGGCCACCCAGGCCGTTCCTCCCGTGCCTCTTCCCTCCCCTCCCCAGGCCCATCCTCACCCAGCCTGGCCTGGTCAGGCCTACCCCTCCCAAACAGGATCACATCAGACAGAACTGGCTTTGTGTCTCCACTCACCGGTGGGCCGGGAAAGCCTGGCTGGCCTTGAAATCCCTAGAGGAAGAAGCGAGGGACAGTTTGCTGAGCCGCCCACTCCCTCCCGCCTGGCTGCCCAAATGGAAAGAGTGACAGGGTGAGGCTGCCTCGAGCCATGGGGCCTTGTCCTCCACTCTGCCCAAGATGACCGGCAGGTGAAACTCGAGCCATGAGCTGGGAGGTTGCAACACAAGGGCGGGTGAGGGCTGGAGGCTAGAGCTGGTCACCCCTCCACACATGAGGGTGGCCATCAGGGAGAGGACCCAGCCTCTGGGACCCCTTCCCTGTGCCCACCCCCACCCCCCAAGCCATCCCTCATGGTCAGGACAGCCAGCCAGGTCCTGTGGTCACTCACCTGGTCGCCCTTCTCTCCCGAATTCCCTTGGGGTCCTCGCTCTCCTCGGGGACCCTGTCGCCACAGAGAACAATGAAGCTAGAACCCAGTCTTTCTGCCCTTAGACCCCAGGGCTGGACCAGGACCAGGGGGCCCCATGTCCACTCTCCCGTCTCCTCCTTTACTCACTGCTGGGCCTGGGGGACCTGGGAGGCCTTCAGATCCTGGTGGGCCCTGGGGACACAAAGGAGCAGAATCAGTCACTCTGACTAGGGTAAGTGGGAGATCAGGGGACGGGGCAGGGGACAGGGCAGAGAGTAGACGCAGGGGATGTGGTGGGAGGTCCCTCCAAGCTGTCAGGACACTTCCCCCTGGTTCACCCCGACTTCCTTTCTCTTGCCTGAGCTATTGAACCAGTCTTCTAACTAGTCCTGCCACCTCCTGGCTCATGTCAATCCAGCCAGCAAGTGGCTGCCATCTTTTCTTCTCCAACATAGTTCTGATTATAACACTCTTCTTGCTCCAAAACCTTCCATGGCTCCCCTCTGTCCCACTGAATGAAGTGCCCAATTTCCACCAATGCTGGGTTTTGAGGCATCCTGGGATCTGGCACCAACCACCCTTTCCTGCTTCACTTCCCTCTCCCTGTCTTATTTTCTGCCTTGCTTGGTCAGACCGCTGTTCTCTAAACATACTCTATACATTCATACCCCTGGGCCTTTGCACAGCTGTCTCCTCTACCTAGAATGCCTGCCATTACCCCCATCCTTTCCAGGGCCCTTAAAACCTTACCCAGGGATTAGATGGCTCCAATCTCTTTCCGACGTGCCCCCACCCAGGGCCTCCCACTGTGGGATTCTCCGGGACAGATAGCCACATGTCTTCCCCGCCCTCAACTCTATTCAGGGCTCCGCTCAAACACCACCTCCTCAGACAGATCTCCCAATCCACTGCCTACTGGCACCCCGTACACCAGTCCAGCCCCTTGCCCTGCTCTATCTTCTCTATTGCTTTCTCGTCATTTATGTGTATTGGCTTATTCATCGGTTATCTGCCTCCCTCGCTGGAATGTGAGCTCCCTGCGGTGAAGGGACACAAGTGCCTGTTTTGTTCACTGCGGCACCCTCACAGCAGAGCCTAGCACCCAGAAGGCCCATGAAAAATGTCCGTTATTGCATAAATGCACGTGGGATTTGCTGTATCCCACCGGGGCCTGATGTGTGAACAGAAGATAAGACTAAGGTTTGGCAGGTTGGCCACAGACAGACTTGGGTTCCAGTCCAGGCTCTGCCCTAACTCGCTAACTAGCTGCAGCATGCTGGGTGAGCCATGCCACTTCCTGAGCCTCAGGGATAACCTCACGGATGTGATGTCCTCACCTGATAACAGCCCCAGCTCCTGCCCTCACCCAGGCTGGGAAGGGTCGCTCAGGGCTTGCGGGGTCAGGCTAGGCTCCACGCTGGATCTAGGGTTCCAGGCCTGCCTCTCCCCAGGCTGTCCTGCCCGCCTGCCTGCCTTTGAGGGGAGGAGCGGGGTGGGGGGGAAGGAGATTCTCCTGCCCACCGACTCCAGGCTCCCTGCCCCTTGGCAGCCGCGGCCAGCCAGCCCCCAGCCCGTCTCCGCGAAACCTGCTGGGATCCTCCTTCCAGCCTCCCCTCCGCCTCCTCCGCAGCAACCAGCCTGCGCTGCCTGCTTGAGCTGCAGCTGGAGGGACTCAGGGGGGCAGGGAAGCAGGGGTCCTGTCTCCCCCTTCACAGGCTGCTGGGAAAGTCTCCTCGGGTGGAGGTGGAGGTGGAGGCGGGGCAGGGACTGCTCCCTTCGGATCCCTTCCTCCTGCCCTGAGCTGAGACTCACCGATTCTCCTTTCTCTCCCGGGGGCCCGACGTAGCCCCGCTCCCCCTTGATGCCCTGACAAGCAAGCAGAGAGAGAGCTGAATTAGCCCTGTGGCCCGCCCGTCATGGCGCTAATGCGAGGGGTGGAGACTGCAGCTGGCACAGGCTGGCACTTACAGGCAGGTGGCACCAATGACGACGGCAGGGGGAGGAGGAGGGGGGCTGCTTCCCACCCGCCGCTGTGGCCCCCAGTGGAAAGCGGGACCCGCCCACCCAGCAGCCTCCTGCATGGGTTTGGCCTCCCCAGCTCTCCTGCCCCACCCCCCCACCCCCAGGGGCAGATCTCAGGGCTGGGGTCTGTGTGCTCTGAGAATCTGGCCTTCTGTGTGCAGTGGCTGCAACAGACTCGCAAAGTGGAGGGGCAGGGCCAAGCTGCACTACCAAAGGGACTTCGGGGACCTCTCCAGGGACAGCCTGGCAGAGGGACAGGCTGGTATGCTTGGAAGGGAGGGAGCTGCTGGGGGATGCCCCAGCCTGGTCCTGTCCTGACCACCATCCCCAGGCTCTGCTAACTCCAGAGCCAGCATCCCCTTACTCACAGGCAGTCCTGGGGGGCCCATGGCACCTGGGTAACCAGGTTGCCCTGGAGGACCCTACAAAGAAAAGTAGACATTATGAACCCCTCCCCGGCTAAAAAGCGTAGCCGCAGCCAGGATGCCTGAGCTGCCAATTCGGGAGGCACACACACCCACCCCAGGACAGCCACCACCTCGGACCAGTTCCCAAAGGCCCAGGTTTCTTTGGTCCAGACCGCCACTGCGAGGCTCGGGCTGGATGACAGGTGCCAGCCTGGCCAGGACCCTGGGAGCTGAGGCAGAGGAAAAGGCCCAGAGCAGGGAGGATGAGGACAGGGTGGTTGGGGGGGGGGGGAGGGGGAGTAGGGTATGGAAGGAACAGCTAAATGCTGCAGGAGGAGAGAGGGAGAAGAGCCCCCAGAATGCTGCTAGAAGCCAGGGGGCAAGTCTGTTTGCCCCTTCCGGGGGGAGTCAAGATACAAGGAGATCAGCCTCCTTTGATCCCGGGGTGGGGGGGGTGAAAACCCCCCAATCTGAGGGATCAGGGGCAGAGAGTTTCAAAAGGAGTCCCCCTCCCCTCTTCCACTCATCCCTGGGGGCCCAACTTCTGTCTCCCCAGGGTTCCTGATCCCTCTCCTCCCCCTGCCAGCCCCCTCTTACCGGTTCCCCCTTCTCTCCTGTCAGGCCCCTGAGGCCTCGCTCTCCTTGAAGACCCTTGGGGAGAAAAATCATGAGAACCTACAGGGGAGGGCAGTCCCCACCCAGCCCCCGACTCCTTCTCCTTGCCCTGCAGCCTTCTGTCCCCGGTCCGGGCAGAGTTGGGCTTTCCTGATGCCCTTCCTAGGGTCCCTGGCAAGGTGGCCATGGGGTGTACCCCAGAAGGGTAATTGTGAGAGGTATAAACTCCCACCTAGGGGTGCCTCTCAAGAGCATACCCCCAAGACAGGTAACTACAGAGATATGCCCCCCCCCCCCAGGTAGGTGACCCTCAGAGGGTACCTGTCAGGCAGGTGACTGTCATCGGCGTGCCCTATTTTGGTAACTGTCTGGGGTGTACCTTTAGGAGGCTGACACGTGTGTGCTCCCCGTGAGGGGCAGCTGTCGGGAGTGGCGTCCCTACAGTGATGTTCCTCTGCCAAAATGTATCACCAGATACCCAACACTTACCTGTACGCCCCCCAGCCCCAGCCCCAAATCACCTTCTTTGAGGGGTACAGGGGAGAGGCACGGGAAGGCCCCCCGAGCACACTGCTCCCTCCAGAGCAGTCCCTGTCACTTTTTAGGGTGGAAAGGGATGTCACTTTCAGTCAAAGCCAGAGCCCCCACCCCGACACTTGTGGGTTCGCCACAGCCTTAAGGGGCTGCGTCTGCCCCTTCTCCCTCACGCCCTCGAGAGACGGTGCCCACACCTTTCCACAACACAAGACAGATGGCTAGACGGACAGATGGCCCCTTCACCCAAGCAAGCAGAAACAGACAAGGTCCGGCCAGGATGAGGACATGGGGACAGATGGAGCTGTGACAGGAGGGGCCCCGCTCCCTGAGCCTCCATCACCAGGCCCGGGAGGAGAGGAGCCAGGCCCCAGGAACACCAAATCTGACAAACAGGAGGTTAGTTTCCGTGACCCAGGAGGGAGCAACAGTGACGATGGGGACGATTTAAACACACTCGTGACGATGACGGAGGCAGGGCAATTAACGACACCTGGCGGGAGGGGCAGGCCAACGCACCGGGCACAGAGGGGCAGGGCCCCACGACACCCAGAAACCCAACCGGCTGGCGTCACCTGCCCAGCCTTGGAGCAGACCGGGCCCGGAGCCAAGGGAGAGGAAAGGAAGAGGAGGAAGCTGAGAGTTTCCTCTAGGACGCTGGGCGAGGTGCGAGCGTGGCTGCCTTCGGATCCCCGGGGCGCCTCTGGACGGCCCTGCCAAGCAGCGGGGTGGCAACCTGTGCCAGCCTGCGATGTGAAGCCCTAAAGCTTTGGCATCTCTGCCGGGCTCTGTGCCAGGCGCCTGGCAGGGCCCCAAGAACTACTTCCAGCAAATCTTCAGCCAACAGCAAAGGTGGGAGAAGCAGGAGGCAGAAGTGGGAAGGGAGGCGTAAAGAGGCCCCTGGAGGCACCGGCTTCAAATAAGAAGGTAAAGCAGGACTGGGGGTGGGGGGTGGGGGGGGGCAGTGACGTGGGACTAGGGGAGAGAAAACGGAGACTGCAGGGGAGGCGGGTGGAAGAGAGAAGATGAAAGAAAGCAGGAGCAGGGGGAGAAGGGAAGAGGGAAAGGAGTCAGAGACTTGGGAGGATGTCCAAGCCGCTGGGACCTCGGGGGGAACCTGTGTCGTTACGTGCCTGCAGGGGACGGAGACAAACATGGAGGAGGGGCAAGGCCTCAACAGGAAGGGACACAAGCAAAAGCCACAGAGACCTGGCTGGCGGGGGAAGGGGAGGTCGAGCAGCGCTAGGTTCTTACAGGCAATCCGGGGGAGCCAACAGCACCAGGAAAACCTGGGGGGCCCTGGTGGGAGAAACAGGCAGGTCACAACTCACAAGCACAGTAACCCTGGACATAGTCGGGGGCAGGGGGTCATGGGGAGAGGAGGTCACAGGAATATTTCCAAGGCAGCTGGAAAAGAGACTCAGTGAAGGCAGCCGCTCCTCCCCTCGGCTCCAGGAAGAATGGCTCTGCCGTTGGCAGAGATGAGAAACAGCCCCCAGAGTCCCCCCGAGTCTAGCTGGACACCCTTGCTGGAGAGCAAGCCCATCATGCCTGCCACCTGACCTCCATAGGCCCCCGGCCGGGTGGCTCCCTGGTTCTAAGGTGGCTCCCACCAGCCACTTGTTCTCCAAAGAAAGCATTTTCGGCTCTTCCAGACTTTTCCTGGTCACTTCTATTTTCCTGCCATAACGACACCAGACATCCCTGGTCTGGCCTTCGTAGACCTGTCCTAGAGATGGCCCCACAGAGCAACGCAGCGATGCTGGCCCCTGTAGTGACTGGTGTCACGGAGGCATGAAGAGATCTGGCCAGGTTGCCATACGCTTTCCTGGCAGCCGAGACCATGAGCCAGAAGCCTAGGCCTTCCTGCCAGGGCAGCCTGGGTCCGTGGTGCAGGACACTGCGGGGACGGGGACAGGGAGACATGAGTGTGCCCTTGAGGGCCTCCCCTAAGCAGGACCACGGGCAAAATGGGACGGAGCAGGCCAGTTCCAGGGGATTCGATGGTGGGGGGGCCACAGTCCCCACAGATGCTCTGATGAGGGAAAGGAGTGGGCAGCAGAATCCCCCTCTTTCTGCCCTGCCCAGTTTCCCGGATACAAGGCAGTAAAATGGTGTCTGGGCGTGGTGACCCCTTTGAGAGCTTCTCAAGTGGGCCAGGAAACCACGGATACTTACAATAGGGCCTGGAGGACCCGGGGAGCCCCTCATGCCAGGCGGACCCTGCAAAGGAAGCCAAGGGAAATGGACGGAGAGGCCCGGGCCCCACAGAGCCCCAGGGTCTCTGCAGCCTTCCTCCCAGCTCACCACGGCCAGAGTCAACAGATGCTGGTAGATTTCAAAGCGGGGCCATTCGGCTGACGTTAAACCTTTCGTTCAGTTCATTCAATCATCCCCCACACACTTACTGAGCAGCTATTATGTCCCAGGCTCTAGTCCAGGTGCTGGGGACACAGCAATAAAAGGAACATAAAAATCCCTGCCTTGTGGCACTGACAACTCTAGGGGAGAGGTAGGCAAGAACAAATAGAACAGGGGCTGACTCGTGCTCAGTGGATACGTGTGGACTGTTCCTAAACGAATGAAGTACACGGTATTCCGAGGGTGACACGTGCACTGCATGAAGGGGACTAGGGTTTCTAGGGACAATGTGGGGCATGGTCAGCTTTTTGAGAGGGAAGGTCTCCCTGCAAAAGTGATAGTTGAGCAGAGGGGGTCGGGGGGGGGGGAGGGACGAGCCCTGGAGAAGAGCTGCGGGCAGAGGAAGCGGCTGGCAGGGGCGGAAGGGTGTCCTACAGGCCAAGAGCAGCCAGCGTGCCACCAGGGCCAGGGGCTCAGAGCCGCAAGAGGCACCGGATGACCTGACGCTCGGAGACCCCTGAAGGAGCCACTGGAGGGCCCAGGAGGACATCTGGCAGGAATGAAACTGCCCCTAGGAACTGAGGGCCGCTTACATGGAGACGCCAGCCCCCTTGGGGCCCTGCCCAGATGAGGGCCTGGTCCTACCTCTTCTCCTCTCTGGCCGGGCAGTCCTGGAGGACCGGGCAGGCCAGGACTTCCAGCACAGCCAGGATCCCCCTCGCCGTTGTCTCCCTGGAGTGGGATGGGGACGGTGAGCTGAGCGGCCAGGGCCCTCCCTGTGGGGCCCGGGGCCCGGGCAGGAAGCGGGCACGGGTGCACTCACCCGGGCCTCCTCGGCTCTGGGGCGCTCCCGCTCTGTGAAGCACTGAGGACAACAGGAAACCCTCCGTCAGGTGAGGTGGCCGGGCGCTCTCCCCTCACCAGGCCGCCCCTGAACCCGGCCTCCTACCCGGGCACAGCTGTCCAGGCCTGGCACGCCGGGAATGCCCTGGTCTCCCTTCTCCCCTTTTTCCAGGAGCGCCACCGGGTGGGCCGTCCGCCCCTGGACACAGTCCCCGCAGAGGCTCTGACAAGAGAGAGGAGAGGGCAGTGGGGCGTGGGTCCCAGAAGGCCAGGGCGGGCCGAACGGGGGAACCCCACCCTGAACTCAGCCAAGGCGCCCTGCCCGGCAGTCTTTCCCCCCCCCACCCCCCCCCTCGCCCACACTCTCTCTTTCCCCAGCCACATCCCTGTGGCGGCTCTGTTCCATCCTCAGGGGACCCAATCCCAACACTGGCTTTGAGTTTTCTCCAGGAAGCAGCTCTGTGGGGCCAAGCCAAAGCCACTTTCCAGACAGGCGTGTGGGAGGAGGCGGAGGGGCCCGCAGAGGGACCATCTGTCCCGGCTGTTCCTGCAACCTGCACCCACTGTGAGGACACGCCGTGAGGATTCAGGCTGAAAAGGCCGGCCCCAAACACCAGCCTCTCTGCCCAAGGGAGCAAAGGAGCGGCTGCAGGAGCCAGGCCCTCTGCAGACGCCCCGCGGGATGGGGTCTGCCCTCCTGCCCCAGCAGATCCCGACTGGCACGGGCTCCCCAGTTCGCCCACCCCTGGGGGGGGAGGGTGTCCCTGGACCCGTCGTCAGGAGCCCCCCGCTCCACCTTCACTGTTCGCTGCAAAGCCCGGGGATGATGGTTGTCACTGACTCAGCGCCCGTGATGCCAGCCATCGGAATAGGCCTGTGCACATTATCACATTCAACCCTGACAGTGCAATGAGGCAGGTAATCTTATAAGCATTCCGGAGATGAGAAAGCCGATGCTCAAAGAGACAGTGTGACTTGTCTCAGGTAAGTGGGAGCCTGTACTGGGCGCTGCTGTGCTGAGGCCAGAGCTGGCACTCTGTCCACGGGCCCGGGTTTCCTCCGGGGTGGCATCTGAGCCCTTCTCCAGACCACACGCGGTTCCGGTTTGGGGTCCTCCACAGAGCACGTTGACTAAGAAGCCGTCAGGTGACATGTTACACGGAGTCGTGCAATCACTTGCCCGGGGGCAGGACTTGGGGGAACCCTGGGCTTGCCGGGAGCCTAAGGGAGAAGAACTGGGGTTTCGGTGCCACACTCCCCTGTGATCAACCTATAGCTGCTGTCAGGAGGTTAACCTGAGTTAACCTCTCAGGAGGTTAACTGCAAGCTGCTTCTGGAGACATCTGCTGTCCAGAGCAAGGGCCGGCCAGGCAGTCCTCATGCTGTGGTCTGACCAGGACCCACGGGGGGAAGTGGGAGGTCCAGGGCACTGGGTAGTCAGTGCTAGAAGGGAGGGGCCCCAGAAGTTGCTGGGCTGGAGGAGAAAAGAGACCAGCCCTCATCTCCAAAGGTGACTGAGCGAGGGAGGCCCGCGTCACCCTCGGTCCAGCCCAGCTTGGGAGGCCCGGCCAGAGCCCCCAGTGAGATCTTGATGGCCTGGCACAGACCAACCCTGCCAGGACCCCAAGTCCCCTCTCTTGTGCCACTGGAATTGTTCCTGAAATCCCATCACCTCCCTGAATTCTTTCTGCATTGACCAGAGGACAGCTGAAGCCTTCTTCCAGGCCCTCAACCCAGTCCCGTCCAAACCTATGCGACCTTTGCAGCTCGCTGCCTGATGACCCTTATAACTGCACTTGCACCCTCCTGCTGTGCTCTAGAAGCTGCTGGACCCTGCCCTGGTATAACCAGGGTGGCACAGGGCCTCACTGGTGGCTCCTGTGGGCAGGCTTTGGGGCAGGAACTACCCACAACATCCCTCACGTGGGTACCTTCGTGGGATTCCTTCACGCACTCATCCAGCAGGTGAAATGGAGGGTCTGGCAGCAGCCAGGCGCCGTGCTAGGCCCTCGGAGACGGGTGCTTGGAATGCACATTCCCCACAAACAGCTCCGTCTGTAGCTCCCCTGTGCTGTGCTGAGACTTCCTACGATAATCCCCTCAGGAGACTTCCCTGCCAATTCCTACCCCTCCCCGCCTACCCTCTTACCTTAAGGAGGTGCTGTTCAATTGGTAAGGATCCCTGCAAGAGAGGAGACAGGAGGGCTCCAGGGCTCAGGCAGGTGAGGGGAAGGGGGATGGAGACTTATGGGATCAGGTAGAACCTTGGGAAGCCCCGTGCCACCCCGGCTTCTCCCTGCCTTGCACAAGGGAGAGAAGAGGGTCCCCCTGCATCTAAGGGAGCTGGCATGACAAGTCAGCCCCGGGAGGGGCAGGGAAGGGCAGGGAGGGGGCTGCCCAGTGACGCCTGGCTGGGACCTACCAGTTCGGCCGTTAGCCCAGGCTGTCCGGGCAAACCGGTGTTTCCAGGCACTCCCTGCAGCCAAGAAGAGACACGAGTGAGCGGGCTCTTCTTTTGAGCCCGAAGGCCACCCTGCTTCGTGCCCGCCACCCCCACTGCCTCTTCTCTTCCTGCAGAACCGGGGGCCTGGCTGGCATAAGGCTGGCACCCATTCTTAGCTCAAAACCTCCAGACTGTTTGCAGGGAGAGCCGAGGAGGCCCAGAAGGGTGACCCCCAAAACCAGTCCGATGAGAGTTTTTCCTACATGTTAGAGGGGCATCAGAAATCAGGCAAAGGGGCTTCTGCACCGTAAGTAACGGCGTTTCTTTCTCGCACACGTGTCCTCTGTATTCTCCTTAATCACGGTCTTCCTGGCCAGCTAGGTGCTATCACCTCCAACTTGAAACCGGAGCAACGAATTCAGAGAGGGCAAGTAACTTGCCAAAGGCCACAAGACGAGCAAAATGCAGAGGTGAGGCTCAGAGTCAGGACCACTGGCCTCAACCCCGCCCTTAAGCGTGATTCCGGCACCTTCCTCAAAAAACATTCCCTGGAACACAGCAAGGTGGAGGCTCGGGAGCCAGTTGGTGTGAACCCCAACTACCTGGGTAATTTCTGGAGGGCTACTTGGAAAAAAAATCTCTGTGCCTCGGTTTCCTTATCTGTGACACAGGGACAGTTTATGGTGAGGCATAAAGGAGCTCACACGAGAGAGGTTTTGCCGCCCAGACTCCCTGTCGCCCCTGCAGGCTCGCGGTGCACATTTGCATATTAAATACCCCGTGGAGGCCAGGAGAATGTTCCCTTTTCAATCCCCAGTGCCCGGCACAGAGGAGGCGTGCATTAAATACGTGTCGAGTGAACGCACTGCTGCTCGCCCTGCTCTCCCCACACCGGGATTTCCTTGGCCCGTCCTGAGAGCTGGCCTGCCTTCAAGTCCCGGCTTCCGGTGACAGACCGCACCGCCTTCCCCGGCGAGCCCGCCCTGTTTCAGCCCAGGCTCTAGCGAGGCCCGAGGCATACTGGGGTCGGCCTACCTCCGGCAACCCCTGTGCCACTCGTTCTGCGTCCTGAGTGAGTTACCAGGGTCATGTGCCTAGGACAGGGCCTGGCGCGGGGAAAACACCTCGAACCCATTCGTGATCATTATGCACCTAAATCATTCACCCCTGCTCCCCTCCCCACTGCCCGTGTGTTACTTCAAGCTGGATACTTGGTGATTTTCTTTCCTTGCCCTCCTGGAACCAAATGTCCCACCTGTTGTCCTACTGTTAGAAGCCAGAAGCTACGCACTCACTAGCTACTAACTGTATGGCCTCGGGCACATTGCTTGACCTCCCTGCCTCAGTTTCCCCCGCTGGGAAACGGATGGGGATTACGTGGCATTACATTACTTGGGCAAATACATGCTGTCTATCTCTGGGCCCGCTTCTGAGCCTGAAGACAGGAGCTGCCGGGCCTCCCTTCCCTGAAAAGGCTGCAGGGCCAACCTGGCCAGGAAGACTTGCACCTTGCCTGGCACGGGGCAGGTGCCTATTAGTGGCAGCTTGGCTTGGTCTACGGCACTGGCACCAGACGAGGACTCCGGTGCCTGGGACCAGACTCTGCAGTCACTCTTTCTGCCTTGTTCCCCCAGCGTGGCTTGGCAGGGTTCACACTCCATCAGCGTGTTAATGGGTCACTTTGAAATGACTCTCATGCTTCCCCAAGCAAACTGCAAAAGACCCCTGCAGACAGATTCCTGTTTCCTGGTGGTGCGGCAGGGTGCGGGGACACTTGGCAAATGTGTGGCTGGCCCGTGGGGGACTGAGAGTTGGCTCTGGTGCTGAGCTCTTGATGAGACAGAGAAAATTGGATCCCGGCAGAGACTCCCATCAGCCATGGGGACTCACCAGAACAGATTCTCACCCCAGGGTGGCAGCGGGGGATGTATAAAATCTCCAGGGCAGGGGGAGTCGTTTGTAAGAAGCTTCCATGGGATTCTGCTCTGCTTCCTCAGGAGCTGGGGGCCAGACCTGCAGAAGCCTAGGACCTTCAGGAAATGTGACCTGGTGTGCAAACCCTTGGGGAACCGTCCTGCGGGGCAGCGGCAGGGGGAAGCAAATGTTCTGTCCTGGGAAGCCCTGTCCAGCGCGGCCGGTTCCTAGCTGGATGACCTCAGACAAGATATTTCACCTCTTGGAGCCTGTTTGCCTCGCTGTGACTTGGGGATAACACCACCTGCCTGTTGGAGTTGAGGTAAGACTCAAACGAACGAGAGTACGGACGTAAGATAATAATGGAAGTCATGGTCCTAATGATGGCTAATGCCTTCTAAGCATTTACTATGTGCTAGGACATATGGTCCCACACATTTCGCGTGCATTAACTTGCTTCACGTTCACAAAAGCCCCATGAGGTACTTGCTGTAATTATCTCCACTTAACAGATGAAGGAACTGAGACACAGAGAGGGTAAGGAATTTGCCCAGCATCACACCACAACTAGCACAGAGCAGGGCTGGCTTTCAAGGTCAGGTTCATTGGCTCTGGAATGCACGCTCTCATCACAGTGCCACACGGATCTCCCCTCCCACTGCTCTCCCCTCACTGTCTCTGGCCTCCACGCGATTGTCAGGCACAGTCCCGCCTCCGAGCCTTTGCACCTGCTGCTCTCCGCTGTCAGGAACACTCTCCCTCGCTCATTTCCGCTCAGTCTGGACGCCTTCCAACACGCCTCTCCAACATCTTCCTTGCCCTCCTCCCATTTTCTGACCCCACTCCCTGCTTTATCTTTCTCCTTAGCACATACCGCTCTTTTAACATGCTATGTTGTGTTTTATTTTTATCTTGCTTATTGTCTGTGTCTCTTACTAGAATGCACACTCTAAAAGGGGAGGGGTTTTTATTTTTGCCCACTGCTATAGCACCAGCATCTAAAATAGTGTCTGGAAAACAGCAGAGGTGCAAAAAGATTTGTCGCATGAATGAATGTTGGACACCGCTCCAAAACAGGGGAGCTTCACACGACGTACGGAACTATTTGACCCAGATCCTGGGTTCCTGACAGCTGACCAAGGCCTGAGGTTGGCCCGGGTGTCCATAGGGTGTCTGGGTCAGCACAGAGCAGGGTATTCCCTGCTCAAGGAAGGTCCAGGACTGCCCACAGCCCGTGCTAAGGGCTCAGAGCCTCGCTCCCCCACCCCATGCCGCACTGGGGAGGAGGAACACAGAGGAGCGAGGATGGCACGCGTCGGTGTCGGGCGGAGATGCGGCCCACTCAGGGGCCCACACAGACCCCGAGCCCTGCCACCCTGCCACCGCGCCTCCCAAACTCCCATTCTCTTCTCCCCCTTTACCTGCAGCCCCGGCATTCCAGGGGGTCCAGGGGGTCCAGGAACACCCGGGGGACCCTGAGGGAGAGGAGAAGCAATCAGACCCAAAAGAAAGCTCTGCCCCACCGCTGGGGGCAGCGGCATCACGGTGGGCAAGCCACAGGGCGCTGGCGGACAAGTGGAGACACAGAGGAGACAAGCGACACACACCTGCGGGCCCGGCTGCCAGGAGCTGCCCATCCAAAGTCCCGGAGCACCCTGGGTGGGAGTGGGGGTCGCAAAAGAAGGGAGAGGTTATAGGCAACGTTCACACCAAGCGCAGGGCTGCGTGGGGAGGCAGCTGGCTGGGGCGCAAAGCCCTGCGGGGCCCTCGCATGTTGAGCCAACACAGGAAGCCAGGCCTCTCCCCCCCCGGCCGGGGGGAGAGCTCTCAGCATCACTTACCGGCATGCCAGAGAAGATGGGGTCCCCTCGAGAAGGGCAGGAGCACTCCCCTGGCTCGCCCTGAAAAGACAAGAGCCTTTGTCAAAGGGGGGCAAGGATGGGGGACCTTTTGGAAACCAACATCCGGGAGGCAGCACAGGCTCTAGGATGGAGAGGCCAGGGTTTAAATCCAGAATCTGCCTCTTACGACTGTGCCCTTGGGCACCCTGTTCAGCCTCTCAAGCCTCAGTCTCCTCATCTGTAAAATGGGCAGCATAGCACCAAACGCATAGGCCATCAGGAGGATGGAATGGATGAACGCATACAGAGTTCCTGCCCCACGGAAAGCACTCAGCCCTCAAGTTCTAAGCGCTACTGTTATTCCTGTTGGAATAGTAGCAAGGAGACCAGAATGACTCCTCAGCTCCTGTCTTCGAGTCCATACATTCCCCCGGGGGGGGGTGTGCTATAGGGGTTGTTTATTTCTCCACGGTATTGGCCACAGGGCCTGGGGACTTACCTTCTCTCCCTGAGGTCCCTTTTCACCCTGCAGGGAAGAAACACAGTGAGGTGAGTAGATAGGGGTGTGGAGGCGAGACCTGCTGGGGCTTCCTGCCGCCCTGAGGCACTGTACTCACTGGAATCCCTCTGGCTCCTGGAAGTCCTTGCTGCCCATCAGGGCCCTGAGGGGAGAGAGCCCATGGTCAGTGGCGAGCCAGGACAGCAGCCAGCCATGTGGCCCACCGGCAGGGGAGGCCAATGGGACAAGCAGAAGCCTGCACCCCAGTGCCTGTGTCCTAGAGGAGGGGACTCTGGCGTAGGAGACAAGGAGAGAAAGAAGGAGAAAGACTGGCATTTCCTGAGCACCTTCGGGGGGTCAGACACGGGGCCCAGCACCTGTCGGAGAACAGAGTGGGCTCCCCACTCCCATCCCTGCAGGACGGTACCGTTCTGTTTTCCAGGTGAGAAAACTGAGGTTTAAAGAAACTTTGCAATAGACCCACCAGAATCACTGCACCCAGCTATATGCGGCCCAAAGTCCCTGTTCGCGCCCTCTCTCTCCCCCTTTAGTGCTCGCCACACGTTCCATCACAAAGGTCATCTCAGATGACTTAGCAGGAGATGGGAATTTCTGCCCTCAGTTTATCACCAAGGATTTGAAGACTCTGAAAGGCTGTCACTGGCCTAGAGGTCACACAACTTGCACGGTGTGTGGGGCTGGGACTGGGGGGGCCTCCCGGCTGGGGTTCAGCCTGAGGGAAGAAGATCTGGAGAAGTCTGCCTGGCTGTTCAGGGGCATTCTGATGGCTGCCTTCCTGTGGGACATGCCATCTTCACACACGGGACTCGCAACTCCACGAGAATCGGGACTGTCTTCACTTTTACCTCTGCCTTTACCCAGGGGCTCCCTGGAACAGCCAGGGACCCTGTGTCTGGGCGACACAGACTGGTTGCATGGATGTGGGCGAGTCCCTGGCCCCTCTGGGCTTCAGGGCACCCTCAAGAGGACCCCATCAGTGATATTGCCACACCGGAACTGGAATTTCTCTAGGGATCCATAAACACAGAAAAGATATCTTTCACTGGGCTGTTTTCAACATTCCCAGAAACCCAAGAGAAATTACACACTTGCCCACGACCCGGCATGGCACAGCCTGGCTGAAAGGTAGCACTGCTTTGATTTAGGCTAGAATTATACCATCTCGTAAAATTCTAGTGGGTTCATGTGGAGTAGACGCTGACTATTATACAGGTATTTGATGAATGAAAATAAGGAAAGGCATTTATTATTACTTAATCTATGCAATTTGTTCAATAGGCACATCTTTTAAAACATGGGAATGAGGGGCGCCTGGGTGGCTCAGTCAGTTCAGCGTCCGACTTCGGCTCAGGTCGTGATCTCATGGTTCGTGAGTTCGAGCCCCGCATCGGGCTCTGGGCTGACAGCTCGGAGCCTGGATCCTGCCTCGAATTCTGTGTCTCCCTCTTTCTCTGCTCACACTCTGTCTCTCTCTCTCTCTCTCTCTCTCTCTCTCAGAAATAAATAAGCATTAAAAAAATAAATAAATAAAACATGGGAATCGTGGGTGGGACAGGAATAAAGAGAGGTCTTTGAGGGTAATGAGGTTGGTCTAGATAGATCTGTGCTGGCCAGTATGGTAGCCAATAGCCGCATGTGCTTATTTAAAATTTAAATGAATTGAAATGAAATGAAATGTAAAATTTAACTCCTCGGTCACACTAGCCACATTTCGAGCGCTTGAAAACCACGTGGCTACCGGCTACCCTCTCGGGCAGAGCAGAATAGAACATTTCTATCATTGTGGACAGCTCCATGGGGCAGCACCCATTTAGATGAGCCCCCAAGGGCCAGGCTTTGAAGTGGGGTGGGTGAGTTAACATATGGGCTTTGAGTCAGACAGATCTGGGTTCAAGTCCTGACTCTGCCTGCTCATTCTCTGGCCTTCCGGGGGACAATGATAGCCAGTCCCTTATAGGGCTGTTGTGAGGTTTAAGTGAATCTCTGTTGCTTTAGAGCTCAGCACAAGGCCTCAGCACAGTCACTGCTCCAGAAATGGTGGTGATCAGTGATGTCATTCAGGTGCCCTCCCCTCCAGACAGTGTGGCTTTCCTTCTCGGAGGCTGGGCCTCTCTCCTCCCCTTCCCCACGCTGTGGGGCCCGGTCAGTCAGCCCTGTGCCCTCTTCCCAGCAGCACCAGCCCGGCCCCAACAGGGCCTCCAGCACAGAGCACAGACAGGACCCTTACCGGAGGCCCAGAGACACTGGCACCAGGGGGCCCCATCGGCCCGGCAGCTCCTTTCAGCCCCGGAGACCCCTGCAGAAGAGAGAGCACAGAGGCTAACGGCGTCAATCGGGCAGGTGAGACGCATCAGACCAGGTGTTGGGTGGCCCACCGTTGGGCATCACTCACTCCCATGTCCCCGTCCCCCCTACCAGGGCACTCAGAAGCACCGCAGGTCTAGCGCCCTACGAAGCAGAGGCTCACCTTGGCACCTTTCTCTCCGGTGGGGCCAGGTGGTCCCCGAGGTCCCGGAAGCCCCTGCAGACAGAAGGAAGCACAGTTCCTTAACCCCTGGCCCGAAGTGGCCCCTTCCCCCGCCAGACTCCTCTAGGCCAAAAGCAGACGTACCTGAATGCCAGGCAAACCCTGAACTCCAGGTTCCCCCTGCAATTTAGAAAAGACAGACTGGGCCACAGGCCCTGCCCCACTGGCAGACCTGGTCTGGGGTGGGGTATCTGCCAGCCCAAATTCAAGAGAGCTCCCCGGCAAGACCGTGAGGGTCAGAGAGGCGGGGGTCAAAGCCAAGGTCCCCCGCAGGAGTGATGACAGCCCAGGGCTACAGCCCAGTTCTTCTTCCCAAAGCTGTGCCCTTGAGCACTGGAGGCCAGGCAGAGCCCCATAGTTTTGGGGACAGATAGGCGTGGGCAGATGGTTAATAGAAGTATTGGGAGGCTGGGGGCAGGCAGGCCAAGGGAAGGCTAGAGACTCACCTGCGGCCCCTGGATTCCCCTTCCCGGAGGTCCAGGCTCTCCCTGAAGAGACAGAAGGACAAACCTTGGCTTGGGATTCCCCCCTCACCCAATAGCCTCTTCCCCAGCCTCTTCTCCCTTACTCCCGCACCTCCACCTTCTCCCTTCTCTGGGGTTGATCTTCCCCACTCCAGGCCCATGCCCCCCACCGCCAACCCTCACCACACATACCTACAGCCCAGGCTCCCCATACACACACCTACCTGGGTGCCCTTCAGTCCTGGGGGCCCTTGAACTCCAGGTAGACCAGGCTGGCCCTAAAAGATACAGGTGGCGCATGGGTCCCACAGGGAAAAGGGTGCAGGTGGGAGAGAAGGCAAAGCTCAGGCAGGGAAAGACCAGAGGGCAGGTAGCCAGAACTCACCGGTTTCCCAGGCCGGCCCACACCTTCTGGGCCCGGCTCTCCTTTGGGGCCCGGCTTCCCAGGCAGTGCTGCCGTGCTCGGCACCGCCCCCTGCAGGCTGGGGCAGGCAGTGCAGCCATCACCCTGGTCAGAGAGAGGCGCAGCCAGCAGTCCTTGAGCCAGGGCTGACAGGCAGGCCAGGAAGAGGCACCGGAAAGAGGGGGGGGGGGGGGGGGTCCCTGCGCCCCTCTGAGAGCTCTGCCCCTCTACTGCCCCCACCTCGGTCTGGGAAATCAAAACACGCCCCGACCCTCCCTGCTCTTCCCCTCCCTGCCTTGCAGAAGAGCTGAGGCATCACCCAGCGATTCCGGTACCCCGCGAGGCTCGCAGCCTGACTCTGCAGTCCTTCACCTCATTAGCTCTCAGCCCCATTTCTTTTTGTCCGGGCAACAAAGTCCCCCCTACCCGACTGACCTTTTCTCCTTTCGGGCCCGTGGGGCCCCGCACGCCAGGCTCTCCCGACAGTCCCGGCCGCCCCGTGGTGCCTGGCACTCCAGGATCTCCAGGGTTCCCAGCATCACCCTGTAAAGAGCAGGCTTCAAGGAGGGCAGAGGTGGCCCAGCTGGGGGCAGACTGCCTCTTGGCAACTAAAGGCACTCAGAGCCCTTTGCTGGGGCCTGGGGGCTGCCCAGGGAGTGGAGAGAGGGCACAGGGCGATCAGGAAAAGGAGGTGGAAAGCGCCTCAGAGAGGCGGTGCCCACCCATGCCCACGAGGCTCTCTCACCTTGTTCCCCTTCGGTCCACGCTCTCCAGCCTTGCCCTGGGGAGAAAGCATTTCTAGTACCCACTCACTCATAGCGGACACCCCTAAGCGTCTGGCACCGTGTTAGACCCAGGGAACTCAACAGGGCACAAAACAGTCCAAAATCTCTTCTCTCGTCCTAGCGAAGCAATGCTGGATAGATTAAGAGAGGAGCCGAGCCAGAGTCCTGTCTGGGTGACCCCCGGCAAGCTGCCTAACCTCTCTGTGACTCGGTTTCCTTACCTGTCAATGGGAATGCTAAGAATGGCGTTGGCTTCTACCCTGTAGAGTCCTTGTGACATTAGACGAGCTAACGTGTGTGAAGCAGTGTGTGGCACCCAGCATATGCTATGGCAGTGCTCGCTGTGACCAGTAGAGCGAGAACAATAATAATCAGTCCCGTGGTAACCATGGGTCATCCTGAACACCGCAAAGTGCTTCACACACGCGATTCCTAGGCCCTAGGTGTTGGTGATTGCAACACCACCACGCAGAGGAAACAGAGGCACAGAGAGAACAGTAACGTGTTCAAGTCAAAGCGTGAGTGAAAGGCAGAGCTAGAATCTGAACCCAGGCCCGCCTGGTCCCGAGTTGGTGCTCTTTCTTTCGTAGGCCCTGCCAGGCCGGGTCCCAGGATGAAGGGCTGAGGCATCCTCTGGGGACAGAAGCACCGACCCTTCCATCGACTCCCACCTACTCCCCACCATCCAGGGAGCCAAAAGACCCAGGCAGGGTTCATCCCTTCCTTTGTGCCTCTCCTGCAGCAACCTGGGAGCTCACCTGTTTCCCTGGCAAGCCAAAGCCCGGGGGCCCAGGCTCTCCCTTCTCTCCAGGAGGGCCAGGCAAGGCCACCGCGTAGCTGTCCCCATCCTGAGGCTCGGACAGGGCTGGGCATGGCTCACAAGGCTCCCCCTGCCAAGTGATGACACAGGGTTGGGGGATACCAGGCCGGGCCTGGGATCGGGGGCTGGGGAACGGAGCCGGGCCTGACACAGCGTCCCTGCTGGGCGAGAGATATCTCAGGAGAGATCGCGGGAGGACAGGCAAGAAATGAAGGTGGGGGCCAAGTCATCAAGGGTCTTGAATGCCATGCTAAGGAGTAAGATGTTACCCTCAGGCAGTGGGGAGCCTTGTGGGGATTGAATTAGAGCAAGATAAGTGTGTGTTTAGGAAGTTCACCCTGGCTGCAGAGGGGAGAGTGTCGCCAGACTCACCTTCTCCCCTTTGATGCCTGTGGATCCCACTGGCCCTGGTGGACCCTGTGTGATTAAAAAAAAAAAAAAAAAAGAGGCCACGTGTGAGGCCCAGCACCTGCCTGGGCTATGCTGGGGCACAGTCCACGTCTGTCGTCCCCCCCAGTAGTAGGTAGCACCTCCCGTCTTGCCCTTTTCCCAAGAGCTGTTGTTTCTAGAGCACTTACCGGCCGGCCAGCTGGCCCTGCCTCCCCAAAATTACCCTGTGCAAAGCAGAGAGCAAAGGGTCAAAGAGAGGGTGCTGAGTCAGTCCCCAGCCACAAACCACAAAAGTTGCCTCTTAGGACGTCTAGACTACCCCTCTCATCTCCTGGCTAGGGAAACTGAGGCCAGGGATTTCCCCAAGGTCCCCAGGAGAGTCTGTGGCATGTTCCCCAGGCTCACTTCACAGAATCCTAGCCCCGCACGCAGCCCTCACCCAGCACACGAAGATCATTAGCTCATTCATTTGTTCACTGGATGCCTACACGGCTGTGCCCCGGGCAAGGTGCTGGTGGGTCGCAGTGAACAGCACGCCCAAACACCTTGTGCAATTTACACACTTGTGGGGGACAAGAAGTAGTTTTTAAGTCACGGTAAGTGTAAACAGCCAGGAGGGCTATGAAGGGCACAGACACAAGGGAGGCCATTTTGGACAGGGTGGTCGGAGAAGTGTTGACCACAATTATTATCAGAAAGACGAGAAGAAGGCCATCCAGCAAAAGAATAGGGGGAGGGGGGAAGAGAGGGAGAACGTACGAGATGGTGGGAGCCACGAGTACAGAATCTAAGAGGTGGGGACATTCCTGGTTCCAGAGCGGAAGGAGGCCAGCACATCCACAGCCCCGGAAACGGAAAAGGAAACGGAGGAGAGGAGAGCCGGAAGAACCGGAAAGGCAGGCAGGGTCCGGCCAGGGTCTTGTTAAGCATAGCAGGACTTTGCTACAGAGTCAATCATGAAGGATTTTAAGCAGGGAAATAATGAAACCCGAGTTCTTTTTGCAAGGGCACGTTATGTTAGCTGCTGGGTGGCAAACGGGCTGTGGATGAGCTACGGTGGCCACAGGCAGGCCAGACTGGGGGGCTGCCGCCAGAGTCCAGGTGAGACTGGTCGGGACTCAGATGGCGGTGGCGCTCACAGAGGTGGAGAGGAGCGGGGGAAGCTGACAGAGATGCCTGTTGGCAGGACTGGGGGAGATGACGTGGGGGAAGGCAGGGATCCAGGCTGCTGCAGGTTTGGGATCTGAGGAGCCGGGCACGTGCCATTTACTGGGACAGAGAAATCTAGAAGAGAAGGCAGCTGTGAAGTGAGGGTACAGGGGCCCCGTCTTGAGAAATGACGGGTGTGGTTTGCCTGACAGAGCAGAGTCCGAACATATATTTTGGTATTTCTCACGCTTGGACACGCATCCACCCGTGGAAGCCCTCATTTGGGTAACACCGCATTATAAGTTCAACGCTGTCATTTGTCCCCAACACAATCATAAATACAAATGTGAACACGGGCACTGAAATCGAGTAACCCAGCCGAGCAGCGAAGATTACAGACTCTGGAGCCAGATTCCTAGGCTCGGATCCCAGTTCTACACCCGAACACCCATGTGACCTTGGGTAACTGACTTGGCCTTCTATGCCTCTGATTCTTCATCCGTAAAATGACAATAATGGAGTAGCTCCCCCAAAAGGTTTTAGGGGGATGAAACAAGTTAATACGTGCCTAAGCACTTGGAACGGTGCCCGGCACATCGTAAGTGGTAAAGGAGAGGCAAATATTGTTATTTTATTAAAAGGTAGTCTTAAACGTGCTTAATTGTTTTAGATTATCAATAAAATAAACACACGGCACTAAGGAGTTCTCTTGGAGAAGGCAAGGGCTCTTCCAAATAAGCTCATTGACTCCAGTCTACAAAGCACGGATGAATTTATTTCACTGTGGGTTTACAGTTTGCTCTCTCGTCTGTATCGTCCCTATTCCCTGCCTCCCTGCCAAGAAACCGTGGCGTCACTGACAGCTAACCCAGAGCTCACCTTCTCTCCTTTCAGCCCTGTTGGCCCTGGAGCCCCAACTTTCCCCTGAAAAACAACCAAGTCACAGTTAGAGCACCTTCCCACTCCCACCCCTGCAAAACCCCATGGTTCCAGTGTCCCCCCAGAAAGAGAAAGGCCAGCTTGGAATTACGAATGCCACAACTCCAGCGGTAGCTGGGCAGTTACTTCTTTTATGCAGCCGGGCACTTGGAGATTCTAAGAGGGAACTCCGGGGCAAGCAACCCGGGGGGGCATAGGGGTGGAGGGAGAGACCAGGCTGCAGGCCTGGGACACCTGCCTCAGGGCCTCCTTCCTGGTCTCTGCCTTGAGACTCGGGGGCTGTGGGGCCAGAGAAGCCACCAGTGTGGCAAAGATGGGTTGGTCACTCACCGGAAGGCCGGGCAAACCGAAGCCAGGGAGGCCCATGTCTCCTTTGGTCCCTGTAGAGGGCCCAAGATGCTGGGCCCCTACCGCTAAGCTGCAGGACAAGCAGGAGTCCCCCTGGGGAAGGAAGTGAAAGAATTGGAAAGGCTCCCAGGAGTCAGAGGGGGGCAGCCAGGGGACCAGTGTTCCCTTACCTTCTCTCCTTTGGGACCTTGGATGCCAGGGTCTCCCTGCAGGGGAAAAAGGTTTATTGGCTGAGACTGGGCACGTTGGGGCACCCCAAACTTCCTAGCCATATGCGAGGACAGCAATGGTACATACCACAAACCCTTCAAATACCCAAGGGTCCTGTGGGGTTCAAGATTAGCACCCAGAGCCGGGGCTCATCAACCCATGTAATAGATGGAGGAAATCAGGCCAGGCTAAGCTACCTCACTGGAAAGTTCCTGTACCTACCCTATCACCTTTCCATCCAGCAGATCTCAGGCCCTCCTGAAAGAAAGTGTCAGTGAGGGAGTGGGGTGGGGAGTCAAGGCCAGGACCCGAACCCGCCCCAGCCCACTCCCTTCCTCCACCCCCAACCAATCCCCAATCGCCAGGAGGAGGGCCAGCCTCACTCACTATAAGGGTGGGCTCCACCCCAGCTTGCCCAAAGGGCATCTTAGAGCCTCCTCAAGAACCCTAGGAGGTAGCTGTGGAGACGTGGGTGACTTTCTAGCCCAGCCCTAAACTCTATGGTTCAGCCCCCCTACCCTCAAGCTGAGAGCAGGGACCCTCTGCCCACAATCTCTCTATGGCCAAGAGATGTACCCAGTCCCTCTGCCAAGTACCCAACTCCTCTTCACAACCACGCCTGCAGGTTTTTGTGGTGCCCCTCAATGGCGCCCCTCCTTGGGCACTCACCTTGCCTGGTGCAGGATCACCTGGTTCCCCCTTGGGCCCTGGTTTTCCAGGGAGCCCTACGAAACTCTGGAACCCTTCAGGCAGCGTTGGGCACACTTCACAGGGGTCACCCTAACAGA
Source organism: Prionailurus viverrinus (assembly GCF_022837055.1). Lineage (NCBI taxonomy): Eukaryota > Metazoa > Chordata > Mammalia > Carnivora > Felidae > Prionailurus > Prionailurus viverrinus. Next base: position 190,557,238 of record NC_062568.1, on the reverse strand, counting down.
AGGGAGAGACCGTGAGCAGACAAGTTGAGGCCGAGACCCCGAGGAAGACAAGGAGCCCTAGACATTGGATGTGCCGGCACCCTACCCCCAACATCAAGGTGGACAGTGGGATCACTGGAGGGGCCTTCTGTTCAACTGACTCATTCACTCCACTTACGGTTCCTGGACATCACAAAACGATATCCTCACAATAAGCCACGAGAAGCCACTGTGTCCCATTTACAGATGTGGAAACTTAGGCGCAGAGGAGCTAATTGACTTGCCACATTCATAAACCATGTGAGCGGCCGAGGCAGGATTCAAACCCTGCTGTCTAACTCCCAAGCCAGGCTCTTGATTCAGTAATTATGCACACACCGTAGGAACAAAGATGGGGTCTGCTAGAGAAGGTCCAGTAGCCCTGATGCTCAGAGTGTCGCCTTCAGAGAGGAGATCCCACTCCCACCATACCCTGGTGCAACGCGGCCTGGGACTCACCTTCTCTCCCTTCAGCCCCGGCACCCCTGGCTTCCCCTGTTGGAGACGAAGCAGTGAACATCAGTGCCGGGCAGAGGGACTGATAGGCCAAGAGAGGGCCCCCCTCTCTCTGGAGGCCTTGGTAGAGCAGCCCTGGGCATGGTGGGCAACAGCACCCCTTCCCCACCGGACTGGGCTTACTTACAGGTTTCCCACCGGGACCTTCCTTTCCTGGCACCCCCGCGCTGCCCTGCGGTCAGAAGAAGTATTAAGGGGGAGGCTCCTGGCCATGACCTCAGCCCATTCACCCCTCCCCCACTTAGTCCTTTCTCAGACTCCCTCTGTATACCCCTGTATACCCCTTCCCTGGTACAGCAGGTCAAGAGGAATCTAGGTGACGCCAGAGGAACCATAGCAGACAAGACAGTCAGACGTTTCCAGGGCACAAGATCCTAAAATAAGCCCGGGCCTTCTAGTTAAGGCCTCTCTGGTCATTACTAGACTTAGGCCTATCTGTCCCCATGTCTGGAACCCAGGCCAGGGCTCCCATGTCAGCAAGCACTGGGATGGGGACACTCCCCACCGAGGGGCCTGGGATGGGGACACTCCCCACCGAGGGGCCTGGTTGAGTTGAGCCAGCCTCAGCTGAACGCCTGGCTCCTGCCCCCCATGGATGCCTGCTGCCCCTGGACCGCTCTCCTCTCTCCTTCCATCATGCAGGGAGCTCCCCCAAGCGCCCCTGACCCTGCCTGTGCTTACCTTGTCTCCCTTAGGGCCTGGCGGGCCACCCGGGTCCCCCTGAGGGCAGAAAGAGCATCAGCCAGAGGCTTCCTAGGGAGCCCCCACATCACAGTAAGACCAACGCTAGCCCCCTCCTTTCAACCAGGACCCCCAGACCGAGCCTTATCTCCCCAGCCCTGGCCAGGCAGCAGAAGGGTCTCCGAGGAAAGAATAGCAGAAGGGGCAGGAAGTACTCACCGGGGTCCCAGGAAGTCCTATCCCAGGGGCCCCAGGGAGGCCAGGGGGCCCAGGCTCTCCTGCCAGTCCCTCAGGCCCAACAAAGCCAGGGTCTCCCTGGCACAGACACAAGGCAGGTATGAGAGAGTCGCCGTTCCAGCCCCACCTCCCACTCTCCATCGCACAGATACCCACAACTCACCTTCTGCCCTTTGGGCCCCATGACGCAGATCTCCCCTGGCCGGCCCTGTGGGGTCGGGGAAGGTGGAAGAAAAGCCTGAGGCCCTGAGGCAGCAGCCCTGCTGAGAAGAGGCCACACCTACCTGCCCACCCTCAGTGCCCCTCTCCAAAGCCAGACTCCATCCCTGTGTCCCAGGGTCATCAGAGGTCAACCTCTGGGCATTCGAGATCAGGGGCTGTTAGGCTGGGAGCCAGGGCTCCTGGGTTCAGGTCCTTTTCTGTCCCCTCTTTGCTCTGCTTCCTGGGGCACAGCCTCCCCCTTTCTGGGGAGCAAGGCTAGCAGGCTGGGTTCTGATGGCAAAATCCAGCATTTCACTGAGAGACACGGGGTTGTGGTGAGGAAGGGTCCCCAGCATCGTACGTCTCGGCCTGGCTTTCCCGGCGAGCCCTTAACGCCTCCATCTCCCTTCTCGCCTTTCTGGCCCTAGGGAAGGAAAAGGCAAAGTGACTGGGGTTGAAAGAAGGGGCCAGAAGAACCAGAGCAGCTCTAGCTGGAGGAAGGACAGTTGCCTTCTAGACCCCTGGTCTCTGCCTCCCCCGAGACGGAATGGCTTCAGTCACTACAGGAAAGTAGACGACAGAAAGAACTTTCGAACCAGCCAGGCCACTCTCGGGGAGTCTATGGCATTGCCGTCTGGGTCTGGTGGGAACTTGGACAGGACAGGGTGACTGGGAGGGAGAGTGAGTAGTGCCAGCTCTGTGCCTTCCATAGGGATGGTGGCCTTCTTCCTCTGGGAAGATTCCAGACATCTCTTTCCTCAAGTCTACAAGGCCCACGCACCTCTTTGCCACCCACCCCTCCAAATCCACGCCCATTACCTTCTGGCCTGTAGAGCCCGGAAGTCCTGAGGGTCCCTGAGATAAGGCGGGGACACAAAAGAACGGGTGAGGGAAGGCGGGCGAGGCTGGGCCAGAACCCCACCGCCCTGCCCTATCCCTGGTCCCACACTCACCAAGGCTCCTGACTCTCCCTTCTCTCCCTTCGGGCCTTCTGCACACTGAGCAGGGAGATAAGGCGTTGAGAGGGTCCCGGGGTCACCCTGTGGCCTTCCCCGGGGGCTGACCCCATAGTGGTCTTGAAGTAGGCCTTGCCTCCAGGTCTTACCTGAAGCGGGGCATCCGGGGAGATCCGGACACAGTCACTGCCCTGTGGGTAGGGAACAAGGGATCAGGGGTGGGACCCTGTTCTGAGAAGGTTGAGCTCAAGAATCCCGCAGTCCCAGCAGTCACTTTCTAAGGACCCCTAAAAACTAGACGTTTCCCCATACTAACTCCTAGAAAGACCCTACCCCTCCACCCCCGTGTGGGCTGGGCTGCAGGGTTTTTTGGCTGAGCCGTTGGGACGGGTTCACACGCCAGCCCAGCCTCAGGGCACGGCCGGGGAGGGCCCCGCGGTGGGCCCGGCTGGGGCACTTACCCGGGCTCCCTTCTCTCCCTTGGGGCCTGATGGGCCAGGAAGGCCTCGCTCACCTCTCCCTCCCTGTGGACGAGATCAAATCGGGGGCTGGGACCAGAGGGACCACACGGGAGACTTGAGGAAGCTCTCCCAGTCTGAATTCTCTACACATCGACCACACAAGGGTGTTTAAGTGAGCACACTAGCCCCCAACCCCCAACCGTGCACGCAGCATATGGATTCCATATGCATTCGTCCATATGGCCCTCCCACCCCAAGAGGCTATATTTGGCAAATCTAGAGTCTCACACAGAGGGTACTCCCCCCACGCCCCTACTCAAGCACACAAGCTCGCACGCAGCCCGCCCGGGGCCACATGGACGCATGTGCGTGGACACGCACACGTAGAATGACAGAGCCGGTGATGGCGAGAGTCAGGCCCCCTCGGTTCAAATCCTGCCCCCGCCACCTACTGGCACGTGACTCAGGGCAAGTCGCAAGTCACCTCTCTGAGCCTTAGGGTCTTTAACGACAAAAAGGGATTCAGGGGGCCGTGGCAAGGACGGAACATGACGCCACAGGCCAGGTGCTCAGCGCGGGGCCTGGCACTCACTGGGCCCCCACACGAAGGCGGCCCCCGGAAGTGGTGCTACATACTCTCCGGCTCGCACCAGCACGCTGTCGCACCTTCACGCGTGCACGGCCTGTCCCGTCGCTCACAAGCCGCACGGGGCTGTCGGGCCCACGGGCACACGGGCTCGCTCTCCCCATCACAGCGGGCCACGCACAGGAGAACATGTGTCCCAGGAAGCACGTCGCCAGACCCCCACACGATCACTCTGACACCCCCAGTCCCACACAGGGGCACAGCTGGGTCTCACTCAGTGTTTTCTGAAGCAAAATGATAGGACCTGTCCCCCCTGGATGCTTGAGGAGGCAGGAAGGCAACATGTGCACAAGTGAGGCCCAAAGCCCGATGCCAGGAGGAGCCGGAAAAGGGGAGCTCATCACATCCTTACACACGTGCACAACCCCCACTCTCTCCAACACACACACACACACACACCCACACACACACACTCACCTCCCACACACATAGGGTTGGGTAGCCCTAATATAAACACACAGCCACAGGGTCACATGCTGTGAGACAGGCTGGGACTGACTGCCAAAGAGGGCAAGAGTGTCCTGTTCTCCATCTTGGACTCACCTTGGGTCCAGAAGGACCAGTTGTGACCTGGATGGGGGGTGGGGAGGCAGAGAGAACATTATACCGCAGCGATGGAAAGAACACCGAGGGCACAGAGAAGGCAAGCAATTAAGCCAGGGCCACACAGCATTGTGGCTGCACCAACAACAGCCTGAATTCCAGCCCCTGCTCTGCCTCCCAGGCCAAGCACCACGCCGACTTTATATCCCAAGGCTGTCAGACTTGCAGAGGGGTCTAACCTACCTTCTCTAAACCGCCTGACTTTGGCTAGCTCCACCCCCTAGTTGTTAGGATTGCACAGCTGCGCGGTTGCCATGGTAACTCCTGCATACCTGGGGACCATCAGCCTCACCAGATTTGGTGGGGGGCTAGATGGAAAGAAGGCCAGGCAGCAGAGGGGGTACTTCCTGATGTCCCCCGAGGTCAGGGGGCTTGGAGCCAAGGGCAGCCGGGATTATGCCATTCGTGGACCAACGTGGTACGTCAATTCAGGATGTCAGGCCGTGGGAAAGTAATGACTCACGCTACCCACAGAGGAAGCACAGTTGGGTACCAGCTGTGCTCTCACTGAGCCCCTCTCCCTTGTCTTTCTAGACCCCCAGAGGGAGGCTGGACCAGAGCCAGCTGGAGAGGGATAGGAGGGGGGTCCGGAGTCAACATGTGTTTGGGCACCAGTGCTGGGCTGTGTCACCCTGAGTCAGCCCTCCCCTTCTCGAGGCCTCCAGGGTGATGTGGGAGGCCTTCAAGCAGAACGGCCCTGAGTCCTCGTGGGGGAACGGAAAGCTGGGATCATCAACCAAGGTCCTGATCCCACCAGTCACCACCCCGTCCCCAGTGCATCGTCCAGATCACAAGCCGTGAGGCTTCCTTCCGTGCAGCCCTTGGTGGGGCTGGGGTGGGCGTCAAGGCCAGCTCTGGGGGATGGGCAGGGAGGCGGTGTGATAAGAGCACAAAGACCCCCTTGTGCTTAACCAGGAAGCTACCAGGCCAACCTCTAACCCACTCCCAGGCCCCGCCCACCCCACCCTGCACACGCTCTATTCACTCACATTGCTCTCCCGGGTACCATGGACGCAGGGTGGGCACTGCAAGGGAAGAATGGGCCAGGAGGTCAGTTCTGAGAGCCTGGGACCAGCCCTCACCACCCCATTCCCCCGCTCACACACAGCGAGCACACAGAACATCACGTGTGTCCTGTGTGAAGTCCAAGGGAGCAGGAAGATGGGAATCCTACCAAACAAGCCTCATCTCCCAACTCTCAGCAACCCAGAGCCATTTCTCACCGTAGCCCAGAAAGGAAGAGCAGTGCAATCTGGGTCACACCGCATGTGGGGGGCAGGGTGAGGCCCAGGATCTGGGGTCCCGTAGCCAAGGCCCGGACTCTTCCCTCGATGCATATGGCCGCTTGCTGCCCACACAGCAGGAGTGTCCAGGACTAAGCCCACCCTCCCCACCCACCCACCCAAGGAGAGAGGCAACAGGCGGACAGGGCCCAGCGTTGAGCCCCGAAGGAATGCTGGGAGCTATGTAGTCCTCCCAAACCCCTACGCCCAGCCTCCAGTGCCCCAGAGCCTTGTCCAAAGGGTTCATGCTGGCACCTCCTCTTTGCCAGTCTAGATGGGAGGCTTACCTCATCGGCCGCTGTCTCCTGACGGGCCTGGGAAGAGGGAGGGCATGGTAATGGGCAGGAAGCAGAGGGTACGAAGCACTGCTTCCAACACTCCTACCCAAGAACTGCCAGGAGCGGGTGCCCTACACAGTGCCAGTTACTGTCTGTCTCGCCCCCAGTCATCCTTCCTTCCCAGAGCTGGCTCCTATACATCCTAAGCTCTGTCCAGGAGTGGGGGCAGGTGGAAAGAATGTGGGAGTAGAGTGGCTTAGTCAAGGGGTTTACAGAGGGCGCGGAGAGCAGACCGAGGACACCGTGAACTCCTCCCCCTATACCCACTGTCTCTACCTTTGTTCCCCTTTCTGCCTTCTGGCTGATGCTTCCTGTCAGCTGGGCATCCACCTGGGCAGAGAGAGCAAACAGGAACTGTTGAAGAGGGGGCAGCGCAGGGGCCCATGCTGGAAAGGGGCACCCAGGTAGGGGCATGGACCCCATGTACCCCCTCAGCGGGCACGTCCCAAGGCATCAAGAGCCTGCTCAGGCCCCTGGCACTCCCACAGGCCACCCCCCTCCTTTTCCCCCCACCCACGTGATGTCGGAGAAAACAAGACCATGAATCAATGGGATCCTGTGTTCCTGCAGCCAAAGGCTGGGCACGATGCCCAGCGGGCAGGGAGGCTGCCCAGCCTGGGGGTGGGGCTAAGGGAGGAACTGGGCTTCCCTGCCACCCTAAAGAACCTGAGAGTGGTAGGGCAGCTGGCCATGGTGCTGGGGTGTAGAACCAGCCTGGCAGTGGCTGGGGCTGGGCCCAGGACAGCGAGCAAGCCCCGAGGGAAGCAGTATGGCCGGGCCTCTGATCCCGGGTACCCCTGTCCTGGAGAAACTGCCCCTGGGTGCAAGCCTGGTCCTGACCTCACCAGAAGGGTCTGGGGTGGCATCAGTGAGGGGTTGGGTAGTGGCAGAGCTAGATGGATACATCCCTCAGTGCCAAAAGGCAGGTAGGCACAAGTTCACGCAGTGGGCTCTCTGCTTCCTTGAATCCTATAGGGGTAGTTCATAGATAGGCGGGACTTCCGGTGCCCTCCCTACTCTGGGAACAACTGAACCCAGTGCTGGACCTCAGTCGGGTCAGGGGAGGAGAGTCCCACTTGTACCTACCTGTGGTAGGTGCCACAGGTACCTGTCCACCTACCTTGCTGTTTTGAGGCTCCTCCAGGCAGAAGCAGCGAGTGTAGACCTTGCCTTCGGTCTGTGGATTGATCTCAATGAGCTCATTGCTCTGGGTATCCCGGCGGGCCTTGGAGGTCTCTGGGGGACACTGGCCAGCACAGGGGAAGGGCTGGGGTCAGTACAGAAGTCAGATTGCCCCTCACCCTCTCATCCTAAGATTTCAACGCATCCCCTCCCTGGTTCCCCATCTGTAGCACACTAGCCCCTGGGAAGTGCCCCAAACCCTCCCAGCTGGGATGGAGCTGGGCCACTCACCCCTCCGGGTAAAATCTCACAGCATCCCTCCTCCAGCACAAGCTCTGGGTCGCAGTAGATGTGTGCCTGCTGAAGGTCAAACTGCAGGGGACACACAAGTCAGTTTCACTTCATTTTACCAAATAGCTCAGTGTCCTGGCTGCCAGGGAGGCACAGAGATGGCTCCACCCCAGGATTAGCCCTCAGAGACCTTCCGGTCTCACCTGGGGAGACCATCAAGAATATGGCGGTCACCAAAAGCAAAACGGAACCGCACACGCAGGAAAGAGGGAGAGGAAGGAGGAAAGTTCACTTTGGCCCAGAGGAACAAGGCGGAGGAGGTTCCATTTAAGCTGGGCCTTGAAGGACCAGTAGATATTCCGCAGATGGGTCTGCACGGAAAAGCATTCCAGGGGGAGGTGACAGCAAAGACAAAGATGTGGGGGTGGGGAAGTAATAGGTGAGATGTCCAGCTAGGAAGGAACTGACCAGAGCAAACAGTATGGAGAGATGTAAAGGAAGATAATACCATAGACATTTCTAGGGACCAGATCATGAAGGGCCTTGCATGCAAGGTTAATATGTTTAGGCTGCATCTGGAGGGCAGTGGGGAATCACGAGAGGAACCTGGTCAGATGCAGATTCCCGGGGGGCTCACTCAGGCTCCCAGAAGGCGGGAGCAGAGGCCAGAGCCCGACCTCGCACTCACCGAAACGGGTTTCCCCTGCTCGGCATCCAAGCCCAGAAAGACATGGCCCACAGGCCGCATGGGTCGCCGGGGCCCCAGAGGCCGAGAGGAGGCTGACGTGCAGTCCACATGCACGGAGGCCACGCGTCCAGCCACACTCAGCACCAGCTTGTGCCAGCGCAGGTCAAAGAGCTGGGGCACCGGGAAGATGCAGGACACAAAGTCACCATCTTGGCCGCGGGCCCGGAGTTCCAGGCTCCGCTCTTGGCTGTTGACTTCCAGGGAAATCTGTGCGGAATTGAACAAGGAAAGGACAGAGAATCAGAGCCCCAGAGCCCCCAGTATGGCAAAGTTCAGGGCCCTCGAGGTCATTTCACAGGAGGGGAAACTGAAGCCCAGAGAGAGAAGGAAGCTGGTGGGGGTCACAGAGCAGTTCGCCCTGAAAGAAAGGCATAGGTGTCGCTGGGGCAGGGCTAGCCTGGAGGGTGGGCACCGGGATGGAGCAGAGAGGCCCCAGAATTCACAAGCTGGGTCAGAGGCTGGGCCGGACTGGCATGCTAGATGCCCCAAGATCCATGGGGGGGGCGGGGCGGGGGGTCCGGCTCACCTGTGGGTACCCGTCTCCATCGGTCACTTGAAATAAATACCACGTGTTCTGGCGGGTGTGTTTCTTCAGCAATAGTGTCAGCACCAGGGCAAACTCATCAGGGAGGCCCCGAGGGAATACTCGTCTGGGGGTAGAACAGGGAGGGGACCCTGAGGCTCAGGTGAGAGGCCAGCTGCTGCCCACCCTGGGCCCTCAGGACCGCCGAACCTGCGTGGGACACGCACCGGCCCCCTCCTCCAAACCGACACAGCCATGGGCCTGTCACTCGACCGACAGCTATTGGGTGCCTACTATGTGCCAGGTGGGTCTGGCTGCCGGGGATAGCAGTGGTGAAAACACAGAGAAGGTGCCTGCCCTCGTGGAGCCTTCAAGTCTGATGACGGGGTGGGGAGAGGTAGGGCCCTAAACACGGCCTCCCCAGGATGGCCATGTCACCATTTCATTACAGTTGTACTTAAGTTCTTCCGAAGAATCCAGGATGCCCTGGAATCCAGAATAACCGGGGCTGGCCTAGGAGAAGAGGTTTTGGAGAAAGCTAAAAAGCATGCAGCCGGACGAGAGCAGGAAGAAAGAAAGAGGGCCATTTTGGAAGATAAGGCTGGAGAGGGAAGGAGGGGCCAGACCTCCCTGAGACTTGTAGGAATTTGAACTTCACATGTGGGCACATGTAAGTGTGTGTGGGCATACACACACACACACACACACACACACACACACACACACAGCTCTTGCCAGGTTCCCACACACATCCTGGAGTCCTCACAGTGCCCTTAGGGTACAGACCTGTCCCCCGACTGCTAGCCAGAAAGAGGGGAGGGACAGAAGAGAGGGTGGGCCTGCCAGGCATCTCCTCTGTGCCTATCCTGTAAGCCCCCGGGGGTGGAGACCAGGTCGACCCCTGGCAAAGGGTGGGATAAAATGACCCACAGGGGCCTCTGGGTTCAGGCCCCCACGTCCAGAGTTGCTGGGGAGCATTGATTCCCAGTGGTCACACTGGGGCCTTTACCGCATGGGCTGGGTGAGGGGGGCTGCCCCCAGTCGCAGGATGAGGGGCCCCTTGGGGTTGCGGATCTTCTTGATGGCAGATGTTTTCATGAGGTTGAGTCGGCGGATGAGATTAAAGCCTTTGGGGGGAGACACCAGATGAAGAGCTCAGCTGGGCAGCTGAGGAAGGGGTAACAGCCTCTCCAGGAAGACGTAGAGGAGGGACGACTGAACGAGATGGGCACTCACCAGTCACGTTAGTCGATACATGGCTTCTGTGTTCTAACCTGAGTCCTTCCTGGTGTGAAGGTGGGCATTGCTCACCTGGAAGAGAGTTGGCAGTGGGGCACTCAGTAAGCTCTGGCTGAGGTGGCTGTACAGCCAGGCCCTTGGGAAAGCTGGAGAGAAGCAAGTTTTTATTCCCCGTTCTGGACCTTTAACCAGGCCCTGCCTTGGGGCTGTTTTTACCTCTTGCCTTCTGACCCTGGCTATCCCGGGAGCCAGGAGGACCCCCAGTATACAGATGGGAAGACCGAGGCCCAGAGATTGAGGCTGCGCTCAGGGCCACTGATTTCACAGCAGAGCAGGACGAGAACTCCCGGAACCCAAACCCCCGAGATATCAGGAGGCAGGTCAGCAAGAGAAAGAGCAAAAGAAACTCGGGGCAGCCCTAGAACTCAGACGGAATGGGGGCTGGATATATACATGTGCTCCCTCCTTGATATACCCTAGTCGGTGTGCGTGGGGAGGGGGGGGTGCAGAGAAACACTTCGAGGGTAAAGAAAGCTCACATTATGCATGCCTGTGTTATATACAAGTACATTTGCATGTCTGCACACGTGTGACTTGGGGATACCCGTGCCACCAGAGATGCCACGTGCAGCTGGTACACGTGTTCTCAGCAATGGCTGGGGTTCGCTTCCTACATCTAAAGCAGAAAGGCAGGCCAGACAGAAGACTTGAGTCCACAGAATGACTTTTCACCTAGATAATAACTACCTTATGAAACAGTAAGAAGAGACTGAGGGCCTCAAGAGACCACAAGCTAAAGGGAACCACTAGGACCTTGGGGGTCCAGACGGGGTATGGTAAGTGGGTAGAGGCTCCTAGAGAAGGAGAGAGCTTAATTAGGGTCTTCAGAACCCTGAAGGGACAGATGGGCAACGATGGGGCTGCCTCCTCTCCAGGCTGACTGAGCAAAATGTTAAGAAAGGTGCTATAACAGGAGTTAGAGGCGAGACTCCAAAAGGCCTTCCCATCAGTGCAGTTGCGGTAGCTGGGACAGGATAATGAGGACAACTCCTAGAAGCTGGGCACTGGACTCCCTGGCTGCCTAACTGGAGGAAGGAATCCTGGATCTCTAGGCCCGGTGACCCCACTGGAGTCTCCCTCCCCCAGGTCTGGCCAGAAAGACTATCACTGTCTTGAGCATCGGCAGCAGCAATGGGTGACTCACCCTTGGCCATGGGCCCAGATTCCTTACAGATGTTGAAACTCTCTGCCCCATCCCCAGGCGACCCGGTAAGGGAGAGAGCAAGGCACTCGCGCATACATGCAGAAACACACATGTACGCACACAGCCCTGCAGGCAGTCACGTGCACCCTGGGGGCACACCCCTCTCACATCTGCACCTTGGTTTTTCTGCCACCCTCAGCTAGATGAGGGTTCTAGGAGTTCTATTTCTGCTCAGCGAGGCAGCTAAGCTACGAAGCCCAGAGGGCACCCAGCAGGGCAGGGCAAGTTGCCCGGTCAACTTCCTCTGGCTTTGGGCCCTGGAAAGCTGCACCCTCTGTCCCATCCAGCGTCTGGGCCTCGAGGCGGGCTCTTTATCCAGGATCCAGGGCCAGCCGTGTGGAGGAGGAACACGTGGGCTGGAGGACGGATTCTCCTCCATGAAAGGCACTGGAAGGGCTTGGGCCTCTCTCAAGATGCAGCTTCCTTCTGCAGGAACCTCACCGGCCCTGCCAACACTCTGTGCACACGGTGAGTTTACGTGCCAGGAGGAGAGTTGTTCTCTCGTACACGGAGACAGAGGGATATGTACAGATGCACAGAGAGACTCTGCGATGCTCAGAGATACACAAACATGCAGACAGAAACACACAAACATACACTCTAGCTCACACTGCACAGGCTCACGGGTGCAAACACCTCAGACCACCCTGAGCCCAGCCTGGGACTCTTATAAATGCCCACGTGATCGAGGCACGGGGTCACATATGTACACAGGGCTCCTGTATCTCAAGGAGCCGGTCATAAGCCTATGGCACCCTGAGCCTCCTGTGTCATCTCACCTGTATCTGCCCCATGGCTGCAGGCGGCCCAGAGACTGAGCAGCCACAAGCCAGAAACCCAAGGTGCCCACATCCTGATCCAGAGAGGTCGGCCACAGCTGCAGCACCTGAAAACCACAGAGACTGTGAACACGGATTCCTGAGTTCACGCAGCATCATACATAGGCAAGTAGCAGCCGGCCCATGGGGCCCAGGCCCCAGTACTGGGGTGGCAGGAGGTCTGGCCAGGCATCCGTCCCTCTCAGAGGCCCGACCACAGGCCTTGGGCTAGGCTTTTCGCCAGGGTGATATTCAAAATATTTAACCACCGGTATGGCACGGGACACCGACCAGCCAGAGCAGAATGCTGGCCGGAGCATTGAGACTGGGTCCAGGCGGTATCTGATGGCGCCAGTGGATAGTTGCTGCATGAAGGAGAAATCTAGAGGGTCCTAGAAGGCCAGGTGAGTTGGGATAGAGAGGGGCCCCGAGACAGAGACTATTTGCCAGCCACTCAGAAGTATTTCAAGATCTTAACCGCCTGTGCATATACTAGCCTGGTACCTGGCTAGCTGCACCCAGCTCAGCCAGGCAGCCCTGCCAGGCACCCACAAGGTCAGAGGCCAAGTCTCCTGGCAGTATCACAGAGTTGTGTGGCGGGCCAAGGAAGCTTCCCCCCTGGGTACAGTGGGTGGGAGAGCAGGTCGCCGGGCTCAGGACCTTGTTGCCAACCTCCCCTGCTGAAGGATGCTCGTCTCTTAGTTTTATTAAACCCTGATGGATGGGCCCAGATAAATCAATGCAGGCTCAGCGACGCGGACCAGGAGAGCCATACATCATCCGGCCTCCCTGAGACGGGCAGCTCGCGCGGGCACACCCGGAGTCCATTCGTGTGTCAGCATGACACATGCCGGCACACGGGCACATACACACACACACACACACACACACACACACACACACACACACACATCTGTGCCAGTGCATGCATGCATCCAAACCTACCTGCACACCGGCATCCTCCCGAGACACATGTTCACGGATACACCCTGACATACGCACGTGCCCATAGCCAGCCTGTGACCATCCCTCCGGTCGGCCCTCCTGCCGGGAAGTTCTTGTGCAAGTCTGACCTCGTCCCCCCCCCCCCCCAGCTGTTATGGAATTCTATCACCCTTCCTGAATAGGGAGTGAGCACAGGAAGAACCCCTCACCTCAATACTTTTGGAGATAGGACCCCAGACCCCTTGTTCCTGGGGCAGAACTGTTCCTCCGCCCTACTCATCCTTCCTCCTAGTGGGGTGCACACCCCATCGCTGAACCCTGTTCCGGCCTCCTAGTCTCGCCAGTCAGTGGAAGAGCTACCAACCGCGGGAGGCATGTGGACGCATGTGGAGGCGGGAATATCAGTGTGCCTGTGTCCCCTTCCGACTCCTCCTCTCTAGCCTCCACTCCCCTGGCCCCAGCCACGGCAGGGGCTTCGGGGACAGGAGAGAAAGCCTCCTGAGGATGTGATCCCATCCCAATACAGAGGCGCAGGTTTGCGGGGCAGGGAGCGAGCAAGCGAGCACAGACCTGGGATGGAGTTTAGAGCTCCCTACAGAGAAGGCGACTGAGGTCCAGAGAGGGGATGCCATTTGGCCCGGTCACACAGCACGTTGGGGGCCCGCCGAGTCCCCAGCCCCCCACCGGAGGCAGCCCACTCCACCCCCCACTTACCGTGGCTGGGGATCCCCCACCTCACTGAGTAATGCAGGCAGCCCAGGGCAGCCAGCCAGGGGGAAAAGGGCCTGGGATCCTCAGGCCCGCTGCGAGGGTCCTCGGTCACTTCTGGCGGCGCGGGGCCCCCGGCTTCCCAGGTCGCAAGCTCCTGGGGCTGAAGGCTGCCCCGCGAGCCAGCGCGCGCCTGTCTGCCGGGGACCGCCGGCCACTCCGGGTGGGGGAAGAGGGGCGGTTCCAGGGGGCTGGGGACTTGCCAGGGCCGCTAATGGAACACAGCTGGACCCGCCCGCCGCGCGGGAGGCGGGAGGGAGGGCCGGGAGGGGGCTCCGGCGGTGGCAGAGGCGGCCGGCGGGACGGGACGCAGAGCCCCGCCTCCCGGCCTGGCCCCGCGCCCAGGTCCGCCCCGCCCGCCTCCCCGCCAGGTGAGCGAGCGAGCGAGCGAGCGAGCGGGGCGGGGACCCTGCGTGCCCGGAGCTGCCCGGCGAGGGGGCTCCGCAGCTGGCGGGGGCTGGCGGGTGGGCGGGGAGTCCGGCCCTTTAAGGGCCCGGCTGGACGTGAAGGTCCTCCCCGGTGCCACCCCCTTCGCCTCTCCTGGCCGGGCCCTTCAGAAGGCTGGGGCGGGCGGGGGGGGGGGGGGGGGGGGGGGGGGGGGGGGGGGGGGGGGGGGGGGGGGGGAAGGGGTAGGGAGTGTTGCGGCGAGGAGGGGGGGGCGGGGGGGGTGTTGGAGACCCTCCTCCCCAGTTCCGTGGGCAGCGGTGACGTGGCTGCTGCCCATGCCTCCTCGGTCAGCTTTTTTCCAGCTTCTCAGCCTCACAGTCCCAGTTAGTCGGTTTCTCTCGGTTGGAACTGGGGGAGGGCCCCCTTCGGGTGTGGGAATGGGCGCTTCATTAACCCCTTCTGCTCTAGCCTCGTCCCCGTCCCGGGGAAGTGTGAACCCAGCCAACTCCCTTATTCTTCCTGACTCCGTGAGGTTAGAAGGGCTCCAGTCTCTGTCCTCGGCTCTAGCTTTGTGGCTTGGAACTTACTATTGACTCCCTTTTTTCATCTGTATGATGAGATAATGACCTGTATACCGTTAGTCTGTGAAAGTGCTTATACAGGGTCTGGCACAAAAGAGCCAGTATAGGGCGCCTGGCTGGCTGCGTCGCTGGAGCATGGGACTGTTGATCTTGGGGTGGTGAGTTCGAGCCCCACCTTGGGGGTAGAGTTTACTTAAAATAAAAAACTAAACAAACATGCAAGAATAGCTATAACCCCCCCCAAAAAAAAAGAAGAGCTGTAAGAAACTAGGTTTGTCAGCTAATAAAAATGGTATCATACAAAAAAAAAAAAAAAAGAGGAACTCAATAAATAATTCACTGTTATTATGACTGTGAACACCAGCCAGGGGATGGGGACGGCGGTAGCGGGAGGGAAGGAGGTCGGGATTCAAGCATCTACACCAGCGATGAGGACTTCTGAGCAGAAAGGAGCAGGTACAGTGTCCCTTTCCATCCAGAGGCAGGGATGATCAAAACCCTCCCAAGGGTCCCCTGCCCAAGGCAGCAACCAAATTTCTGGGCACCAAGGCTGAGGAAACTACCCAGAATTGGGTTCAAAAGACTCACGAGTGGGGCGCCTGGGTGGCTCAGTTGGGTTATGTGGCCAACTCTTGATTTGGCTCAAGTCGTGATCTCACGGTTTGTAAGGTCCGAGCCCCCGCATCCGGCTCTTGGGCTCTGTGCTGACAGTGCAAAGCCTGCTTGGGATTCTGTCTCCCCCTCTCTCTGCCCCTCCCCAGCTTGCCCTCTCAAATAAATAAATAAATCGGTTCCCGAGTCCTAGGAATGGATATGGGGGGAGGAGGGGAGCAACTGGGGTGTCCTTACCAGGGAGACTTCCTGTAGACACAACATGGTTGAATGGTAGCCCTGTGGCCCCATCTAACCCGGGAAAGCGGGGAGCAGGCCTGGGATTTCCCGCCTTAAGAGCCAGAGGCGCTGAGTCAGCGGAAACCCCAACCAAGGCCACAAGAGGAGCCCCACTGTGGTCCCAGCCCAGGGAGCCGTCCCAGATGTGGCTACGACAGTGGTGGGGCCTGGGAAATGCTGAGCTCAGCAGGCGGGAAGTGGAGGGGTGGGGCTTTCTGGGCACTCCCCGCCTGAGGGGTGGGTAAGCTCTGGCTCTGCCTCGGGGTAGGGTGCTGTCCCAGAGGGGGGCACTTGGGATACTAACAGGCAAACACAGATAGGTCAGGGTCTGTGCCAACTGAACTTCACAGAGGCTAACTCCTTGACTCCTCACAACCACCCCAGGAGGGAGAATTCTATTCTTGTTTTTCTTTTTTTAAATGTTTTCAAGTTTATTTATGGGGCGCCTGGGTGGCTCAGTCGGTTGAGTGTCCGACTTCAGCCTAGGTCATGATCTCGCCATTCCCGAGTTCCAGCCCCGCACTGGGCTCTGTGCTGACAGCTCAGAGCCCGGAGCCTGTTTAGGGTTCTGTCTTGCTCTCTCTCCCTGCCCCTTCTCCACTCACGCTCTGTCTCTCTCAAAATAAACATTAAAAATAAATAAATCAATAAATTTTATTTATTATGAGAGAGGGGGGTAGGGGAGAGGCAGAGAAAGAGAAAGAAAGAGAGAGAGAGACAGAGCAAGTCCCAAGCAGGCTCCGGAGCGGCCAGCGCAGAGCCTGACATGGGGCTTGACCTCACAAAACCGTGAGATCATGACCTGAGCCTAAATGAAGGGGCGGGTGCCTAACTGACTGAGCCCGCAGTGTGCCCGGGGAGAATTCTATTCTTATCCCCATGTTACAGATGGGGAACCCTGGAGCATAGGAACAGCACAACTTGCCCAAGATCACATGGCTAGTAGGTGGTGGAACGGGACCCACACCCAGCTAGTCTGGACTCCCAGCACACATTCTTAACTACTGTGCCATCGCCGGCAACTCCCAACTTTCCCCCATTCAGAGTTGACTCTCCCAGGCAGGAAGGGAGGGCTGGACCCAGATCAGCAGAGCTGGAGGGACCAGAGAAGGTGGAATGCAGATAACCCCTCGTGGCACCCCAAGGCACTCGCAAGAACAGCCAAGCCTGGAGATACTAACAGCACAGTCTGGAAACGTACCTATGCCCCTCCCTCCCTCTGACGCATACGTGCACATATCCAGGAACATACAGATACGCTGTCTCACAACACACGTGTAGACGTCGCACGCAGATATGGGCACTTATGCTTACACAGCCACATGCACACACATAAACACACACATAAACACATAACAGACACACAGAGACGCATACATGAGCACGTACGAACCCACAGAAATGTATCCCTGACATGCACACGGGCCTGTATGTACTTGACGTACAGATACATGCAGGTACGCACAGATATGTATGCACATACACAGGGAAACACAAACCCGTGCCCACAGGTATCACGACTCACGTACGCAAGCAGAGAAGCCCGAGGATCTACGGGGCGCACACACACGTGTGCACACAGACACGGGCAGTTCCCACAGAAACCCCACACTCACACACGGACACATGTACACACATACAGGCACACAAGCGTTGCTGACACATTTATATGCTCAGCCCCAGAAAGCTCTACACGCCAGCAAGCAGGGTATCCTGTGGGGCTGGGCTCAGGTGCCCTCACCCCAGATGGCATCGCCACGAGATAATCAACGCTGCTAATCGCCACCAGCTGCCCTGGAGCCTGCCTGCCGCTGCCGTGTGGGGCTACCAAGGCCTCCTGGGCCCCGGGTAGGATGCCCAGATGTCAGCTTGTGCCCAAGGGCCACCCATCCCACTGTCCCAGCTGGCCGTTGGGGAATCCCCATCTGGCAGGGGCAGTACATGAAGCCGGAGGAAAGTGAGAAGCGCAAGATGGGGCCTGGTCCCAGGACAGGCCCCAGAGGCTCCCACAGCCAAGCAGAGGTGGTCTGAGCTCCACATGCACAGGTGCACACACATGCATGCACACATGGCCACAACAGACCAAGCCACACCGCTCTTCTGCTGGACTGTTGCGGGAGACTCCCAACCCCTACTTCCCCACCCAGCAGCCATCCAGGCGTTCCAGATCTGTACCTGTTGGATTGACGCTCCCGCTCCAATTTTCCGGTTCTCATTTCCACCTAGAGTAAAACCCCAGATCTTTCCTTAGCCTCACCCCAGAAGCTGTGGACCCCACTGGCTTCCGTTCTCAGTCTTGAATTCGCCAGGTTGATTTTCCCTTGTACCAACCCTTCCCTCTGCCTGGTTTGCCCCTGATCTTTAACTGGGCTGGCTCTTTGACAGGCCTCACGTCGAAGTCACCTCCTAGAATGGCCTTGCCCCGTCCACCAGATCCAGAGGAATCCCGAAGGCGCTCCTAATCCTGCGTCTGTTTCAAATCTCTGCGTAGCTGCGGTATTTGTGTGTGTGTGTGTGTGTGTGTGTGTGCGTGTTGTGTGTACCATCTTTCTCTACTAATAAGGCAAGAAGCTCCACAGGGGTCATATCCACTGGTACCCTTCACCGACAGCTGAGCCTGGCACCCCAGAGGCATCTACTGGGAAGTAGCGGGTAGGTAAATGCACACGGGCACCCTCCAGGCACTCAGACACAGACGCGCGCCCCACAGGAGGTATGCCCCACAAGCGTAGGCATGCAGGTACACGTGTGCAGAAATACCCACACGAAGGGGCGCCTGGGTGGCGCAGTCGGTTAAGCGTCCGACTTCAGCCAGGTCACAATCTCGCGGTCCGGGAGTTCGAGCCCCGCGTCAGGCTCTGGGCTGGTGGCTCAGAGCCTGGAGCCTGTTTCCGATTCTGTGTCTCCCTCTCTCTCTGCCCCTCCCCCGTTCGTGCTCTGTCTCTCTCTGTCCAAAAATAAATAAAACGTTGAAAAAAAAATTAAAAAAAAAAAAAAGAAATACCCACACGCACACAGCTTCTGGGCTGTAGAGGAGAAACTGAGACCAGAGCACCAAGGTCACTCTCTGCCTCCCTTGGTTTCTCTGGGTGTCTCTGTCCCATCTCCTTATGACCCTGGCTGTCTCCCCCTCTCTCTGTCCTCTTTTCTCTGTGTCCCTGTCAACCTCTGGTTCTCTAGCCCACCTTCTTCCCTGTGACTCTGCCCTTCTGTGGCTCTCTGGCTCTCTCTTCTTGCCTTTGCCTCGCTGCTTCTAACTGTCCTGTGTCCCTCTGTTTGGGGAGCTGCCTCCCTAACTCCGAATCTCTGTCTCTCTGTGTCTCTGGTCTCTGTCCTTTTCCTTACACTTGCTGTATCTTTATGTCCCTCTCTCCTGTCTCTCTTTATCTCAGAGTTGCCCTGTTCTCTGCTTCTCTTCACGCCTGCCGCTGTCTCTGTCTCTCCCTGTCTCTATCTACCTGCGTCTCTGTTTCTGGCTCTGTATCTCTGACTCTCTGACTCTGGTTTTCGTTCTCCCTCCCTCGATCTTAAATCAGCCCTGCCTCCACATCTCCATGGCTGTCCACATCCCTGTGGCAGAGAGACCCATCTTTCACCTCTGGTGGCAGCTTTATGGCCCCAGCGGCTGGGCCAGTGCTCTACTCTGCCGATGCCCACCTCCCCTGCAGGGGCCGCGGCAACCTCCACACAGACAGCCCTGGCCCTGGCAGCATTTACAGATGCCCAACAGGGGGGCCTTATTTCAACAGCGCATAGCACCAGGCACCTGCTTGGTCTGACCACCCTGGAGCTTCTGGAGAAGTACCTGTACCTGTACCTGGAGAAGTACCTGTTACACAGGTACTGACGGGCACTGATGCAGATGTGGCAACGCCAGGCAGGCCGGACCCACCTTGAGGGAGGAAGGGAGGACATGCCAGGCAATCCTGGGCCCACAACTCGGTTGTCCCCTGGGCCTCAGCGTACCTGTTCCGAGGATCTTTGGGGAGGTAACAGGCACACAAGAGCCCTGGATTCCGGTCCTACCTTTACCCAGACCCTAGGCTCCTGCCTCCCCCAGCGTAGCACTGTAGGATCCCCCATCAACCCACCTAACCTGGTGTGCGACAGCACCTCAAAGCACCTCGCCTGACTCCTGTACCTCAGTCGTTCTCTACCGAGCCCGTTTTGCTCCCCAATTTTGCCATGTCTGGAGACGTTTTTGGTGGTCGCGAACTTGGGGCCATAGAGGCCATGATGCCGCTGAACATCCTACAAACACGCAGGGCGGAGTCCCTTCGTAATAAGAGAATTATCCGGCCAGATGGTCAGCAGTGCCGAGGTGGAGGACCTCTGCTCTACGCCACGGGGAAAATTCTGCTTCTCAGATTCCCGCGCTCTCTGACCGCCCGCGAACTCTTCGTGCTCTGACCAGGGGTGGGGGCCGTGAGAAGACACCCGCGTTGATCCCGGCTCGGCCTTTAGTGGCGGCAGCTAAGATTTATTGAGCCTTTCTAAAGCTCTGGGTGGCACCAAACGTAGAGAAACTCACCTCAGTCTCACAATCATCCACAGGGGAGGCCCCGGGCACTATTGCGCTGCTCCGTTCTAAGTGTGGGGCGCAGGCAGAGAGCAGTGTGTCATCAAGCTCAAGGTCACATAGCTGGCAAGGGTAGAGATGGATTCAAACTGGTCATTTGGGGACAGACCCAGCAGGACAGAGCCCTCGCTGGGAACACTCCTGGGCAAGTCCTTTTTCCATCTCTGAGCCTCCCCTCCCTTCTTTTCCACCTAGCACGTGGGATCGACTCTCTCACTTAACCCAGCCAGCAGCCGTTGCAGGACGGTAAGGCACCGTCCTTACCTCTTCGTGGGCTAGAAAGCCAAGGGTTCGAGATTGAGTCTCAAGGTCCTAGGGCTGGGAAGTGGTGGGGCAGAGATTTGAATTCAGCTCTGCCCGACCCCAGGGCTCCTGATCCTAATCAGTCACCTGCAATCGCCCCAGGGCTACAAAGCGGGAGGGCAGAGGTCCTCCAGCTTGGAGGACTCGTCAAAGACAGCAGCCCCCCAGGGTTTCTGATTCAGTGGAGTTTGCTTTTTGAGCAAGTTCCCAGGCCATGCAGATGCTGCTGGCCCAGAAACCGTATAGAGAACTCCTGCAGGAGAACCTGGGATTAGATCTCCTGTCCCTGGGTTCAAATCCTGGCTCTGGCTGTTGCTTGCTTCGTAACCAGGGGATGTCGCCGTAACCTCTTCCTCTGCAAGCAGAGATAACGGCAATATCTGTCACTTAGAGTTTGCCGAAAGGATTAAGGGAGATAATGACAAAGAGAAAGGTACTTATATGGTGCCGCTATCTAGTAAATGCACATAGATGTTCACTGGTAAAAGGATCCCCAAGCCAGGCAACTCCCGCCTCCCCAGACAGACTGGAAGCCTCCCGGAAGGTGAAGGACACTTCTGACTACCAGCCACCGCCCCAGGCCTGCGTGGAGGGGACTGTTTAGAACAAGCACGGAAGGGGCGGTAGACGTAGCTTTCATTGATCAGGGCACCCCAGGGGCACCCGGGTGGCTCAGTTGGTTAAGCGTCCGACGTCGGCTCAGGTCGTGGATCTCGCGGCTTGAGGCGCGAGTTCGAGCCCCACGTCGAGCCCCACGTCGAGCACCACGTCGAGCTCTGTGCTGACAGCTCAGAGCCTGGAGCCTGCTTTCCGATTCTGTGCTCTCCCTCTCTCTCTGCCCCTCCCCCACTCGTGCTCTGTCTGCCTCTCGCAAAAATAAACAAACATTAAAAAAATTTTTTTGGGGGGCGCCTGGGTGGCGCAGTCGGTTAAGCGTCCGACTTCAGCCAGGTCACGATCTCGTGGTCCGTGAGTTCGAGCCCGCGTCGGGCTCTGGGCTGATGGCTCAGAGCCTGGAGCCTGTTTCCGATTCTGTGTCCTCCTCTCTCTCTGCCCCCTCCCCCGTTCATGCTCTGTCCTCTCTCTGTCCCAAAAATAAATAAACGTTGAAAAAAAAATTTTTTTTAAACAAGAAAAGGCACCCCAAAGGGCCTCTACCTCCACAGCACAGGGCCTCCAGGAACATGGTGAGGATAGGGCACAGGCAGCATTGAGGAGCCTCCCAGGCCCACCTGGCCCCCAGCCTTCCTCCGAGCTCTGCCCCACCCCCAGTAATCCCCTTTCACGGGAGGGTGGGGGGGGGAGAGCGTTGGCCTCCCAAGACCCTGGTGGGAGACAGTTTGGACCAGTACCCGGAGCCTCCCTTTGGCCATCAACCAAGGCAGAGTCAATCGTGCTGTGCGTGTGTGACTCTTAGCCAATCCCTAGTCCCCTCTGGATCTTAGTTTCTTCACTTAAAAATCAAACAAGAACTCAGCATAGTAGGTGAGGATGGGGTCTCCAGCCCCCAGAATAATTGGGCCTCAAACCCTGCCTCACCACTTACCAGCTTTGTGACTTGTGGCAAATCACCCACCACCTCCTTGCGGGGAGCTTCTGTTTCCTTGTCCGTAAAACAGAATTGTTGGCAGCTCACAAGGGGGCCACTGAAGGCTACGTGAGACGTGAGACGACACTTCGAAAGTGCCGAGCTCGGTTCCCGGACTCTCCGTAGGTGGCCAGCTATTCCGTACACAGACATGGGACAACGGGTAACCCTCACCACCACGACACACGCGAGCTCTTGGCAGGCTCTCCCCCCACCCCTCGCCCCCCAGCCTCTCTACACTCTCTATGAGACTGTCTTCACCTTCTTGCCCACTCTGGGGTGGGGGCCCGTCTTTCAGAAGAGGCACATCTCAACAGAAGCTTGGAAGAGGGTGAGGCGGTGTCATCGGTTACCCGCCACCGATTTATCTGTCTTTGTGCCCTTCGAGACTATAAGCCATACAAAGAGGCTGCTTTGCTACCATTTTATCCCCCAGAGCCTATCGACCAGACTAAGCCGCCTTATAAATATTTGCCGCATGAATAGAAAGATGGGCCCAGCCCCTCTAAAGGACATAACTCCCCGCCCTGGAGGGCAGGCAAGGAGTCTCCTGGGGGAGGTGCGGTGAGGAGAGAGAGCATCCAGGGACTCCCAGATTCTTCCTTTCCGTGCAAAAGCCTCAGACATTTGGACTCGTAAATTCCTTGAATCCTGGAATCTCTGGGTGGAGAGAAGCTTTGCTGTTTTCCCCAGGACCCCGCTACCTCCTTCCAGTGGTGCGCCAGAGGCTGGGCTGGGGTGGGGGGGCCGGGAGGGGGGCGGCGCCTGTCAACCCTGGCAACTGGGCCGGGAAGGGAGCCTAAGGGATTGGGCAGGGGAAGGGGAAGTTCAGGGTGAAAATTCAACTTTTTCATCAAGGCAGAAAATAAAATCAAAGGTTGGAGAGGGTTTGATCCTGACTCTGCTACTTCCTGGCTTTGTTCTCTTAGGCAATTCCTTCACCTCTCTGAGCCCTTGGTTTCCATATTTATGAAATGGGGTTTTAATGAAAACCCTAACCTCATGGAATTGGGGGGGCGGATTAAATACGCGCATGTGAAACTAAGCCAAGCCCATAGTAAACACTCACAAATGTTCATTGTTAACATTATTATTATTGGGGGGGTGTTAATAATTCATATCCTGCCCTGTAGCTCACATCCATGTTTCATATCTGACCCCCACCCTGGCTCCTTCACTATTTACATGGCTGATTTCATGTCATCTTGAGAGGTCCAGTGACATTTCTGACCGCTATAAGTCGGTTCCCCCCCCCCGCCCCCCGCCCCCTCTCCCCCCGCCGCCTCGAAGCGGCCTAAATAACAAGTCATATATAAAGAAATAAAACCGACTGAGGGCTGTCAGCCTTGACCATTCAGAGAAGGCCTGACAAAGAGGACAGGTGGCTGGAAGTAGGTGGATTCTTCCAGAGAGCCTAAGATTGTGGACCAGGGTTCAAGGCCAGGGGCTTCCTCAATGCAGGGTGGGGGGGGAGGGGGGAGGGGCCGGGGGACAGTGTCCCTACCCTTTGGCAACGAGGTAAAACCTGAACTTGGGAACTCTTGAGCCCCGTTCATGCCCACCAAGTCTGCAGGTTTTAAACCTCAACGCCGCCTCCCCTTCCCCCCTCCCCACTCAGAGCCAAGTTTTGCACGTCCATCCCAGCGTCCCTGTGACCATGCCCACACCACCTTAGCTGAGTGGCTCCAAGGAGGGGAGATCACCCACTCATCCGCCTCTGCACATCCAGAGGGGAGAAATATAGGTGCCAGTGATGGCAACGAACTTGCTGGGCTGGGGTTGAACCCAAGTGAAACTCCCAATACGCCTCGGCTGCTTTCTAAAAAGTAATTTTAATCATCAGGACAATCCTACATATCTATCATCTATTCATCCTCAGCTTGAGCACTTTACAGTAAGGAAACAGTGGCTTGCTAAGAGGCAGAACTGGATTTGAATCCAGGGCTCTTACAGTACAGTCTGCTCTGTGATAGACTCCTTCCTCTCTTTGGGACTCAGTTTCCTCATCTGTAGAATGGGGTGGTAGCTCCAGAATCTATAAGATCCACATTGAGACTTTTTGCAGCTCTGAGCTCAGGTCCCCACCCAGAAGCCTAGAACAGCCCAGAGGGCCTGGGCGGGAGAGAAGGGCAGGTGTAGACCTGACTGTCCCGCCAGGGAGGTGGGGGAGCACCGTCGCCAGACGCACAAAAACAACTAAATAAATCAGGGCCGAGAACTTCTAATCCTTCCCGGCTGTGGCTGCTACCGCTACGCCCAGCCTGGCCTGCCATCGCCTGGCCAGTTCCCGGGGCCTGGGAGGGGGACAAGGCACAGCCAAGAGCGCAGAGTGCAGCCAGCAGAGTCGGAGTGATGCCCGGCCATAGAGTTGGCCTCGGCTCCCAGAGATGAGGGGAGGCCCTGCCGGCAGGGTGACTCAGGCATCCCAGACCCCCTCCTGGGTGGGCACGTTAGGCGCCTAGGTCTATTTTTAGAGCCGGCTCCAGGCCTGAGCTCGGAGGGGCAGGAAAGGGGGGCCTCGTAGGGGCGCAGGGGCCTGACCAGCTCCTCCCCGCTCCCGGCTCAAGCCCCAGGCCCTCCAGCGGCCTATCTAGAAAAGAATGGAAACACGGCGTGGGGGGAAGTTGCAGGGATTTCGGGGCAGGCCCGAGAATGCAATCCCCCGTCCACCCTCCTCCCTGCAAGGCCTGGCAGTTCCAGGGAGCTGGGCGCGGCCTCCCGAGAAATGACCTCTGCTAAGCAGGGCCAGGAGCCTCCCGACGGCGGGTCTGTCTGGCTATTGGACTGGGGGCCAGGGCGGGCGGGGCTCCCGGGCGAGCCAAGAGGCTAGGGAAAGAGAGGAAGAAGCTTCCAAGTTCGGGAGATCCCGAACACACCCCCACTCCCGCCCGCCGCGCCTCCGGACCACTCAGGCCACGCCCCTCAGGCCACACCCACGGTCGACTCCACCCTAGGCCCCGCCTCCTATTTGGCTCTGCCTGGCCCTGGCCAACCTTGCATCGCGTCTGCAAGGTCCAGAAAGGCCCAGATGCCGGACATCTGACGGCCTGGGACTGGACGTAGGCCTGCCTCTGGGGGCCGGGACGTAAGTGAGAGGAACGGGTGCCTCCTCCCTCAGCGTGGGGTCGGGGAGAAGGAGAGCGTCGCGGGGTGGGGGTCAACCACGGCGCCCTTGCCAGGAAGGTCTCTAAACTGAAGGCGTATCTGTGGGAGCCCGCCGGTTTTTGAGGCCCCTCGGAACACGGAAACACTGCTGTATTCGCGGGCACACGGCGGTATGCCGAGGAGGCTGGGGCAGAGGTCACTGGGCTGATACCCCCACTACTGGACCGTAGAGGTTGAGGCCACGGTCCTGGGGAGCGGGGGCAGCTGAGGGCCCCAAATACTTGAGCTCTCGTGGCGAGTTCAGGGACGCGGGGTTTGAGGAGGCCCAAGTGAAGGCCCATCCCTCCCAGGGTGAGGTGCAGAGGATGGGGGGGAAGCCGGTCTCTTAGCACCAGTCCTCCATCTAGCGGGAAGTTTGGGAATCGCAGGGGGGATGCCGAGGTGGGGTGGGGGGAGGGGTCCATGGCACCCCAAATCCTTCTTCTCCCTGGGTGTCCTGCTGGCACCTACATCCCAACCCAATCTGCTCCATCTCAGGGACTGGCCCCAGATAGTCATTCGAAAGCCTGTCCTCCCCTAATCCCAACCCCCAGCCCCAGGTCCTGCCCCTTCTTCGTGATGATCTGTGGATGGTGTCTTCTTCCGCCGTCCCTCAAGGCCACTGCCCCAGGTTCAGGCAGCCACTGTCCTTGGATCTCTGCAGCTCCTGCCAGCCGCCACCCCTGCCTCCAATTTTACCCCTTCCCCCATCCATTCTTTACTGCCAGCAACGTGGTGTTTTGTATCAGAAATCTGGTCTTGTCACTCCCTTGGTAAATATCTTTCAAAGGCTTTTTATGGTCAAGAACTCCAAGCCTCGGCTTTTCACCACCTAGCCCCACCTCCTTCACGAAGGCCAACGGTCAGTTCTTCACACACCCCTGCTGGCTCTCACCAAGAGGCCTTCCCACCTGCTGTTCCTTTCTCCTGGAACACTTTTCCTCACCATCTTCAGGGCTCAGTCTGGCAGAAACTCTGCTCCTTGGGAGGAGACCCCCTAGGAATGAGTCCGGTGCCCCTTGTCTGAGCTCCCTCCTGTCCCTGGTGTGTCCCTTCAGTCTCAGAGCTGTCTCAGAGCGTCATTGCTAGGGCCACTAACCCACTCCCGCGACAGGATAATGTATTGATATGTTAATTGTTTTGCTCCCCTCCCCGTTCCAAGCTGGTAGCCCAGCCCTTTGGTTTTCCTAGCCCCAGGGAACAGTGTGGGGCTGCTCACAAAAGCTGTTTGAAGTCTGATGGCTCATCCTGACTTTGGAAAAAGCTAACCTTCTGAAAGTGACTGTGCTAGGTGTTCCCACGTGGAGAGAAGAGGGTGGGAGCCGACGGGGGAGGGGGACGGGGGGAGAGAATGGAGACAGAGCAGCTAGCTGCAGAGTGGGCGGAAGGGGGGTCCTGGGAGTGGTGGGGACATGTGTCCAGCAGCCCCACCCCTGACTGGTGGTGGGAGTTGTGGAAGATGGTGCACCTGGGGAGGCTGGAGTCCAGGTGGGGGAGGGGGGAAGGTCTAGCCTCAGTAACAGAGGAACAGCTAAATAGCCGGAAACTTCAGCGACCACGTAAACTAAGACAACGGGCATCTCTGTGTGATCAAAGACAGGTGACCCCTCCTCCATGCTTAGGTCCAAGTGAGACAGCAGGTCCTTGCACGAGACTCTGGAGAAGGTGGCAGGGGACCCCGGTGATGGTTGAGATTGCATTTTCTGCCAACTCATAGGAAAGGGCTTAGCGTGAGTCAGACTGGAGCTGACTTAACAAGACTAGAGAATTGGAGTATTTCTGGAGTTTGTGCACCAGGATCTCTACCTGCCACACCTGTCTGTTGTCGCACCGCGGGGCCGGACTGGGCGCCTCACTCCAAATTGAATCATCAGGACCTAGCGGGGTGCCTGGCACATAGTAAGTGCTCAAAATGCATACATCGAATTCGCTTTTCCTCTGTAGCTACAGAAATCTTTCCAAAACCCAGGTCTGCTTCCGTGATTCCCCAGCAACCCTCTGAATAAAATCCAAACCCCTAACATGGCCCTTCGAGGCCCACTGTGATCAGAACCTGCCTCCCTCGTGGCCTCATGTCTGCAGCCCAACCCTCTCCTCTCCCCTCCTCTCCTCTCCTCTCCTCTCCCCTCCCCCCTCTCCTCCCCTCTCCTCCCCTCCCCTCCCTTCCCTTCCCCTCCCCTCCAGCCAAACCACACGATTCACAGGGTTTCCCAGACTTGCCAGGTTGTTTCATGCCTCCATGCTTCCTTTGCTTACATGGCACCCTCCTCCTGGAGTGCCCCTTCCCCTTTCTCTGCCTGCTGAGCTTTCAGTTTGTCTTCAAAGCTCAGCACATGTGCTTCCTCTAAGAAGCCTTCCTGGATACCCTCCCCACAAAGGCAGAGGAGACCTCTCCCGCTCTGGAGCCTACTGCTTACGTCCATGTCTGACTCCCTCTTCCCCTAGCCCCAGCTCCCAAATTGCGGCTTCTCTAGCGTGGGGAGTCCCCAGTGTCCCGCACAACGCCAGGTATACCGGAGGTTTTCCATAAATGCTCACTATTCACTCAACATTGGACCCTCCATGGACTCATGATGTGACCTCAAGCAACCTCTCTCCCCTCTGTGGGCCTTGTCCTCTCTGCACAATGCAGAGGAGGGGGGAGGGAGTGGAACGCAATGGTCTCTAAGGGCCCTTCCTTCTCTCGGTTGAGCTTGGAAGGGATGACATGTAAAACGCCATCCACGTGTGTGCACCGCAGGCCAGCCAAGGGCAGGGCACGCTCGGACACGCAGCTGCACACGTAGCACCCATACATGGCCACCTGGGAACAAGCCCCGGCCTATATTGCCACAGGTGACATCCTCGCCCCAAGGTGTGTGTGGTCTTCTGGACATCCATACTCTATCCACCCAAACCCCACCCCCAATCAACCCCGGCCCTGACCGTGAAAAGCTCAGCAGGAGCCAGAGCCGCCGTCCGGCAGCAAGTTAATATGCAAGGAAGGAGCCTCTTGCAATATGCATGCCCTGAGGCTGGTGTCCTGTGGGGCTTTCTCCTTTCCAGGCTTGCGCATACAATACCCTCTCCCCACCCCCAGGTCCAGACACAGACACAGTCAGCCTGTGGCAGAGCAGGAAGGGCCAGAGCTTTAGCTCCAGGTCCCCCACTTCTTGCTGTCCTATGGGAACCTTCAATTCCACATCCATTCAGCAATATCTATTAAGTTCACATCATGTGCCAGGCAATGGTATGTATATCAATGAATCTCACCCTGTGCTGTGCTCAGAGGTTCACAGTCTGCGGGGTGGGGGGGAGGGGTGGAGACAGACAATAAACAGGTGCTGTAATTTCCTACGGGGGGGGGGGGAGGGGGAAGCAGTGCTATGGAAGGATTAGGCTGTAATATAAAATGTCATGCAAAACGTGATGTGATACAAAGGGACTTGGAGGGGCAAAGGGTATGGAAGGAAGGCCTTTCTGAGGAGATGGCTTCAATCAGAAAATGAGGAGCCAGCAAAGCAAATCACCGGGAAAGAGCCTTTCAAGTAGAGGGTATAGCACGCGCAAAGGCCCTCGTCTAGGAGAGAGCGCGAAATGTGTTTGCGGAGCAGAAAGGAGGCCACATAGCTGGAGCTCCATCAGTGAGGAGAGAGTGGCAGGGGACACATTAGAGCTACGGACAGGGACCAGCTCAGTCCCCACCTCGGGCCACAGTGGGAAGGCTTAGCTTTATTCTGAGAGCAAAAGAAGGCCCCTCGGAGGTTTTGGGCAGAGGAAACAAAATCCGTCCTGCTTCCCTCCTCCTCGGTATCCTTCCTAGGGACGTTGTCTTCCTCATCTTCGCACTGTCAATGCCCAGCTTGGGCCTGGCATGAGCTGGCAGTGGACAACGTTTACTGACTATGTGAACGACCACTTCAGGCTCTCCTGACTCCAGGCTTGACTGAGCGGCTCAGAGTGGATGAGCTGGGCCACTGAGCGTCCTCGGGCAGCTCAGGATGGGAGTCACCTGGGCCAGATTAAGATATTCAAGTGCCCTGCCCACTGAGAAGAGTCTGGCATTTTTCATACATAACTCGTAATAGAAATAATGCTATTCTGTGAAGCATAATACTTACGCATATGCTGAAACGGAAACAACTTCTTTTCCAATTTTTCAACCGCGAGATTCTGGATAAGCTTATTGAAGCAGCATTTCTTTCTGAACGTGTATGTGTGTGCGTATGTGTCTTGCTGTCACCTTCTGGTCCCCAAGCCGGACCGTTCGGTCAACCAGTGCTAGAAGGCAGGCCTGGCCCAACTATCCCCTCAGCGATGTGGTCTCAGCTTGCGGGCTCTGGCTAATGAGGAGTGCCAAGGTACCACGGTGGCCCAGGCCTAACTGATAGCAAGTGGCCCGTAGCAGCATTTGCTGGCAGCTTCTCAAGGCTGCACCAGAGTTGGCAGGTGTTTAGCGCGAGAAGGCTGGTAACGCCCCCTGGGCCACTGCGGCTTGCCCCTGCCCATTTCTGACCCTCTGAAAACTGTACAGTGACCAAGGCCCTAAGAGACTTCTCAGAGGAAGAATCTAGGGCTCAGAAAGTTTACTTAACTTGCCCGAGCCCACTGGGCAAGTATCAAGCTGCAATTTAAGCATGAGCCTGGCCCCCAAGCCAACTCCATTCCCCTCCTGAGGGTGGGTAGGCCAGGCTGGGCAAGAGTGCCAAGGGGCACAGCCTATCTGCCTGGATCTGGATCCCCAGAGGTGACAAGAACAAACTGTGGAGCAAAGCCCAGCACAGCCTTGAGGTGAGCCTTGCCCTCCCCTCGGCCTCTTTTGCTGCCCAGCTGAGCTCTAAGCTCAAAGCACTCCCAAGCCCCTCCTTGGGCCTAGAGCTGGATCCTCGTCTCAAGGTCTCCATGTGGGTCCCACAGCATTATACAGGCACAGTGCTAGGCACCCAGAGGGGTTCCAGAAGCTCGAATGGAATAGCCCTTGGGCCCTGGGTCCTAGGATTCCCTTCTCACTTCCCTCCCACAGTGGTGTGCTTCGCAGGTTCTATCTACCATTCAATTCCAACCACATCCGCTCTGCTTGTGGACCCTACAGGGAATTAGACACAGTCCCCACCAGGGAGGAAGGTCGACTTCTCTTCTCTCTTCCCCACCTCAGTGCACTCCCTGGGGCCAGGGCTCAGGAAACTCAAACAAAGCAGATCAGAGATTCTCAGGCAGAACGGGAAGCAAGGTGGCTCAGGGCAGCACCCTCATGTGCAAGCCAGTTTTCTCAAGCCAACCTCAGAGTGAGCTCTGCCTCTTCTGCGCTCCAGCACACTCCACCCCCGCAGCCCCCAGTAGGTGGGAAGTGACAAATGAGGCTGAGGAAGCGGAGAAGGGGAGGCAGCAATCGATAGCATTAACATGATGCCCAAATTAAATATTGACTTTCTTGGTGGACTCTAGGGAGGCCTGGATTGATGGCTGGGGCTGTGCCATGCACCACAGGGGATGGGGACATACCAGCCTGGAGCAGGCCCAGTGGGGAGGATTGTGGGGAGGGCTTGCCCCTGCTCCTGCCTGGTCAGGAGCAGCAGGGGCAACGAATGCTGAGAGCCCAGGGCACGTGCCTTTATCTTGTACCCTGGGAACTTCCCCAGGGAGTCCAAAGCTTCCTCCTCCCAGAGGTCCTAGAGCTGAGGTCTTGTTGCGAGCCCACCTCTACCTTCCATCCCCTCTTCAGGAAGTGTGGCTGGCCTGCAGCCCAGCAGATGAGCAGAATCAATCTCCGTGATGATATCCATTTTTCCAGGTCCCAGGACCCTGCCTCCCAGAATGGCAGAGCTGGTTATTTTTGGTCTGTCGTTATGTAGGATCTTGCGGAGGGGGATAGGATGACCTCTTCCTTGCTGGAAACATTCCATCAATCATCCTTGCCGGCTAATTCACCTTTAGAGCCTACAGTGGGCCCTGAACTTCTCCCTTTTCATAGCCCCACTGCAAGAATTGCCAATACTGTCTTCATTTCATCACCTCCTGCTCACTCTACGAGCAGGCCCACTCCAATACGGCCTCCTGCCACACCAATGACTCTGACCCAGCTTTGTGTTCCAGTCCTGTGCATCTAACCACCTACTTCCTATGTGAAATTCCCCTTTGACCATCTCCAAGGTATTTCCAGGTTAACACACTCAAAGCCAAAGTCATAATCATGTTCCCCAAAGCTGGTTCTCTTCCAGTGCCCCAAATCTAATGGCACAGTCATCCACTGAGGTGCATAAGACGGAAGGCCATGAATCATCCTTGGCCCCTTTCCATACTGTCCATATCAGGGGCTGACAGCTCCACCCACTACACACATATAAATTCCATGCCCCTTCCACTGAAAGTTCCCTTCATGGATGGTCTCTTCACTGGTCTCTCTGTATCCACCCTTACTCTTCATTAATTATCCGCCCCCATCCATTTCCCTCCACCCAGAGCAATCCTGTTAATATATAATCTGATCACACCAGTCCTCCGTTTGACACCCTTCCTGACTTTCCACTGGCCTGAAATGCCAAAGCCCTATTGGAGGCTCCTCTGCCCTGACATTTAACATGTATGTTGAGGGCCTAAGAGGGTAGGGGTCTTCCTGGGGTTGGTGGCCTTGGAGAAGTGCAGGGAGGAATAATGGAGGCTGCTGGGGACTGCCCCTAAAAAAGCCCCAACGGTGGGACCCCATGAACTTCCAGGGTGGGCAAGAAGCCTTGAGGGAAGTAAGTCCAGAGAGGCAGAAGTTGGCAGTATCCTGCACCCAAGGTCTCCCTCAGGCCTCCTTGGTCACCTAATTTCCTTTTAATTGGTGCCTAATGGAAGTGAATTATTGAGTTTTAATGTGTCTGTTCAAGTGCCAGTCTTAACCTGCCTCCCTTTTCCCAGGTGGAAAGAAGGAAGACAGGCTGTTGAGGGTGAGGAGGAGTGTGCACCCTTCCCCTAGCCCTACTGAGGTAGGCCTGATAGTCCACAGGTCTCCCTGGGACCTTCTCTACTTCCCCAACACCCCCTCCCTGTCCACCTGCATCCCCTGAATACCTAGGTTCCAGCATCACTGACTTAGGACCTACTTTGTGCTGGCACTGTGCTGAGAATTTTCCCTGCATCACTTTCTTGAACCCCCATCAGAACCCAGTGAGGCAAGTAATACTTGTACCCCCTTTCCACAAATGACTCTGAACTGACATGTCCAAGGCCACTGCCTTTATTCTATCTAGAGCTGTGCCCTAGATATGGTAGTCTCTAGCCACACTTGACTACTGAGCACTTAGAATGTCACCAGGCTGAACTGAGATGTGCTGTATGTGTAAAACAAACACTAGACTTCAAGACTTAGTAAGAAAAGAGAATGTTGGTAATTTCCTTTACTGATTATGTGTCGAAATGATTTTTTGATATATTGGGCTAAATATATTATTAAAATAAATCTCACCTATTTTTCTTCTTATTGTTTTTAAAGTTTATTTGTTTATTTTGAGAGAGAGCATGTGAGCAGGGGAGAGGCAGAGAGAGAGGGAGAGAGAACCCAAACAGGCTCCGTGCCATCAGCACAGAGCCTGACGCAGGGCTTGAACCCACAAACTGTGAGATCATGACCTGAGCCAAAATCAAGAGTTGGACGCTTAACTGACTGAGCTACCTAGGCACCCTTATTTCCTTTTTAAAAATGGCTACTAGAGAATTTGACATTTAAAATTACATATGTAGTTTTCGTTTTTTTGTTGGGCATTTTCCCAGGGTCTGGTCTTACACACATAGGGCTGGTCTGCTCACCCATGACCCTGCCATGGCCTGGAAGGCAGGGGATGCTGCAACCAAGCTTGGGTGAGCCCCTAAGGCTGTCTGTCTTACCTCTTGGGAGGGCTGCGGGTCCCTTTCAGCACCCTGGACAGCATCCAGGGCTGTCTTCACCTTGGGTCCTTGGATCGCGCCAAGGCCCAGGAAGGAATAACCGAGACAGGGGCAGGTATCACCAGCAAAATGCTCCCCATGAATAATAGTATCAGTGAGGAGGGCTGGGTAAGAATTATCCATATCCCCATTCTGCAGATGAGGAAACCAGTGTTGTTTTGTGCATTCCGTCTGTCCACTCAATAAAGATCCACTGATGCCTGCTCTGTGTGGAGCCAACTGAACATACAAACCTGACCAGATCAACATAAATGACAACAATTCTGTGAGCAGTTTGACAGTGAAAGTGTGTGCCAGGGCTTTGGGAGCCCAGTGGGTGCCAACTCCTGAGACAGGGAGCTCAGGAATGACTTCACAGAGGGGCCACTTGGGCTAGATCTAGAAGGATGAAGGGGGTTGCCAGGAGGGAGTCCCAAACAGAAGAAATGACATGTGCCTAGGCACAGAGGGCAGAGAGACAGGCCAGGAGAGTTAGGCAAGGGTCACATCACCAAGGGCCTAGATTCTAGGCTACTTCTAGGATCCTTAGGAGGCTTCTGAGCAGGGCAGTGGCCAGGCCACGTCTGCATTTTGAAAAGATCACACTTAGGCCAGGTGGACCAAGAACTGGAGATAGGAGGCAGAGAGAATGAGGAAGACAACAAGGTGAGAAATTCAAGTCCAGGAAAGAAATGACGAGTTAGCTATTAGCCCTAATGGAAGAGCTCTCAGGCCTACGGATAAGGAAACCCAAGCCAAGGGCCCAGCAGCCTGTCCAAAGTCACACCCCAAGTCAGGGCTTGGGGGAGTGAGGACTGAGGGGCAGAGGGATGGGGCCCTGAGCCCAGGAAAGCTCTGCCACAGAAGCGGCGAGCCTCCAGCCTGTTTGAGCAGAACCAACAAGGTGAATATTAAACTGCCCCAAACCAGATGCACAGCAAGAAACCACAAGAGGGGAGGGGAAAGCACATGGCAGCTCAGCCCGAGATCCCAGCGGTGGCCAGTGGAGCCCAGGGCCAGGAAGAAAGGAGACAGGAATACAGCAAAGGCACAGAGAAGGCTTTAGGTGGTAGCTCAGAGAAAAGCCTGGCCTGCACCATGGTGGGGGCCCAAGGTCAGGGCCAGAGGCTTTTTTTTTTTTTTGTGCCAATAATGTCCATCACAGCACCCCAACCTCTGCCTGGGGCCAATCACACCCCTCCTTGGGGAGTTTCTGATTAGAATTCAGGAGAAAGTTTCTTCCTCTCTGGGGGCAAAGCAAGTGCTGGGCGCTGGGAGAAGGAAACCCAGTGCAGGGGGTGAGGAAGCTTGCCTGGAAGAATGAAACTAACACAGAGCATCTGTGAGGAGCAGAACGCCCAGTGGCACTCTGACCCTGGGTCCCCTCACCCAAGGCCAGCCACGCATGCCCACCACTGTCCTTGCTGCAGCTTGCAACTCCTGAGTGAACAAAGTTCCCTTTTACCTGGGCTGGCTGGTATCGAGATCCTGCCATTCATAGCCCCAAGTCCCAGTAAAGCCACTGACAAGGTGTGTGAGTTTGGGAAAGTCATGTCCCCTCTCTGAGCCCTGACTTTCTCATCTGTAAAATGGGGGAGTCACAATACCTACCTTGAAGACTCAAATGAAGCCGTGCCTGAGAGAGCACCGTACGCAGTAAGTGGCCGGGGTGCCCAAGGGGAGGCGGCCTGGAAGGTTCAAAGGAACTCAGGGGGCCTGGAAAAGCCCAGGGCCTAGGGGCACAGGCCTGAGGACTCTGCTCCCACTCCCCTGACCAGGCCCACAGCAGGCAGAATTCAGAGAAGACTGAGGGAGCCTGTACCTCCATGGCCATCCCTCTTCCAGCTCCTTCAGGAGGCTGTTAGCTGTCACCCCTGCTGCAGCAGCCAGTCCCTTCCCCCACTCTCTCATCCAGGCTCCCACAGCACCTAACCCCTCCCTCTGATGTGTCAGCCATCCCCGGAGACTGAGTCCCTGGGGAGTGGCCCAGGGGTGCCCACGCTGCTGAATGGCCAGGCCAGCAGCTGCACCTGTGGCCCCCGCTCCCAATGCTGCCTGACCACAGAAGCACACTACTGCACAGACTGCAAGCTATTTTTACATGCTGAGCCTGTGCCCCCTTTTCCTGGGTGCCTGGGAACTGAGCAAGGGTCCATCCACTCAGGCATGTGAAGCATACACCCCAGCAATGAGCCTCCCATCCCGGCCCTCTGGCACCAAGGCAGCCTGGTCCCCCCACTCCACACCCGCACTAAGCCCTGAACCCCGAGGCTCCACTGCCACCCAGCACCCTGTCGCTCCCCTGCAGCCATGAAGCTCAGGTGCCGAGAGGTGAGTTGAAGCTTCCTGTCCTATCAGGGGGAGGCTGATAAAAGGTGTACGAGGGTGGGCTCCACTGTCCACCAAGCCTGGGTTTGAAATCCCAGCTCTGACTCTGACAATGGCCTTGAGCAAGTCACTTCCCATTTCCGGCCTTGTGTTCCTATCCACAAGCCTAAAACCTTCCAGCAAGGTTATTCTGAGGCATCAGTGGTTGTGTGTGCAAAGCTCCTAGCACAGAGCGCAGCATGAGACCAAGTGCCAAGTGATGATAGCTAAGACTTGAGAAGCGGCTTCTGTGCCAGGCACTCGCTAAGCCCTTTGCATATATTAATGTCTCATCCTCTTAGCCACCCTATGAGGTAGGTACTATCACCATCCCTATTTCACAGAAACTGAGGTCACTAAGCACTGCCTTGGCTCCGGCCTAGGCAGCCTGGCCTCTGAGTCCCAGTGAACAGCAGCCATGACCATCATAGCCACGGGGGAAGGCCAGCTGCAAGGGGTCCCATACCACACGCCCAGTCTGTTTACCCACCTAGGCCCTGACGGGAGACAGGATGCGTCCGAGGTCATCCAGGAAATCGGGGGCAAAGATGGAGTCAGAGCCCAGGTGTCCCCTCCCAGTCAGGGCTGGCCTGACCCCATTATGCAATTTGCTGAGACCAAGTGAGGTGAACCAAGGAGACGGGGGAACAAAGCTGGGGTCCCAGGGCTGGGCCTTCACCTGGGGGAAGCAAACAGCTCGGCAGCAAAATCCACAGAGTGAAGTTTATTCCCGACAAAGTTCCCCTCCCCCCTCCCCAGCCCAGGACAGGGACAGACAGCCTGGGGTGAAGATGGGGGGGCCTCTGAGAAACAGGGAAGGGCCCTGGCCCCCCAGGCCATGCCGTGTCTGGCTTCCCCAGCCCGGCCGAGTCCACTGCGCCTCCCTGCCCAGCCCTCGGGAAAGGGGAGGGGGCGCCGGCTCCTGGGTGGTTCCAAAGTGGAGTGTGAAAATAGAGAGATATATATATTTATACGCAGTGGGCAGTCCGGTGTGGCACTCACACCTCTGTCTGGAAGTCGCCATCAGGTGGTTCTGTGGGCTCCCAGGCTGCTGCTCGGTGCAGGGCCAGCCGTTCTCGGGGCTTGGGGGGCAGCGAGCCCAATGTCATAGACTTGAAGGTGCTCCAGCTCTGATGTCTCCGCTGTTGGGACAACCCGGGGTGCTCCCCAGGGCTGGGCTTCTCCTGTGGGGGCAGTGGGAAGGAACCCGTGGAGATGGGCCAATACCCTCTCACTTGTTGTACAGGACAAACCGAGGAGGCCCAGAGAGGGCTGGTGAAGCCCAAAGTCACCCAGCAACCAGGTGCCTGAGCAGAACTGAAACCCAGATCCGCCTGGTTCCGTAGTTGGGTTCCTGAGCCCGATGCTCTGAGAGGCCCCTGGGATCATGTCTTCTGTGTGCCCCCCCCTCTTCAAGACCCTGCTGGAGTCTCTGGCAATGCTCCCCATCCCCAGAGCAGCCTCACAACAGTCACTTATGCCATGGGTGGACCCTCAGTGAGCTAGGCTGAGGTTGCCCAGGAAGGGGAGGAGGGCTGGGAGGGAATGAGCCCCTCGGAGCCCACCTGACCCCAACCCAGCTCAGGGGCACTTACGCCGGTCACGTTCCGTTCGGCCGTCCCACCCGAGGACACACTCCACCGCTTCTCCCTCTGCAACGGGGGCCACGGGTCAGGGTCCGACCCCAGGGGGCCCTGTGTCAGGTTGGGCCCCGAGCTTTGGGCAGGGAAAACCGCGGGAGTAGCCCTCACCTTGGCTGCGGACTGGCTGCGGTAGCGGTCGAAAGTGTGGAATTTCTGGTTGAGCTCGTGGTAGAGTTCCGAGTGCCGTTTCCGGGTGTGCATCACCTTCTGGGAGCCACAGGGTGTGAGAGGAGGTGCTCCGCACTGGGGTGGCACTGTGAGCCACCCCCCACCCCTGTCCCCTGGCTCCCCACATCCCTGCCTGCTGTTGGCCCTCTGGGACAAGGCCTGGGTCTCCCTCTACCCCGGAGTGATGCTTGGGCTGGGATCGGGGGATGGTGGGAAGCCCCCATGGAAACCATGGACTCAGGGTCCTTGGGTCAGACTCTGCAATGGGGCTTTGGCTAATTTTAGGAGTGGGCCCTCCAGGGATAGACACCAACCACGGATGCCCCCCAACACACATGCGCATACATGCACATATGCGTACACACACACACACACACACACACACACACACACCACTTACCTCAAAGTCCAGGTCTGAATATCGTAACTTCTTTCGCTGGGAGGGAGCACCAAGGAAACAGTGAAGGAGAAGAAAGCTTTTTACCACATGCAGTGGCTTTAGAGACAAGAGACCTGGCACCCAACATCTGCACCTACCCCTGTAACCTTCCTACAGCACAGGCCCAGGAGCTAGGAATACTTCAGGGCAGCCCTTGGGGTTGTGGGAACAGGACGGAGGTCTGGGGGATGAGGAGCTGAGGCATGACCCGGCCACAGGGCTGCAGCTCAGGCCCCAGGCCCACACCCCTGCTGCTCCCACACATGACTGAGCCTGCAGGCAGACGCTCACAGGGAGACCGCACACACAGACACACCACAGACGTGCGACCACACACAGACATGGGTTCCCACACGGGATCACAGAGCAGACACTCCTTCCTCTGTGCCCCGGACTCTACCCCTCTGCCCCATCTCGCCCTACTCTCTCTGCCAGCTACAAGCTCCCCTCTCCTTGGAGCTCTCCACTTGTCCTACAAACACGAGGACTCAGGTTTTCAAGTCCTTCCTTTGACCCTGCCTTGCCCCTTTCCCTGGTCTCTGCACCGCTCCAGGCCCTTTCCAGCCCCTCACTTGCCCAAGAGCATTCAAGGCCCCGGTGATCTACCCAGCATCCATAGCTATCCGAGGAGGAGGCCTTAGAATCTTAGAATGTTGGCACCAGGAGCACTCATGAGACCAAAGTCAACTGTCCCAGGTTACACTGGGGAAACTGAGGTCCAGAGAGGAGAAGGGACTTACCCCAAGGCCCTCAGGGATGATGCTAAGACCGCCATCTAAGATTTCCCAAGTCCCAGGCCCAGCAGACATGGTCATCACCACTGGCCTCTATGACACCACTCTCTCCTGGTCCTTCCGCCTCTCTGCCTGTCCCTTCTCCACCGTCCACCCTGGCTTCCCCAACACTGGGCCCTCCGCGCTGTGCCCTGACCTTCTCCTGCCCTTCTCCATGCACATGGGTGACACATGGGTGTCCTCTCTGTTCTGGCCACCTCTCTCTTTCTGGAGGCAGTGGGACATCTCTTTCTGTCCCCAGGCACCACACACACAGCTGTGCCCAACTAAAAAAACTCAGAATTCCCCGCCCCAAACCCGCTCCTCCGCCTCCACTCCATTGCGGTTGCCTGCACCAGAATTCTGGACGTCATCCTTGACCCCTCAAGATACTGCCACATTTATTGCTACCTCCCACACAAGGAGCCTGAAACTGGCCCCGCCTCAGTGGCCCAACCCTGGGCAGGTGTCCACAGAACAAAACCTGCCATGATGCTGAACGCACTCCTCCCCAGTGCCGGTGTCGTTTTGTCTTTGTTATGCCTTCCGGTTTTTGCCATCTGCAGCGGGAGCAGGCACCAAATGTTCAAGAAACATTTTGGGAGAGAAACTCAACTTGCAAACCTCTAGCTGCTAACTTAATTTCCTTTGTGCGGAGGATGGGGAGAGGTTTCTGAGGCCAAACATGAGCAGCCAACAGTGTCTGAGCCGTGACTCCTGTCCCTGTCCTTATCCACATTTCCATCATTCCTCCCAGAGTTCCAGAATGTTCTGGAGTTCTACAGTGGACCATTATCACCTGCTTGTTCTCAGCAATTCCCTGACGTGGCCAGAGGGAGGGTGGAGCCTCCACAGAAAACACACAGGTAGGGAGAGAAAGGGGTTTGTGTTTTCTCAGGAAAAGAGGGCCAATGACCACAGGCCCATGGGCAGTGTCTGAGGCTGATTCCAGGGATGTTAACAGCAGCAACTCCCAATTATCTAGCACTTACTACCTGTTCCACACAGACACCAGCGTTTTATACCACTCAATTCGTCCTCAGAACAACTCTACAAAGAGTCTCCCCACTTTACAAGTGAGGAAACTGAGGCTCAGAGAGAGATTCGCTCAAGATCTCACGGCTGATCAGTAGCGCCCAAATCCAAACTCAGACCTGCCAGACTCAAGAGACCCAGGCTCCCAGGGCCTGGTGTGGCTTCCCTAGCCTGAGCCACAGGCCCCTCAACGGAAGACCCATCCTAACCAGTTACCTCAAAGAGACACTGAAACAAGCAGGAATGCACCGAGAAGTGTGCTCTCAGCACACCAAGTCCAAGCCCATTTCAGGGGTTCAGAGAAGCCAGGGTTCCCTTGTGTCCGTAAGCACAGACGGAGGAAGAAATGCACAGTGTCTACGCTCCCAGCCACTTTATACAAAGGTGCCGCCCTGGGGAGGGGGCAGGTGCGCTGCTGGCTGTCCCTTCCCTGCGGCTGCCCGTGACTCAGACACCGTCTCGGGCACACAGGGGCAGGCCTCCCACGCCCACCCCATGCCCTCCAGCCCCTCACCTCCAGGGAGCCCAGCTTCATGGTGGAGCCCGGCACAGTGCGGGGCATGGTCCGGCTGCGCTCCCCCGGCTCAGATACTTGGCGGGCGCTGGGTGTCGGTGGTGGTGGCTGGAAGGTCATCCCATAGGGGTTCTGTAGAGACCCATAGGCGGGGCCCAGCCCCAGGCCCGAGTGGTCCACAGACAGGAAGCTGGGGTAGCCTTCGGCAGCATGGGGCACTGTCTTGGCAGCCCGTCTAGGGGTGCCCTCGGGCCGGGCCCTAGGGGGATCTTCACCACCTCCGCCCCCACTGCCAGGCTGCAGGCTCAGAGTCCGCCGGGGCAGCACCATGTAGTCCCCCTCGGAGCCCGGCTCGGGTCGCAGCCATGTGAGGTCCAGCTGCC
Organism: Prionailurus viverrinus; assembly: GCF_022837055.1. Taxonomy (NCBI): domain Eukaryota; kingdom Metazoa; phylum Chordata; class Mammalia; order Carnivora; family Felidae; genus Prionailurus; species Prionailurus viverrinus. The sequence continues at coordinate 190,516,901 of NC_062568.1, read as the reverse complement.
GCAGGCCGCCTTCCCCACACACGTACACGGGGTTGGCCTCCTGTGGGGGCGGTGGCTCCCCCAGGCCTGGCGAGGCTGCCATGGGCACCAGGATATTCCCAGGCAGCGGTGAGAAGCTGAGGCCACCCTCGGGACCCACGAGGCAGGACTTGGGCTCCTCGTCCTCATCCAGGGACAGGCGGGACAGTGTGCCCGTGATGGTAGACGGGTTGCAAGTGTTGACCTCCTTGAACAGAACTGGGGGCGGGAGTGGGAGAGAGGTAAGTCCTGGGGAGGAGGAGGCCCTGATGCCCTTGCCCAGGCTGGGGAGGTATACCAAGCCCCTGGGCTTGGATGGAGGAGGAAACTGAGTCTTGGAGAGGTGGCTACGGGGTAGATACTCTCTCACACACTGGGCATGTTAAGAAGAAGAGTGTTCAGACTGGCCCAGAGGCCCACAGCAAGGCAGGGCAAGGCAGGAGCTCCCATAGGTCAGTTCCCAGTGCAGGTCCTGAGCTCTGACCCCCCACAGCTACGAGGCTGTCAAAATGGCCTTGCTCCTCCCCATTCCCTGGCAGCTCCTCCCCAGGAGCCAGAACTGGAGATTCTGGCAAGAGGCATGGAAATCATATAATAAGGTAACGGCCACTAGATGCCCTGCACCCTGCTAAGCATTTGACGTCCCCTCATTTATTTAAGGCTCAGAGAACTAAGCTGTTCGCCCAAAGTCACACATTAAGTGGTGTTCACAACCTTGACTCCAACTTAGGGCTGTCTGACTCTACAGCTAAACAGCACGACCAGACCACTAGCAGGGCCTCCCACGATGGGGCCGGAGGCCCTCCCTTCTTACCCACCCCTGGGGGCCGTTCTCGGCTCCGCACCCGCAGACTCACCTGTCTGACAAGCCAGATCCACATCCTTTTCAAAGTCTGACTATAGGCAGAGAGGGACAGAGCAGATGGGCAGAGAGAGGATCCATGTATCAGGGTGGGGGGACGGGGCTCAGGCCCCTCCCTAGCCACCCAGAGGGGCTGCCCTTGGCACACTGCCCAACAGAGCCCAGAAGAGCCTGAGACATGGTCTTCTCCAGCCTCGCCAGATAGGTGGGAAAACCGAAAGGGGAAAAGACTTGCCCAATGCCACCAAGCGGTCAGTGGCTGGGCCTGAATCAAACCCAATCTCGGTCCCCTCCCTGTCTCCCATCCCCTCCACGGATGGGGTAGATGAACGTGGGGCAGGGGGACGGGGGAGGGGTGGGGAGCACACTCAGAACCCACCCTCACCCTGCCTAGGCCACCTCACTCACCAGGATCTGCAGCTGTCCATTCTTACATGAGTCGGGCGAGTCTTCACTCTCATCGGCCCGGCACACACCCATCTGGCACTTCACCACGTCCTGGACCTGGGGGCAGCAGGTATCTGCTGGGCCTGAGGCCACCACAGGGCCCCCGGCCACAGCTGGCTGTGCCTCCCACCCCAGGCGCCCAGGCGGGTATGGAAGGAAAGAGGCGCATCCAGTGTAGGGGAAGGTCAGAGGGGAGAAGGAGCCCTGGGAGGCCAGGAGTCCAAGGACAAGGCTGTCCCAGGCTACCAGCTTCTAATACCAAGGGCTGCCCAGCTGGGAGCCCGGTTGGGGCTTGGATCCTCCCAGTCTGCACAGGTGAGGTGGATGGGAGGGGGCAGGAGACGCCCAGCCCCACCTCTCGGCGCAGGAAGCAGTGCACAGCAGTGATGACAAAGCCCTGCGCCGAGTTGAAGACAGCGAAGAGAGCCTGGAAGAGGACTGAGCGGCGGTCTGTCATGGCCAGGACGGCTGACATCCAGGTGAGCGCCAGCAGGGGCAGCACCACGCAGGAGCTCCAGAGCGAGGCCCTGAGGACAGCAGCAGAGGGTCCATCAGGGTGACGCTCCAGGGGCGGTGTGGGGGGCTGAGTCCAGGCCTCCACTCGGCCTGGGGTCCTTAAGCTGCCCAAGACTGGCAGGGCCCCAAACTCTAAGACCTCAGCGATGTCCCCAAGCAGACAGAGGCTGAGGAGCCCGAGGCAGAGAAACAGAGAACAGAGACAGAGGCAGAGAACGGTGGGGGCCAGAGCAGGGACCAGGAGAGGTGGAAGGGGCTGACACAGTGGACCTGAGCCACAGTCAGAGGCAGCATCAGGGGACAGAGACGGGGAAGGTGGAAAGAGCCGGTGGGAGAGAAAAGGAAGAGGGAGGCAGACACAGACGCTGTGAGTTTCAGCCCCAGTCTGCACGGAATCACGGGCCTGGGCTGCACCCCCCAGAGATTCCAGGAGAGGAGGCAGGAGGCTGGACGAGGAGAGACAGCGGCCAGGGAGAGAGAGCGTGGAATAAGCAGACGCACAGAAAGATTCAACAGCGCGAGCGCATGGAGGACGTCAGAGCGCAGATCTTTGGGGATGGGGTCCGGCCCAGTGAAGCACAGGCTCTTCCCTCTCAGGTCCCCAAGGAGGCGGTGCCAGGCTCCCAGAGGCTGCTCAGAGCCCTGGGCAGAAAGATTACAGCTGGGGCTGGCCGTACAAGCCGGGGTCATGACCAAACCCACACATCCGCCACCTCCTTGTCCAGGGTGGGAAAAGGCAGATGGGGTCCTGGCATCCAGGCACAGGAGCCAGCCCGCCCTCCCTGGCTACTGCCCACATGGGCACAGTGGGGCAGGCTTGCCACGCCCAGCCTACTCTGCCTCGTGAACACCTGGGTTGGAGAGTCAGGCAGCGGTGGGAACAGCTCTGCACCAGGCAGAAAGATGGGCAGGGGGCCAAGACCTGTCCTAGGAAGAGAAGTTCAGGGCTATTCAGCCTAGCAGGGGGCGGGCCCAGTGGTCTCCACAGCCCCCGGAGGCAGAGCCAAGACTCCGAAAGGGCCTAATCACAGTCATAAGAGCTACCATTGATTAGCCACCAATCCTCTGCCAGGCCCTACACTGAACAATTTACATACATTAGTTCGCACTGTGATCAAAACAACTCCAATAAACAGGCATGGGGATTATTATCCCAATTTACAGATGAGGAAACTGGAGTGTGCCCAACTAGGAGAGAGAGACAGAGCTGGGATGCAAACCCAGCTTGGCTGCCTCTAGAGCCCCAGCTTTTAACCGCTAGTTCTGAGACTGGGTCAGAGAGGCAGATGGCAGCCTGAGCGGGAGGGAGCTTTCTACGATGCACAGCTTCCCAGAGATGGTGCCAGCCGCCTCCAGAGGCGGTGAGCCTCCTGACCCTAGAGGTGTGTAAGATAAAGCTGGACCCCCACTGGTCAGGGAGGCTCAGATGGATTTCTGGCCCTGGGGGGGAGGCTGGGCCCCAGGCTCCTATGGATTCATTCATTCATCCTACTCGCGCATGGCTGCGATTTTAAGATTGTCACCTTCCAGAGGTATCTCCTCGAAATAATTCTCTAAGATTCTCTGCCCCCCAATTGATTGTGAGATTCAATGCCTCTGAAATTCTAAATCTCAGATTCTATGACAAATGATAAGACTATGATTCACTCATTCTAACATTCTTAGCTTGTGATTGTCTTATTCTAAGATTCTATCGCTCTAAGGTTCTATGGGCTCACAAATTCTAAGGGCCTCACATTCTAAGAGCCTCTGTAGGTTGGGAGTGTAAGGAGGGCTCCGCAGCTGTGCCTGGATAAAACATAAGCTGGGAGTGGGGGCAGGGGTGGGAGCAAGGGGTGGGCACAGGAACCCAGCATTTTCCCAGAGGCACAGACATTCACTCCCCGTTGCCCTTTGCCAACGTCGATGCCAAGCCCTTGAGAGTGTGTGGAAGTCGGCAGGGCAGGGCAAGCTTTCCAGGGCGCTGGGCTGATTCCCTCCTCCCCCCAACCATGGGCACTGCCCCCCATTCTTTTGCCCCCGCCCGCCCCCACCCCGCCCCCCGGGGGGCACAACTAACATGGCGTTCCTGGCCGAGGCTGAGCTGAGCAGGGGGCTGGGGACCGCTCCGCACGCTGAGCAGGGGAGGAGCAGGCTGGCCCAGGGGCACCGCTCCGACCTCGGGGGCGGCACAGACACGGGAGAGGGGGGGAGACACATGGGAAGCGGGAGGAGACGGGGCAGCATGAGCCCCAAGTGGGGTGGGAGGGGGAGGGCAGACGAGAGAGAAAGAGGTGGGTTAGGGTGGGCGAGGGGCTGCAGCAGAGCACTCCGGGTGCCCACCTTGCCTGCACCCTTGATGCACCAAGGTCAGGGAGCCCCGGTTGGCATCGTCAAGCCCTGAGTCTCCAAGAGGCCCGGCCCTCCCTCCCTGTACCTCTTCCTACAAGGCCAAGTCACAGCCCCCTTACCCGGCCCTCTGCTTCTTGGACTTGTCCGAGATGCCATCACGTGCCATGAGCTTGTTGAAGACGATGATCCCAATGAGCATATTCACCTGGGGGCCCAGCGGGCAGGGGGACACAGGATCAACAGGCGCCCGCCTGGCAGGGAAACCCCCAACTGGGAGCTAGGGTACAGGGAGATGGTAGAGCCCCTGTGGCCACATCCCTCCCAGGATGCTAAAGGGGCACATACCAGGACAATGACGGCTGCGGGGCCCACAAAGGCATAGAGCAGGCCGCCCTCCAGAGAGAGCCAGCAGCTGGGGTGGAGGGAAAAGAGGGGGCATCAGACACCCGGGAGGCCTGCCCCTTGAACACCACCGCTCGGTGTCCCCTGGACTGCCGGTGGGGCAGGGCCTCCAGCTGGGTTACAGTGAGCCCTGGGCTCCTGCTCAGCTTCAGTTTCCCCTCTAACAAAGACCCAGCCCCAGCCCACCATGGGGATCAAAGGCTGATCCGTGAGCTAAATCGTTTTTAGAGATTACCTCCAATCCCAGCACGTGCTTTTACGGTCAGGGAAACAGAGGCTTGGAGACAGGGAAGAATTTGCCCAAAGCACTACAGGCATGGGCCTGAGAAGGCCCAATGGCCAGTCTGATGCCCTAACAGGTCCAGTAACCCCCGTTGCCCACCAAGGGAGGCCAACGTACTAGCTGGATGTACCGTATCCTTTGGTGCGAGTAAAGCCGACAGACACAGCCACCACCAGGGCTGGCAGACCTGGAGGAGGTGGGGGGGGGGGGGGGGGGGAGGTGGCCACAGTGAGACGGCTGTCGGTCCTCAATGTCCCCTCTCCTCCCAGACCCAGCGCAGCTGGCCCCTGGCCCAGACAGTGGGGCCAGGGCCAAAGCTGACCCTATCCTCCTTCCCCTGCCCCCAAAGCCCAGTGACAGAGTCCGGCACGGGCCCTGCTCACCCCAGCCCAGGCAGAGGAAGCGTTTGCGAACGAGGCGGGTCCGCATCCGTCCGATGACAGCCAGGTAGGACTGCCAGGCCTCAGTGAGCACCCAGCAAAAGGAAGAGAGGAAGAAAAAGTGCAAGAAGGCGGCAGTCATGGTGCATACACCCTGCAGAGACAGGGATGGGAGGGAGTGGCCCTGAGCAGGCACCGGGTGGGTGGGGCCAGGCTTCCCACACCCGCTGCTGGGCGCGGCCATGGCCGCCCACCCGAGCTCGGCCCCCCACAGAGCCCTGTCAGGCACCCCCGCCTTTATGCACCCACACACGGCACGACACAGGCCCAGTGACACGCACGCAGAACTCGACATCCGGGAGGCGGGCAGGCAGGCCACCCACATGCAGACGGGGCTGGCGGGGGTGGGGGCTGGGGGAAAGACAGGAGCACCTGCCACATCATGGTCCGGCGGGCCCCACGCCTGGCACTCGCGGTGCTGGCACCACAGAGAAGGCCAAGGGGGCCTAAAGGACAGCCGGCACGGGTCATCCGTAGGCAGGTGGCACAAGAGGCCTCACTTGGGCTCTCACAGACACGGGGAGGCCCAGGCTCCACAGATGCCACCTGCCTGACACGTGTGCCCAGCTCACGTACGTGTTCACAGATGCACACGTTCACCACTCGAGTGCACACACACCCCTCTCCAACGCCGTCACGTCCACTCCACTCACACATGCTACTTCCCCACCCCCCCCAACATACACACCCCCAACGCATGGCTCTGAGGGATACAAACACCCGTCACTTGGGCAGGTATGTGCAAACACGCGCGCTGGCACCTGCAAACGCTCGCTCACTCCACTCTCACCCTGGCGCCCGCCACCTGCACCTGCCTTGCTCAGCACCCGTGACTGGCCCACGAGGATCAGGACATTGGACGCCAGGATGGACAGGCAGAAGTTCAACAAGATGATGGAGCGCTCGGATTTTATGAACCTGAGAGGGCACGGAGGGCGGGAACAGAGGCGCCAGCTGGCCCAACCCAACCCGGGGTGGCCGGCCACCTCCCGCCCCAGCCTGCCCGGCGTCCCACCTACCTCCAGAAGGCCGCGTAGATGGCAAGAAGGGTGAGCAGCGCCATGCAGGACACAGCACAGCCGATCACGAGGGGGACCGAGGGGGAGCCTGCCAGCTCCAGGGTCTAGGGAAGATGAGCCGGTGGTGTACCGGGTCACCAGGAGAGGCAGCTGCAGGGGGGCCCTCCCCCTCCCCACTCCCTGTCTAGCCCAGACTGGCACCTGCACCTTCCTCACACTCACAGGGAAGGAACTCGCTGCTGTATCCACGTGTGCACAGGGCAGACCCAGTCATACACGTGGGTGTGTATTTATGCTCAGTCACCCACGCTTCTCTACACACAAGCACACACGCACGTGTGTGTACACGCACACGACTGCCACCACCACACATCCCCAGGTACGTCATCCCCGCGAGCACCATCCCAGCGGCACAGACTTCCATGGCGCGATCCCACAAGTGCACCTGCTCAGATGCACGTACGGGATCACCCAGCTCTCTGCCAACACCGTCACAGATGGCCACTGGCAACCCGGGAGCAGCCCTCCCTCCCCAGGCCCAGGCGCTTCCCTCCCGCTCACCAGGTCCTTGGGCGGCTGGGCCAGCACAGCAAACGTGGACAGATGCTGGCACTGGCAGCGGGTGTGGGCTGCCTGGGTCTCCAGGGTCTGGCAGCTCTCAGTGTCCCAGTCCCCTGAGCTGGCATCTCTTGGGTGAGGGAAGAGGCGGAGTGATACCCAGCCCAACTCCGTGGCCCCACTCCCAGCGCTGGCCACTGCCCCAGGACGAGTGAAATCAGAGCAAGACCACACCTGAGAGGCAAGTGGCTAGGGCGCCCCGGGATGTGCCCTTGACGCCTCGAGCCCGAGGATGGCCCTGAGGAACGTTTTGGCCTTCCAGGTTAAGACAGCCCTCCTGACAGAGAAGTGCTAGGGCTGTACCCCACCACACTGCGCCCCTGCCCCACTCACGCTCTGGAGTAGTCCCAACTGGCGCAGTGGGGGTCCGTGGTGCCCTGGGGAACAGAAGTCATGAGTGTGGTGTGGGGTGGGGAGGTCACCACCAGGACAGCTACCCATCCTGCCGTGGCAGGCCCACACGGGACCCACTATCAGGGCAGACCGCCTCCCCATCAGACAAGCCTTTGGTTGCTCACGATGGGGTATCCCCAGGGTTCCTGTCTGGGCCCCAACTCACGTTGATGATGTAGGAGAGCTCCACTGTGATAAGGGGCTCAGCTGGTGGCTGGGTGGGGGGCCGCACAGTCACTGTCATCACCCTGGATGTGACGGCCAGCGGGGGCCTGGGGACGGGTACTGAGGTCAGCTCCTACCACCGCTGCCCAGACCCAGTCTGGGACCTCAAAGGTGCTCTGGATCAGTGGTAGGGGGCTACCAGGGAGCCAAGACCAATTAAAGGCCAAGAGTTCCATGGGGCCCAGGACTTCAGGTGAGGTCCACAGCTTAGCCTCTGGGAGCCGCACAGACATCTTTGAGAGGCACCTATGTCCAGGGTCAGACAAGGGTGCCCAAGGCCGCAGGAGGCTGCAGAGGGAGCTCCCTGTGACCAGCACAGCCTCAGTCCTCTTGGTCTCACCTGGGCGGCCCCACGCACCCCTCCTGGGGACTCACCTGGGAGGTGGCAGGATGAGGCCGAGCGTGCGGTAGAGCACAGCACCGATCACAAAGTAGGAGGAGGACTCCTCAGGGTCTGCCGGCAGGAGGCGCTGGTGGGAGTGGCCTGGGCCAGGGGGCACGGTTCCCGGGCCCCTCCCCTTGCCAGGGTTGCCCGAGGTGCCAGATGCCCCTGGCTTCCCCGGGGAGGAGAGGCTGAGCACCTCCTTGGGTAGGAAGAGGCGGTCCTCTGAATGTCGCACCCAGTCCTTCATGCCCCTGCGGCCGCGCATGGGGAATGTGATGTCACTGGACACGGCGGAGACTGGTTCCCGCTGAATGCTGATCACTGCAACCCGTGCCCGAGCCAGAGGGACAGAGGCAGAGGGGAGAGTCACAGGGGAAGAAGCCGATACGGGAGAGACAGACACCAGGACGCAGATATCGAGGTTGGTACAAACACACGGGTGGGGCACACATACACACAGAAACAACACAGAGGTGGAGGAGGAGAAGACACGGAGAGAGATACAAAGAAGGGGTTAAACGAGGGAACTACAGGCCCCAGAGAGAGAGAGAAATAGGAGGAGCCCTCAGAAACCACCCCACTCCCACAGCAGCCTGGGCTCTGCCATGTCCAGCCCCGCCTCCCTAGCCTGCCTCCTGTACCCAGGTTGTCCGTGACAATCAGAGAGCTCTGGAAGGCCTTGAGGGCATCGCCCACCAGGTGAATGAAGTCCTCCACGACACGAAGCAGGTGCACAGAGCCAGGGGACACCTGGAGACAGAGAGTGTATAAGGGTCCGAGGCAGGGGTCGGTCATGGGGGGCAAAGCCTGGAAGCCCAGCCCCTCACCTGCTGAGCATCATCCCACTTGTCCTTGTTCTCCGCATCCACCATGAAGCTCACCACCTGGAAGAAGCGCTGGGGCAAGAGCAGTGGGTGTCAGGAGGTTCCAGCCCCAGGGACGGAAGCTTCCCCATCAGAGCCACAGGTGCTACCCCCAGCAGACTCTGCCACAGGGGCCCAACCTCCTGCTTCAGTCTAGGGTGCCCTCCTTCCTTCTGGCGGGGCAGGGCAGTACCTGCACATCATCAGCCGAGGGCACGTAGGTGGCCCTCTTGAAGGTGTCAGTGACATTCCTTAGAATGTCCACGGAGAAGAGCAGGTCCCCACTGTAGTAAGTGCGCCGGGCCAGCAGCTCCTGCAGGCTGCGCACGACCTGTGACATGCCCTCGCCCGCCAGCATGCGCTGCCCCTTGGCCAGGTGCTCCCGAAGCTGCAGGGGACAGGCAGGCTGCTGTCACCAGAGTGTCAGGAGCTGGGACCGGCCGCTGGCCCATCCCACTCCAGTCCACCCTCTGCTTGCATCCAGAGGGAGAGGGAGGGTGAAAAGGTCAGAGAGAGATGCTCAAAGGGGCTCATAGGAGACAGAGTCCAAGAAAAAGACCTAAAGATACTTTAAAAAGACTGAAATAGAAACAGCTAGAGGAGGAAGGTGCTCAGATGTACATATAAAAGATGACAAGCACGGCACAGGGACAAGGCACCTCCCCATCCCAGAGGGGTCATGCCCACTCTGGAGCGTAACGCACTCTCTCACTCTCCCTTAAAAATACAAGCTCCAAGTGCAAACACGCAAGTACCAATTACAGCCAGACGAACACAGGCCACGTTCACTGCCAACATTCTTACCCCATGACAGGCCCTGCCTGGGTGGGGCACTGGGGTCACAGAAATCAATTCGACTTTGTCCCTGCCTTTAAGGAGCTCATAGTCTTAACAGGACACAGACATCTCGATGAGCATCCACAACACCTAATGACTTTGGGAAGCTCAGGGGACAAGAGGAGCACAGAAATAGGCACCAGGAATAAGGAGAGACACTTGAGAGTCAGGTCTTGAGGTATGAATAGGAGCTTGCCAGACAAAGAGAGGCGCGGCCAGGCAGAAGTGGGCACAGCAGACGTATGCCAAGGCACATGGGCAAGAGCAAGAAACGAGCTCCCCCCACCCCCTCCCAGAGTCTGGGACAGATCCTGGGTCGCCCCAGCCCAGCGGGGCACACTCACTGACAGGTACAGGTAGCGGTACTCGTGGGAGATGCAGCGGGCGAAGCTGGGCAGACCCCAGTATGCCACGCCCTGGGCACTGAGGAGACAGCGGCGGCTGGCAGACCCTGGAGGCAGACAGGACACGGGCTGGGTGTGGGGCCCGGCTCTCATCCACTTCACTCCGCGCCTCAGGCTGGAGGCTCCCACAGGCTGGCGGCCCGGAACGGAGACGGCAAGAATGGCAGGGGTGGGGCCCGAGGGGAGAGCCACCTCCCCCCCTCACCTGAGGCGTTGGGGGGGCACTTGTTGTAGATGATCTCGCCAGCAGCCGCCTTCTTCCACGTCATCAGCATCACGTACTCGTCCCTGCACATCTCATGGAAGGCTGCGGGGGGACAGTGGAGGGGCTCAGCCAGTCCCCACGGGCGTGTCCCTCAACCCCCAGGGTCCTGCCGCCGATACCTGGACACCTCTTCTCGCTGCAAGGCTTCACCTCCTCTCCAGTGCCCTCGCAGGGGTAGCCCTGCGCACCCGTGGCCTGGCACATGCGGAAGCGGCGCTGCCAGCCCGTGTCACACGTCTTGGAGCACAGGCTCCACGCGTTCCACGGCCCCCACTTGCCATCTGTGGCTGCAGGAGAAGCGGGGCGTGAGCGGCCCCGAGTGCCCCCAGGGTCAGGGCTGCCACCTGCCACCCGTGTGCCGAGCACTCACCCGGGCACTCAAGGTTGCTGCACTCGCGGGTGTCCGTGAGGGCACCCGTACACGTGGCCCAGGCCGGCCCCGCCACACTGCACTTCCGGCTGCGCTGCTGGGTCCCATTGGCACAGGATGTGGAACACGGGCCCCAGGGACCCCATTCTAGCCACTGGCCTTCCACTGCATGGGAGACACAAGCAGGGGTGGCCATTGAGCAAGAGGTGTGAGGTCTCGTGGGGGCAGAGCACCGCAGGGAGATGGCAGAGCCTGCCAGGCATTCAGACTTGAGCCAGGCCAGACCCACTGGAGAGGGGTGGATGAAGGGGGGGCTGTAGGGAGCAGGTGGTGCCTGGGCCTGGGCCTGCCTGCCTGCCACCAGCTCCAGGAACACAGGATACCTCTCCACACTCAGCCCCGAGGTGGCACATGCTCTCTTTTGGCTAGGGAAATGGGCCCCAGGGGCACCTTTGGATTTTTGCCCACGCTTAAGCCCAGATCTATGTCCCCTCACAGCCCAGCTGGCCATGAGCACCCAAGGGCAATGGACGGCAAGGGTATCCCAGGGCTTAGGGGAAGGGGCAGTCTTCTTTTGATGGCCCTGCAGTGTGCCAACTCCAAGTCTGGGCGGGGCCACATCACCTCCCACGCCGGCAGGTACACTTTGCCAGTCCCCCCACCCCCCCACGCTTGGTTAAAGTTCGTGGGCCCCCAGGGTCAGGGCACTGGACCTGACTACCTCCCCTGGGTCTCCCAACCCCCACCCGGCTGGGCAGCGCCCGCCTGGAAGCCCACGGGCGCTACTGACCCGGGCAGGCCGCCATACTGCAGAGCTTAGTCTGCAGCTCGGGACCCTCGCAGGCTTTGCCGCCGTGCTGGGGGGGCACGCAGGTCCGCATCCGGCTCCGGGACCCCCGCCCGCAGCTGCGGGAGCACAGGCTCCAGGACCCCCACTCCTCCCACACGCCGTGCACTGCAAGGAAGCACGTGGCCGGTGGCAGGGCGGCACCCTGGCCCCGCCCACTGCCCATCCGCCCACCAATCAGGAGCTCCGGCAGCTCTGCTACCGCTTCTCATTGGCTCTGCACTGGGCCCCAGGACTCCACCCCTTGGGGGAAGACACAGGAGTCTAGTCCCAACTGGCACAGGATGCCTCCTGTGGCCACCAGGATAGGGAGACTAGGACCCACCCGGGAGGGGAGCCAGGGCTCCTCCTCTCCTGGGAGCACAGGGAAAGCCCAGGAAAGGACTCAAGATTTGCCCCAGCCCATCCCCCCTCCCTTCAGCCCTCCCCATCCCCAGACCCGAAGCAAGAATCCAACATGGCAGGCCTGGGGCAGGAGAAGCGCCCCTCCCCACCCCAAGCGCATGGACACACAAAGAGACACGAACCTCTACATGGACACTGACACAGAGAGCTCACACTCTGGAACACAGCTTTGCCCCAGCCCTGTGCAAGCTCTTGCCACACCCCCAGGTACCGAGACCCCTTCCCATGTAGCCTTGCTCTAAATCCACAGCCAGGAGCTGGTTATGGCCTAGGCACCACTTCACTCTCTCAGGGCACGAGGAGCAGGACTGGCTGAAGCTGGCCCCCCACCATGGTGGACCACCTGTCCCAGGCAGGCACATGCACATTCTCAACACTCCATGCTGGACTGAGGAGGCTCTTTGGGGACTGGGATGGGGAGTCAGAGGAGGGAGGGGACGGTCAGGCAAGGTTTCATTTAAAAAAGAAAAAAAAAAAGTGGCATTGGCATTGGTCTTAGACCTTGAAGGTCAGACTGAATTGTAACAGCCAAGGTGGAGGGGCGGCGGGTGGACAGGATAAGAATAAGCAAATGCAGGGAGGTGGGAAACTGCAAGAGGGGCTGGTATGGCCAGAGCAAAGGGAATACGGAGGGCGGTGAGGGTAAAAAGATGAGCCTTGATTACCAGCACGTAGGCAACAGGGGAGTGGTGGGCCCAGAACCGAGCCCGCTGCTGTGGGCCCTGGTCTGATTCGTCTGTGTCCCCAATGCCCTGCGTGGGGCTAGGCACAGTGTGGGGGACAGTCAAGTTTGATGAATGAAAAAAGGAGGCAACCAACCATCTTTGGAAACTGAACCTGCCCGAGTCCCAGGCAGGACCTAACCCTGCAGGCAGACCAGGCGGGAGGGTGGGCATACCTGGGCAGGTGGCTGAATTGTTGCAGGGCCGGGTCTCCCGCAGGGGCCCGCTGCACAGGGTCCCATAGGGGGAGGACACACAGGAGCGGGTCCGCACCTGCAGACCCTGCCCACACGTCAGGGAACACACGCTCCACGGGGACCACTCCTCAGCCGCCGGGTCGCCTACGAGAGAGGGACAGCGTCGGCGGCACGGGGCACCTCCCAAGCACTCAGCCTCATAGGGATCCTCCTACCCTGACCCCAAGTGACAGGCTCTTATTAAGGAGGCCACCCAGCCCTGCCCGCAGGCCTCACGTGGCAGAGATGTGACTGAGCTCTAGGACATAGACACAGACGGGCACACGCCAAGCACACATGCCACCAGACGCCACACAGTCGGGCCCCCGCCACAGAGGAAGGGAGGCGGGCCCGGGTTACCTGTCTGCGCCATGTATAGCCCAGGCTCATCTGCAGACCTTGGCCACTGGGTTTTCACCTTCGGTTCCTCTTCCGGCTCCTCACCTGGAACACGGAGGTGGTGGCAGGGGCTCAGCCAAGGCCAGCTCTGTCCTGCCAGAGTGGCGCAGAGAGGGCAGCCTTGCTCGCCCTCAGCCTGAGGGCCTGGAACCAACTGCAGGCAATGCTGAGCGAGGCTCAAGTCCTTGCCCCTGCCCCACCACCACCATTTCACAGATAAGGAAACTGAGGCTCAGGAGGCCACACAGGACTTGCCCACGGCCTCACAACCGTCTTTTCCTTTTCCTCCTCTTGCCTCAGCCAGCCTGGGGGAGACTGAAGAGGAGTGGCCGCTCACATCAACGAGCTCCGGGAGGCTTCTGTGCCCACATGCTCTCCATACCTATCTCCTTTAATCCTCCTCTGGGAGGTAGGGACCAACGTCTGTGTTTAAAGATGAAGACACTGAGGACCAGAGAGGAAAAGTGACTTGTCCAAGGCCACACAGCTTGGTGAGCCTGAAGCCCAGGCTCTTTGCCTTCACAGGACGGACTCCTAAGGCTGATGAACAGACCACCCCCCAGGCCTGCCTCTGGGACACGATTCATGCCAAGCCAGGGGCTGAGTCTCAGGTCCAGAAATCTGCTCCCCATGCAGCACTAGACTGTGGCCTGGAGGTCAGAATGAGGTGCCTCTGAGACCCAGGGGCCTAGGGTGGGTGCCTACAACCTGCAGACCCTCGTCTCCGCTGCCCCTGCAGCTGGGAGAGCAGCTGATGCTCCCAGAGGCTGCTGCTGCTGCGGCCCCAGCCCCACCGGGCTCTCGGCTCATCACTCTGATTTATGTGTCTGGTCTAGGCCTTGGAAGCACCACCCGTGCTGGAGGAGGGGTGGGGAACGCCCATTCTCCAAAGCTGCTCAGACATGAGCTCAGCCAGGCCCTCTCCCACAGGCTGGGTAGCCTAGATGGGGGCTGACACGAGTGTGAGGGGAAAGACCCAGCCTGTGGAGGGACTGCTGGGCAGGTGGGAATAGCCTCTGGGACACGGCTCAGCCCATGCTGTCCCCGGACTAGAAGGGACTGCTCTCCCCCACGCCCACCCCCCGCCCCAGGCCCTCTCCTATTTCTGATAAGCCAGGTCAGCACCTAGCAGGCACTCTGGGTTTGAAGGAACCGGAGAGGACTGTGCTCTTCCTGCCCCCTGCTGCCCAGTCCGGTCTCTGCGTCCGTCCAAGAGAAACCGCTTTCTGACCAGGCATGAAGACGGCCACCTGGAGCAAACCCGCCAGACAGGGGGCCCCGAAGTGCCACTCAGCCTAGCTTATGGTCTCATCAACTCCGGGGCCCTTCCCTCCACTGCGACCACTGGTCCCAGAGCTCAATCTACGTTCTCCCCCAAATTTCTCCACCGTCTCGCAAACCTGGATCCCCAGGAGAGCGCTGGAGTCCAACAATCCTGGATCCCAACTGGGACACGGCCACTGACCAGCTGTGTGACCTTGGGCAAGTGTCTTTGCCTCTCTGCCCCTGTTTTCGCCTCTGTAGAACAAGACTCGAACACCCCCTACCTTGAGGGCTGACTCTCGGACTCCCCGACAGGAGGCCACGAAGCCCTTGGCACCCTGCTTGGCATGTGGTGAGTGCTCAGAAGGCAGGAACTGTGGGTTTACTTTTACCATCCCCCCTCCCCTCACAACCTGCACCTCTTCCCCACCCTCCCCTGCCACCCTTCAGGCCCCTGGGCCTCCCTTCAAATAGCATCTGCCTCTGTCAGGTCCCTGACTCTATCGGGACCGCAGAGAAGGTGCTGGTGCCGTGCCTGCCGACTCCCGAATCCCCTCACCCAGCCCTCCACCCCACCCGCTCAGCCAGTCCCCAGCCCCGGAGCCTTGTGACAAGCCGCCTTCTCCACGCCCACCCCCAGGCTGCTGAAGAAATCCACAGCTGTGCCAACTGGCACCACTACAGACTCAGGGCTGCGTATCCGCTGGGCGCCCGGGGCTTCTCGGCAGCACTCCCCGGCTCCCCGCCTTCCCCACTCCCCACCTTGGCTGGCTGTGCCAGACCTTGACCTCTCTCCTTGAGCTCATCTCTGCCCCCCTCTCTCTCTGCAATGAGCTCCTCTATAAAGAAAGCAGCGTGGGATCCCCCCCCACACACACACTTCTTGCCCCACCCCTCCAACTCGCAAATTCCCTGCATCTACTCCCAGGCCCAGCCCTGCATCTACTCCCCCCTGCCCCCTGCCACTTCCAGGAGGGCTCCATTTGAGCCATCCGTTAACCCTCTGGCTCAGCATTTGGTCGGCACTGTCTTTTCACGGCAGCCCAAGAATGGACCTCCATTCTGGGGGGAGCCCCTCTTTGAGCCTCCTTCCTCCTCCAGCCACTGCCCTCAGCCTCCTCCTCCCCAGCACTAAGTGGTCCACAGCTGGCACTCTAGTTTCTCACCTGCCACTCACATCCTGGCTCAAATGTCACCTCGCCTGGTAATCCACTGCAGTCTGGCTTCTGACCACATCTTACTGCTGAAACCATTCTCGACAAAGTCATCAACGCCCTCCTTATCACTAAATCCTACGGACACTCTGCAGCTTTGTCCCACTTGACCCCTGGGTAGCACGGGGCCCTGCTGACTGTTCCTACCTTGAAACACTCCCCTCCCTGGCTCTCCAGGTTTCCTCCTACCTGTCTGGCTCCTCTGTCCCAGTCTCCTTGACTGGTCTGTCTTCCTGCCCCTTCCCCTATCGGGCCTCCACGCTTCGCGCCACACTCCCCTCCCCAAGGTTCAAGTAGCCCCTCTGTGGCTGCTCCAGAGTCATTACCCCCAGCGCCCCACTCGGGGCTTCACTCCTGGGTGGCCTCCTGCCTTCTGGACAGGTCTGCTGACGAGGGGCCCTCAAATTCAGCACGCCTAAGACAAGATTACCCCTTCTTCTCGAATCTCCACCTGCTGGTTCATCACCTCCTTCACCTGGGAAACTCCTACCCGATTTTCAAAATCCACCTCACATGGCTTCTCATTTGGGGGGTCTTCCTCATCCCCCACTCCTCAGGCAGAAGTGGCTGTCCCCTCCTCTGTGTGCCCCGTCGTCCCAGAGGATGCCATCTTCCGACCATCTGAACCTCCCCGCGCCCATTGGCCCTTTGAAGGCAGGCTGTGCACGCCATCTCCCCGACCCCAGTGAACACCGGCCCAGAGGAACACCAGCAAACAGCAATGAACACACTGGTCCTAGCTTTCCCTGCCACCCCACGGGGGTCACTGGGAATTAGCACTTGTCATCCTGAGTAGCGGCTCTGCCCAGCAGCCCTCCACCTTACAGCAGCCCCGGGCCTGACACCCATTTCTTAATAAACATTCTGCAGATGCTGTTCGACCTATCACAAATCCAGCTGAGGATCCCGTCATCCGGTTCCTGCTTTGGCGTCTTGACCATCATCGTGTCTGTGGCATCCACCAGCCTGGCGTCCGGTAAGGTCAGGAAACACGGACATGCGAGACAGCAGTCTGACCCCCTCGCTGCTTCCCGTGGTCCCCACATCCTCTACAAACCGTGCACCAGCGCTTTGCGGGCCAGCCCCCACGACACAACCAGAGGTGATGGAGGTGGTTTCTAGGATCCACCCTATTTGAAAATCAGAACGTGTCCCAGGCCCAGCTCTTGAGTCCCTCTCCCGGCCGGCCTCCCGGGCTGGGCCAGAGAGGGGAGGGAACAAGCCTGAGGCTACCCAGCAGGGGCCTGCACTGACTGCCCTCCCTTGTGCCCCCACCCCACTTCCCTCAGAAGGGAGGCTGGCAGTCTGTTTCCCCCACGTGTGAAAGCTAGTTCTACCCGAAAGGGAGGAACACCAGGGGGGTCACCCACTCAAACAATGTTTCAGCTCAGCATATGCCATGAGGCAGGCCACAGCCAGCTCTGGGCCCACAGCTGGGGGAGTCTAAGAGGCAGCTGAGCCAACAGGACAAGAAGGGGTCCAGGAAAAGGCAGCTTGTAGGACCCGGATCCTCACAAGTTCTGCAATCTATAGGCCTTCCCACCTGCGAGCCCGCCCTGGTGTGGACGGACCCGCTTCCCCAGGACACGCTACCCTGCTCTACCCCTGAGGACCTCCTCACTGTTCCGTTTTGTTTTGAATGAGGTAACACTCACTACACAACCCCCTATTGCCAGTCACCGTGCACCTCGTTTAATCCTAACGAGGATGGGTTCTCCCATGTTACTGATGAGGAAGGAGGCTCCAGGGTCGCACGCTGGAGACAGGATGCGTGGCATTCGAAGCTAGGCTTGCCTGACTCCTCTGGAGCCCGTGCTCTTTCTACTGAGCTGCGCTGGCTCTAACAAAATGCAGTTGGAGCCTCCTGAGAGATGGCTTTCTTAATTCCCATAGGACCCTGAGTCACTCCCTCATCCCGCCAAAGCCCCTCACACTTGCTACTGTTATCCTGTTTTCACGCCACCTTCTTATTGTTCCTTCGCACATCCACTCCCCACTGCCCCCCCCCCCCAGGTGAGCCTGATTCTCTCCTGCAGCCTCCAAAGTGATCCTCTGGGAGCCCAGTGCAAAGCGCACGAACTCCCCTGCTGAGGAACCTTCAGTGGCTCCCCACTGCTACCAGTGTAAGCCTCTGAGCCTGGCATGTGCCGGCCTCTGATGCCCTGTCCAGTCGTGTTTTCCTCTCCCCACCAGGCAGCCAAGCACACTGCAAGGTCATGTGGACCGGTGGGAAGGACATGGATTAGAGAACCAGAGACAGAAGCAGATCTGATTCTCAATTCTGCCAGTCTTGCTGTGTGCCCTTGGGCAAGTCGCCTCACCTCTCTGAGCTTAAAAATCTTCAACTGAAAATAAAGAGGACACGTCCTACCACAGGTTCAGAATTAAATGAAACAAGAGATATGGACCGCCTGGAATACAATAAGCTCTCTGTGCAAAGGGACTGCTCCCTCTCTTGTTATCCACCTGCTTTCCTCCCTGAGACTGGTGTTCCCTCCCCCTTGCAATGCCCTCCTCTACCTCCATCGGCCAAAATCTTCTACGTGTCAAATACTGCCTCCTCCAGGAAGCCTTCCCAGGCTGACCACACAGGGGTTTTGGTATGCTGGCCCCTTCTCCTGTGGCTGAGACCCTAGATTGTCTTCCACTGCGGCTGAGAGTAACCTAGGCTCATCCCTCTTGTGGGCACTAAGGGAGGGTATCAATCTCCCTCACTCCTCTTGCACAGAGGGCCCAGCTCTGAGCAGCCAGACACAAGACAGGCATTCAGCAGACATGGGCCAGATATCCCTGAGGGTTCCTCCACCCCAATCACCCAGGGGCCACTCTTGTTCCCCCCTTGCACCGGCAGGCTGGGTGGGCACAGGGGCTCTCTGCCATCTGAGCAGGACGGTAGGCACCTGCTCCAACATGCTCTGCAGACCCTGCCCCCCAGACTCCACACAGTCCAGCCCCCTCAGCCTCTTTTGTCATGAATATGTTAAAAATAACCACGATAATCATCACTTCCACGGGGAGAGCAGTGCAGATTTACAAAGCAGCCAGCCCTCCCAGGGCTCTCTACATCCTCCCTGAAGCTGGCCCTGGAGCCCTGAGTAGGCACCAACAGATCCCCTTGAAACATGGTTCTGTCATGTCCCTCCATGGCTTCCCACCCCCAGCAGTGCTTCATGAACCCTACAGTGCCTTAAAAAAAAAAAAAAAACCGGGGTGGGGGGAGAGGGAGGGCAGGGGCAGAGAGAGAGATGGCTTTTGAAAATTCCAAGCTCTACCTCTGCAGTCCAATGCAACTGGGTATCCCTGTGAGACCAGATACTCAGCCAGAATGCCAGTTCCCCCCCAATGACTCCCTCCCCCGAGCTGCTGGCCTATCTGCCCAGCCTCTCGACAGAGCTAGCTGGGTCCCTGCCACCTCCCCCCACACAGCCAGGAGCTCCTCGAGAGCGGGGACCACAACTGACTCATCCCACCTCCCCCACGATACCCAACTTCTTGCTGGCTTGAGGCCTTTGGTCAATGGAGGCGGGGGTCCCAGTGTCTGGGGATGGCAGTCAGAACCTTGGGCCCATCTCCCACCACCGGGGCTCACACTTCCATGTCCTAGCACAGGCTGCTTCCTCCTGCCAGGTTTCCCAAAGCGTGCAGCAGGAAATGAGTTGGGGTGGCTCACCAATGTGCCCTTAAAAAACCCTGCATCATGGACTGGGGCAGTTACCCCTTCTAGGTCTCTTTTTTTTTTTTTTCGTTTATTTATTTTTGGGACAGAGAGAGACAGAGCATGAACGGGCGAGGGGCAGAGAGAGAGGGAGACACAGAATCGGAAACAGGCTCCAGGCTCCGGGCCATCAGCCCAGAGCCCGACGCGGGGCTCGAACTCACGGACCGCGAGATCGTGACCTGGCTGAAGCCGGATGCTTAACCGACTGCGCCACCCAGGCGCCCCTAGGTCTCTTTTAATTAGGGTGACTTCCTGCCAATATGCCCGGGGTCACCGGGTTTGTGCCTGCTGCCATGACATAATTAATAGGACCCCTTCCTCTGCTTTAAAAACCTCAAAAATGTCCCAGTTTAGATGATAAATTATATGGTGGCCTTACTTTTAATCCTTGCAAATGCATGCAAGATAAAGTCTCCGTGTAGTCTGAGACTTTCACACACCGCCAGCACGTGCTCATTTCTCTTTCTAACAAATCGACAAGAAGGACGAACGTCTCGCTAGAATTTGCTAACATCGCTTTGTTTTCACTGGGGCTATTTCTTCTGTTATCTTTTGCTTCAGATAAATGATACTCTTTTTCCAGGTAGGATGTGAAATTTCTTCCTAATGTATTAAATTTTAGAAGTGATTCGATGTAAACAAAAATTCCATGGGTAGTGAATTCCTATTCACTCCTCAAAACCCAACTCAGAATCACCTTCTTTAGACTGCCTTCCCACCCCTCTGCGGTTGAACCCCGCACTCTTCCTCCTCCCTTGACATCTGGCCCAGGTACATCAAACCTATGGCACTAAATTATGACAACACGCAGCTATTTATTAGGGATTTACCATGTGTCAGGCACTGTACTAAGCACTGACCTATATTCTCTTGTTTCATCTTTATCATCACTCTGTGAATAGCCCAACTATCCCGACTTTACAGGTAATGAAATGGCAGGTGAAGAAACCTGCCCACGGTCGCAGAGCTTAGTCAGTGGTGGGGCTGGGAATTGAATCCAGGGCCGGGAAACTTCAGCCTGTGGCTTTGACCACCACTGTATACCTAGTGGTCGCTCTCCCCGATCAGAGGGCAGGAGGTACATCTGGTGCACCTGGGATCTCATTCACCCAGAGCCAACCCAAGGCCCGGCACAAACTCCGCTCCAATAAAGACGCGGAGATGTGTGTGATGGGTGGGTGGGGACTCAGTCCCTGCTGAGATATCTGGGGGAAACTGGGTCCCACTCCCCATTCTGTGACAGAGCACACAGAGCTCCAGAAGCACAGATCTCGGCTGGAAGGACCTTCTAGGAAATGTACTGAATGTGTGAGGTGCCCCCTCCTGCCACCATGAGAGAGGCCTGGCCTCCCCGGTGTCTGAGCACCAAACAGACAGGTAAGGTTGCACTTCCCACCAGCGGACCAGGCTGGCCGAAAGAGGACAGCAGGGCCTGAGCACCGGGAGGAGAATGACCAATCTAGGACTAGGTTGGGCAGGTACAAGGAGCTTCCTAGAGGAAACGGGTTGAGCAGCCCTGGGAAAAATGGGAAGTTGTGGAAAACCAAGGCCAAAGGGCATTCCAGGTGAGGGAAAGGCCCAAGCAAAAGCAGGGAGTCCAGAAAGCAGGGGCTCAGGGGCCAGTGAGAAGCCCTGGTCAAGGGTAGGATGGAATTAGAGGGAAGGCTGAATAGCAGGTGGCAGCTGGGTCTGGAATGCCAGGCTGAAGAGTCTGTGCCACGATGGAGAGTATGGGGGCTGGATCTGGGAAGTGATGCACAGATTACTGGAGGCCCCGAGGCCCCCGTGGGGCAGCCCATCGTCCAAGTCACCCAGCAGCAGTGGCAGAGTGGGGATTTGAACTCTGGCCTCCGGAATGGGGCCTGGGTGGTGGGGAGGTGGGTGAGCAGCAGCCAGCCAGCCAAGGATGGGACAGCACCTCTGAGGAAGGCAGGGAGTGCGGGAGAGGAGAGAGGAGGTTCCCCCAGGTGTCAGTCTGCACAGCCATCCCCACTGGCCAGTGTCTCGTCAGGACCGGGGAGGGGTCAGCAGGCAGGAAACGCAGGGTGGCAGCACCACGTCTTCACCGCGATTCCTGCTCCCTGCCCCCCACCCCGGCCTCAGCCAGCATCCGCTGGGCTCCTTCCTGCCTGCCTTCCCTTTCTTCCTCTCTCCCCACTTAACAGATTGCGGCAGCAAGATGGCACAAATTTATGGCTCAACTCACCAAAAATAACAAGAGATCTATCAAAGGCAGTTTGCGTGAAATTAACAGGCGCCTGTACCCTCTTGTCAAACGCACTGGGCTCTGAGGCGGGCCCAGGCACTCCACCCAGGCACTGTCCCCCAGTGCCACTCTTCCAGCATGGACCCAGTCCCACTCCACCTGGCCTTGCCTTCGATTGATTCTATGCAGAGTGTCCCAGAGAAGGGGAACACAGCTCCCCTGCCACAGGGCCTGGCAGAGGGGCTAGGACGAGGGTCTTACTCTTCCTGTTCACCGCCTTGCCCACCAATCTCGTTCTCAATCTGGCAGTTCCACATGTGAGCCGGTTCTCCCACAGCTGGTACATGTGTCCAGCTGGCCCAGTGGGGAGGAGGGGGTCCTGCCAACCAGGCACAAAGGGCCCTGAGTCCTGACAGTGCCCTGTCCCTCAGATGCCCACTGCCACGTGGAACAAATTGAGACATACGCCCACTGTCTCTTGCCCCTAAGAGACTGGGCAGAAGGAAGGAGATGGCAGAGAGGAAAAGTAAAAGCCTCTTGCCTGCCAGGGGAGAGGAAGGGGCTCTGGGCACCAGTGTGCTGGACAAGATCACTTAGGATGACCAATGTCACATCACCCCCTGTAACTCCCCACAAGGGCCCTCCCTGCAGGCAACCCCATGGAGCAGCCTGAAAACATGCCAAGCAGGACAAGGAGCATGAGCAGAGGTCAGGTGTGGAACAGCTGGGAGCCTGGGACTCCCAGCTCAGAGATAATACTAGGCCTCATGCCCAGGGACAGTCAGCACCCAATCTCCACCCATGCTCAGTCCCAGAGGCCCCCGCAGAGGCTGTGATGATGGGGACAATGGTGGCCTTCCCATCACCAGCCCTCTCTGACCCCCAAAGTCACTCCCGACTACCAACCAACTCCTGTTTCCGGCTTCACCAAGCCCAGCTGGCTGCTCCTGGCTCTGTGCTCCACATGGCAGCCTGCCCAGATGGTGCCCGCCCATGAGGGCAGAGCCTTGCTCCGTCCACTGGAGACCACTGGGCCAATGGACCGCAGGGAAAGCCAGACAAAAGAGCCTGCCCTCTGCTGAGCGCGATGGGGGAGGCCCCCACAGAGTGACGGGCAGTGGCCGCCAGGCAGGAAGAGTCATAAACCTCCTGATATACGCCTGGCACTCTCCGCCAATGTTCGACAAAGAAGCGAAATTCAATTTCTTCCTGCAGGCACTAAATCCCAGGCCAGCCTCCAGGGCCTGTAACCTGCCCACGGCCTGGCTGTCACTCGGACGGCTTCATCGACCGATGTTAGAGGCCAAGCTGGCCAGGGGGAGAGGCCAGAGCAAGGCCACTGGGCACTTGCCACGGATAGGCACGGTGCCAGATGTCTCACAGGGGAGGTTGAGAAGTGCCTCCCCACTGCATTGGGAGAGGCCACTGTCATGATAACTGGCCCTCTAATTAACTCAGAGATATCTCCCCATTTTACAGATGAAGAAACTGACGCCAAAAAGATGGGATCCACTCAAGGTGATAATAGTCAAAGGCAGTGCTCAACTCCCGGGCTCTAGCCTTCAAAGCAGGGGTGGGGACAGATCATACTCCTCCAATACTCCTAGCAGCCCTCACACAAGACCCCCTGTGTCCCTGTAAATCCTCTCAGGCCGATCTCCATGGCTCTTCTGACTTCCATCCCTGCGTGACATCCTCATGATGGGAGGCCAGCACCTGTTATCCCAAATGGGGAAACTGAGGCCAGGAGAGGGAAGGGAACTCCCTTTTAGTCCCAGAGCTGGGGACCAGATCCCAGCTCTGCCTCCCTCCCACCCCCACCCCCTGGCCAGTCACTGGCCCGGCACTGTTCGGCGGGCACACAGGATCCAGATGAGGGCCTGGGGGCTTTGTAGCTGCAGGAAGGAGGGTCGGCAGAAAGTGGCTGTGGTGAGGGAGCCGGGGTGGGAGCGGGAGCAGGCAGGGCTCAAGGGCTCGCAGAGCTTTTGCCCAGTCAGCAGGAAGCTCTAGCAGCTGTGGCAGCCTCGGTCCCAGAAGACATGGGCCCAGAGGGGGAGACAGGGGATGCTGGGAGCGGAGCCAGCCCAGCCCTCCAAGGCAGCCTCGAAGCCCAGTCCTCTTCACCCAGGCACATTCTTCTGCACCTCCCTCTGCCCTGACCCTGGGGCCACTGCCAGAAATCGCCAACCCGTGTGGGCAGGAACATGTCCCTGCTCCCTGCCTACTCTCCAGCCTCCAGGCAAACTTGTCGACTTGGCACGCACTGCTCCCTCTGCCCGGAGCGCCCTCACCACTTCTTTGGCTTGGCTGGCTTCCACGTGTCCTTCAGATCTCGGCTTGCGCCTATATCACTTCCTTCAGGAAGCCTTCCTTGATTGCCTAGTGGGAGGGTCCTCTCCCTGGGTTCACCACACTGCATTGTCTCATCTCTGCCCCCCATTCACCTACCCAGACTACAAACAAGAGTTTGGGGTTAGTGGGGTCTAACCCCAATCCATTTCGGGGACCCCAGCACCCGGAGAAGGCTGGACACAGAGGGGACACGGGCGAAGAACTACGCAAATGGCCTGAGAATCTGCCAAGACAGGGACCAGAGCGTACCCTCAGCCCTGGGCACGCCCACCCCACCAGGGCCCTGCTCTGACTCACCATATCTCATCTCAGTTGTGAACAGGTCATTGCTGCTCCCTGAATGCAAATCGGCCTCAGCAGGTGGGGCCGGGCCCCCAGGCACCAGGGCATTGGACAGGGTGTGGGCAGCAGGCGGGCCCGGAGGCGCGGTGGTGGCCGAACCAGCCCCCGCCTCCCCGGGGCAGCTGCAGCCTGGCTGGGCGAAGCCACAGGCCCTGCCAGCAGTGCGGCCGCACTCCTCACTCCAGCGGCACAGCACGCCACAGGTGAACTGGCTGGAGTTGTTGTTGTTGATGAGCAAGACCTCGACGAAGCGGAAGGCCAGGGCAGCGGGCGCCAGCAAGCGCGGGGCCTCCGAGGGCTCTGCCGACAGGCACAGCTGCACGAAGTTCTTGTCGAAGTGCAGGAAGGTAAAGGGGCCCGAGCCGCCACACAGTTCCAGCCCCGCTGCCTCCTCCTCCTCTTCTGGCCGCCCCGCCTCTGCCTCCGCCTGGGCCACGGCTTCCTCTGGGCTAGGCCGCAGGCAGGTAAAGTTGACCAGGTAGTGGTCCAGGGGCAGCAGACGGGGGGCAAAGTGGGCGCACACCTGCTCCTGGCGGTTGAAGCGCAGGTAGAGGGAGTACTTGGTGGGGTCAGGGTTCTCCAGGGTCCAGGAGCAGCCTGAGGCGATGGTAGGAAAGAGGTCCTGCAGTGAGAAGGCCCCGTAGAGCACGCCCGAGGCCAGGGCGGAGCAGGCGCTGGGGGCAGGGTCGAAGGCGGCGGCCAGGCGCAGGGACAGAATCACAGATAGTAAGAGGGGACAGGCTGGGGTCATCCTATGTCCCTTGCCCTGTGGAGAGAGACAGTGGTCAGCAGCCCCAGGGGCTGCCAGCGTGGGCTCTGAGTCTCCTGTGGCAAGCTGCAGGAGAGGGCCTGGCGGTTAAGGCTCTGGAGTCGCCCAAGTCCACCTGTGTGATCTTAGACAAGGGACGTGACCTCTCGGAGCCTCAGTCGCCTTACCTGTAAAATGAAGGCACGTGGGAGAGTGTCTGGGAGTCTGTAAGCCCTTAAGAAACATCAGTTGTTGCCTCTGTTATCCTATGATTCCTCAGTCAATCTCATCAGCCACCGGCATCTTGGCCTGACACTTGGATCTCGCCTCATCCCCACCACCCAACTTAAATTCTCCAGAACTGTTGCTCTCAGTCGCAGCGTATCGTGATCAGTTGTGAGCCATGTCACGCATAATCCAGCGGTAATTGTCAAAGGAGCAGTGTTTGACAACGATTTGCTTTTTTATAAATCAGAGCAATTCAAGGTTATTCCCAGAACAATGTCGTTCTCACTCACTTGCTTTGCTGAGTGGGAGAGAAAGGGGAGGAGTTACCACTGGGGTGCCAGGGACTGCGCACAACCCAAGCCATGCCCATGGAGGGCATCACAACTATGAGCGTCATGAGTATCACTGCTGTGGATTTCCTGGTGGAAACAAGGGGAGAGGTATCTGCAAAATGGGTGCAGTATTCCCCTTAACCCCTTTTCCCTTCCTGCCATGGGTTATCCTCCAAGGCCTGGCTCAGGGTCTGCTACCTGCCCCCCCCCCACCCCACCTCCGGAGGCCACCAAGCCATCGCCCAGCTCTCAGCTCCCACAGCCCTTTCCTGAAAGCCCATGCCCCCCAATCATCACCTCTATTCCCTGCTGTCTCCCCAGGGCTAGCTCACTCATCTCAGGAGTGGAGACCAGAGTTTACTGATTTCTCCCTCCCCGCAAAGTGCTACATACACTAAACCAAATTGCCAGCAGGCTGCAAAATTCAGCAGGTATGAATGTACTTTCCATGCGTGGGCAGGCAACCAGGACCCAGGCCATGCCCCGACAGACACTCAGGGCGGTCAGGGCCGAGTGGACAGAAGCTGGCGGGCAGGGCACCTGCAGGTGCCTTCCCACCCACCAAGCCAGGACAGAGCCACTGCCCACAGCCTGTCCACAGCGCTGTCTGGAAACCAGAGCCTGGCACCTGGGCTGGCTCAACCCTGCTCCCGGCCCTGCCCCCTAAGTGGTCCATGCTGCCTCCCTCCTCCATGCCGGCAGCATAGCTCACAGCACTAGATGGGCCCCTAGAGCCCGGTTGCTCCACATTAAAGGAGAAAGGATGAGGCTCCAAGAAGGAAGGCAACCTGCTCAAGATCACACAGAGTGGTCCAGCTGGGACTGGAGCCCGGGACCTGAGGCCCCAGCCTGGGGTTCCCTCTCATCCACCAATAGCCTCTTGCTCTGTCCCCTTCCTTGCTCAGGCTGCACGCCCAATGGAGAAGCCATTGGCTCTGGGAACTGAATCACAAACATAGGATAACTCACAGGTGTGGCTAGATTTTCCCAAGACGTAGCTGCTCCCCAGGCACAGATTTCCCCTTAGCTTTTTAGGAGCCTCAATAGTGGTTGGAGGTGGGGGTGGTGAGAGGGCAGGAATTAGAACCCCAGAATTCCAGCCTCTGTGCAGCAACCATGGAACTCTTCACTCCCCCAGATCCCGCACTTGCCCCTCCCCAGACATAGGGGGAAGGAGGGGTGGGGGCTCAAGCTCCAGGCAGGCTCATTTATTGGGGAGGAGCGGCCCCACCCTCCCCCAAAGACCCGCCTGGAGTTATCCAACAAAAGTCAGAACAGGCTGTGTCTCCACTGCTCCTGCCAGAACTGCAAAAGGGACACAAGACCCCTGGCCTCCCCCGCCCCCACATCATGCCTGTCCCAAACTGTTCAGCCCGCCCAGCCTGCTGCGGCACCAGCGAAGCCAGTGGCTGATGATGACTGACATCCAATCCCCCCGCTGCCCCCAATTATTTTTAAGCAGGCTGCAAAATTCAGGCCATAGCTGTAGCTCAGCAGAGGGGAGGTGGGGGCTCATTATAACTGGCCTCACCTCCCCCACTTAGAGCAAGGTGAGGAACACACACACACACACACACACACACACACACACACACAAGCTTGAACATTGCTGTGCCGTGCGACGTGCACACAAAAGCATGTATGCACAGATGCATGTATAGACAGGTGTTCACAGGCATTCAGCATGCACACAGATCAGTGAAGCCACAGATGAGTGAATTCACGTGCACACTAGGGTACAGGCACTCACGTGTACAAGGTATAAAAGAGCCAGACACTCGTACACATGGAGAGAGATGGAAATATACTCTCTAGTGTGAATATACACAGGCATTTGGTTCTTTGAGGCTTAGCATATGACAGCTAAGTGGCAGGTGGGGTCTGACTTGCTGTTCCCTCCTTTGTGTGTTCCTGAAGCTGGGGGCTCAGACCACCCCCCCCCCCCCAACCCCACCTCCTGGGCCTCAGCTCCTCCCTCCTCCATAGCACCAATCCATCAAGAAGCACTAGGTCCACATCCTCAGAGCCACAGCCTGGCTTCTCCAGAATTGAGCCACCTCTAAACCCTGACCAAGCCCCCTCCTCCAGACAGCCCCTTCACACCAACTTGGGAATTTCACCCTGGGTATGTATTACCCTCGTGGTTCCTGCTGTGACATTAAGACCTTTGGGGGCCCTTTTTAAATCTCACTCCACATCCACAAAATAAGGCAAAAAGCCCAATTCCAAGTCAGAGAGACCCTCTCGTGGGAGGGGACCTGGAAGGATCCTTGCCTCCCAGGCAGCCGAAGCGGTTATTAGCCATGTTCAACCTCCCTGAACGGTGGCAAGTTCCCCGCTCTGTGGAATGGAGACCATGATCCCTGCCCCCAGGATTACACACACTTTCTTGTTCAGCGTCCCAGTGAGTTCCCAGCACAGAGCCTGGCACAGACAGGGTATGCACACCTTCCCTTCCCCCCTCCCACGGAACCTCACAAACTCTCCCGGCTTTCCTGCTGAGCTCGACCGCTATCTCTGGGAAGGCCCTTTGGGTTGAGCCATGTGAATGGCTTGGCCACCTCCAAAGCCAAACAGCAAGATCACGTACGTGCACAAGAGCTAGAGACGATAGGTATGGAGCTCAGCTCTGAGGAAGAACTTCCCGCGTCAGGAGGTTAATGGAGAGGATAATCTAAGAGCCTCCTCCCTCAGGACCTCACTGGGCTGAGATGGGTGAGTTGCCCATTGGCATAATCTCAGTCTTAGGGACCCCCTCCTCCAGCTACCTCCACCGCATGCCTGCCGCCCGCCAGCAAACTTGAGAATGCCACCCACCCTGTGTCCTAGCACACTGAGACCCTCTTCCTCCCAGACCCCGCAGGCCTGCTCAGCCTCGGGCTTCCCTTCTGCACTAATGAGGGAATAGGAGGCTTTCGCAGCAGCTGTAAGGGAAAAGACTGGGGCTAAGGGGGGAGGGGGGCGGGGGGCACCTCAGGGCAAGGCCTGGGTCTCGGGGATCCCGGGGATCGACCCCCTTGCGCCCTGCCGGCTGGGAGCAGCGCGACGCTGGGTGACCGGGCGCTCGGAGCCCAGGGCCGCGGTCGGGGGAGGGGCGGCGGGTGGGGGAGGGGGCGCAGCAGTGCGCACGTCGGTCGCGTTTATCCACCTGGCAGCTCCAATTCGCCCGCCCGTCACTCACCCTCCGCCTCCCGGGCCCTCGCTGCCGGGCCGAGCCCAGGCCGACACGCGGGCGGGGACCCCCCACTCGGGGCCTTCGGGTCCCCTGCCCCTGCACTGGCCGGCTGGCAGGGTCCCCAAGGACCCCTCTCCCGGAGCTCTGGTACCCAGGAGGGCGCACATTTCCATCCAACCTCTGGAGCTGGTGGGCAGGACCGAGGGGAGAGGGGTTCCCCCCCCCCTCCCCCAGTGCGGCCCCGCCTTCTCCACCTGGCGGAGCCGGCCACTCCTCCTCTTTCTCAAGGGCCTTTCGGTCTGGGGAGGGGGCCTTCCGCCCACCAAGAGAAGGGAGACCGGGGTGGGGGTGGGGGCGGTGCCTCGAGGGCGGCGGGGGAGGGGGCGGTGACTCAGCCGCCCTCCGCCCGCCTCCCCGGAACTTTGCAGCAGCTGGAGCCGCCGTTGCTACAGGAACCGAAAGCTTTTGTTCCCCAATGTCAGGGCTACCCGGGCAGACTGGAGGCTGAGAGGCTGCCACTCCCCGGTGGGACCCAGGCCCAGCCACACTGCCCAGAGGACTTCCGGCCCAGCAGAACGCCGTGGATTCAAGCCCTCTCTCTTCTCTCCCTCTTACCTGCCCTTCACCAAGCCACTCACGCCAAAGCCAGGTTTCTTCAAACTCTTGGGCCCTCAGCCTGGGTCGCCCCCTAACTCTAATCTGAAGCACTAACTGTCCTGGATGGCGTCTGACCTCCTGGGGAGAGGTAAGAGGCTCCTCTGTGCACCATGTTCTCCTCTGTGGCTGATTTCCCACGTGCCCTCCCCCCCCCCCCCCATTAGGCAAGCCTGCCTTTGGGGACCTTGACCTGGGTTTCTTCCCTGCATTTTTCCTACCTCCCCAGTCTCCACACTGGAGCCAGGACCTCAGAGACCTTGGCCTGGCTTTCACTGATGCCCCTCTGGCCAGAGCTGATCCCAGAGCAGTCCAGTGGGATGGTGAAAGATGGGTGAGGGAGGGAAGAGACTGATAGTCACAGGCTCCCTGGACCCACTCTGGGGAGCTAAAGGTGTTTTCTGGCTTTATTATCCTGGGGGATAGAATGAAGTCACTAGAACCTGTTCTGCACTTCTCCTCAGGGAATAGTAGAGTGGCAAGGGGCCTGACCTTGGCCTTGAAGGCGAGCGCCCAATAAGCCAATCATTGTTGAGCACCACTAGATGCCAGACACTCTATACAATCTAATTTCATTCTCCCAGAAACTATACGAGGCATTTATCACTGACCCATTTTATAGGGGGCCAACTGAGGCTCAGAAGGGTTATGTAGCCTGCCCAGGTCATACATCTTTTGAACCCAGGTCATCTGACCAAAAGCTGAGTTACTAACTACTTACTCAGCTCCATTACCTGGGGGTTGGGAGGGAGAGAAGAGGGCAGAGACCAGCTGGAAACTTATTTGGGGACACAGAAATGCCTACCACACACAGCCACCCCAGACTAGACCTATCCCTTTCTGAAGAGTGATGGGGGAAGGGAGAAGAGAAGAGAAGAGAAGAGAAGAGAAGAGAAGAGAAGAGGAGAGAAAATCTGTCAATCTTGGTCCAGGGAAGACCCTCCCTCAAGCCTCACCACCACCACCATCAGGGCATACCCAGTACAGAATCCATACTGACCCCTGTGGCAGTGAGGGAGACACTCCCCAGGTGCCTGTTCTGCCCCAGGGCCAGGTGGACTCTCCCCCACCGTCTACACCATGCCCAAAGTAGACCAAGCCCACCTTTGCCCCCACCCTTCACCTAGTGGAGACTGCCATGGGGTACACAGAGGCTCTCTGGGGACACCCGCCCTAGCCCAAACAAACCCATCCAGACCATCTCAAATCCAGGGGCTAGTCTTCCTAGTCTGTCCCTGATAGATCAAAGGGCTCCGGAATTACCGCTGGGATGAGCCCTCCACCCCACCCCACCCTACCCCACCCCACCCCCAGAGCATATGGCCTGACAACTAGGACTGTTCCCGCAAGGCTAGCACGAGGGGGCACCCGGCCTCGCCCGCCAACCTCCTCTTCCCCAGGGACTTCCCACTGCCAGTCCCGCAGCCACCGCTGCTGCTCCGGCTGCGGAAACCTGGGGTTACCCGCGGGAGGAAAAGGAGCGGCGGGTCCAGTGCTGCGGGCAGGGGGCGCCAGAGGACGCCCAGGGGCCCGGCCGGCAGCTGGCGAGGCGGGCAGGCGGGCAGTATCTCTGGCCCGGGAGCCCCTCCCCCCGCGGGCACCAGACCCTTCGCCCGCTCTGCACCCGCCGCGGCGCAGAGGACTTCCCTTGGACCGAGCTGACTGCGGGAGTGGCCGCCAACTTCACAACCTACAACCCGCCCCCCCCCCACCGCCGCCCCAACACGCCAGCCCCCAGGGCTGCAGGAGGGTGCGTGTGGTGCCCGGCTCTATGCCCCAGGGGTGGGAAGAGAGGGATGGGGGATGGACAGACTCTGACCAAAGATGGACACGGGAGTCAGGGATGCAGGGCCAGCCGAGATCCCCGCCGGAGAGGAGGGGGCTCAGATCAGACACGGGGACACGGCCCCAAGTCCTGGGTGAGGGGGAGGAGACTTGCAGCAGAGACTGGCGAGGGATAGAGAGACTCCGGGTAGATATGGGGGAGGAGGCAATCGGGACAGAAATAAGAAGGGAAGCATGGTCGGGGTACTGGCGCGGGGAAAGGCAGTAACTGTGGGCAGACAGGGATAGGGACGGGTAGGACTCTGGGCAGAAATGAAGTGAGTGGAGGAGCAGGGTCCGGCATCCAGCCGAGGTGTGGGGGGGGGGGTGGATTAAGGTGGAAGACACAGTCGAGCTGCAGGTTGGAGAAAGGGGCTCTAATCAAGGTGGGGGGCGCACTGCCAGGATCCAGGCTAAGATACGGAGAGACTCGAGACAGCAATGGGGGTAAGGTCTGGGTCAGGATTGTGGGGGAGGGCTTTAGCAGAAATGGGGAAGGGGATGGGGGTGGAAAAGGGACTCACCAGCGATGAAGGGGGCCTCGGCCCCAGGCTTCGAAGTTCCCAAAGAGACAGGAATGGGTAGATGCTGAACGAACACAGTTCGGGAGGGGGAAGATTCGACCGAGATGAGCTAGGGGAGCGCCCCGAGTCCGGACCGGTGCGGAAACTCGGGACCGCGCCGGGAGGTTCTCGGTGCGGGGCCGGGTCAGGGTCTGGGACCGAACACTCACCTGGGCGCCGTCAGCAGCAGGAGCGGGGACCGGCGCTGGCGGAGGCAGCCACGGGGCGCAAGTTTGCCATCCCTAAGGCGGGGGCCTGGCCGGGCGCGGGGCAGCTCGCGGCAGCGGCGCGGAGGGCCGAGGCTCCCGCTCCGCGGAGCCGCGGGTGCAGAAAAGGCGCCGCGGAGCAGCGCGGGGCGGGCGGGCGCCGGGCCGGGCGCGGGCTCCTGCCGCCGCCTCCTCGCCGCGCCGCCCCCCCCCCCCCGCTCCCCGCTCCCCCGCCCCGAGCACCGCCCGCGCCGCGCGCCGCCTCCTATTCGCGGGTGGCGGCCGCAGCCCCGGGCTCCAAAAGCCGGCGCCGCATCCTCGGTCTCAGAGCGCCGCCGCCGCCGTCACTGCCGCCGCCGCCGCCGCCGCCGCCGAACCCGGTTCCTCCGGCCGTTCCGGCCGCTGCCCGCAGAGCGCGCCGGGCCGAGTGACGGCCGAGGCGGGACGCGGCGCCTGCGCGGGCTGGGCCCGGGAGGGGGCGCGCGCCAGGCCGGGCGCGAGGAGCCGCGGGAGAAGGGGCGGGGGGCGGGGGCGACGCGCGCCGCCTCCTGTTAAAGGGGGAGCAGCGCCAGCCGAGCCGAGCGCACCCTCCTCCTCCCCGCCCTGTGCCCCAGGCGCCGGCGCGGGAGAAGCCCCGGGTAAGCCCCCGCCCCGCCCGCGGCCTCCTGGACCGCAGGATGCGGCGATCCGCGACGCCCCTCCAGAGATCCCCCGGGCCGGAGGCAGCTCTCGCAGCCGGGGTCTCTGGGGCCCTGGGGGCTGAAACATTTGCCCCACCCTCCCCCGTATGCATTGCAAATCGCATATCCCTGTGCATGCAGGTGCCACTCCTGTGCGCTGAACTTTGCATATGCTTATGCACACAGGTGCCCTACGTGTGCACTGCAATGTTGCCTGGCTCCGTGCATGCAGTTGCTACACACATACACAGCGTGTTAACATGTGTTCAGGTCTTGAATGCATGTTGCTTGTTCCTGTGTGTAGAGATGCTGTATGTGTGCAAGCTTATAAGTGCCACATATGTGCTGAGTGCTGTGGGTCACCTGTATGTAGGAGCCACACATGTACGCTGCAGTGTGGCATGTTTGGTGCATACTCTAGTGTGAACTGCAATGTTGCATGTCCCTAGGCACGGGGATGCTACACGTGTGCAGTGTGTTACATGTTTTCCTGAGCGCCTGTCTATTCCCACAAGTGCCTTTTCCTGTGCCAGGGGCGCCCCCATGTTGCATCTGTTTGTGTAGAAGCAGCCGGAATGTACAGACCTGCCCCCTCCCCATCCTGGCACTGTGCAGTTGGGTGGGGCCAGAGCCCACATGGTGAAGGTGGTTCCCAGGGAGATGCCCATGGCTCAGGGCCCTGGTCTGGTGGTTTTGTGGCCTGGGCATGTTGCCACCAGGAAGGTGGGCAGACCGGGGACATGCCACTTCGGCCAGAGACAAGTAGGTTAATCAGATGGCTCTGGTCAGAGGAGGAGCCAGCAGGGGGCAGCTTTGCAGGGAGCATTTGGATGGTTTCAGGAACCCTACTTTTTAAAGGTGCCCTGGCCAGGAGGGGGCTGAGCCTGGGAGGCAAGGAAGTCCCCAGTCCGTCCAACCCCAACCCCACCTCTCCACTGAAGCCCCTTGAGTTGTGTCACCCTGAGGACTAGGACAAGAAGACGCCTCGTCCCCCAGGAACGTCCTGCCAGGAAGAGGCAGAGAGAAAAGCCCCTGATCTCTCCCTCCGTCTCTCTCTCCCCCCTCCAGCAGTCTCGATGACATTTGTTGTGAGTGATTGTGAGAGATTATCGACTTTAATGGAAGGAGGTAATAAGGGGCGATGAAGGAATCTCACCCGTCACCTTAAGGGAATTTATGAGGCTGTGTGAGACAGGGAGGAGGCTGGCACCTTTCCTTTCCCAGCGGGAGCCCAGGGAGGCCTATGCCTTACACTTAGCACTGGCAGGCAGGGCTCCTGGGTTCTTGCCGGGCACTCTCAAACACCCTAGGTCTCTGGGTTTGGAGACTCGGCCGCTACTGTGAAAGCCAAGCCAGGCAGAACTTGCCATCTACAGAGCGTGTCAAGAGCCACCCCAAGGGCAGCGGGAGATCCCAGGTCTCCCTACGTGGGGCATTTCGAAGGGCAATGGCGTGGCCAAAGTGGATGCCTTAAGGAGGTGAGCAAAGGTGGAGAGAGTGAGTGAGTGGTCGGATATGAGGTATGCACAAAGCTAAAAGGACAGGTCCTCAGAAGCTCCCAGGACCCTGTACTCCAGGGCTCCAGCCCCTTCCACTCCCACAGGGAGCCTGCCTCCCTGTTTATGAATATTCACTGAATTAGCATACTAGAGACCCAGAGCCCAAAGAAACACAGGCAGGTCTCTTGCAGATGTAACGCAGCTGGATCCCTGAGGCCCTCCCTTCCCCCCCCCCCCCCCCAGGATCCAGCTGGGTACAGGGTAATGGGAGGGGCTGGAGAGACAGCAGCATTTTGTCTGTTTCGTGTTCCTTGGTAGCCCTCTGACTTCTCAACCCCGTTCTTTCAGGGTGGAAAGTCTTTCAGACTGAGGGAGAGACTGACAGTGATGGTACCCCATACCTGGGGGCTCAAGGCACAGGGTGGCGAGGTCAGCAAGGCAGCAAGGGCTGTGGGAGCTGGGTGGAGAGAACAGACCTCCCAGGGGGTGTGCGGAAGCAGGCTAGATTAGGGCCAACCTCCCGAAGGCTCTCCCGGAGGTGCCTCCCGGCATCGGGGCTTCCCCACCTCCTTTCCCAGGAGCCCCTGCCCTTCCAGACTCACTCTGGTGATAATGCCGCCCGGGAGGACTTGGAGTAATTACAAATCGTTTCCATATTCAAATCCAGCTGGTTGAAGAGAAATTACTTCTCTGACAGCCCAGGCGGGGGTGGGAAGAACAAGTCTAAGCCCCAGGAGGGGCCTCTGGGGAGCCTAGGGCAGAGACTGGGCAAGGGAAGGGGCACCAGTCAGAGCTTGAGCACAGAGGGTTTAAGCAGAAGAAATGGATACTTTCCACCTACCCCTCTCCCCAAAACAAAAACTGGGCAACAGACAATGAATGACCCCAGTCCTTTGGAGCTCCCCCTGGAATCTCTGATGGCATGGAGAGGACCAATCCTACAAGGACAACTAGAAGTCAGGCTCTCTACAGGGCTCTCATCCTGCCTCCCTAGGCGACCTTGAGAAAGTCCCTCCAGCTTTCTGAGCCTCTGTTTCCTTACCTGTGAAATGGTATAAATGATGGCACCCAGCTCCAATGAGATAAAAGATGTGCATTATAGCAAGAGCTAGGCTCCTGAAAGGGGCCTTTTTAAATAATTGTCTTATTACCAATTAATTCATCTTTTGGTTAACAATAACAACCACCAGTGGCCCATTCCGGAAGCAGCACAGCCCTCAGTGGGGCAGCTTAGGAGAGGATACTGGGTGATGAGGGCACGCATAACCCCGGCCTCACGGGCCTGGCCTCACCCGCCTGGCCTCAGCCCTGCCTCCCACTGGGCCAGCCACTGCTATGCTTCGTTGCCCTTTAAACAGATGAGAAAATGCTCTTCTTCTCTTCCCAATGATTTATTTGGCCCAGAGCCTGGTCAGGTTTCCTTCTAGCTGGTGGGACCTAAGAGTGCCCCTCCCTCAGCCCCTACCCTCCACTGACACTCAGCCAGGAGCCCACAGCAGCCCAAAGCTCTGAGTACCAAGGTCCCCCTTGAGTCCCCCAACCCGACCCCAGATACCTATCAGGAGCTCCTAACATGTTCCCAAAGACACCCAAATCCATGTGACAGTCTTCTATCAGGGTCTGTCCCAGAGCTCATGGGATACATACCTCATTGCTCTGGATGTCATGGATTCAGGAGGGGTATCCTGGAAAAGGTGGACTGACCCTCTCTGTCTGTGGGAAGTCCTGCATGTCTAATTTCCATCCTTCCTGCTGCAGATGCCAAATGGGTTAGGAGCCTGGGGCAACCCAGGTCGGGTGTGTGTCATTTTCTCGGTGCTATAGATCAAGGAGAGGAGGGAGGATTAGCAGCATTGGAGCCAAATCCTCCCAGAAGGTCAGTGCCGGGTTTGCGTGCACCCCTCTGGGCAGTGCCTGCATTCTCTGGCCCCTGGGGCAGTGGGTGGAGAAGACCGTTAGGATCTTGGGTGATCTTCACACAAGTCTTACACTGGAGGATGCGCACAAGAGCCTGGCACCGAGAAGGTGCCTTTGCTCACCCATTCAATGAATCTTTATTGAGTGTTTACTATGTTCTAGGCGCTGGGATCCAGGCCATCAGCAAGTTCCGTTGCTTCGACCTTCCAAAACATCCCAAATCGATTCCCTCCTGACATCCCCACTGCCAACACCAGAATCCAAGCCACCATCATCCGGTGCCTGGACCTCCCTTATTTGACCTCCATGCTCCCACATCTACCTCACCCTCCTCCACTCCATTCTCCCAGAGCCCACTGAGTCATCTCTCTAACTTGTAAATCAGAGCACCTCTTCTTAAACCCTCCCATGGTTTCCTACTGCGCTTAGCACCATGACCTTCCAAGCCCTGCATGACCCGGCACTTACCAAACCTCTCCAGAACCATCTCTCCTACCCCCCACCTTCGCCCCATCCCAACACAGTGGGGGACTTTGACAAAGTCCAAATCCTTCTTCCACTAGTACTTGCCGTGGCTGACTCCACTTGCCAGGAAGGTCTCAGTACCAACATCACCTCCTCTAGGAGGCCTCCCCTGATTACGCTTCTAAAGCAGCCCTACCCACCCATCCCCGATCGTTCCATCCCATGGCTTTGCACTTCCTTCACAGCATCATTACCTGAAAATATGTTATCTATTTACACACAAGTCATCGGTTTCCCTCACTGGACTAGGAATTCTGTAAAGGCAGAGACCTTGTCCATCCATTCATGTTTGTAACCCTGGCACAAAGCACCATGCCAGGCATGTGATAGGTACTTGTCAAGGGAAGGAATGGCGAAAGGGCAAGTAAAGACCCTGCCCTCCCAGAGCTTCCAGTTTGTGGTCCTTGATCAATGTCCAATAAAACACTGTTTCACCGTTTCCCACGTGATGGACTAGAAAGGACTTCTGCCTCTGTCCCTCACTGGCTGTGTGACCTGGGACAGGTCATGCATGCTGTCCAGGCCTTGGTTTTCTCTTCTGTAAAATGGAAACAACCTAGCAGAGCTGATGTGAGTCCCCATGAGATGACAAAGATGAAGCGCCCCACACAGTGCCAGACCCAGGGAGGTGTCATCTGCATGAATATGGCCCCCTTTCAGACTTATTCAGGGCTGCAGCTGTTCTGCGTTCTGAAGACATGGAGAAGACTCGGAATGGGGCCCTGACCTTGAGGCCTTCCCGGTGCCCCCTCCCTCCCTCCTAGGGAGAGAGGAGTTCTTATCTGCTGAGATCCTTGCTGTGAAAGAGGCCACCTGTGTAATCAGGACGGTCGCACCGGTGAGTGGGTGATCACTGCAGAGAAACTGAGTCTGGATCCATTTCTCCGCGGTGCCTCCTCTCCTTATGTCGCAGCCCCTCTTCGTTTTCCACCTTCCTTGTCTGTGTAAACACATGCACACACACACAGATGCATGTACAGACAAACCCATATCCACACACTTACACAATCACCAGCCAGCAGACATATACCCTTGACTAGGAAACACAGGTGTATACATAACCACACACACACAACCCCCCTCCACTTTTCTGGCCCAGTGGGGACCTGTCAGACTCATCTATCAGTCCTGTTGCCTCCTGCTCTAGGCTGGGGTTAGGCACAACCCCTGCAGGTTAACAGGAGGCAGCGTGGGGACTCCCCTTGGTAAGTTCTCCTTGAGGTCTAATCCCACTCTCGCCTGCTGCAGACCTTAAGGACTGGGAACCCTGGCAACGACTCCGGACACCCAGAAATGACAGCGCCATCCCTTGTGCCCACACCCACAGGCTGGGGGACATGTAGAGGGTGGAGGTGCCTGAGAAGAGCTGCTCCCAGCTTCCTGCCCTGGGGGGAAAAGGGAAGGGGAATCCCTCAAGGAGGGTCTGGGGCACTTGGCAGGCATGGGGCACACCAGCAGTGGGGGGCCAGTGTGTTCCCACCATCTGGGATGCCCCATGTTCTCTCCCCCGGGCTCTTTGCCACCTGGATCCAGCTGGACTGGGCTTGTGCCAAGCAGGACACATTGAGCATAGCAGGCAGGGGTGGGGGTGACCTAGAGGTCTAGAGGGACCAGCTCATCCTGTCGAGCCCCTCTGTGGGCCTAACACTGTGCCAGCTGCTTTTAACTTATTGTCACAACAAACCCTTACCCCGGCAAGGTCACCCCCATTTCCCAGATGAGGAACATGGCTTAGAGGGAGGCAGAGAGAAAACCAGAGCCCCCCCCCCCCACTTCATTCAGTAGGGCCCTGCCTAGTCTCGCCTCTCCTTGTCCTCCTTGCCACCCTCCAAAGGACAGACCAAGCGCCAACTGTGGAAAACAACTTCTTTCAGGATTGGAGCTGATCTCCCAGAGAGAACTAGCTCTCTCAGGGTGAGAGATGTGAAGGGACCTGACTCCCAGGGCCTGGCCCGTAAGAGGCTGAAGCCGGACACCCAGATTTGGGGGAGGCAAACAGAGTGGCTGAGGGTGCTGGGAAGGACCTCTCACAGGATCTGCTGAGACGGACGCACCTTGCTGGCAGGCACAGCCACACTCCTCGCCGACACACCCCAGGAGGACAACCCTCTTGCTGGAACACACACTGCCTCGTGCTGTAAAGCAGTAAAGCTGTCACTGCTGAGTGAGCGAGAGGGTGGGCCTCCCATCTCATTCAAACCTGGCACAACTCTGACCTCTCTGGGTCCCAGGCTTGGGGGCCAGGGGCCCGCGGGGGAGAAGGCTCTGAGTGTCGTGGTTGGAGAGGAGGAGCCCTGGGGTGCATCGCCAGCCAGCGTTCTGCATGTCAGAGTGGGAGTGAGTGGGGCTGAGCTCGGGTACACGTGTGGGTGGCTGTGTGCGTCAATGCGTGGGGGGAGAGTCTGTGTGTGTGTATATGATGTGCCTGTGCGCAGGTTTTGTGTGTGTCTGCCTAGGCCTTGTACGTCAGAAGCCCGGGCCTGGCTCCGGGATCTCTGCTGTGTGTGCGTGCGTGTGTGTGTGTCTTTGTATGCAGGCTGTGTGGTGTTTCTCGTGCATTTATTTTTCTGTTTGTGTACATGTGTGGCGTATAATGCACACAAGTGCCTGACGCTGGGGTTTGTGTCTCCACTCAGTGTCTAGGTGAATGTGGGGCGTGTTGACAGGGCTGGGTTTACTGCTGGAGTCTGTGTGCCACCAGTGTGTGGGGTTTCTTTGTAGTTCGTGCCCGAGCCTGTGCATGCACGTGCGTGCACGTGTGTGTGTGTGTGTGTGTGTGTGTGTAGGGGAAGTGTTTCCAGGCCTGTGTCTGGGCCTTTCGGTTCAGTGTGAGTCAGGGCATATGGCATGTGCAGGCCTGTATGTGACTGTGTCTGTGTCAGTGTTTGGTAGGTGTCCGTGCCAGCCTGTCATGTGTTTCCCTGTGTGTACTTGGGGGTTGTGGGCAGGCCTTCAATTCGGGGGGTGGGGGGTGGGCATTGTGTGTAATACTATTTGGTGTGTGACTCTCGGTGGTTGTGACCCTGGATGTCCTATACGTGTGTCTAGATGTGGGGTGTGGATTATTGTGTAGTGTGTATCCGCAGAGCTGTACGTGTGACATTGTTATTCTTGTCTTTGGGGACTTTTCAAGCTAATGCTTCCCAGGAAGTCTCCTCCTCCCCCAAAGGCTGAGATCTCGGCCATGCTCTGCGCTCCCAGGCATCTTGGCCGGCTGTGTGTTTGCCTTGGGGGGGGGGGGGGGTAGGCGGGGCGTGCTAAGAGAACCCTGAAACTGGCGGCCAGGGGTCAAGGTCGCATGTCAGGAAGCACAGGGCTCTTTCTCCTAGGGTGCCCCAGGACCCCCTCCTTTCCCCTCCTCACTCACAAAGGGCCCTACGGGTGAGGCCACCGCATGCCCCCCCCCCCCCCCCCCCCCCCCGCCTCCCGCCCTGCCCAGGTCTCCCCTGAAATGAATTT
The DNA here is from genome assembly GCF_022837055.1 of Prionailurus viverrinus. Classification (NCBI taxonomy): domain Eukaryota; kingdom Metazoa; phylum Chordata; class Mammalia; order Carnivora; family Felidae; genus Prionailurus; species Prionailurus viverrinus. Next base: position 190,476,709 of record NC_062568.1, on the reverse strand, counting down.
TAATTTCCGCTCTGGGCAGGCGGCCGTAATGAGGCTTGAACCAGCAGGGCGGCGGCGGAGGTGCGGGGGCTCGGGTTGCCAGCTGAGGAAGGGAGGCGCGGATTTGAATTTCAAAGGCAGCTGGGGCCCAAGTGCGTCTGCGTCGTGCGATTGTGTGTGTGGCGCTGGTGGGTCCGCCAAGTCGCGCCTGCGTGTGCGGCGTGTGTCTGGGTGAGCGTGTTTAGTGAGTGTGCCTCTGAAAGGCGTGTTCGAGGCCCGGCGTGGTCTGGGAGCGCGAGTGCCTGAGCCTCCGGGGGTCTCTGCCACCGTGAGAACGGCCACGGCAGGGTGTCTGCGTGTCTGTGCGTGTGCTTGTGGGCAGATGCTTGCATCTGGGAGTGTGTATTTTTAGGACGGGTCGGCACCACCGGGTGTGCGTGTGTGTCCGTGCTCCGGGCCCTGCGTGTGGCTGCGAGGGTGGCCACAGTTTTGGGCGCTGGTGCCTGTGTCACCGCGTGGACGTCCGCAGGGGTGTGAGGGTGTGTCCGTGTGTCTGTGCCACGTGTGAACGCGCGTTTGCACCTGTGAGTCCGTGTGGGCATCTGTCTATAGGAACGCGTGTCTGAGAGTCCCCGCGTCCCAGCGTTGAGTCTGCGAGTGTGCCCGTGCTTCTGCGCGCCGGGGGTCTGTGTCACCGTGCGTCTGCAAGCGCTGGCGCCGGCGAGAGTGGGTGTCTGCGCGAGCACGCAGCGAGGCCGGCGCCGGGGTGGGGGAAGCGGGGAAGGGGAGCCCGGGGAGAGCGGGGCGCCCCTTCCCCCGCCAGCGCGCCCCTCCCCCGCCGCGCCCCCACAGCGGGAAGGGGGGAGGGGGGACCCGCTCACCGACCCGCGGGTACTCAACGGGCTCTCCGGAGGCAATGGCCGGAGAGGATGGGCCATTAGCCGGAGGGGCGGAGCGGCACCCGTTTCACGCTCGCTCTTCCGAGGGCCAGGGCTTGGGGGCAGCTCATCTGTCTCAGGGAAACGGGCCTGCGCCGCGGAGAGATCGCCACCGCCTTGTGGCTGCACTGGGGACTCAAGCTACAGAGCAGGAAGGGCCGCCGGGGCCCCAACAAGGTACCAGCTCCTAAGAGGCACCCATGGACACTAACTCAGATACACCGGGGCACATTCCCAGGCACACCTGACACACACAAGAGCGTGGGCCAGGCTGCTGTCACCCAGCTCAGGGGTCAGGCCCACTGGTGCGCACCCGGGAATGCATGCATGTGAACTGAGCATGTGCGCATGCACACACGCGCGCGCGCGCGCGCGCGCGCGCGCACACACACACACACACACACACATCCAGAGACACAGGTAAGTTCTCACACTCACTGGAACAAACTCACCCCTCCCTGGGTTTGGGGCCCTGTGGGGCGAAGAGGGCTAAAGCTCAGAAGTCCTAGAGAAAAGGGGTAGCCTGAGTCACTTCATGTTGCCTTTACTCTGTCAGGCCCTGGGTTGGACCCTGACAGGGATGCCTCACCCTGCATCATATCTCCCAGAAGCTGGGGCGGAGGTGGGGGCACAAAGACCCCAAATACAGTTATTCCTGGTCATTGCTGTAAGGTGCCCGCAGCCAGAGGCAGGTGAGAGCCCGGGGCTGCCTTCTCATGGGAGGTCCCTCAGGGTCCTGGCTGGAACAGGCAGGCCCTGTCAGGATACCCAGAGGACAACAAATTAGGAACTAGGGATGGGATGATGGTTTCAGTCCTCCTCCTCCGCAAGAATGACAGCATTTTGAGAAGGGGTAGGGACTGACTCCTCTCAGGAAGGCTCAGCCGGGGGCCTGGCACCAAGGGGCTACTCCAAAAACACTACTGACTGAGTAAAGAAAAGAAATAAATGAGTTAGAGAATGTAGAGGACCACCTAAGGGCTGAGGGAGCAGCATACAGAGGCAGAAATAGTATATCTGCATGGCTCTCTGCATGGCCGTGTGTGTGTGTGTGTGTGTGTGTGTGTGTGTGTTTCAGGGGAGAATATGGGAAGCTGGAGGTTAGGCTGGAAAGACATCACCGTGGGCCTGGTAAGCTAAACCAGACGTAGATTTTATTCTCAAAACAACAGAATCCTATGGAGGGTTTTAGACGGGAAAGAATCACGGTCAAATTTGTTTGGGAGAAATAGCTGGGCCACTGGAAGGTGGATTTGAGGAAGCCAGGACTGGAGAAGGGGGCTAAGCTCATTCACTTGTTCATTTATTCATTCAACAAGTATTTACTGAGAGCTTACTATAAGGGTCTAGCCGTGGGGTGCCCAGGTGGCTCTGTCGGTCGAGCCTGCGACTCTTGATCTCAGGGCCATGACTTCAGGCCCCACGTTGGTGGTGGAGCCTACTTAAAAATAAATACGTAAAAGTGCGTGGCGCTGAGGGAGTGAAACGGATACAATCTAGGACCTCAAGGAATTTCTAGAACCTGACCACATAACTGCTGAGCTCATGTGGAGTTTACCTTCTAGTGGGGGAGGGGAGGCAGACACAAAAGCATAAATGTGTGGAATGTTAGTGCTGGGGAGTCCAAAGAAGGAAAATAGTGTTGGGTAAGGAGGCAGGAGTGGTAGAGGAGAACAGGGGGCGATTTTAGGTAAACGCTTCTCTGAGACGGTAGCATCCGAGCAGAGACCTGAAGGAGGGGAGGAATGCGTGGAGAAGAGCAGCCCGAATGGGGGAAAGTGTTAAGTGCAAAAGGTCCTGAGGGGGCGTGTGCCATTTACTCAGATGGGGAAAGACTTGTGGGAAAGTGGATGATTTCTATTTTGGACGTGCTGCATTGAGGTGCCTTCAGGACATCCAGGGACAGTGACCAGGAAACAGGAGAGATGTGGGTAAAGATCGAGACTGGAGAGAAGGGAAGCTTGGGTGCTGCTGCAGTAGGAGAGATTAAGTGTAGCCGGCAGGGAGGAGAATGGGGAGGCAGCCCAAGGTGTGAGAGTCAGTTCTGGGGAGAATGGCTGCTAGGGTGGGGAGCAGGGATGTGGAGCATGTGACCAAAACGGCACCCCTAGAATGGTCCTGGTCCTAGCTTCCCCTCCTTCCCATCCCCCTGGGGCCACAGCCTCTCTGCCCTTGCCAGTCTACCCTGCTGCCTGGGAGAGAGCCAGGGTAACAGGCTAGGTTGCAGACAGGAGCCCCTTTCTACAAGGAAGTCCCCTGAGCAGCCTCTGCCCCTGTCCTGGCCATCAGAGCCAACCTGTCCCCCTTTAGTGCTTCTTTCCTCTCACTTGAGGATGAATCCTCAAGTAACTCTGCAGCCCCCAGAGCAGGAATTAGTCCTGAGGAACAGGGGAATCTGGACTGAGAGTCTGGAGGACCACAGACTTCCTAGATGGCCTCTGAGCTTCCATTTCCCCCTGCGTGGGATCTGGAGGGACAACATCCTAGCAGGACCTTTCCAGCCCTAACAGGATCAGAATTTCTGAGGCTCTTTCATCACGTTTCCGATGATGTTGTTCGTGTGTTATTAACTGTTTCACAGCTGGCTCTGGGGAGGAAGTGGGGAGGCATAGCCTTGATCTGTAGCAGTTGCCAATTTCGCTGGCGTAAATCCTCCCGCGATGGCCAATTTAGACAACCAACGTGAAGTCAATTGGCTGGCAGGTTCCTGAACATGTAACAATCGGCTCTCATAAACTGGTATGAACTGGTTCCAGCACCTTTGCCAGACACTTTCTGGAGAGATGGAAAAGAGGCACAAAGTCTGGGAGAACTTTGGGGGGGGGATCTGCTAGTAGGAGGCAAGTCAGGATTTCTAGCCACCCCCATCTTTCCTCTCAACACCCAGGTCATTCCCCAGGGAGGGGCCAGAGCCTCTTGTCTGCCATTGCTCCTCCGACTTTAACCATGTGACATCCTTCCTAGGCCTCTACCCATTGGGTCTCCTACTCAAAAGGTAGACTGGTATCCACAGCCTCACTCACTTTCCACCCCCCACCCTCCGCAAAGGGGCACTTTTTTTTTTTTTTTTGAAATGGAGGCCAGACAGCATGGGCAATGCCATCCTGACCCACAGCCAGGCTACAGCTGTGGTCAATGTAGACAGGTGACCTGGATATCTGGTCCAGCTCTGCCACCAGCTCCCAGGAGTTTCCTCTCCCAACCTGTCCTCAGTTTCCCCATCTGTAAGATAGGCAGCAAGTGCTGGCCTCTCCAAAGGCCCTTTCAACGGTGAGATCCTGCGATTTCTATCAGTCCTTATCTCAGCCCTGGTGGCAACCCAGGGCCTCCTCTCTCAGAACATTTCCCCAGCCTCCTAGACCCCCCTGGCTCCAGCGGCCCCCCACCGCCTCTGGCTCCCCAGGCTCCCCGATAAGGGGCTCAACTAATTACATTAGGATTTCATGCCAATTAGCAAACAATTACACGGGCAAATTGGTGCCTAATTTGGAGCAATAACTACAGCTCCATTGGCCGAGGCAAGATAGCTGCAGACGAGACCGTTCACCGGGCCTGGTCCCGTCGGAGCCCCTAGAGGATGGGAGCCGCCAGCTCTCTGCCCTGACCCGGCAAAGTCTGCAGTTCTCTAATTTAAGGATCTTTAAGTGCTGTTTAGCTGTTTGTGCTGATGACATGGTCCGTCCAGGCCTTTAAACGAAGGATATAGAGGAAGGGTGGAAAGGTGGATAGTGGGGACAGGGGAGCTGAGGCAGGCGGGGCCGCCTTCACTGAAGAGGTGGGAGGATTGGGGGACAGTAATTAACCGTCTAAAGGCTTGGATGTTTGAGTGGTTCATGTGAGCTCAGGACCAACGGAGACACCAGTTAGGCTAGAGCACAGGCGCACGTAGGGGGGTAGGAGGGCTGAGGCCATAGAGGTGGGTAAGGCCAGGCAGAGAGCACCATTACAGCAAACTGAGGCATGCTCCCGGAGGCCTGGGAGCCCCTGGGGGTTCAGGGTGGGAGGAGGAGACTGTGCCTGGACTCATCCTGGGTCCTGACCTTGGGTCACCAGCAACCACCCATCCCACCTACAGCCGCCCCCGTGAGATCGCCTCTAGTCTCCCCTCTGAACACGGCTAGAAGCCACTGCCCTTGTCGGGGACCACAGAGCTGCCAGCTCTGCCCCTCATCCCCTGTCCATATGTTCCCCAAGTGATCATTCTAACGAGCAAAGCAAACCAGATTCCTCATTTGTTTAAACCCTCAATGGTTCCCCAGTGCTCTCGGGATAAGATCAAGCACTCTGCATGCCCTGCCTGTTACCATCTGGCCACTGTGGACCTCCCAGGTTTCCCTCCCTTTCCGCCTGCACAGCCACCCAGCGTCCTGGGAACTAGACCCCGGTTCCTGATTGTGCCAGCCTCTCTCCCACCTCCCGGCCTTTGGCTATGCTGTTCCCTCTGCCTGGATTGCTCTCCTAACACCCCTTCCTTGTTACCCAGGAAGGTCCTTCCAGGGCCTCCTCCTCTGCCTCCCAGATTCCTCCAGGAAGCCCCAATTCTTCTCTCTCCTCTGAGCTCCCTTTGTCACCTTCTTCCGTGGCACTGTTCACTCCACACTGGAGCTGGTGGTATCAGTGCCTGCCTGCTGCTCATGGGCAGGGCCCGGAGCTGATTTACTCTGTGTCATCTTCGTCCGGCATAGAAAGGACATGAATAGAGAAGACAAAGGGAGGAGATTTAAAAAAAAAAAAAAATCCCCTGAGGATGGTGGAGAAACTGAGGCAGAGACCCAGAGAAATATTTATGAATCTGGTGGATGCTTCACTTATGGAAGGAAAGCTGGGTCAGATTTCAGCCCTCTGTTCACTGGAGCCATGCCCTGACCCCATCCCTCCAGGTTTTCTTCCTGAACACCTTCACAAAGCTTGGAGGACCCCCTCCAACCCGTTCTTACCCAGCTGTTTTCAGCTCTGCTTTCAACAAATGAGATACAGAAATCCCCGCTAAGCTAAGGATGCCCCTCCCCAATAAAGGCAGCTCTCACGAGGGCGATGGCACAGCAAATGGAACTGCAACACAAAGGACGGTGGGCAGACTCAAGGAGGAACCTCCTGACCACCAGGGCTCAGCCCCATCCCTAAAGGAATGGGCAACGGGGAGGGGGGAGGGGGCCTTGGCCTACCTAAAGGAGACTGAGCGGAGGCCAAGGGTGGAATACAGACCTTCCTGGAGGCAGGGGGAAGACCCAGCTGACTTTCCTGAGAGCTTGGTTCTCCCTTGGGGGGCTGCCACTCCATCTCAAGGCCCATCACTCACGTTAATTACCAAGAAAAAGCCGATTTCTCCTCATTTCCAGACTCCGAATGACAGTATCATTAGGCTTGTAATGTGCAGAGAAATTGTGCGTGTCTGTCTTGGAACATGTCCTGAGCCAGAGTGGGTGAGGGCGCCCCCAGCTAAGGGTTTGTCTCCAAGACGTTCCCTACGGCAGAGGGCCAATCTCAGGAAGCGATGCTGTGCCACCAGGACAAAGGCACTCTCCCTCTCTGTTTAGTGGGCACTAGTGGTGGTGATTACACATACTGGGCAATGGCGTGGGTCACAACACACAACACACAACACACAAACCCTGCCAGATGCAAACAAAGCCAGCAGTTCCCTTCTCAGAATTAGACAAGGGCACAAACCCTCTTGTCCCAATCGAACTTGAACTTAGGCCTGCCTGCTGTCATAGCCCATCCCAATCTTGCCCAGAACCTTTACTCTGAGCTCCCTACCCACCTCTGGACCACCAGGGCATCTGGGTACCGTCTCATCTCTGGGAGCGGGGAGTTGACTATTCTTGAGCCTTCCTTCCTCTCTCAGCAAAGCCAACATCCTAAACATGAGCAGACCTCAAACAACAGCCACTGCCCACAGCCCTTTACACACCTCTTCACACTCTTCACTGTGTTTCATCCTCACTCAAATCCACTTAACATGTGAGGAAACTGAGGCCCACACAAGCAAAGTGATTTGCCCAGGTTCACATCTCAGAGGTAAGCTTGACCCCAGGTCTGCCCGATGTCAAAGCTCAGGCTGAAGACAAGGGTCTTCGATCCATCTAGTACTCTGGGAACACGTCCTCAGTTGGTCCCTGCTCCTGATACAGAGAATTGGACCCAAATAGGCTCTGCCCTCAAGAGCTGAGGTTGGCGAAGGAGAGGCAGGATGTAAAAATATAATTATAGCTCAGTGCGTTCTGTGCATGACACGAAAGAGAAAATACAAAAGGTTTATCCTCAACAGTAATCAAAGACATGCAAATTAAGACAACAATATGATGTGGTTTTACCTATTGAAATTAATACAGTTTTTTTTTTTTCTAAAGACAGCGTTGATGTGAACTGAAATCTGGGGCACTCTCAGACTCTGCTGATGGAAGAGTAAATGAGAACAACTTTTCTTACATTTTTTTAAAAGTAGGCTCTACACTCAACGTGGGGCTCGAACTCACAACCCTGAGATCAAGAGTCACCTGCCTTACCAACCGAGCCAGCCAGCCTTCCCCTAGAACAGCGTTTCTAGAAGGCCATTGGGCCATGCTGCCAGGAGTTTTAAAAACACACTCCTTGGGGCGCCTGGGTGGCTCAGTCGGTTAAGCATCCGACTTCAGCTCAGGTCACGATCTCACGGTCCGTGAGTTCGAGCCCTGCATCGGGCTCTGGGCTGATGGCTCGGAGCCTGGAGCCTGCTTCCGATTCTGTGTCTCCCTCTCTCTCTGCCCCTCCCCCGTTCATGCTCTGTCTCTCTCTGTCCCAAAAATAAATAAACGTTAAAAAAAATTGAAAATAAAAAATAAAAAATAAATAAATAAATAAAAACACACCCCTTGATCTTGTTAATCTACTTTTAGGAATCCAATCCAAGAAATAACCAGATACTGAAAAAGAACCATGCATCAGGAATGTTTATTGCCATTATCTATAACTGAAAAATCACAACCAACGTAAATGTCTAGCAGTTGAGGGTTGGTTAAATAAGTTACAATACATCCATATATAAGAATATTATGCAACCATTCAAAGTCATGTTCTTGAAGAATTTTTAATAACCTGGAAAATGCTCACTCTATAATAAGTTAAACAAAACCATACATATAGGATGCTCTTCACTTAATAAAAAAAAAAAATTAATCAATTCATTTAAATAAAGTCTGGAAGGAAATAAACCAAGAGTTAATCTGAGAGGGTTTGGGGTGATTTTTTTTTTTGTTTCAGTTGGTACTTTTTTGTTTTTTCTAAGTCTCCTCCAAATCTGTGGGAAAAAGTCAAAAAATGCAAGCAATGTAGGGGGGTCGGGTGCAGCCCAGGATGTCATGAGAACACAGAGGTCCCTAATCCTAGTCAGGGAAGGCTTCCTGGTAGAGGTGATGCCTGTACTAACTCTCAGAACACATAACCTTTATTTATCATTCCAAGAGTCAGAAGACTGGTTCTAGGCTAGGAAACCATGTGCAAAGGCATAGAGGCAAGAGAGATCCCGATCTCTTCTGGAAACTCTTAGTTGCTCGTGGGGCTGGGTGAAGGGGCAACAGGTAAACCCCATGCGGTGAGCAGAGACCAGACTGGGGAAAGCCTAGAAGACCCGAGCTGAGGAGCTGGTGCTTTGCCCTGAGAACAAAGATCCAAGCAGGGGGTGTAACAGAATCTGAGTTGTGTTTTAAAGGATCGTCATTGTGGCCACTGAATGGAGGAGGGGATGGGGCACAGGAGAGAGGGCGAGGCTCGACCTGGAGTCTGGAAGGTAGGGAGCGCAGATAGGAGGCTGTTGCATTGCCTGGGTGAGGGAGGGGTCTGGCCCGGGCTGGGTGCGGGTGGCAGAGAGGAAGAGAGGAGGAGCGAGAGCTAGCTAGAGCAGTGATGATGAGGAGATTTGACAGGACTTGGTGATTAATTGGAGAGGGGAGGCCGGGTGGGGGAGGGGAGGCTCTGCCTCTGACAGGGACTACAGCACACACACATACAGGCACACACTCAGAAATTTAGATCACACGGTTTCAGGAGTGAATTGCACCCCCAACCCCCCCCCCAGCCCCCCACCCCGCCCGGAGGGTCAGATTTGAGCCTTATTTGATATTTACCTGCAGACCCTAGAAGAGGCTGAACTTGGCCCAGTCACCACACTTGACCTCTGGCTCACCCCGGGCACCCATGTGCCTCTGTACTCCCAGCCTGCACCCCCAGAAAGTGGAGGCGGGCAGGGTGAAGGGAAAGCCCACAGGGAGTGGGGGTGGGCACAGGCAGGAGCAGACAGCCAGATCTTCCCTTGGGACATAATACCGTCACACACATAGACCCAGATCCACAGAGAGAGAGCACAGTCACCCACGGGGACTCTGAGAGTCAAGTCACAGGCAGAGATGTACACAGAGACAGCCTGACGCAGGCTGTTAGACGCAGGCCTGTCGAACACACAGTCACACAGCCACCATCAGACAAGCCTCCGACACAGCCCCAGACAGGTCTCACACTCAGGCCCTCGGGCTCAGCTAGAGTCCCCAGGTCCTCCGACCGCTCCACCCCCCCGCCCCACAGCCGTCCTCCCTCCCCAGGAGGACAGACAGAGGGCTGGCAGAGGGGCCAGCAGAGGGGACTGGCACAGGGACCAGCAGCCAAACGGGGCAGCCGGGAGGGAGGCCTCTGAGAAGGGGTTGTCAAGGCAACAGGCTCCTGTACAACCAACCAGGAGCTTAGATTCTCGGCTCTTATTTTTAGAAGTTGGGCCTGGGCTGGTTGGGCCGGCCAGCGGGCCTGGCTCCCTTGGGCAGGGCCTGAAGACATAGACACCAGCCTCAGCCCCCCCGGGGGGTTCTGGTGGGCACTGCCCATGCCAGGCTTCTTCCACACACCCCCAGCCTCCTTCCCCAGGGTCATGCCCTGGATAGGATCTTCTACTCCCTTCTGTCTTCACACAGACCCAGGGTCCCACCTGCTGTACCCTCTAGCCTCCAGGGCCCAGGAATGGGGGACACAGCCTACCCTCCCACTGCAGTGTGTTGATGTCTGTGGCTTAATTTACAGTGTGTTGAGGGAAGAAGGAGAGGATGGACCTTGGCCAGATTCGTGAGGTGGTATATGGGGTATATGTGTGTGAATCTTAGGGGTAACTCCTAGGTCAACTCTGTGTGTGTGTGTGCGTGTGTGTGTGTGTGTGTGCATGTGTGTGTGTGTGTGTGTGTGTGTGTGTGTGTGAGAGAGAGAGAGAGAGAGAGAGAGAGAGAGAGACTATTCCCCTTTCCACAGAGGGAAAACAGAGTTCTCCCTCTCTCCCAGCCCCACTCACCACCCCTACCCCTAACCTCCACCCATGCCTGGATCTCTTAAAAATGGGGGGAGAACAGAGATCTCAAACTGGAAAGGTGGTAGAGAGTCTGTGCCTTGGTGTCCCCCCCTTTTCCAGACCCTCCCTAAGTTTGAGCAGTTAGCTCCTGAGCAGGGCAGGAGAGCGGTGGCAAGGACAGGGAGGGACCAGACAGATCCAGGTGGACAGAGACTGGATAAGGGGGTTTGGGGAAAGCTTGCTCCAGCGAGTTGACTTTTCGGTGACTCCTCCAGCTGCTGGGGATTTCTCTGTTAATCTGGGCCGGCTCTGTTTGCATCTCATTTGCCTATATTTGCATAACAAGGGTCTAGCTGGCACCGGAGATCAAAATTCCTAGCCTGAGTAATTGTGTGAAAAAGCCTCTGGAGAGGGAGCCGGTAATTTGGGGGCCAGGGAAACAGAGGCAGGGAGCTGGGTGCACTGGTGTGGCTAGTCCAGGTCCACATTTAATCTGGGAGCCTCCATATCTTCCTTAATGCCAGGGCCAGAGGGGTGGGGATGTCAGTGGGAGTGCGATTGGAGGGGCAACAAGATTGAGTCAATCTCAAAGCTGGGCACAGAGCAGTCAGTCCCCTTGGGAGAAATGGCCTGAATTTGGTAAGAGCAGAACTGGGAGTAGGGGTGGGGAAGTTAACACTCAGCTAGTTCTGCCCCTCCTGTCAGCCCCCTGGCCCCTCAGCCCCTACCAGTCTAGTTAAGAGCTGAACTAGCCAGAGTGCCTGGGATGGTACCCTGGACCACCACTTACCGGCTCCAATACTCTCAGACCTGGACAATGGAGGCCCCTGCCCTCCCCCTCTACTTTGGACGACCCTCTTCTGCATGGGATGAAGAATTTCAAGGTCCGAAGGCCCACAGGGTTGTCCCCACCTGGTTCTCCAGCCCGCTGCTAGACCATACCCCGACACAGGACCCTAGAATTCCCTGCCCCCGGAGCCCTAAGCCAGCTGCCAAGGCCTGGGTGGCGTCTTCTCCACATCTGTCTCCTCAAGCCCGAAGGGTGGCTATTTACCAGGAACGTGGAACAAGCCGGGACTCTAGTGTTGGGGCATCCGCAGGCCTGCATGCGAAGCCCCTCACACTGCTGCCTGGAGCCCAGAGATGGAAGAGGAGGGGGGCAGGGGTGGAGGTCTAGGGGTGTCCTGTTATACTCTTGCCCTAGGCTTTGTAAACATTCGGGGTGGCTCTGAGAAGCTGTCTGATCTTGGGCAAGTTACTTAACCTCCCTACACTCCCAAGTGGGGTTAATAATAGTACTTGCCTCATGCAGCTGTTAGGAGGAAGAACTGAGTTAATTCATGTAAAGCACTTAGAGCAGCGCCTGGCACAGAGTAAGGGCTTGTAAGTGTTCACTATTATTATCTATATTATCCCGGGATTTGGCTTTTTTCCCTCCAGCTGCAAAAGAAGCACCTTTTCTTTCACTTTGAGAGACTGAGAAAGTAAGGGATGGGGACATCCCTTCCACTCCCCGCCCCCATCCCTCTGAGCCCAGACCCCCCCCCCTTGTTTCCCTCCCCAGCTACCATACCCCCAGGCCAGGATGCCAGGATGCCAGATGCTAGGAGGACAGCCAGGTCACTGGACTGAATATAATGGTTTGTTTAATGTCCTTATGGGCCGAATGAATGAGTGAACACTGGTTGAGTGAATGAATGAAAAACAAAAATCGAATGACTAATCGTCAAAAGAAGGCTGGATTCACTGACAGAAGGACAGAGCTACAGCAGATGTTTTGGCTTTGGGGGCCCACAGATCCGTTTCTTGTTTGCTTTCATTAGATGGTAGGAGGCAGAGGGGGGCTAGGGGCCTGGCCAGGCTTTCTGCAAAGTCAGCCCTGGCGTTGGTGAGTGGCTGCTGCCTGGGGACGGGGTAGCTGTACCTGTGGGTGCTAGAGGAGGTGCCTGCCTGCGTCTGGGTCCTTCTGTGCCCTGTGGAAGCCTGAGTGTGTGGGAGTGGCTCTGTATGAATCCACGCATCTCTGTGCCTGTGCGTCCCTGCTCAGAAGTTCCTCCCTGCCCCACAACGAAAGGCCCTGGGGCAGGCACCATCCAGGTCTGGGGTGCGGGGTGTGGAGGGTGCTGGCGAGCTTCATTACCTCCTTATTTCCACCCCTGCCCCTCTCTGGCCGGGCCAGGCCTCAGCGCGCCCACCTGTCAACTGGCGGGTTAGCAGTGATAGAGAGCTCTCCTGGGGCCCCGGCAGCCTCCACCATCTGGCCAGGCTGGTATTGAAGGAGATGGGGGGACCTGTCACAGGACGCCCCCTGGGCCCTCCAGCTTGGCACTAGGCTCATCTCAGAGAGTAATGGGCGTAGGGGCATGTGGGAGTGCAGGTGTGTGTGTGTGTGTATGTATGTGATTTCCTGTGTGGTGACACTGTGTGTGGGCGGCTAGGTTGACCGTGGGTAGAATTTTACGTTTGCGTTCGTGACTGTCTATGTTTGTATGGCCACATGATTGGATCCTTGGGGGCTGGGGTTTCTGTGTATGACGACGTATGTCCCAGAATATGGGCAAAGCGTTTGGGTCTTGGCTCTGTAGGTTTTCCATTGGAAGTTCCCAGGCAGAGATGGGAGAGGGGAGGGTCAGGTCTGGTGGGGACAGGCGCAATGGCCTTGAGAGAAAGGTACCCATTCTTAGCTTTCAGTTCAGAGAAATTAACCTCCAGGTCCATTTCTTTAGAAACGATTCTCATTTCTCTTCCTCGACCTGGGTGGCCCAGTGGTGCTGAATCCCACTAGATGGGCTGGAAGTCCCTCTCAGGAAAACCAAGTGGGTCCTAGGAGTCCTAAAGCCCTGTTTCCTAGAGGTAAGCCCCAGTTTCAGGTGCCATCAGAGCTCCCAGGCTCCCTGGGGAGCATCCTATGGGGACCCCCCTCACCTGCCACAGCACAGAGGCAGGACACACGTAAAGCCACTCTCAAGTAGTGACACACGGTGACCCAGACATGAACACTGGCACAGGGTCACTTGTGAACCAGAAGCCCACATGACAGTCACAGATCCACTGGACACAAGCACATATACATACACCCACGTGTACATTTTGACACACAAACATTCACACAGGCACACAGATGTAAGGTGCATGCCTATTTACACACGAGAACATGCCCATGAGTTGCAAGGACACACATGCTTATTACATGCTTGCAGACATGCTTGCATGTGTGTGTGCACACACATTCTGTCCCTTCCCGCCCTTGTTCCATGCTCAGTCTGATTCCCTGCTGCAGCTCTCTTGTAGATGACCCTTTGCAAGGTGGGCATCAAAGGAGGGCCACATGTATAGGGGACTCCATGAGTAGGTAGCTGTGTGTATCTACGTGTGCAAATTTGTACACGTGTCACTGTGTGTCTTGTAGTCTATGTGGCTCTAGCTCTGTGCAAAACACGCAAGTGTCCCTTTGCGGGTATTTTTCTGGATCTCTGCGCATTTCTGGCAGAACTTATGTGTACCTCTGTGTACACATTTTTGTGAGTGTGGATGACAGTAGGGGACTTGTGTATCATGTGCCTGCAGCTTGTGGACCATCTCTCCACAGATGTATATCTGTATATGTCCGTGTGCTTGTTTGCGTATATGTGCATTTCTCGTGTGTATATGGCTCTGGGGTCTGGAGTTCACAGGCTGCCTGGGCTGGCTCCCCTCCCTTCCGAAGCTGTGGCCTGGGGTGGGGCTGGGCAGGACTGCTCTGAATCCCTCAGCCATTGACAGTTGTATTTACAGAGCTCCGAGTAGGACGTAATTGGTTCTATTAATCTTTCTCTGGTTGTTAATTGCTCACTTATCGGGTTGTGTATTATGCCGACTGTTGCTCTTAATTCGCCTCCGTAGCTGCAGGTGTTTGCTGCCTTATTAACTGTTAATCGGCACGGCTAGGGATGGAGACTTAATTGGCCCCCAGAGTGGGACACAAGCGGGCCAGCCGGGCACTGCCAGGCTCTCAGCCCGTCCCTGGAACCCTTACCTGTGGAGCGCAGGTGGCTACAAGGGAAGGAGTTGGCCCGCTGCCATCCGCAGGCAGACAGCAGTCTTGTATACAGTGGTCAGAGTGACAACCGTAGGGTATTAGCCCCCATGTAATCCTAACTCCTCCAGGAAGCCAACCAACCAATCAGAATCCAGCTCCTACACTCCCTCTCCAACACCAACAAACTTCATCTACCCAGGAGAGGAACCAGCCTCATTTATCTTAATTATCCGAATCTAACTGAGAACTAAGAGACCAACACAGAGTGGAACTGGTTCTCCTCCTTTAACACCTCCTCTGCCTCCCCTCTGACCCTGGCAGTCAAGGCTGTTAAGGTCACAGAGACTCTGGGAGAAAGGAAGGCAAGAAGGCCAGAGGAGGAAAGGCTGAATATAGACCCGGGGAGGACTTTCCAGCTTTCGAAGAGGCTATACGGAGCAACTAGCGTCCAAACGAGAACAAGAAATTCCAGAAGGAGATCTGCTGCTCCCTCCCAGCCATGCTCTCAGTCCTGCTCGGCCCCTGCTTTCAAAGCCCCAACAACAAGGAACTCACTACCTCCATGGCACGACTACACAACTACAGCAGTGAGGGTTCTTCACCCTGAACTGACCTCTGCCATTTTTTTTTTTTTTTGCCCCATGTCTCAGCAGAGGAGTCCCAATTGTCCACAGTGGGGACCCTGAGCCCCAGAAAGGGCAAGGGAGTGGCTCCAGGGTTTCCCAGTCCTCCCTTGTAAAGGCTCAGATGTTTGACTCTCCAAAGTTTCTGCCGTCAGCCTCTGGCCAGACCCTGATCCACCCTAGACATCTCAGTCCTGTAAGGGACCTTCTTGGTCACCACCTCCCTAGCTCTGGTTTTTAAGCCTCTCAAACTCAGCTGCCACTGCTGCAGAGGTCCTGGGCTCCAGCACCCTTGAGACAGAAATGCAAGGTGTCTGGAAACAACTGGTCCCTGAGAGGGAAAGGCGTGTAAGGATGTGCATGAGTGTGTGGTGTTGGTGATGGGTGGGGGATAGGGGTCCCATGCTTCACTAACCTGGCCTCCAGCCTCCAAGGACAAACAGGCAAACCAATAGTCCTCATCCTTTGCCTCGAATCCTGACATCTGGAAGTTCTTCCTGGTGTTTAGTTGTCAAGTCTTGAGCTGCAGAGGATGTTGATTTGCTTTGGTTGGGTCCTGAGAGGAGCTGGGCTCTATGGAAGGAGGGTGGAAGCTACCATTAAGGACTTGCTGTGTGCCAGAAGCAGCATAAGTGTATGTGAAAAGTGACATCTCATTGAAGAGTCACATCACCTGATAAATTAGGGATTAAGATCCTATTTACAAAGAAAGAAACTGAGCCATAGAGAGGGGAACTAAACTTGCCCAAGGCCACACAGACAGGAAAGGGCAGACTGGGATTCCAACCAGGGCCTGGCATTGCCTGGGGGTGCTGGTAAAGGTCTTTGGTCAAGAGTACCTGGATGAATTCATACTAATGGTTCGGTAAGGTGACGGGGGGGCCAGAACCAGGAGTCAGCATTACAGTTCACCCACCCACCCCGATTCTGGGAACATTAACAAGAAAAACACTCACGCATGCGCTGCCCACGTGCCCTTCAGGCGGGATGAGAGAGGAAGCAAAGGGAACTGTCCAGGGATAGTTGCCCAAACAAGTTCCGGCCCCGCCTCTATGTTAATGACATGCAGATATATGTAAATTTGTAGACGCTACCGCTCAAACCTTTGGAAGAAATGGGATGACACAGGAGCAGTTGCTATGGAAACCCAAATGCGACCCCCCTCTCCCCCCTACCGCACAAGCGAGCGTACAGACACGTGCACAAAGACCCAGGGTTCCTCGCTCCATAGCCCAGAGGATCACGGAGTCTCGGAGGGTGTGAACCGGAAGGACCCTCAGAAACTGCGTCCAGCCTGAGGGAAGCTGAGACCCGGAGAAAGTCGCGAGAGAGCAGCTTCGTGGGGCGCCCTCCACTGAAGCCGAGGGGAGCTGGGTGGCCATTCCGGTCCCTGAGGACTCCTACTCGGGCCTAGCAACGTGAGCCCCGCCCAGCGTTGCTCAGCAACGTCCCTTGAGCCCAGCAACCGCCGACCACGCCCCCTAGCAACAGCTAGCCTAATCCTGCCGCCTCGGCCAAAAGAAAGGCGAGGGAAGGGGCTTGTGGACTAGGGCCAAAACGTGGGTGGAGGTCGTGTTGTCCGGTCCCCGGCCTCAAAGCAGCCTGCAGGATTTCGCTGTCCACCTCTAGCCCTCTTCGCTGGGTGAGGTGCTATAGGGCCGCGTCATCATGCCCATTTGCAGGGGGCGAAACTGACTCTCCGAAAGGAAGTTCCAGCCGACAGTCCAGAGGTTATTCTTCCCTGAGTGACCTGAGAAGGCAGCAAATGCTCTCCTGTCCCCCTGGAAGGAAGCCGTGGGCCTGGGGGGAAGGAGTTCACAGCCATCTTCCCCTTGACCTGCCCCAACTATGTTAGGAAGATGACCCAAGTTCCCGACTCAGAATCAAGCTGCAGGTTGCCTAGTAATTTCTGTCATTTACATATAGCCCGGAGGCTGTGGCGCTCACAGGCCCGTCGGAGCCCGTAAAGTTACCGAAGGAGCCCCGCCCCCTCCCCCGGTTCACTAGTCCGGTCTCCTCTCCTCTCTCCGCACCTCCCGCTCCTCCCCTCCCCCGCACCCTCTTCCAGTCCCTCCAGCTAAAATTCCATACCTCGCCCCGCCCCCAGCTCGTCCTCCGGTCCGGCTAGCCCCGACCTCCATCCCTAGGCCGAGGGCCCCCTCTGCTGTCGGCCGCGGGTAGGGCAGCAGCGAGCTCATGGGGCCAGAGAAGAGGGGAGCCCCGAACAACCAACGCCCCCATCCTTCCCAGTCCAGCCCGGCCCTGAGCGAGGCTGCTGCATGACTAGACTTTCAGAGGGATGGACGGGGTACACCCCTTAAGGACTGGGGAAGGCGTCGAGGAGGACGGAGGGGTCCTCCCAGAAGTTCTCTCCCCAAAGCCAGGCCCTGCCTCTTTGCACTGGGCTAAGCAGCCAGAGGGCAGCTAGTTTCCAGATAGGTCCCCAGACTCCGTTCTCCCAGAGATGCGTTACAATTGTAGCTGCTGTTAGGAGCTCATTCCAGGCCCCAGGCAAAGCAGCACCATCCAGCCCTCACACCAGCTTCCAACCCCACCCTGAATGCCCAACCCCCTCCACTCCCAGGCCAAGACCCTCTTTCTCCTGTACCAGTCTCTGGGGGGTTGGCAAGAGGCACAGAGAAGAGTCATCCTATATGGATCTCCCAACTTACCCAACAGAGACACACAGACATGCAATCAGACATACATACACGCAGGTGCACCCACATGCTCACAGGCACATGCACACACAGAGACACTCACAGATGCACACAGACACGGACACATGGGGAATATGATGGTACCCGACTATCCAAATGAAAAAAAAATCCTGGTAACTGAAAAAAATATATTTTTTTTTGGTAACTACAAAATTTACATTGCAACTTGCTCTCCTTTTTCTTCCTATCTCTAAATGCCTGTGCCCCTTCAAAAGCCTCATTTCTCTCTCCCCCATCCTAGTCCTGCCTTCTCTCCCATCACTTCTTCCTCCTAGTTCGGAATACTTCCCAGAACCCACCATGGCAACAGCTGTGCCCAGGGGCACAGTGATGGTTCAGGATCTCAAGACAAGCAGCTGACAAGGCTGCCCTCTCCCTCCCCAGCACTTTAGCTCTGCTACATCTGTGTACAGAAACTCAGACACACCTGCCCCGACCCATACCAGGTCAGGCCCAGGGTCCCTCCTGACCAGCCAGAAGATGCAATCTGACCTTTGCCAAACTCTTTATTGAACCAAAAATCAACACCAAGCGGACTGCAGAACAGAAAACTCCAAACAGCTGACCCTCCCTTTCTTCTGCCCCTCTCTCCCTGGAACAGCTCCGGATTCAGCACTGGGGAAGGAATCAAAGACTCTCTTCTGGTAGGTAATGAGGGTCAGGTCTCTCTGGGGAAGGAACACTCAGAGCCAGCTCCATCTGTAGGACCCAAAGAGTCAGGAGCTGGGCTTCGGGGCTCTGGAGCTGCAGGGGGCTGACCGAGTAGGCCGAGAATTCCAGGGGCTGCAGGGGACAGGGCAGGAGTTGGGGGAAGGATCTCCTGGCCTGGGGACCTCAGTGAGGCTTGGAGCTGACGGCTCATGGACACCAGGGATTCAAGATGTCGGAGCAGGGCCTGGTGGGGACAGGAGGCTCTATGGAGGCGCCGGCCATGGCCAGATGGTACTGCTGAATAGGGGTGCCTGGATTGGCACCGGCCTGGCCTGGGGAGCCACTGCCCTCGCCCAGGACTCTGCCAGATCTCAGGCTCTTCCCACAGTCTCCCCCTGCCTCTGGGTGGCCTCTCCCAAGCACAAATTCCCCTTGGAGCCAGGCTTCTATTGCCCTGGTTCTGCTGCAGAGTATCCCTTGGGGGACGGGACCCCTTTGGGGCCACATCGGGACTCCTGTGCTCGGACTGGTAGCATCTCATCTCCACTTTCCTGTTGAAGGAGACCATCTTTTGAACCTTCTGCCACAGAGGTCTGGACTCTGCTGTGTCTGGAAGCCCTGCCTTGGGGAGCAGCACAGCCAGCACCAGGCTTGAGTGAGCGGCTTCCAGGCCTGGGGAAAGAGGAAGCAGAGAGACTCAAGGCCTGGTAGGAGAGAACACACCATCCCTAGAAGCTGCATTGTGAGTGCAGCAGTAGGTCTATGGTTAGGTGCCAGGAAGAGCTTTCCAGCAGCGAGATGGCGGTCCAGTGAGGAGGAGGCTGAGCCCATCTCAGGAGAGTCACTTTCAGCACGGGAAAGGGCTCACCTGCCCGAGAGTGGGGCAGTGAATGGTTTGACCTCAAGACTGTATGGATTCAGAATCTACCACACTGTCACCAGGAAAGGCAGCCCAGAAAGGCCAAGTGCTCTGCCTGGGAATGGGTACAGCGTACCCATTGACACCCCACCCCCACCCGAGGTGCTTTACTGGAGCCATGCCCTGGAGATACCCTCCTGGGCACAAAGGCCAACCTTGGCCTAGGGTAGTGGTGGTGAAAACATCCCTCCTTCCAGTCTTAGGTGATGTTTTGGTGATGAAAACATCCTTCCTTCCTGTCCTTAGACGATGCTTTCAGTCGATTGTTTGTGGGTCCTGCCTCTGTCCCGCTGTGTCTGCATGAAAGTGGCTGTCCCATGAGTTTCTATTCAGGACGCCTAGTTGAAGGGTCAGTATGTGTTGTGTTCAGGAGCCCTGTTTCTGCAGCCAGGCTGCCTGGGTGTGAAGCCTGGCTCTGCTCCTGACTGGCTGAGTGACTCTGGACAAGTCATTTGCTTTCTCCCTACCTCAGTTTCCTCATGTGTGAAATCAAGAAACTGACAGTTACCGTTCTGATGGGGTTATTTTGAGGACTAAATGAACTAGTGTAAGTAAAGCTTTTAGAACACTGTCTGCCACACAGTAAGCAATATATACCTATCATTGTTGCCCCGCGTGCCCGTCTCAAGAGTTCCCTTCTGAGATGTGCCCTGCCTCCATGGCCACAGAGGTGACTGTCAACAATGCCCCATCTGGTCCCAGATGAGGGGAGGCAGGGACCGGCACGGGCATCAGGGCACTCACCGGGGCCTCCCAGAGAGCGCAGTCTGGCGGGCAGGGGCTGGAAGGCAGGCAAGGGCAGCAGGACCATCCCCACGTGTTCCACGGCTGCCAGGCCATGGCGCTGCTTATTGTTGAGGTAGGAGTAGAGCAGGCGGCAGTTCTGGGTGTCCCGAGCCCCGTGTGGGCACAGCCTGACCACGCAGATGTCCTGTAGTTGAAGGAAGGGGAGTGGCTTTTGCAGCTGCCATCTTTCCCCCCTGAGAACACCCCTGGTCTCATCCAAGCCCCTGAGGACCCCGTGAGGATGTGTGTCCCCACTTTCCAGAGGAGGAGCCAGAGAGACTTGCCCAGGGTCACAGAGCGTCTACAGTTATAGTGGGAACTAGACCCAGACACCCCGAAGCAGGCCCCTGCCCTAGAGGAGGAGAGAGGGGAAGCACAGGGCTAAAGGTCCCGGGCCAGAAGGCAAGGGGGTGCCCAAGGATGGCAGTTACCTTGGCCTCGGCTGGGCAGATGTTGGCCAAAAGATCCCAGACAGTATTGGAGGGAATGCAGCCTGCTGAACGGATCACTTCGGGCAGGGCCTGGGGGCAGGTAGGATGGCCAGTCAGCCCCCTAGCTTCCCACCCACTTAGGGTACACTCAACACCAGCCACCACGAAGCCACAGCCTTCAGTGAAGAGGACGGACAGGCAGTACACCAGGACCCCAAGAAGGTCAGTGACTGCCCAGGAAGCCCCGATTGCCCCTGGAGGCCTACGGCCTATCCTGGCCAGGCTCCTACAGCTCCTCAGAAGCCCCTTCCTCCCTTCTTGAACCTCCCACCCACATCCAGTGGTTCAGCTGATCATTCAGTCACTCAACAATCACTCCTAAAGCTCTCCCCTGGATCAGGGAGGCACCAGACTGACTCCTCTCCCAGGGCCCTCTTGCATTATGCCTTGGGTTACAGGGAGTCCTTGACCCATGTGTGTGTCTGCAGGAGTGGGGCTGGCGTCTCATTTGCCCTATGCCTAGTACAGTGCCAGGCACAGAGAGGGTCCCAGTGCCTTGTTTTAGAATGAGGGAGAGAAGAAAGAAAGAAAGAAAGAAAGAAAGAAAGAAAGAAAGAAAGAAAGAGAAAGAGAGAGAGAAAGAAAGAAAGAAAGAAAGAGAGAGAGAGAAAGAGAGAGAGAAAGAAAGAAAGAAAGAAAGAAAGAGAAAGAAAGAAAGAAAAAGGAAGGAAGGAAGGAAGGAAGGAAGGAAGGAAGGAAGAAAGAAAGAAAGAAAGAAAGAGGAAGGAAGGAAGGAAGGAAGGAAGGAAGGAAGGAAGGAAGGGGTTGTGGGTAAGTGACCGGGCTGGCCAGGGTGGGAGGGAGACCCTGGAGAGCAGGGCTGGGGTACCATGAGGAGCCGACAGCTGTTTCCAGAGACCAGCTGGGCCTTGGCCCTGAACCGCTTGATGGAGAACATGTCCAGCGCTCCCTCCCAGGGCGGCTGGCTGGGCAGGGCCTTTGTGGGTCCGGCAGGCATCTGGAGCCTAGAGAGAGGGACAGAGAGACAGGGCCAGGCAGAGCAGGTTATCAGGACCTCCCTCAGCATCTCCCTACTTTTCAGAGAAGGTCCTGTGTTCCCAGTGTGTATGCTGGAACACCAGTCCAAGCACGGCCTGGTGAGGGGGAACCGGCAGACTGCAGCGACTGGTTCCAATGTACCGATGAGGAAACTGAGCCCCACAGCGGAAGCAGGATTTGCCCAAAGCCATAGACAAAGAAAAGTCCACACCGTGTCTGCCTCCCCAGCAGGTGCCCCCCTCCACTGACCCTCTCCCACCCCCCCGCCCCACACCTGTCCTGGAGCTGTGTGGGAGGCTTCTCCCTGGTTTGGGGCATCACTGGAGAGGACACCAGGGTTGGGCTTGGGGTTCTCTGGAAGACACTGTCCCCTATCCTCCCAGTGGCTTTGAAGGAGGCTGGCAGTTCACACGAGGGCTTCCAGTCTACAAAGAACAGAGGCAGAAGCTGAAACAGGAACAGGCAGCTAGATGAAGCCAGGCCAGGGCTTTAGAACCAGGCTTTGACCCAGGTTCTCTTCGAGGTGACCTGGGACACAGATATGCGCACCCTGCCACCTTCTCCCCAGGCCATGAATCCCTGCTGCTGCTGAGCCCCACACTCAGCCCCAGCCTGCCCACCACCCCTGCACCCATCCCGCGCCCCCGCCCCAACCCATGCAGATGCGGCAGCTGGGGTCCAGGAAATGGTGCTCATGCTGCTCCGTGGTGTCCTTGTACTGCTCCGTGGTGTCCTCTGACGTGGCAGGCAGGGCCAGTGGGCTACTGTCTACGGACACCATGGGTCCCTAGGAGGCACAGCGGGAGAGAAGGGTGGGCTGGGAAGGCGCTAAGGAAGTCAGCAGCTCTCCAGGACCAGGGAGCCTCAGGGATAGGGTTTCATTTTTCCAAATAAGACGTTCTTTTACCATAAAGGTACTAAGAACTTGTTAAAGAAAATATAGAAAATTCGAAAATTACCAAAAAAAATAAAAATCACCTCTTGTCCCACTCGTCAATGACAGTAATTGGTATTCTGGGTATTCCTTGTAACAGTTTTTCTATACCCAGGGCTTTGGGGGTTCTTTGACTAAAATAGCTGGGATCAAATATTCAACCTGTATTCTCACCGTGCCACGAATGATCGCACAGGCGCCTGCCACGCACACACGGACCATACACACCGTGGACCGTCGTGTACACATCTCCTCTATCGCTGGATGGTGGGATCATTCCCAGATCCTCACCATTGCTAACAGTACTGAGGGCATCCTTATGCAGAAAGTATTTTCCTAAACTTTCAACCATGTCCTCAGGACAAGGTTTTAGAAGCAGAGGACAGAATCAGGGAGAATAAACATTTTAAAGGCTTTCGATGCCCACTGCCGAATCACCTTTGTCCCTCATAATAGAAATGGCTTTTTAAAAAAAACATTGCTTTGGGGGCACCTGGGTGGCTCAGTCACTTCAGCGGCCGACTTCAGCTCAGGTCATGATCTCATGGTTGGTGGGTTCGAGCCCCCCATCTGAGCTGTCTGTGCTGACAGCTCAGAGCCTGGAGCCTGCTTCAGATTCTCTCTCTCTCTCTCTCTCTCTCTCTCTCTCTCTGCCCTCTCCCTGCTCACTCACTGTCTCTCAAAAAAATGAATAAACATTAAAAAAATTTTTTAAAGCACAAATATTGCTTTAGGAAGATTTTTAAAGATTTTTTTAAACTCTATTCTTGCCTTATAAACCACCTCCAGAGTTGCACCAAGGCACAGGCTTTGGAGTCGGGCAGCTTCAGATCACAGCCCCCCCGTGACCAACTAGAGTGACCCCATGACCAACTAAGTGACCCTGGGCAAAGGGCTTCAGGGTCCTCATCCAGGAAACTGGCATCACCTACCCTGTAGGTCACTGTGAGATCTGAATGGGGCTCTGTTTGTAAAACGGGCACTTAGCAGGTGCTCGATAAGGAATAAGATGTGATTCTGTGTTATTCTCCCCACCCCTACTCTGCCTCTGTCTCCCTAGCGAGCACTTCTTTCTGGGTCTTCAGTTCCTACCTCTATGCTTGGGTTCAATTTACTTAGAAAGCACAGGCTGGTTTGGGTTGGGGACTCCTTCCTGCACAGGCCGCAGTTCTGGAGGCTGGCCTGGTTATCGGTTTGCAGCGGGTGGGGGAGCGGGAGTTTTCATCTGTCATGTTCACTGCCATTTCCCCCATGAACAAGGCTCAAGGGGCCTGCGCTGTCCATCCTGGACACGTAGCTGATTAGAGTCGGGTGAACATCTGACCCACCGAACACCCAAGCAGAGCCACAGGGGCCTCCCGAGAGTGACTGAACTAAGCCAGGGGGGCGTTCTGATCGTCTGTGGGAGCTGAGCTGATGAGTTCACTGATTTCAGGGCTGCCGAGCCACCATGTCGGGCCCCATGCAAGATGGAGGGGCAGAAGGGAGGAAGGACAGGATGGTCACGAGGACGGAGCAGATCCCCGGCGACAAGAGGGGCTCCAGATGGGTCTCTGCCTGCCCGGAGCACTGCTAAGCCCTGCCACGCCACCGGAGAGAGCAGGGCTCTGTCCTCCGAGAACAGTCCAAGAACAGCCACTGCCTCAGGGCAGCCCTCCTGCTTCCCAACCAGAGACCTGGTGGGAATGGCTGAGGTTGGGAGAAGCTGCAGTGATAAGACTTAACCACCACTCGCGTGGGGCGCCCTGGCGTTAGGCCGGAAGGAGGGGACCAGCGCCGAGAAGGCCCGGACAGGCCATGCCAACAGGTCAGTTCCACCCCGCGGAACTGCGGTAGCGACCATTGCCTCGCTCACCAAGCGGACCCTGGGCCTCACGGTCATCAGGTGACTTGCTCAAGGCCACCCAGCTGCTGAGGTGAGCGGTGGGACCCTGGGCACGAGCCCCATCAGTGCCAGGTCAGGCTGTCGCTTACCGTAATCAGATCCTCCAGGGTCAGCGTCTGGTCCCCGTCCCGCGGGATCTCGACTTCACCCTTGTGGGTCAGTTTGAACGCCGGGAGGCTACACGGCTTCTTCTGTTGCTGCTCAATGATCTCCAGGCCCTGGTGGGGGCCAAGCCGCCCAAACTCAGCCAGGCCAGGAGGTCTCAGGCCCCCAAGATATTCATACTCCTCCCACATGGCCCCTCTTCTGTGGGTCCCCTTCCTCTCCCTTCACAGTTCTGCTTCCACTATCCCCCTTCCCTAACAAGCCCTCTACCCTCAGGCCTACTGCTCCCATATGCCACTCAGCCACCCTCCAAACTCAAGCCCTGCCTCCTCCAGCAAGCCTTCCTGAACTTCACCTCCTCCTACAAGTCAGTTCTGCCTCCCACTGGACCCCAGCTTCTGTCCCGGGAAGAGTACAGTGCAGTCCAAGAGTGCAGGCTCTGGAGCACCAGCTGGGTCGTTACTAGAAACCCTCAAGGCAATCTGGTGCTGGGCAAGCACTTCACTGCTCTGAGCCTCGACTTCTCTGTTTTCTAGGAATTAAATTAAGAGCATTAGGTTAAACAGTGTATGCAGAATGCTCGGCTGGAGCCAAGCTCACAGTAAATGCTGCCTGTCATTCTTATGGCTGATCAATATCATTCTATCTGAAATGTTTCCTGGAAGCCTGGAGGAGGTCTCATCCTCCCTGGCAGGGCTGGCTTCATGGGCGAGGGCTCCATGCTGTTGCACGCGGTGCTGCACTTCATTGGGGTCCCATATGTCATGCGGCCGCCATCTTGAAATTCTTAAGTTGTTGAGCAAAAGGCCACATGCTTTTGTTTTGGACTGCACCCTATAAGTTACGTAGCTGTTCTGCTCCTGGTCCCCCACAGGCTCCTGCACAGAAGCTCAGCCTACAGGGGACAGAGTCACCTAGTGGATTCTAGGTGAATCTAATCAGCCCAGTGTCTTCCAGAACAGGGGCCTCAGCACCCCACTCCACCCCACTGGCCTACTCCCTAGATCAGCCCCCTCTCTTTCATGGGCCACCAGCAAGCATTGTGCAAACATTCCCCAAAGCCGACTCAGTGCCCACACCTTCCAAGTCCCTGAGCAGCCCCCAGGAAGGGAGAGAGACACAGACACATGACTGTGAAGTGTGAGGGCTGTGGGGTCCCTCGCCCAGCCTGAGGCACCAAGAAGACTTCCAGCCTTTTCGAGGGCTTCTGAGGCTGAGATGGAAACAGAGGAACCCCAAGGGGTCTACCCCATCTATGGTGGATGACAATCCTGGATTCCAGACTTCAGACCATCATCCCCAGTACCCTCACCCCTGCCCCCAGCTCCACAGAAAAGCAAGTGGAAGATGACACCTCTCAGGGTGTCACCTCTCTCAAAGCTTTCCACCCCAACCCCTTTCCATTTCTGCCTCTTTGTTTTTTTTTTTTTTGGTGGACAGAGTCTCTTTGACTTTCTCTCTGCTGCCCGCTCTTTCTTTCCACTTCCTCCTTTCTGTTTCTGTCTGTCTCGTGCTCCCCGTATCTCATTCACTGTCCACCTCCTGACTGTCTCTGTCCTGCTACATCCTCTCCCCGTGACCCTCCCACATCACCTACCCTGACTTGACCCAGCGGCTCACCCTTTTCTCCTCCTGGTCCCGCCAGCGGGCCAGCTCTTGGGGGGCCAGCTGGGTTGAGCTCATCTGCACCAGGCCGTGGGGGGTGACATCGCCCTGAAGCACTTTGAGAAACAGGTCCTGCAGGGGCAGGTGGGGGGGCTGCACCACACTGCTCCGGAAGCCCCCACCCCAACATCCCGCCAGGGCTTCCGGCCTCCGAGGGAGGGTGTGGCCTAGCCCAAAGTGCAGCTCACCGGATTGCGGGGGTCACGCAGGTTGAACAGCAGGCTGCGGTACTTGGTCTTGTAGCGGCAGTTGGTGGCTTGTGTCAGGTCGAAGAGGGCTGCCTCAATGTCAGCAGCAATGCCCCCCACCGCCTCCTCACTCAGCACCAGGTCTGGGAGCTCCCGGAGGCTGCGGGAGGGCAAGGGTGGGGCCATGACTCTGAGCCGGTGAGGAGAGTATGGAGCAGGGTCTGGACCGACTGCGCTTTCTATCCTGGGCATTTTCCTATATATACACACATTGATTCTCACCCCAACTTCGTGAGGAAGCAGTGTTATCATTCTGCACTTACAGATGGGGTGAGTGAGGCTCAGAGAACATAAGCGGCTTGCCCAAGGCCACACGATCAGTGGCAAAGCAAGATCTGACTGCTCAGCCCGCGCTCCATCATTGGCCAGTGGAACTGGGATGGAGAAAGCCTGGGGAGAAGGGTAGAGCATCAGTCAGGCAGGGGACAGAGCCCTGGCCCTGAATATAACGCGGACTCTGCCACGGACTTGCTGTGTGGCCTTGGCAAAGTTCTACCCTCTCTGAGCCTTGGTCTCACCGTTGTAAATGAGAGCTCTGGGCTCAGATCTGAGGTGCTCCCAACAAAGGCTCACCGCGTCTGGAAGCATTTGCTGTGGGTGACAAGCGCAAGGACATGAGCAGCAGCAGTGGTTTCATGGGAGAGCATGACCCTGAAGCCAGAGAGACTCGCGTTCAAATGTCAGCTCTCCACCGGCTCGCTGTGTGGGCAAGTGACCTCACGGCTACAAAAGGGGGTTAGTCATACATTCAGAAGCCCTGACAACATGGCACGGCCCTGGGAGGTGAGGACAGCTGTGAGGATATCATGGAAGTCAGGGGAGCGGGGAGCGAGGCCTTACCGACTCCACAGCACCTCCCGCATGGCGTGGACCACAGCGCCCCGTACCCCGATATCCAGGGATAGCTTCTCCTGTTGGGGCTGAAGCTGAGCTGTGGGGAAAGAGAGTCACGAACTCCCGTGGGATTCTTAGGAGCAAGGGGAGGGAGCGACTCGATGCTCAGTCTCAGGGACCTGAGATGTCTGGGATCCAGCCCCAGGCAGCCAGTCCTCTGGTGAAGGACTCAGGTTGATGGGAGCAGGGGCAGGGGTGAGAGGGACGAGTCCTAGCAGGGGCTGGGGCCAGAAGCTGGGCACGAGGCCCCGCCACACCCCAGCAGGTCCCTAAAAGACCAGCTGCTGCTAAGGCCTCCATGGCCCCTCACCTGAGTCCTCCCTCCAGTCGGGTTCAACAGGCTCCTCCTCTTCGGGCTCCCCTGGGCCGCCCTGGAGGGGAGGGGAGAGGAACTAAGGCCACACTCTGGGAGCAGCCTCCCGGCACCAGGGGGCCACTGCTCCCCCAGCCACCTCCCCACCTTCTCCCCAGTGGGCAGGAGAGGCAGCACTCACCCCAGGCCATTCGGCACAGGCCTCCTGAACAGGAGCCCCTTCCTGCACGAGAAAGGGGATATGGAGAAGTGGGGGGGGGGGTCCCTGAGGGGAAAGGAACGACTCCTCAGATGGCAGAAGAAGTCAGAGGCCACCAGAAGCCCATGCTGTCCCTCCTGAGGGTGGGGGCTAGAAGACCTTACCCGCCGGTCGGCCAGGAACAAAGGTCAGTGACTGCCCCCTCTCCAGATGCCCTGGAGGCTCAGCCCCCACCCCTGCTCCCGTCAAGGTCCTGAATTCAGCTGTGCAGGAGAAAGCGCGCACAGGCCCCACTAGCCAGCCAAGTGAGGGTCTCACCTGTCTCTGGCTAGTATGTTCTGTGTGACCACGAGCAAGTCACCCCATGTGTGTGGGAGGCAGTGACATCTCTGTGAAGCAGGGAGAAAAATCTCAGCAGGGAGTAGGGAGCATTGCCTGTGTAAAGAACCTGTTCTGGGGCGCCCGGGGGGCTCAGTCGGTTAAGCGTCTGACTTCAGCTCAGGTCACCATCTCGCGTGTTCGTGAGCTCGAGCCCCACGTCCGGCTCTGTGCTGACAGCTCGGAGCCTGGAGCCTGCTTCGGATCCTCTGTCTCCCTCTCTCTCTGCCCCTAACCTACTCATATTCTGTCTCTCAAAAATAAATAAACGTTAAGAAAAAGAAAAAGAAAAAAGAACCTGTTCTGTACCTGGCATCCAGTGGGGCCTCGGGCCACGGGCCTTTCCTTCCTTCTGGACCTCTGGACAGGTGATACAGAGCTGGCCTCCATCATGTTCTCCAAAACCTCCAGCTTTGGATGCTGTGGCTCCCCTGCCTGGCCACAGCTGATGGCCCCCAGGAGATGGACCACTGCCCCGGATCCAAGCTGCAGGGGAGGAAAAGCACTTCAGAACTGAGCAGCGCAGGCCCTTCGGAGGGCCCGTTTCACACTGTCACTCTCCCCTATGGCACCGTAAGCCAACATGAGGACAGAGAATATGTATGTCCTGGGCCCGATGCCTAGAAAAGGCCTGACACAAAGTAGCATTCAAGAAATGTTTTGGGGAGCCTGGGTGGCGCAGTCGGTTAAGCGTCCGACTTCAGCCAGGTCACGATCTCGCGGTCCGTGAGTTCGAGCCCCGCGTCAGGCTCTGGGCTGATGGCTCAGAGCCTGGAGCCTGTTTCAGATTCTGCGTCTCCCTCTCTCTCTGCCCCTCTCCCGTCCATGCTCTGTCTCTCTCTGTCCCAAAAATAAATAAACGTTGAAAAAAAAAAAAAAGAAATGTTTTGCTGACTGCATGGCCTCTGTCCCAGGAGAGGAGCCTGTCTTCATTCTTATCCTTTCACCTTCCCTCCTCAGCCCCAGCCCTTTGTGAGTATCTCAAGGTGCAAAATGGATTTGGGGCTTCTTATGAGCTGTAGAATCTATCCTGTTCCCCTTTTTACTTTGGCTGCCAGGAAGCTCAGCATTAACTTTGGGTCCAGCAGTTGTACCTTTCCGGGATTGGTAGATAGTAGAGGTTGTCATACCAAGATTTCTCCTTCTCTTTCCCCTTTTCTTTCTTACTTTGGGCTTTTATTCCATTACAAGTATGTTTGATTTCTTCTAATCTATTGCAAACCATGGAGAACTATTGTAAAAGCAGATGTGTCTGAAATCTAATCTTTGAATGAATTATCACGAATGGTCAGGTTCCAAAGCGTGGGGAAACTGGAAGTCTGAGGTTCAGCATCGTCGGGAAAGGGGAGTGCTACAAGGCCCTGGAGGACAGCAGGCCAGGGGGGCTGGGATTGCCTCTAGTGTGGAGGATCCCTCCCACCCCACCGAATGTGAGGAGAGGGAGGAGGAAGAGCAGAAATAAAAAGGAAAAACCTACGTAACACACATGCTTCACCCCATGGGGCATTTTCATTTCCTCCTTGGAGAGAAAGGATGCAGAGATTAGGATTCAGAGGACCAGTGACCCCACTGCAGATAATTCACAAGAAGACACTCACACAAAGGTGTGAAAGATGTTCAGTGTTCACCGGATTAGCAAAAAACAAACAAAAACCCCGAATGAGTACCCTCCAATGTCCATCAAAGGGGGAATGGTTAAGAAACCGTGATACAGCATACTATGGATTCGAAGTGGCCATTACAAAGAGTGAGTCATGGGCGCCTGGATGGCTCAGTCGGTTAAGCATCCGACTTCAGCTCAAATCATGATCTCATGGTTCGTGAGTTCAAGCCTTGCATCATGCTCTCTGCTGTACAGAGCCTGCTTCGGATCCTCGGACCCCCTCTCTTTCTCTGCCCCTCCCCTTGTGCACACGCTCTCTCTCTCTCTCTCTCAAAAATAAACATTAAAGGGGCGCCTGAGTGGCTCGGTTGGTTAAGGGTCCGACTTTGGCTCAGGTCATCATCTCACAGTTCGTGGGTTCGAGCCCAGTGTTGGGCTCTGTGCTGAAGGCTGGGAGCCTGGAGCCTGCTTCGGATTCTGTGTCTCCTTCTCTCTCTCCCCCTCTCCCACTTGCACTGTCTCTCTCTGTCTCTCTCAAAAATAAACAAACATTAAAAAAATTAAAACATACAAAATCAACATTAAAACAAAAGAATGAGTCATAATAAAAACTTCTAGTTTTTCGTCAGAGGCTTACAAAGTAGCTGCCCCTGAAGAAAGCACATCACACATGATCTTATTAAGGTCTCAGATCAACACCATGAGGTATGTACCATTTTCATCCCCGTTTTACAGATGAGGAAAACTGAGGGTCAGAGAGGATACTAAAAGTCCCACGACTACTAAGCAGCAGAGCGAGGGATTAGAGCCTGTGTCTGTCTAACTCAAGCCCAGGCACTGAACTGCTGCGCTATGTGGACAGCACTGACAGATGTGGAAAGATTCGTGGAAAGATGTCAAGGCATAGAATTTTGAGGAAAAAAAATATAGGTTACAGAGCAGTATCTGTTGCATAAGCCCATTTATGTAAATACATATTTATAGACGCATAATGGAGGTTATCTCTGGGGAACGAAATTCCAGAGGGACTTTCGCTTTCTGCTTGTAGACACTTGGGTATTTATGTGACTCAAAATGAGCACGTATTTCTTTTATAACCAGAAACATATTTTTTAAATATAAAAGCAAGTTTAGAACAATGCGTGTAGTGTGCTGCCATTTGCGTTGAAAGCGAAAGAATTTTTAAATTTGTGTTTGCTTGAATCTGCATAAAATATCTCTGGAAGTATCCACAAACCTAAAAACAGAGGCTGCCGGTAGGAAAGGGGCAGGGAGCTGAAAAGGAGACTTTTCACTTTTTTTTTTTTTTTTTTTTTTTTTTAACCATGGGAATGAATCAGCCTTTCAAAAAAGTAAATTAGAAAAAGGGGGAGGGGGGGAAACGGGACATCTGGGAAGGAAAGCAGGAAAGATATTGAGAACAGTCCTCCCTGGCTTAAAACTTTTTGACTGGCCCCTGTCTCAGGGGTCTGTACACCCGCATACTAGGCTTCAGAACAGGCAGCTGAATCCGCAAAGAACCAGCAAAGAACTTTAGATACTGGATTTATCAGACTAGAATACAAAATACATGTAACATGTTTAACAAAAGAAGGAGTCAAATATATGAGTGAAGGGTAAAACAGTATCAAACAATAACCAAGCAGATTTGGTTGGAAACCAAACACAACTTCTGGAAATAAAAACATAATAACCATCAGAATTTAAGACTCAGTATCTAGATGGGGCGCCTGGGTGGCTCAGTCGGTTAAGCGTCTGACTCTTGATTTCAGCTGAGGTCATGATCTCACGGTTCGTGGGTTTGAGCCCCATTGGGGCTTTGTGCTGACAGCCTGGAGCCTGCTTGGGGTTCTCTCTCTCCCTCTCCCTCTGCCCCTGCCTCACTCAAGTGCTCTCTCTCTCTCTCTCTCTCAAAATAAATAAACATTTTTTAAAAACCCAACTCATGGGGCGCCTGGGTGACTGAGTCAGTTAAGTGTCCGACTCTTGGTTTCAGCTCAGGTCATGGTCTCATAGCTTCATGGGTTCGAGCTCTGCATCAGGCTCTGCACTGACACCGTGGAGTCTGCTTGGAATGCTCTCTCTCCCCCTCTCTCTGCCCCTCCCCCACTCGCGCTCTCTCTCAAAGTAAATGCATAAACAAAAAAAATTTTAGGGGCGCTTGGGTGGCTCAGTCGGTTGAGCAT
Source organism: Prionailurus viverrinus (assembly GCF_022837055.1). Classification (NCBI taxonomy): domain Eukaryota; kingdom Metazoa; phylum Chordata; class Mammalia; order Carnivora; family Felidae; genus Prionailurus; species Prionailurus viverrinus. Next base: position 190,444,871 of record NC_062568.1, on the reverse strand, counting down.
CCAACTTCAGCTCAGGTCATGATCCCGCCGTTCGTGTGCTGACAGCTCAGAGCCTGGAGCCTGCTTCAGATTCCGTGTCTTCCTCTCTCTCTGCCCCTCCCCTGCTCACACACACCCACTCTCTCTCTCTCTCTCTCTCTCTCTCTCTCTGAAATAAACATTAAAAAAAAATTGTTTAACCCAAGTCATTAAGCTCACTACAGTAATAGATTAGAGAATAAAAATCGTATGATTATCTCAAAAAATGCCGAAAACGTATTTGGTCAAATGTACTGTCCATTCAGAATAATGAGCAAACCAGCAATAGAAGGGAGCTTCCTTAACTTGATAAAGGGCATGTTATATAAACACATGGCAAACATACTCTGGTGAGATGACCACATTTCCTGGAAAGTCCAGAACAACACAAGGGTCCCTATTAGCATCACTTCTTTCCAACATTACATTTCTTCTTGAAAAGATTTTTATTTTGTAATTTTTTTTTACCATTTTATTTTTAAGGAACCTCTACACCCAACGTGGGGCTCGAACTTACAACCCCGAGATCAAGAGTTACACACTCCACCAACTGAGCCAGCCAGGCACCCCTAAAAAAATTTTTTTAATACATCACAAGTGAAATAATAGATAAATTAGAAAATTAAGAATTTCTCCAGCAATTCTATCTCCCTTCAATCCCACTTTGATTCAACTGCCACTTCTCAGCAGAGTAGACACAGAAGAATTGAAAGCACAGACTTGAACAGATATTTGTTCCTAGCAGCATTATTCACAATAGCTGCAAGGTAGAAACCACCCAAGTGTCCACGGACAGATAAACAGATAAACAAGATGTACTCCAGGCAAGACAACGGAATATTATTCAGCCTTAGGAAGGGATGGAATTCTGATACATGCTTACAGCATGAAGCTTGAAGACATTATGCTAAGTGAAATAAACCAGTCACAAAAGGACAAGTATTGTACAATTCCATTCATATGAGGTACCAACAATAGCCAAATTCATAGAGACGGAAAGTAGAACACTGGTTATCAGGGGCTGGGGGAAGAAGGGAATGGGGAGTCATTACTTAACGGATACAGAATTTCAGTTTGGGAAGATGAAAAAAGTTCCGGGGATGGATGGTGGTACTGACAGCACAACAGTGTGAATGTAACTCAAAGCCACTGCACTGTATACGTAGATATGGTTAAAATGGTACATTTTACTAAAATGAAAAAAATTTTAAATAATGAAGAATTTCTGTCCATCAACAGATACTATAAGGCAAGCAAAATGTGAGAAATATTTTGGAAGGATACAGAACATAGAACTGACAAAAGGATAGTATCCAAAATATATCAAGAACTCCTACCGGTCAAAAAGGGAAAGTTAGGGGCACCTGGGGGGCTCAGTCGGTTGTCGGACTTCGGCTCAGGTCATGATCTCATGGTTTGTGAGTTCGAGCCCCGTGTTGGGCTCTGTGCTCACAGCTCAGAGCCTGGAGCCTGCTTCAGATTCTGTGTGTGTGTGTGTCTCTCTCTCTCTCTCTCTCTGCCCCTCCCCACTTCTGCTGTGTCTCTCTCCGTCTCTCAAAAATAAATTTAAAAAATTAAAAAAAAATTTTTTTATAGACAAAGTATGGAAACAGCCCAAATGTCCATTGATGGATGAATGGATAAAGAAGATGTGTTTGTATTACTCGGCAATCAAAAAGAATGAAATCTTGCCATTTGCAACTACGTGGATGGAACTGGAGGGTATTATGCTAAGTGAAATTAGTCAGTCTGCGAAAGACAAAAATCATATGACTTCACTGATATGAGGACTTTAAGACACAGAACAGATGAACACAAGGGAAGGGAAGCAAAAATAATATAAAAACAGGGAGGGAGACAAAAGAGAACAGACTCATAAATATGGAGAACAAACAGAGGGTTGTGGGAGGGGGGATGGGCTAAATGGGTCAGGGGCATTAAGGAATCTACTCCTGAAATCATTGTTGCACTAGAGGCTAATTAATTTGGATGTAAATTCAAAAAATAAAATTAAAATAAAAAAATAGAACCACAGAGATATAAGTACAGAGATTGTATCAGAGAATAAAAAGAGAAGAGGCAAGGAGAATACATTGGGGGCAAGTGACTTTTACCAGGTTTCTGATGGGAGTTTGGGATGCTATGGTTCGTCTTGATGGAATTATCCAGGGGATCTGTGGCTCTTGGGATCTGTCTGGGCTAGACTTAAAGATTCAGGGGCGATGTATTCTCCCAACTAGAGCACTCGAGTAAAAGTTCTGCCATAATAGAGTTTGACAGAGTTAAGAAGTATAATCCCACCATATGTTACCAAGAAATCTTACTGGACCTCACTGTTCTATCTTTATTCTTCTTTTCCTTCTTCCTTTCATTTTTCCTTTTAACAAATCACTTTGAGGGGCACCCGAGTGACTCAGTCAGTTAAGCGTTTAACTTCAGCTCAGGTCACGATCTCACGGGTTGTGGGTTCAAGCCCCGCGTCGGGCTCTGTGCTGACAGCTTCGGAGCCTGGAGCCTGCTTCGGATTCTCTGTGTGTCTCTCTCTCCCTCCCCTGCTTGTGCTCTCTATCTCAAAAATAAATAAATATTAAAATTTTTTTTTAAAAATTTTTTAAGAAACAAAAAAATTTTTGGCAAAGACTTGAGGAATGCCCAAAATGTATGCAAAGATTCTCCTTAATATAGGGAAATGAAAATAAAAATTGAAACAACATTGAGACACTAGAGCATACTCCCACGGTGGCAAACATTGAAGTCTGATGATATCAGGTGTTGGTGCAGATTTGGAGCCACTGGAATTCATACACTGCTGGTAGGAGTATAAACCGTTTTAACCACTTTAAAAGACATCTGGCATTGTTTAAGGAAAGTTGAAGACGTGTATACCTTATAACCTAGCAATTCCACTCCCAGGAATATTCCACGGAGATACTCTCGCTCGTACGTACCCAGAAACATACACAGAACTGTTCATCATAGCAGCACCAGATGGAAGAGCAAAAAAATTCAAACAACCCAAATGTCCATATGGAGTCAATAAATAAGTCAGAGCAATATTCATGCAATGGGACACTTGCTGCCAACATCTAGGATCTGTATAATCTCGGGGAAATTGCTTAATCTCTCTGTGGTTCAGTTTTCTTATCAGTAAAACAGGGATAATACCAGTTATCTACTTCACAGGGTTGATGCAAGGTTCTTAGAACAGGGCCTGGAACACAGCACGCTGTCTCTGCCAGTGCTGATGTTAAGATTCCCTACGGGTGCCTGGGTGGCTCAGTCGGTTAAGTGTCCGACTTCAGCTCAGGTCACGATCTCGCGGTCCGTGAGTTCGAGCCCCGCGTCGGGCTCTGGGCTGATGGCTCGGAGCCTGAAGCCTGCTTCCGATTCTGTGTCTCCCTCTCTCTCTGCCCCTCCCCCGTTCACGCTCTGTCTCTCTCTGTCTCAAAAATTAAAAAATGTTAAAATAAATAAATAAAGATTCCTTGGCTCATGCCCTGAGAGATCCCTTCCGGGTACTCGACCACACTTAAGCTCTCCACTTCCATTCAAGCAATGTTGTCCTTGCTGATCTCCCCACCTCACTCCTCCCCTCGAGACCCGACCCCATCTACTGCTCCACTCCCGTAACACTCCAAGCTGCCTTCTGCCTGTGCACTTTTGCCCATGCTCTGCCCTCTTCCTGATATGTCCTTCTTACCTTTCTCTGCCTGCTGAACACTTACTTCCATTGCCCAGACCCAACTCAGGCAGCCCGCTCCTCCACCCTACCCTACCTCAAACCCTCCCACCCACCATTCCCCAAGGTAGACTCAATTGCCCTCTGGGTATCTAAGGTCTGCCGGGCCTCAGTCCCTACCTCTGGTTACTTGTTCACCACCCCCCATTGGACCATGAGATCCCTGGAGGAGCCCCCCTGCTTGTTAAACAAATTATAATAAAGTCCCACAAAAATCCAAACCCCATAGCCTGGCTCAGAGCACAGGCTCTGGAATCCCACGGGCCTGGATTCAAATACTGGCTCCACCACTTACTTGCTGTGTGACCTTGACTGAGTCACTTAACTTCTCTGAATCCCGAACAGGAGTATTAACACTCATATTTATTTACTTATTGATATTTACTTATTTTTGTTTTTATTTTTTTAAAGGAAACTGGTTTGGGTTTTTTGTTTGTTTGTTTTGTTTTAAGGTTTACTTATTTTTGTGAGAGAGAGAGAGAGAGAGAGAGAGAGAGAGAGACAGAGCATGAGTAAGGGAGGGGCAGAGACAGAGAGAGACACAGAATCTGAAGCAGGCTCCAGGCTCTGAGCTATCCGCATAGAGCCTGACGCAGGTCTCGAACCCACAAACTGCAAGATGGTGCCCTGAGCCAAAGTCAGACACTCAGCCGACTGAGCCACCCAGGCGCCCCTTAACACTAACTTTTAATGCTGCTGGGAGGATTAAATATGAGATGGTAACGTCATGTGAAGTTCCTGGTATGCACGCTCTCACTGGTAAGCACCCAGTAAAAAAAGAGCTGTTCTTAGGTTACCACCTGCTAGAAAGACAGGCTCCTCTCGCACACATCCCGACACTTGGAAGCTGCAGACAGCGCACCTGAGCCTGGACACCTGGGTGGGGCCAGAGGTACCTCCCCGGCTCTGGCGAGCAGAGCAGGGGGGCCCTGGCAAAGCTGCCCTCCCCACATCACCTGCTATTCCATCGGCAAAGCGGCTCCAGACCTCACTGGCCAGGAGCTCAGGACAGAGCCCCTGTATTTCACACCAGAAGAACACAACACAGCCAGCCTCTCATACCTGATTCCCATTTCATAGAGGAAGCCGCTATGACTCAGAGAACAGACACCTCCCATCGCAAGTGACCCTGTAGTGCGAAGCAGAGGCTAATCTCGAACCCACCTGTCAGCCCCCAGCTCGAGCCAGGCTGCCTCCTAGCAGAAGGTGCTGGGTCACTGCAAGGGTCCCAGACCGGCTGGACTCTCTGCCCACGCTTGCCCGCACCCCACGCAGCCCTGACCTCAGCCACCCATCCGTCCCTGTCACAGCCCCCTCTCAATTCTTGGCCTGAAGCTGGGAACCAGTTGCCATAGCAACGGGTTGTTTGGGAAGCTGTCCGGCTGAGTCAAGGATGGGGCCCGGAGGGGGAGGCAGCTGTGGGCTGCTTCCAGTCAAGGCAGGTGGGCACCTGGCGCCACCACAGAGCTCAAGCAAGCCCCTCAAAACGCTTCAGGCCCCGGAATCCTAATTCTGGGCATCTGGCCCAAATAAATCACCTGAAACGGGGAGAAACCAGATGCACAGGGACGTTCTCCCCAGCGTGGCTTAGAACAGCACAGCACTGTATATGTCAATGATAGGTAACATTTTGGAGTGTTTGCCTTGTACCAGGCACTGTGCTAAATGCCAAACACGTGTCACCTCATTTGCTCCTCACCGCCACCCTATCAGGTAAGTACTTTTAACACCCCCCCTTTTGCGGATGAGGAAATAATGCTCAGAGAGGTGAAGCCACTTGCCTAGGTCGTTCGGGCAGTGGCAAAGCCAGGACGGAGCGCCAGCCTGTCAGCATCCAGGCTTCGTACTCTTAACTACACGACGGCAGTCGGAAATGAGAAAAGGAAGTCCCAGCCCATCCTCTGGTCACACCAGCGCCTGTGGCTGTGACAAATATGTCTGCAGCCTGCTAGGATACAGGGCTCAGGGAACGCACAGATTCGACAGAACAATACGTACCGACTTGGAAAGATCTCCAAACGCTACAATGCTTGAAAAATAAACAAAGTACAAATCCCAGAACAATGAAGCATAGTATGAGCTTATTTATATGTGTGTAATAGATAGATGTAGATGTTCATAAAAGGACAGTGGGGGGGGGGGGGGACTCCAACCGTTAACAGCGATTATCTCCAGATGAAAGGCAGTGAGGCCTGAAAGCATTCAAAGGGACTTCCTCTTTCTGTGTTAACAAATTAATTGTGAAAAAAAAATTTCTTTCTTTAAGTAAGCTCTACACCCAACGTGGGGCTTGGACTCACGACCCCAAGATCAAGAGTCGCCTGCTCTACCAACCGAGCCAACGAGACAGCCCCACTGTGAACATTTTTTTAAATACCAAAAAAGCCGAGTTATACATCGGACATGTGATCCCGTTTCTAGGTAAAGAAAAGATATGTATGCACAGGAAAAAGACGAGACGAAGGACATCGCAAAAAGTTGGCATCGTGGTTTTTTTTTTCCTTATCTTCTATGATAAACACATGCGTTTTTTTTTATTAAAAATTGTTTTTGAGCGATGTTTACAAAAACAAGGTAATAGCATTCTAGTGCAATTGTAATACCAAATAGTGGTATATCACACAGCAGCTCATGTGTTCCTATCCCAGTTTTCCTAATTTGCTGTTTGGCCCTGAACTAGTCATTTCACCTCTCTGAGCCTCAGTGTCCACATCAATAAAATGGGTATACATCAACAGCCCCTACCTCATAGCGTTGTTAACAAGATAAAGTGCTTAAAAAAAAAAAAAAAGACGACGACGACAAAGTGCTTACCAGCACATGGTAAGCAGGCCAGATATCATGATGCCAACAGGGAAGCTGCACAAACAGGCAGTATGGTGAGCTCTCAGGGTTTATACACTGGCTATGTCAATTACCAGAGGTGTGATCTTGGGCCAGTTACCTTACCTCTCTAGGCATCATGGGAATATTAAATCAAAAGTACCTACAACACATAATACATATTCAATGAATGTGATAAAACTTCCACTATGTAAGAAATATACACCAAGGGGCGCCTGGGTGGCGCAGTCGGTTAAGCGTCCGACTTCAGCCAGATCACGATCTCGCGGTCCGTGAGTTTGAGCCCCGCGTCAGGCTCTGGGCTGATGGCTCAGAGCCTGGAGCCTGTTTCCGATTCTGTGTCTCCCTCTCTCTCTGCCCCTCCCCCGTTCATGCTCTGTCTCTCTCTGTCCCAAAAATAAATAAAAAACGTTGAAAAAAATAAATAAATAAATATACACCAAAACCAGGAGCGTCACCTTCTGCCTTTGGTGTAGAAACATGTTAGCTATGATTATTAATAAAATAACGATTATTCTAATTAAAGAGCAATGGAGAGAGAAGCAGTGAATACGGGGGGAAATGGCTGGGCATCGACTCTCTCACTGTGGGAGATTGGAGGAGTTTGTTAACTGCCCCGAGCCTCAGTTTCCCCATCTGGAAACATGTAGTTAATGCCCATCTTTTAGGGTTATTGTTAACACTAAAACAAACGCAAATTTAACATACATTAAGTAATTTACTTTGTGCCTTACGCTGTGCTAGGCGCATTATTTTCCACCATCATCTCACGTAATTCTTAGAACAACCCCTATTAAATTGGAACTACTGGGGCACCTGGGTGGCTCAGTCGGTTGAGCATCCGACTTCAACCCAGGTCATGATCTCCTGGTCTGTGAGTTCGAGCCCCGTGTCAGGCCCTGTGCTGACAGCTCAGAGCCTGGAGCCTGCTTCCGATTCTGTGTCTCCCCCTCTCTCTGCCCCTCCACCACTCATGCTCTGTCTGTCTCTCTCAAAAACTAAACATAAAAAAAAATACATTTAATTAGAACTACTATCCCCTTTTTACAGATGAGGAATCTTCAGCTAAAAAATATTCCAACACTACTCAGCTAAGAAGTGGACAGAGGCAAGATTTAAACCCAAGACTCACCAACTCCAAAAGATGTCAGCAAATGTAGTTCATCTTCTCTTTCCTGACACGGTGGGTCTCAGTTTACTCATATATAAAATGGGCGTGAAGGATAATGTCCATTAAGAACCTCTGTAGCTTACCTCTATTAAACTCCGCCGCCAAGCACGGTGCGTTAAGACTGGCCAAGCCCTTCCTATCCCAACCTCACAGACTCAACTTACCAGTTTGGGGAAGCTTCCTGGGCTGGATTCCTCTGGCTGGTCCCAGCTGGAGTTGTCTGTGCCCTGGTGCTGGGCATGGGGCACTGGGCCCCTCCTCAACCTCCTAGCACACTTGGACCTTCTCTGCCCCACGGATGGACCTGAGCGAGCTTTGCTGGCTGCAGGCTCCAGGGAGCTGGCGGGGGCGTCGGCGGGAGCAGGGAGTCCTCGCCCCAGCCTCCCTCTGGACTCTGGCTGAGCCTTGACATCTAGCTCCTCCTGGTTGTGCGAGACAGCAGGCCCGTCATCACAGCTGGCCCCGACTATGTGCTCAGCTTCTTGCCACTCTGTGAAAGCCTTTCCAGGCACTTCCAGGCACAGCACAGAGCTCTGTGGAGGATCCCGGGCAGCTGGCCCGAGGGACAATCCTCCCTCCAGCAGTGGGACCCCGACAGGGTCGGAGGGGCCCACTGGCTGGGCCCCATTCCCCGCAGTGGGCAAATGCTCAAACTTCTCAGTCCCCGAGACACATCCCACACAACTGCCACCTGGATCTCCAGGCCCAGACCCAGTGTCCTTGGGAGAGAGAGGACTGTAAAGGTCTCCCAGGGACTCCCAGTCAGCACCTGGTGGGGGGCCTCCCACACACTGGGGGTTGTCCCCACCAGGGGACCACAAGAAGCCCCCCTCCCCACCCTCTGAGTGGGCCTCACACTTCCTGCTTTCCTTTCTTGCCCCCACAGGGGCTGGGCCTGGTGAGGACGGCAGGCTCCTTTTGGGGGGCTCCTCTTTGCTGAGGGTGGGGCTTCTCTCATCATGCCCTGCAGAACTCCCACCTCCTCTGGCCTCCCCTGGCCGGGGGCAGCTTGTCTCCTCCAGCCCCGCCAGCCTCTCCCTGCCAACCAAAGCTCTCTCTGGGAGACCCACAGACGTGCCATGAGGATTTCCGGGCCGACTTTCAGCTAAGATGTCGTGCAGAGAAACCTGGAGCCTCTTGGAGGCCCGAGTCCTCCCCTGAGCAGGCACTACAGGCAGCTGGAAGTGGAGCCCAGGGACAGGCAACAAACCCTGCCTTTGTCTCATGGCTCGCAGCTCCAGGACCATCAAGTGGGCCTCCGCCTCCAGGCTGGCCCCAGGAGCACCCCCAGCCTGGGAGCCGGCACCTCGATGGGTCCTTCCCCTCAGGACCCTTTTCCTGCTGCCAGCCCAGACATGGGCCCCAGAGTTCACCCCTGGCACGGGTGGCCTGGGGCCTGACATGGAGCTGGCTTCTTCCACATCCTCCTGGAAAAGCCCACGGCTGTTGAGACTGACGGCAGGGTCCTCTGTGCTGGAGCCCTCTGCAGCCCCCTCCTGAGACATGTCTGTCCACCTACAGGGGCCCAAAGCAGAACGCAGGCCCTGTGAAGAGACAGAGGAGACCCCATCATGCAGTGTCTGGCCGCCAGCCCATTCAGGACACCAGGCCAGGGGGAACCTGGGGGACAGCCTCCCCTCCAGGTGGAGACCCCGGGGGCCCTGCCGACTCTGAGGCCTGGCGGCCACAGGGAGACAGCACCCAGTGATATAAGCACCCCAGCAGGGCCTGGAGCCCCAGGTGAGGGAGGGGAGGCCCGCCATCAAACCGGGTTGAGCGACAGCGACGCTGCAGGGCTTCCCATCTCCGAGAGTTCACGCTTTTGCTTAACGGGGCTGGAGTAATAAAAGCGCCATTTCTTAATCACCTACTACGTGCCTAATTTCATTTCATGCCGGCAGCCACAGGTGAGGAAACTGAGACACGGGGACGTTTAGCGACTCACCGAAGGTCAGGACACGCAGATAGGGGAGGAAGAGCGGGACTTCTCCCCCCCCCCACCCAAAGCCCAGCTCTAAACCACTGGGCAATGAGCAGTGAGTGGGAATAACTCCCTTCCCACCGATCCCGTTCCAGTAGGTACGACTTCCAGATTCCCAGGCCTGACCTGGACGGTCCCCCACGGCCCAACGCGTCCAGAAGCTTTCACCTGGGCTCCGCGAGCTTCCCCCTCCCCGGCTTCCACCCCCGGACTGGGCAGGAGCTGGGGTCACGTGAGGCGGGGAGCCCCGGGAGAGGGAGGGAGGCGGGGCCTCTGAAGACGCGCCGTAGACGCCACCCCAGGCGTGCTGGCGTCCTGGCACCGGCAGGGGGCGCGCTCTCCCTCTCGAGGGCTTCCCGGTGGAGGCGCCAATCCCTTGGGCTCCTGGGCGGCGACGGGTGGGCGCCAGAACCAGAGATCAGAATCGAAGGACCTTGAATCTGACAGTTTAAACTTGGTCCTAGGGCCATGGGGAGTTACCGAAAGTTCCTGAAGCCTGAGGGAAGTCAGAGTCACATTTCTGCCTAATTCTTTGTTATTTTAATCATCTCAAATGTAAAAATATAATTCATACAGGTGAAAATGCACCTCCAAGCCCAACTGAAAGGTTAGAAATAAAAAGCTTAAACGTCCTCTCACATCCCGACTCTTGGGAGCCACCTTCCTTTCTTGTACTATATTTGTTGTCGTTTTAGTTTTTTATTTATGCGACTTTCGTAACCGTGAATAATATTCTCCTACTCTGTTGCTAGGCTTATTCATGTTAATGGTATCTATTGGACTGGGGCACCTGGGTGGCTCAGTTGGCTGAGCGTCCAACCTCAGCCCTAGTCATGATCTCCTGGGTCACAAGTTCGAGCCCAGCGTTGGGCTCTGTGCTGATAGCTCAGAGACTGAAGCCTGCTTCTGATTCTGTCTCCCTCTGTCCCTCCCCTGCTCACGCTCTCTTTCTCTCTCAAAAATAAGTTTTAAAAAACATTAAAAAAAAAAAAGTATCTATTCACTCCCTGCTGTGGTGATTGTATTACCTGTGTTCCTTTCTCCCCCCGCCCAGCCAGTTTTTCTTTTTTGTATTTATTTTGTTCTTGTTTCTATCGAACGCTATCACGGCTTTGAATAATAGTCTTAAATGTCCATCTCTCCCTTAGTTTGATCGCTTGACTCTCTGTGTGAAATGAATAGCGCCCCCTCCCGGCTGCTGCCCTTCCCCCAGCGTCTCACCTTTTGCTTTTGCTTTAAGGTTTGTAGCACGTCCGCCCCAGCCTGTAAAGATAATTCAGTTTGCCATACTTTGCCTGTAGATTGATTCTTAACATTAAAACCATATGACATTTATGACATTACAGCTATGTAAATATTTTCACTGAGGACCTAGGGATTTGATAGACATCACCGAGAGGGAAATGGAATCGGCCAGCCCTAAACCTGCACCACGTGAGGCCAGGAGAAGCTTTTGGGTCAGTGGAATACTCCAGTGCAGTTAGAGTGAGCGCGTTAGGTCTCTATATCAACATGGCTGTATCTCAGACACATAATGTTGAATTTAAAAATCAAGATAATGTTAATAGGAAGGAAACTGAGTGCCAGGCGTACGAGAACTCTCTGTACTAATCTTCAATTTTTTTTCTATACATCTAAAACTCATAAAAAATAAGGTCTACTATTTTTAGACCTTAAATAAGGGACACCTGGGTGGCTCAGGCTCGATTGGACGTGGGACTTCGGCTCAGGTCATGATCTCACTGTTCATGGGTTCGAGCCGGCGTCGGGGCTCTGTGCCGACAGCTCAGAGCCTGGAGCCTGCTTCAGATTCTGTGTCTTCCTCTCTCTCTGCCCCTCCCCCGTTCGTGCTCTGTCTCTCAAAAATGAATGAACATTAAAATTGAAAAAAAATTAAAATGTCAAAAATAAGGTCTACTACAAAAAATAAAAGAAAAGAAAAAAAGAATGTGTCGTGTGATCCATACCGAAAACTGTCATGATCTGGCTGTTAGAGTCACAGACGATGTAGGAGTTGAGACTGGATGTCACTAATTACATCCGACTACCACTCAAAAAGAAATGATTTTTAAGTGAAAAGACCTCCCACTATGGAATGCTCCAGTCCTGACAGTAGAGACTTGACCTTGAAACAATGTAAAGTGTCGATTTAATGGTGTGAGCTTTCCTTGCCTCTTTCTTTACTATGTCAGCTTTTACCTCATGTTTTTCAAATCCACAGTGATCTATAACTTGAAACTATAGAAATCAGTATTCAGGGCAGAAAACAGAAACCACTCTTGGTATCTGAAGCATAAGGAGGCGTTGGGTGTTTACCAGGTGGCTGGAGGGGTGGCAGGAGTGCACTCTGGGCTGGGCTCAGGGACACCACCGCTAGAGCTGGCTAAAAACACAGCATGGTGGTGGCGAGCCAAGACTGGGACAGAGCACGGCAGCTGCTGCCACGGCCCCCCAACATTCGCAACACTGGAGGCCAGACATGGACACGGAAAAACCCAGCGGCTCTCCCACTGAGCTTGTGAGCAGTAATGACCCAAGGAAGACGACAGTGGCCTCTGCCTGTCATCTGCCTTCCGGATCTTGCACGGTGGCAACCAGTGCTGGAAACTAATCCACACTTGGAGCACTTAGCTGTAAGGGATTCTGGGAAATAATTGTCAGCTTTCCTTCCTCTGCAGGATAAGAAGGCACACCGGCAGGTGGGAACAGATGCAGAGTGAATCAGTCCACTTTGTCCTCCACTGTATTTTTAATTATTTTTCACCTACTTGATCTGCTTCTAAGCAGCTACTAAGCACCTGCTTGATCTGTTTTTAAATCTCACGCTATTATCATGGACTTGTAGATTTCTCCTCTACTTCAGTGAGTTCCTGCTTTATATATCGCAAACGCTTAATTAGGTATGTACACGTTCATTTATTTTTACATCTTTTTGGTAGGTTAGGATTTTCATCCGTGCCAAATGTTCTTTCTTGTGATCGGTGTTCTGTTGCTTTAATTCGTTTACTAGTTCGTTCATCTATTAGAAGTAATAAATTCTTTATTATCATAATTATTCATTTACTGTTTGCTTATATTTATTAGTACCTTGCTTCTTTGTGGTCACTATTTGCTTGGTATAATCTTTCTATCCTTTTCTTTTTCTTTTTTTAAGTTTTTTGAATTTACATCCAAGTTAGTTAGCATATAGTGCAATAATGATTTCAGGAGTAGTATAACACCCAGTGTTCGTCCCAACAAGTGTCCTCCCTAATGCCCGTTGCCCATTTAGCCCATCCCCCCCACCCAACACCCCTCTGGCAACCCTCAGTTTGTTCTCTGTATTTAAGAGTCTCTTATGTCTTATCCCCTTCCCTGTTTTTATATTATTTTTGCTTCCCTTCCCTTATGTTCATCTGTCTTGTATCTTAAATTCTCTATCCTTTTATTTTCAACCTGTATGCGGTTTAGCTTTTCACCACACCTCTTGTGCATGACATAGCTAGTCTTTAGAATTCCAATCAGAGCGTCTCTGTCTTTCATCGATGTGTTTAATCTAATCATATTCTTGGGATTACTAATATAGTTGGTCTTATTTCTGCCGCTGCTTTCTACACTTATAACAAATTCTCTGCTTCCTTTGTATTCCTCTTCGTCTTATTTAGGATTTTATTTTATTTATTTTTAACGTTTATTTATTTTTGAGAAAGAGAGAGACAGAGTGTGAGCAGGGGAGGGGCAGAGAGAGAGGAAGACAGAATCGGAAGCAGGCTCCAGGCTCTGAGCTGTCAGCACAGAGCCTGACGCGGGGCTCGAACCCACAGACCACGAGATCATGACCTGAGCCAAAGTCGGACACTTAACTGACTGAGCCACCCCAGGCGCCCTAGGATTTATCAAATCACATTTACCCCTTTTATTTTCCTCAAAAGAAAAAAAACGTCCTATTTCTAATCTTCAACAGTGACCCTTAAACTTATAACGTGTATACTTTAGTTTCTTCCAGTCCAGTTTGCTAGGCCTCTGCCAGAGCCCTGCCGGGACACCCCTAGATGTGGCTGCACCTCTAAGACCTGGTTGTTGCTGAAGTTACTAGATTTCCCGTGCCCCTGGGCTCCCAGCAGCTCAGGCCACGTCCAGGCCATGTCCTCATTCCCATCCTGCCAGGTTGTGGACAGACAGCCAGGAATGGACCCGAGCTGTGGCTACTGCAGGCAAGCACGCTCGTGTTTATGAAAAGCAGAACTTTTTCAAGGCTGCCAGGGGCCCCTGGCACCCTGACCAAGGCTGCTGATGGACACACATCAGATCGATGTGACTTATCGCTGTTGATGTTGACTCCGATCATCTGGCTGGGTCATGTTTGCCAGGTTTCTCCTCTGAAAAGGCCACTCTGCCCCCCAACTGTACTCTTAGGAAGGAAGTCACTGTGTGCAGCCCACGCTCAAGCAGTGGGGAGCTGGGCACCATTTCCCTGAGGGTGGAATTTCTATATAAATTATTTGGGATTCCGCATGGGAGATTTGTCTCCTCGCAATCATTTATTTATATCATTTATTCAATCATTTATTTATATCAGTATGGACTCATGGATATTTATTTTATACTTGGGTTACAACCCAATGCTGCCTTTTTTTTTTTTTTTTTTTTTTTTTAAGGAGAGAGAGAGCACGAGTGGGGAGAGAAGCAGAGGGAGAGAGAGAATCCCAAGCAGGCTCCACCCTCAACACACAGTCTGACACAGGGCTTGATCCTATGACCCTGGGATCGTGACCTGAGCCAAAAATCAAAAGTCGGACACTCAACCGCCTGAGCAACCCAGGTGCCCCCAGTGCTGCTTTATGTATTTTGTTGGTCAAACTGTTCCAGCTGTGGCCACTGGGAGTTCTTCTAGTTGGGTCCTGTGTCTCTTAACATTTTGACATATCTCTATTATTGTGTGTGGCGGGCAGGGGGTGGAGGGAGGTATATTTCCCACCTCTTTGGAGACTTTGCAACCCTACTGATGTCAGATGTCAGATGTAGCTGGGACCCAGACTGACCCCCTCCTTCACTCACCCCTGCCGCTTGCCATAGGGCCTTCGAACCCTGAGCCCTGGCTGCACCTCTGATTGTGCCACTGGACACACTGAACTTGAGACCCTGCCTTTTCTTCCTTCTCCTAGCCACTGCCCTGAGAAACAATGCCCTCTCCCTTGGCTGAGTCTTTCTGCCAGTTCCGGCCCCAGAAAAGCTTTGTAACCTTAGTAACATAAATGCTATCCTCAATGTGTGAGAATAAACTTATTTAAAGGACAAAATAAAACAAAAAAAAATCTTCGTCTCTGTTATCTTTGAAACCTACCTTATCGTCTCTGTTCCTGAGACTTCAGATAAATGTCCTTTTGCCTGAGACTGTTACGGTTTCACACCCTCCTCTCTGGCCAGTGTAGCACCAAGGTCTCTGGAGATTCCAATCCTAGTGGCCCTGAGCAGTCACTTGACCTCACAAAACCTCTGTTTCCTCTTCTGTAAAAGAGGGATAATGAAAGCCTTCCAATGGCCACCACTGTGTTTATTAGGTGATAACTTAGGAAAAGCACCTACTATGGGGCCTAACACACATAGCAGGTATTCAGCAAATGGCAGCTATTGTCACTACCGGCAGTGAGAATAGCCATTTGTCTCCCTCTCCCACGTCTCTTTCTCAAGTCCACCCCCTGCTCTGAAGCTCAGACATGACAAAGCCACTCTTCCACTCACGATCCCTCCAGGATCCAGAATATCGAAACTTCCCGGGATTGAAGATCTTACGGAATCTTGCCCTGCTCCAAGACTGGCCTCGTCTTCCTTCTCTGCCCAAATCCCACCAGACTGTTCACTGTGCCCTGAACAGGCCTCACTTTATACCTCCTTGCCTTTGCCTATGCTATTCCTTCTGCCCACAAGGCTCTTCCAGCCTTTCTCCCTCTGGAGACGCTCAGGTCGGGTTTCTGTTCTCAGTGACAGAAACCAACCAACCAATTGGGGCTTGTGGCTCCTTCCTGCCTCACAACACCTCCTGGTACCGTGATTGCTGCTGCCGCCTCTGCCCCCCACCCCCAGGGTGGGCAAACAGGGGCCTGTTTTATTGGACCGAGTGGTAAGGAGGAAAGCACGTGGGCTCAGAATCCCACAAACCTGGGTCTGACCTGCATTTGGATCCTGGCTCTGCAGTTTATCAGCTGCGTGGCCTCAAGCAAGTCCCCTAACCTCTTTGCGCCTTACTTTCCTTATTTATAAAATGATCATAATAGTAGTTATTCCATAGGAATGTTGTAAGATTTAAGTAGATAATCCATGTTAAGCACTTTGCATAATGCCCAGCACACAGAAAGCGCTTAATAAATGGTCCCGTTCTCTCATCTTATTAATATCAGGCAGCCAGGAGTCGCCTGCTCTGCCAGGCTCCATTTATTGATGGATTCAAGGCTAAAAATAGAGCTGCAGCTTTGGGGAGTAGGGCCTTCCAGAGCCAGGAATTGATGCCCTTGCTACTGCGGATGGGGAAGGAGCCTGCTTCTCCCTCCAGGGGCTCTCAGAGGAATATACATCTTGATGCCTTTCTCCCATTGATTCCAGGGCAGGCATGCAGAGGTCAGCCCAGCCCAGGCTGATGAGCTCTCCTAGCAGGGGGCTCTGTGATCCAACAGGCCGGCTTCTAACTCCAGCCCTGCCTTTGACTGGCTCTGTGACCTTGGGCAAGCAATGTTCCCTCTCTGAGGGTCATGATTCCTCTGTAGCCCGGAAAATAGACAATGGTAATAACAGAACTTGGAAGAACCAACAGCTTCCATGCACAGAGGCCCTGGGACTCTGCCTCATGATGTCCCCGCACCCCGGGCCTCGGTTTTCCTGTCTCTGAAATAGACACAGTAGCCCTCACCTTAGAAGGCTGTTGTGAGTACCTAGAGAGGTCACGGACAGCAGTCACTGACAGGAGGAACACCGGATGGGAACCAGAGTTATCTAATGGCCCAACATCTCCCTGTCACAGGGTACGGAGAGCAAAGACGGAAATTTATTTCAGCTGTGTGTAGCTATTGATCCACCAGCCTTGGAAAATGCAAAGAAATGCATCCAACAGAAAAACACCTCTCACCTTGCGCTGCTAACAGACTGGCCCTGCCAGTGCACAAAGCACTTCCGTGCCACTCACTTCCCCTGCCATCAGTTCAGTGCTCTTGGCGAGTCGTTTTGTCTCCCAGGACAAGACACTGATTTAATTAAAGCAGAGCCTGAATTGTGGGCAGGACCCCCATTTTCCCTTCTGCAGCTAATCTTAACGGTGACGTCAGAGGGCGTAAATCTGGCTTCCGGGGACACTGAACCAGCCTCCTTCACATAGATATGCAGGGCCTGGAGGGCCCACAACCCCAAGGCCACACACCCTGGATTGTTTCTTTCCTTCTTCCTTCCTGAGACAGGTGCAGTCAGGCTTTAGCCCCTTGCTTATTTCTGACCACGAGATGGGTACATAATTGTATGACAATACCATTAATCTGGGGCGCCTGGCTGGCTCAGTAGGAAGAGCAGGCGACTCTTGACCTCAGGGTTGTGAGTTCGAGCCCCACACTGGGTGTAGAGATTACATAGAAATAAAATCTTTTAAAAAATAAAAAGCAGACTAAAAATAAAAATACACAATCCCATCCCAGTACGTATCATCTCACAGTCCTCACAGAGGAGGACAGTACAGTACTCCCTACAAGAGATCAAGAGCCTTTGGCCAGGGCACCAGGTACAAAGGCTCTCATCCCAGTCTCCTATAATCTGTGCACCTGACAAAGAGGGAGGAGGTCTTAGTTTCCTCAGTGTGTATATTTACTTCTTTGCACATTCACAGTATTCTTGCTTGCACACAGCAGAGTCCATTCTGGCCAGTTTAAGTAGAAAGGGAATTTACTCAGGGATGTTAGCTTATCGGATGGTGAAGAAACAGACTCTAGATGCAGTTTTCAGGAGCGTGTCCAAGAAGCGCACAACCGATGTGGGAGCTGCTGCTGTCGTCACTGACTCCAGAGCCATACCGCCTTGGCCACCCCCCAGGCTAGCATGCAGCTGGCCCCACACAGAGCTCACTGCCCCCCCCCACGCCCCACCATTGGTATCTCAGATCGATCGGTGAGTGCGATTGGAGGGAAGTAGGTCACATGCCTGCACCTTCGCTTCAAGAGAGGCAGGCTTCTGCTTTGGGAAGGAGGAACTCAAGATATCCGGAATAATCAAAATGTAGAAAGAAATTTTAAAGGTCATTGGGCGAAGAGCAAATATTCAGTACAGCTTCTTTTTTGTCTATTTCCCCCACCTGGAACGTACACTCCATGGGGCAGATGTCTTGAATGTCTCGTTCTCGTTCACCTCTCTGTCCCCAGCACCTTACATGGAGCCTGTGGGGAATGGACAGACAAATAAAATGTGGGTCAGGAAAGAACCACCTGTACCTTGAGGCTATCGGCCAACTTGCAGTCTCTCAGGCGGCTGTAGCTCCATGCCTGGGGGAAATCTTCTCCTTCTTAAACCATACGATTCATGGATTCAGCAGGCTGCAATGGGATGCCCATTCCTTCACAGCCTCTTGCCTGATGGTGAAATTGTCTTCACCTTTCATGTCTCAGTTTTGACTCCCCTCTTCCTGGAGGCTTTCCTCGATGTGCAACTCCATCACTTATCACTGCCATGGTCAACCACCATCACCACTTTGCCCCAGGGAACGGGTTTGGTATGGAGGTTACAGTCTAAAAGGCTGACTTCAAATGCTGGCTTAGGCTCTCACTAGGTGTCAGAGCTTGAATAAGTCATGTTCGCCTTCTGAGAATTGTTCTCCTCATCTGTGAAGATCCTGAGGATCACTCTCCTTGTCTAAGTCACAGAGTTGTTGTGAGGTTTAAGCGAGATATTGTATGCAAGCTCTTCCACCCGGGGGCTGGGTGCAAGAGAGCTAGCTCGGTTTGCCTTTCCGGCTGCTGCCTTTGCAATCTTTATTATTCTAGCACTTACTGAGGCAACGCTATGGTTGTTTTCATGTCTGCACCCCCAACTTACCTGGAAATCAGGAACTGGGGTGTCCATTACTCCCCCGCTCCCTATCTCCCCATGTACCTGTCCTATGGACGGGGTGCTCACACAGGGCTTGCTGTATAAACAATTAGCTAAGTCAAAGAAATTACAAATGCAGAGACTTATAGACAAAACACCGAAATTCCATATATTAGAAAAATAACTATAATTTAAATGTCACCCAGGAGTGGGGAAAATGGCAAGTGGTTAACGTCTACCTTATGTAAGGGTTTCATACACACCGATGAAAAATGCCTGAGTTGCTAAGAGATACATCTGGACAAAGGTCACAAGCAAGTAATTCGAGCAAGGAAATAGAAGCAGTAAGTAAACATGGAAGAATATGCAACCTTCAACAGGAAATAGGAAATAAAAGTGAGATGCAAATGAAAACAACGATAATATGGAATATGTATTTCAATAGGAAATTGTGACACTGCAAAATGTCCAGTAGCAGAAGGGTCACATAAATAATGATACATTGATTCAATGGCATGATGTTCCGCCATTAAATAATTACAAGAACATGGACACAAGTGCTTATAATATAGTAAGTCTACAAGCAGACTGCAAAATTAGATTTAAAGCGTGATCACAAGGGTGCAAGATATTCATCTTGACTTGATGAAAACCTGGCAGAAAATACTAGAAAATGAAAACAGTCCCCTTGATAAAAAAAAAAAAGAGAGAGAGAGAGAGAGAATGCCCGCCATACACCAGACACTATGCCAAGGGCTTATTTCTACTAAACAAGAGTACAGAAAAGAGATAGAAGACCTCACAGAAACAAAAGAAAACAATCGAAGGAAATACAACAAGCTGTCAGGATTCAGGAAAATGGTATCGCAGAAATAAAAGTCAATGTGAAAGTAGCACCGAAGAAAACAGACTCTTCTGAAATACGACTAGGGACAGAGTGGTTAGAAATGAGGAATGTGAGGGGTGCCTTGGTGGCTCAGTCGGTTGAGCGTCCGACGTCGGCTCAGGTCATGATCTCGTGGTTCACGAGTTCGAGCCCTGCATCGGGCTCTGTGCTGACAGCTCGGAGCCTGGAGCCTGCTTCGGATTCTGTGTCTCCTTTCTCCCTCTCTCTCTCCCCCTCCCCTGCTCACACACACACACTCTCACTCTCAAAAATAATAAACATTAAGAAAAAACTTAAAAAAAAAAAGAAATGAGGAGTGTGAGAAAGACAAAATGGAAAGATTTTTCTTAAGCTTAAATGATGAGAGAACATGACAGAGACCATATACACATAACAGAAAAAATTAAAAACAAAAAAAACCAGCATCAAACAAATATCCTAAGATAGAAGAAAATGTTTTTTAAAAAAAGGAGACAGTGAAAAGTTAATGAGACCCAGGAAAATGGATTCATAATGATCAATACCAAGTATGTCCTAATAAGGGTATTAGATCTCAAAGTTATAAATAATAATAATAATCCTTTGGGCAACTTGACAAAAGGCAACTAGTCACTTACAAGTGGGGGCATATCAGGCTGGCCTCTGACTTCTTCATGGCAGCATCCAGCATTAGAACTCAATAGAGCACCACCTACAAAGTCAGCAAGGAAAGAAAGTGTGACTCAAGAATTTTATTTTGAGCCAAACTGCTGATCAAGTATAAAGCAGAAGACAACATTTTTGAACATGTGTGGGAGTTTGGAGGCTGAAGCAAAAGCACAGTCTGGATTTATTGGAAGAACAGGACTTTTTTTTTTTTTTTTCTCCTTTTGGTGACCTAAAGGCTTAGTCATAGTTTCATTTATCTGTTTATTCAACAGACACTTACAGACCCTCGTATGTGTTGGGACCTGTGTCCCAGACTATAAACGAATCTTGCATCAAGGGCGAGAGAGGGTGGAAGGAAAGTTTCCTTGAAGAGGTGAGTTGGCCTTTGAAAGATAAGTGGGAGTACATAAAGGAAAGGGTATTCCAGGCAAGGAGAAGAGCCGGCAGGAATGAGGAACGGAACAGATATTCTGAGACAGACTTTAAGATCTCATCAAAACTGCGTTCTGGAATGTCCAGACGTCTGGAATGGGATCAGTGGGTAAATCCTAAAGACTCAGGATTGGGAAAGAGTAAGAGGCCTTGAATGCTGGGCTTTTCAAAGGCTTAAACTTCATCCCACAGGGACTGTGGACTCTTGGAATGGTTGAAGCATGAAAACCACTGTTTAGTCGCAGAAGAAGAAGATCAGAGGTTCCACGAGGATTCAGATTTCACTATTCCCACAGCTGCTTAAGCTAGCATTCATACTTGATGATACACATTCGAGCCATTCCCTTGAAAGTCAGGAACAAAGCAAGGTTGCCCACTAACACCACTTTTGCTCACTGTCGCATTGGAAGTTCTGACCGGCACAGAAAGACACAAAAAAGAAATTAAAAGGGTAAGGATTACTGTACTGTATCTAAATACCCTTCATCGCTGAGTCAAGGAGTGTGCTTGTATATTTCCTTCCTTCTGCATCTTTATGTTTTTCCTGGAGTTTTAAGTGGTCTTTCCTTCGCTCTCACACTATTTGCCTTTATTACTGAGGGCAGAATCTTTCCAACAACTTGGTAAGGTCGGTTTTCTTATCCCCATTCTATCGATGGAGAAGGAGGCTGTGAGGAGTTGACGAATACCACACAGCACATAGCACACAGCACACAGTGGAGATGGGACTCTTATCTGTCTGGGCTGGATGACCCTGTCAGCCCTAGGCTGGCCCTATACGAAGAGACACAGTACGTGTCTGGGAGACGGTGGTGTAGTGAGGGTATGTCTCCATTATTTGAACTTCACCAAGTTCAGAAAGGGGAGGACAGTGTAGAAAATCCCAAGAGGCATCTAATTAATGAAAAGTCTATGAAATGATGCTCAGAGGGCTAGTCACTTTTGTCAATATTCAACTCCCCAAAGAGGCTAAGCAACCTGCCCCCTGCAGCAGGACTTTTGCACGTTCCACCCAACATCCAAGCATATTCCAGATACACCTCTTGTGTCTGGCTCTTCCTCACCCTTCAGGTCACCCCATTCTTTCCCCTCCTCAGAAAGCACCCACGCACACACCAGATACTCTTCATCTCTACTTCCCCGGATTGCTCAAGGTTTTTGTTACCAAGTCAGGCTCCTTCCTCCCTGAGTGAGGATGCTTCTTGAAGGCTCCCTCAGGCCTGGGGTGCCCATCCCACCAGATCATCAGATTACCCCATTCCTACCGAGGTCACCATCCCTAGTACCTGTAGAATGAAGGAAAATAAAGCACTTGAGGGGAGGCACGTGGGTGGTTTAGTCGGTTGAGGGTCCAACTCTTAATTTTGGCTTGGGTCGTGGTCCCAGGTTCGTGGGATTGAGCCTCCCATCCAGCTCTGCGGTGAGCATGGAGCCTGCTTAAGATTCTCTGTCTCTCCCTCTGCCTCTCTCCCCTTCTCTCACTCTCTAAAATAAAATAAAAGAGAATAAAATAAAATAAAATAAAATAAAATGCACCTGGAATATTCCGTATTATTTTGCACCTGGAAGCAGAGGACTTCCTTTTGAGCTCAAGTGAGAACCCCTCAGCGGCTCCCTCATCTTCTAAGCCCCCACACCTAATCATCTACTTAGTACATTTCTTGAGCACTTCTCATGTGCCAGGCCTGGGCCAAGCACCGGGTATACAGCCCAGATAGGTCACTCACTACACGAAGGCCCCCCAGCTGACAGACAAGTGGGGCCAAGATCCAGCCCGGGGACCAGCCACCAGACTGTGGGCTCACAAAGCTGTGTCTGCTCAACAGGGTGCCTTTTCCTACTTCCTTCAAAAGCAATGGATGTACCTGAAGCAGCCCTGCACGTCACCGAGTTAGATCGATATGATGCCCGCCCACGTGCAGTTACGGTTCAGGGGTGGGGGACAGACAGATAATTAAACTAAATATGTAGTTAGAATTCACTCCTATTTTGCTGGTGAGGACACCGGGTTCCTGAGAAGCAAAGTCAGTGGCCCAAGGCCACTCCACTAGTGAATGACAGAGAAGGGTTCAAACGCCTGGCTCCTGGCTCCAGAGCCACAATCTGCCCAGCAGGATGAAAGAGGCATTTGGGATACATCGGCATTCATGGGGAGCATCAGCCCTAACCTTTATCATCTCAGCTTCTCCCTCTTCCTGACCACACAGGTGATAAAACTGGCTTTCCCTGATCCTGAAGGGCCCTCCTCTTGACCTTGCCAGCCTTTTCGGCTCGGCTCACTTGGATACACCTGCTCCCTATTGCAGAGGGTTGTAATGAAAAGACATTTTTTACTTCCTGACTCATGTGTCTTTCGGACCTAGTCATTCGTCCCAGGGGCTGGGCTGGGGACAGACCTGAGTGACAGCCCCTGTGCTCTACTCATGATTCCGTTCACAGCGGCAACTAAAGCCATAATATAGCTAGGAATAAGCCGATATGAATAAAATTATAAAACTTTACTGAAGGACATAAAAAAAAAAAAAAGATCTGAATAAATGGAGAGCCACACCATGTTCACGGATGGAAGAGCTCGGGGTTATAAAGATGTCCGTTCTCCCCAAAGTAATCTATAAATTGAACGCAATTTCAATCAAAATATCAAAGGTACCTTGTATGGAATTTGACAATCTGATTCTTGAGTCTAACAGGAAGAAAAAATACACAAGAATAGAATATCCAAAAAAAATTTTTTTTAGAATTTTTTATTGTAGTAAAATCTACATAACATGAAATTTACCATTTTAACCGTTTGTAAGTATACAGCTCAGTGGCATTGAGTACACTCAGAGCTGCGCCCCCAACACCACCATCCATCTCCACGACTCTTTCATCTTCCCAAACTGAAACTCTGTCCCCATTAACACTAACTCCCTGGGGCACCTGCGTGGCTCAGTCGGTTGAGCGTCCAACTTCCGCTCAGGTCACGGGTCTCATGGTTCGTGAGTTCGAGCCCCGCGTCGGGCTCTGTGCTGACGGCTGGGAGCCTGGAACCTGCTTCGGATTCTGTGTGTGTCTCTCTCTCTGCCCCTCCCCCTCATGCCCACGCGTGTTCTCTCTCTCTGTCTCTCAAAAATAAATAAACATTTAAAAAGCAAACCAAAACCCCACTAACTCCGCATTCGCTCTTTCTCCACAGGAAAAACTAATTTTAATGAATAAAAATGAGGGGGGACTATCAAGCCTGAAATAAAAATACTTATAAAACAAGAGTTTTATTTCTTTATTTCCTTCCTTCTCTCCTTCATTTATTTCTTTATTTCCTTCCTTCTCTCCTTCGTTATCTATGTATCCATCTATCTATATTATGTGTAGCATTTCAAATCCGCGAAGAAAATATAGGCGATTTAATTAATGGCACTAGGACAAATGACTCCGATTTGAAAGATGGAAAATTTGAACTCCGCCTTACACCAGACACACATACAAAGTACCTTTGATTTCAAGAGCTGAATGTAAAAAAACAAAACCCCATAAAAGCTTTAGAAGACATGTAGGAAAGGTGGAAAGATTTGACTACGTTTCGCTTCAGAATGACAGAGACTGCATGAGCCAAGTTAAAAGACAAGTAACAGACCCGGGGAAACAAATCCGCCATAGACAGGCAGGAATGCAGCTAGTACATATCTCAAAATAACAATTTTGCTTTTATTTTTTCGACTTCCTCATGTCAATCAAAGGTTCCACTCTACCCCCAGGAGAATTAGTGCTTTCATAGCAGGAACATAAAGAAAGAGAAACAGCCTGCGTTCAGATGTCATTGTTTTTGAACTTCCCAGATCATCAGAAACCACACTTTGGAAGGCAGAGGCTTTCATTTGCAAGAGGCTGCTTTTGCCAAAGAAAAGTGCTTTCGAAAATCAAAAAAGGTAGATCCTGAAGGAAGCTGAAGATAGAGTTTATACCTTAGCTATAGATTGAAAGAGGACAGAAAAGACCCAGACCATGTGCCGCCTGGGGAAGTCAGTGGGGTCACTGGGATGGGAGAAAGGAAGGGAGTGGGATCGGACAGGGCCTCGGAAGAGGTCAAGGGGGACTGAGATGAAGGAACCAGACCTGTGGGGCCACAAGGAGGGGAAAACAGTCAGTGCCCAGAGACCGCTAAGCCCTCCGTCATTACTAACAGGGAGCTTTGTCAGGGGGCTGGGCCTTCACCGACAGATCCTCTGTGGTCACTTAGGTGGGTGCCCCAGGCCACTTTGGCCACTGGGCTCTTCACTGTCCAGCCAGGGCCTTCACTAACAGTTGTCTGGAGTGCTCAAAAGGAGCGATGCCCAGCCCTGTCCTGAGACTTTGCTGAGGAGCTCCATCCACACTCACCCCTATCAATGTCACCCTTTTCTAAATGGCCTAGGACTCTTATCAGCCTCCTAAACCAGAGGGTGGGATCTTTGACACCCATAGAAGAGGCGGTACTATGGAAGTGCAGACCCCTTGCAACCTGTACTTGCTAGAACGAGATAACGGTAAAATCTGCTTTGGCTAAACAGATCCACAAGACATAAAGAACTCTTATAAATCAATAAAAAAATAGACCGATAATGCAATACAAAAAATGGGCAAAGAATATGAAAAATAAAATGCACAGAAGACATACAAACCTCTAACAAAGTGTATGAAAAGAAAAATACGGGGTTGGTTTTTTTTTTTAAGTTTATTTATTTATTTTGAGAGAGAGAGCATGGGGAGAGGAGCAAAGAGAGAGAATCCCACACAGCCTCCGGGCTGGCAGCTGGGAGCCCAGCTCGGGGCTTGAACTCAGCAACTGTGAGATCACAGCCGAAATCAAGAGTGGGACGCTTCACTCACTGAGCCAACCAGGCGCCCCTCGGTAGAAATGTTAAATATGCACACCTTTAAGCCCAGCAATCCTCCTTCAACCAAAATGTCCCTCCAGGCAATGAGAGAATCTTGGGTAAAGGGTGTCTGCCCAACAGGAGTGCAGTAGGGTTGTTTCCCAACATTGCGGTTAGAGTGAAAAATTGGGTAATAGACTGGGAGTGCAGCTGGGGGGGTGCTGCCTTTTAGGGAAGGCGGACATGATAGGCTTGACTGACGATCCATGGGGACTTGGGAGAAGACATTCTAGGCACCAGGAATAGCTGATGTGAAGGCCCCCAAGCTGCATCGGCAGGAAAGGGAAGCTGCCATTGTGGCTGGAGCAGAGAGATGGGCAGACGGGAGAGGTCTCTTGAAGGAGGGCACACCGGGCACCCGTGGGAGGTGGCATGGGTAGGCAGGTCATGTAGGGCCTTGTAGGCCGCTGTAAAGGTGCTCTGATACTTGCTCTGAGGTTGGAAATCACTGGAGGGATTTGTCATTAAGATAAAAAAAAGAGCGGAATATAAGCTCAAAGTATAGCTTGAGAGGTTTAAAAACTCATTTTAAAATTACTAAAAGGAGGGGCGCCTGGGTGGCTCAGTCGGTTGAGCATCGGACTCTTGATTCGGGGCTCAGGTCGGGATCTCACGGTTGGTGGGGTTGAGCCCGGATGGGGCTTTGCGCTGACAGCACAGAGCCTGCTTGGGATTTTGTCTCCTTCTCTCTCTGCCCCCTCCACAGCCTCCCTTCCCCACCCCCACTCTCTATCTCTGTCTCAAAAATAAATAAATAAACATTAAAAACAAAACTGAAAGGAAATAACCAAAATTGACCACAGCTGCTGCTGAGTTAGAGTGACAGGGTTATTCTTTTTTTTTTCCCCCTCTCCAACTTTTAATGTCTCCTTATAGCATGTTTGTAAGAAAAAACCTTTTTCTAAGAGCTGTTTTTGTAAACCGGCTCTCGATGGGGAAACTACGAAGGAGGAGGAAGGACACAGAGAGCTGTGAAAGGTTGGCGGTGTTTCCAGGCCAAGATAGAGGCGGACCTGGAGGGAAGGGGGGGGGGGGGGGGCGCTGAGGCTGAAGCGGGAGGGAGACAGGCCCGGGAAGGAGAGAGGGGACACTGAGGCAGATGGAGGGAGGAGAGGTGGCCGCCAGGATGGCCCCCCAGCCACCTCCCCGCCAGGCCCTTCCCCCCCCCCTCCCCCTCCCCGCGCCTGACCGAGGCAGCTGAGCCTGAGCCGCATTCCAGCATCTCAGGAAGGCCCACGGCTGCCTGGACCGGATGGTCCTCAGCAGGGAAACAACATGATGGAACTTGAGCACCCGCGGGGGCCCACGTCTGGGAGGGGGACCGGCCCAACACAAACCCGCAGAGAAGCACGGCTGGGGCTGCCCGGCGCTTTCACGCCACACTCACGCATCGCACAGCATGTCTGTTACAGCCTGCACGCACAAATTCCCGCGCCTGCCTGCCGCGGGCTTGAGGTGGGGGGGGTGCCGGGGGCACCCCGGAGGGCAGCAGCCGCACCGCCAGCAGGAATTCTTTGGGAGCCCCTGTAGGAATCCCCCAAAACGCCTTCGGGGACTGGGGTTGCCCCTCCCACTTCCCCTCGCCCCCTCCCCCAACTCGAAGCAGCTGGGGAGACAGTTCGGTGCCCTTCCCCCTCCCCGCAGCAAAGGTTGCCCGCGTTTAGCTGGGTAAAGCCGCTCAGCCCTCCAGCTGGGAACAATTTAGACATGCAGGAAGCTGATGCCCGTGGGGCAACCCTTAACGGGGGAGGGGAGGGGAGGGGAGGGGGGCTGGAATCTCGGAAAAACACCTCGGCTGTCAGGCCCCAAGTGGAACAATTCCGAGGCCACGGCTCGTGGGTCCTCAGAGCGGCCCAGACGGAGCCCGGTTGCCCACAGGGGTAACCAACTCCGAGACCATCCTTGTGAAAGAAATCGTTTGTCCTGGAGAAGGTTCCCCCCCCCCCCCATTCTGGGTTTCTCTAGGTACTCCATTATTTACCTTGTTCCTCGTTACCCCTGATTTTCTAGAAATAGAAGTCGGCCCTAAGTTCAACTCTTCTGGCATGGCACCACCGCGGGGGGGTCTTGGTGCTTCACCAAATCCTCTTGGCTAATCCTGATAGCCACCTCCAGACAATCCCAGACCAATGCCCTTTTGAGGCTTGCACCCTGAGGGCGTTCTCTGGTCTGGAGAGTGGCTGGGGAGCTCCTGCCCCAGGAGCAGTCTGTGACCAGTGCCCGGTGGGAGCTGGTGGCTCCAGCCTCCTTGCCTCTGAAACGGGGGTTCCTGACACCTGTTTTGCAGTCTTTCAGGGGATCCCCAAAGGACCTGGGCCCCCTGGTGTGTGAGTGGTGGCCCCCCGCTCATCCATTCACTGTTCAGCGGTTTTCTTCTTTCCCTGCCTCGGTTCTCCACTCTCTTAAAGGTACTTTCTGGGATCATCTCTCAAGTGAACCGCTGGCACCCAAATCTTTTTCCTAGGGTGTGCTTTTGAGAGAATCCAAACTATGGCAGCCACTTCACGGGTGAGGCTGTGCACGTCATATGACATCACATCAGGAGACACACAGCAATTGCAAAGATGGACCTGTGGGCTCAGGCAGGCACAACCTGATTCCCTCCGTTATAAAATTCCCCATCAACTTTTCATATAATAGTTTCATCCATCGGTGATTATTGCCTAAATCCATTATTTTATTAGTGATTGTAAAAAAAAAAAAAGGTAATTTTCTAATCCTATCAATCCCTCTATATTTATTAGTTGGAATTTTTTTTATAAGAAACTATCATTCATAAACGACAGCTTGTAGGTTGAGATGAAATAGAAGAATGACAGGAGAAGGGCCTGATTCTCTCCTTGTCACTGCTAATTCTCAGGATGAGAACTGGCCTGGTTACCGCCAATGGTGTTTAATAATATTTGGGTGATTTGAAGCTTTCTCTCTCTTTCTCGGAATGTCAATATGGACAGATGATTGTTTATATATTCAGTGTGATCCCATTACTCTGTGACAGTGTCCTTGCTTGCTGGCCCATCAAGATGCCCCAGACTTGTCTTGTCTATTTCCTGCCCCAGCTCTGGAATCAGCTGCCTTTCCAAGGAGCCCTGGTGGTTGGAAAACACAATCCGGGCACTAGGCATGCTCACTGATGGTGGATGATCACTGCTTCCAAATTTTTCAGTGGACAGAGCTGGAAAATACATACTTTTGAGCAGAAAAATAGAAGGATTATGGGAGTCCCTGGGTGGCTCTCTCGGTTAAGCATCCAGCTTCAGCTCAGGTCATGATCTCACAGGTCATGGGTTTGAATCTCCCATCGGGCTCTGTGCTGACAGCTCAGAGCCTGGAGCCTGCTTCGGATTCTGTGTCTCCCCCTCTCTCTGCCCCTCCCTGCTCATGCTCTCTCTCCCTCTCTCAAAAATAAATAAACATTAAAAAAAAAAACAAGATTATGAGTTCCTGATAATATTTCCAATTCAAATGTACCATTTCAGGGTTTTTAGTTAACTTCTTTGGTTTTATCCTCGTATCTCGTACTCTGAAGATCTCAGATTCTAGTATTAACACAATTACTTATTTGCATTATGCAATGATTTATATAAAATAGTTACAAAAACGCCAATATTTGTACTAACAGTAAGACTTCCAAATGAAGTTTTAAAATTTCTTTGCAGCTCTTTTTATCCTTAGAAAATATTTTTTTAAGCATGTACCATTGATATATTGTGTTGTAAAGCCACTTCAGGTAATTATTTTCATTGAGTGGTTATATCACCAACTTAATATACAGTTAAGGTCCTTCATTTCAGATTGTTTTTCAAATTTTAGACATTGCCTTTATTTCTCTTTTCCTTTTGATTTAATATTATTTTTGAATGTGTGAAATATTAATCTGATTCCAAAGCCAAAACCATATAACAATATGTGTTTAGAAAATTTCGCTTCCATCACTGTCCTGCCACCATGTTCTTTCCTCCCTCAGCAATCATTTTTATTGTTGTTGGGTGGTGGGTTGTTTGTTTTTGTTTCGCTTTTTGGTTTATTCTTCCAGTGTCTCTTTTTGCAAATATAAACAATTTGTATACATATTTATACCCCTTCCTATCCCATTGTTACACAAAAGATACTCAGTTCCACACCTTGCATTTTTCACTTAGCAGCATATCCTGGAGATCATTCCACTGTAGTGCATTTTCCACATTTCTTTTTACAGCTGGATGGCACCCTTTGGTTCCTTGGTGTGAATGTACCACAGCTTATTCAGCCAGTCTCCCTAATGATAGACATTTGGATTGTTTCCAATCTTTTGTTATCTCAAATAATGCCACAACGAATAACCTTGTGCATTAATCATTTTAACCTTTTTTCCAGGGTATCATTAGGCTGGAGTCCTGGAAGTGGAAACGTTGGGCCAAAGGGGAAATGCATAAGTCATCAGGGATTTTTTTTTTTCTTTAGGTATTGCCAAGGTCACCGCCCAAAGAGTTGTACTATTTCGCATTCTCCCTGATAACTATTTTTCAGTCATTCATTCAATAAGAAGATATTGAAACAGTGATAAAGATCAATACAGTCCCTGAGCTCAGGAGCTTCTGGACTGGTAAGGAACAAGAAGGAACAGATCATCACACAAAGAATCGTTCTAATGTATATCAGAAGTATCAACTCTGTAAGAGTTTACAGCTAAAAGCCCTAACCTGATTGGGAGGGTCAGGAAGCCTTCCCTGAGGAATAACATCTAAGCTGAAAATGGATGAACAAGTAGGAATTTGCCAGGAAGAGTGGGTGGAGGAAAATACCTGAGAACAGAGGAAATAAAAATAGAAATCACAATGATCAAACTAGGGAAAATTTGTATCACAATCTATGGAGTCCAGTAATCTTCATTCACAAGATAATTTATCATTTAAAATTACGTAGTTAAAAAAAATGCTGGGGTGCCTGAGTGGCTCAGTTGATTAAACGTCCCGCTCTTGATTTTGGCTCAGGTCATGATCTCACAGTTCTTGGGACCACGCCCTGAGCCGCACTGACAGCATGGAACCTGCTTAGGATTTTCCCTCTTTGCCCCTCCCCTACTCCCCTCCCCCCCCCCAATAAATAAACATTTTTAAATTTTTTTATTAAAAAAATTTTTTAAATGTTTATTTATTTTTGAAAGAGAGAGAGATAGAGTGTAAGCAGGGGAGGGACAGAGAGAGAGGGAGACACAGAATCCGCAGCAGGCTCCAGGCTCTGAGCTGTCAGCATGGAGCCCGACGCGGGGCTCGAACTCACGCACTTCGAGATCATGACCTGAACCGAAGCTG
This sequence comes from Prionailurus viverrinus, assembly GCF_022837055.1. Lineage (NCBI taxonomy): Eukaryota > Metazoa > Chordata > Mammalia > Carnivora > Felidae > Prionailurus > Prionailurus viverrinus. Next base: position 190,413,927 of record NC_062568.1, on the reverse strand, counting down.
GATGCTTAACCAACTGAGCCACCCAGGTGCCCCAATAAATATTTTCTTTAAATGCTGAAAAAGGGGTGGCTGGGTGGCTCAGTCTGACTCTAATTTCAGCTTAGGTCATGGTCTCCTCGTTCTTGGATTCGAGCCCCACGTCAGGCTCTGCGCTCACAGCAGAGAGCCTGCTTGGGATTCTCTCTCTCCTTCTCTCTCTCTGCCCCTCCCCCACTCATGCACGTGCACTCTCTTTTAAAATAAATATTTTTTTAAAATTAAAATAAGGGGCACCTGGGTGGCTCAGTCGTTTAAGCGTCCGACTTTGGCTCAGGTCATGATCCCGCGGTCCGTGAGTTCGAGCCCCGCGTCGGGCTCTGTGCTGACCGCTCAGAGCCTGGAGCCTGTTTCAGATTCTGTGTCTCCCTCTCTCTCTGACCCTCCCCGGTTCATGCTCTGTCTCTCCCTGTCTCAAAAATAAATGAACGTTAAAAACAAAAAAATTAAAAATAAATAAATAAATAAAATAAATATATTTTTTAATTAAAATAAAAAAGGCTGAAAAGGAATGAACTCAATGTGTATGCAGCTTAAGACCTAGAAAAAGGACAAAATAAAGAAAAGTAAAAGAAAATTAATAAAAAGAAGGCAAATTCATGAAATAGAAAAGAAATAAAACGCATCGAAGGGAGCGAATTAAAACTGGCTCTTTGCAAATATTTTGTAAAGTCCAAAATCACTAGCGAGCCTAATTAAGAAAAACAGGTGTGGCACTTTTAGATACAGATACAGATCGTGAGAAAGGAGATTTAACTGTAGGTGCAGATGGGGCTAAAGGAATTGAATGAGATTATGACAGCAAATCCACGGGAGGATGACACTCTATCAAAAATAGAAATTACCAAAATTGACTCAAGAAGTAGAGAAGCTGCGCAGACTAATAAACAAAGAAAAGATTTAAAGGGCTATTAAAGAGCGACCAGTGAAACAAGGCATAGGTCCCTCTCCCTCCCTCTCAACTTTCTACCTTTATTTGTATGTTGGCCCCACACCCTCATGTTACACGGTGTCTTTGTGACCAATGAGAGACCCACTGGCAATTTCACTGACAGCCTATACCTCATCCCCTTGTGACACCAGAAAGAGTACCAGCCATGCTGTGAAGTATAATAGTGACAATAATAACAGTAATAAAACCTCCTGTCTGATCGCCCAGCTTGAACTACAGCATCGATCAATCACAGGACTGGCTTGTGAATCACGACCCCACCCCCCATGGCTGTGGTGTTGGGACGCCATGACAGCTCCACCCAGCTCACACGGGCCTGGGGGGTGGAGTTCCCAAGAAGCCATAAGCCAGTGGAGGACCACAGTCCACTGTAGCAGTCTAGCACTTTCAGACAATGAAACAGGAAGCAACCAAGTAGAGCATGCAATAGATCGGAGACTAGCGTAACGAATGGTGACCTCGAGTCAGACAAAGCCACGTGATGTGGCTAAAATTTAACTAGGTGCTACCCCAGATAGTATTCACTCCACAGTTAACATCTGTGGGGCACCAGCCTTGCTCCAGACACTGCTCTACGAATCAGTAAAGAACAAAAGAGACAGAGTATCTGAGAACACCTGTCCTCGTGGAGCTTGGGTTCTGTCCTTCGAGCTGGGTGACCCTAAAACACGACGGAATTTAAGAGCCTATCCGGCTCAAAAGTCTTTACTGTAAAATGGAGAAACATGTTTACATATCTTAAGAGATAAAGAAATGCAAAATCCATCCCCCCCTTGGGTGGGAGTGCAGCCTTCTCTGAGGAAAGAGAATTAGATAATATGAGTAACTGGAACTCAGAGCATAGCCTACAGGTTCTAGGTTACAGAGAGGCAGTCTAGAAGAGTGATTAAGCACATGCATTCTCAGTCCAAATCCCAGTTTCACCACTCACTGGCGAGGTGACCCGAGACAAGTTCCTTATCTTCCCTGTGCCTCAGCCTCCTCATCTGTCGGATGGAAATGAAAATTGTATTGGGGCACCTGGGTGGCTCAGTAGGTTAAGCATCTGACTCTTGGTTTTGGCTCAGGTCGTGATCTCACGGCTGGTGAGTTCGAGCCCCGAGATGGGCTCTGTGCTGACAGGGCAGAGCCTGCTTGGGATTCTCTCTCTCTCTCTCTCTCTCTCTCTCTCTCTCTCTCCCTTTCTCTGCCCCTCTCTGCTCGCTCTCTCTCTCTCTCTCTCTCAAAATAAACAGACTTTAGGGGCGCCTGGGTGGCTCAGTCGGTTAAGCATCCAACTTCAACTCAGGTCATGATCGTGCAGTTTTTGAGTTTGAGCCTTGCACTGGTGGTGCAGAGACTGCTTGGGATTCTCTCTCTCTCTCCCTCTCTCTCTCTGTCCCTTCCTCACTTGTGCTTTCTCTCACTCTCAGAATAAATAAATAAACTTAAAATTTTTTAAATAAATAAATAAACTTTTAAAAAAATTGTACTTTTCTAATGTGACTGCTCATATAAAAAAATATTTAATGGGGGGGCCTACCAAATGCCAGGCATTATTGTAGGCATTTAGGAGAGAGACGTCAGGGAATAAAACCAAAGTCCTGGCCTCTAGCAGGAGAGATAAACAATAAACACAATAGGTAAGTAAATGATACGTCTTTTCTCCAGAGATGGTTAAGTGCTGTGGGAATAAAAAGCAGAGTAGGGGGAAGGGAACAGAGGAGGGGGGGGGGGCGGTGGCTGGCTGCCATATTGGTAGGGTGGTTGGAGTTGGCCTCCTAGAAATGGTGAGATTCAAGTGAGGACCTGAAGGAGGTGAAAGAGTGAGGGGGAGCAGGTATCTGGGGAAAGAGCTTTCCAGGCCCAGGGAGTAACTGCTATAAGGAACTTGCATGGGATGTTGGGGGAACTGGAGGCCAGCGTGGCTGGAGCTGACGAGGAGGGAAAGGAGTAGGACAAGGAATCAGATCGCAAGGCCCTGGAGGCCACGGCAAGGATTTTGGCTTTTATTCTCAATGAAATGGGAGTCATTGAAGGTTTTGAGCAGCACAGAGACAAGATCTGATCCACTTTTTAAAAAGTTCCTTCTTGGGGCTCCTGGGTGGCTCAGTCGGTTAAGTGTCCGACTCTTGATTTCGGCTCAGGTCATGATCTCACGGTTCGTGAGCTGGACCAGGCTCTTTGCTGACAGCATTGAGCCTGCTTGGGATTCTCTCTCCCTCTGTCTCTGCCCCTCCCTGGCTCTCTCTCTCTCTCTCTCTCTCTCAAAACAAATAAATAAGCTTAAAAAAAAAATAAAAGGATCTTTTTGGATACTATGCTGAGAGTAGATGTAAATGGACAAGGCAGAAGGGACATCAGTTAGGAAGCTACCGTAATAATCCAAGTAAGACTCAGACAAGGGTGATAGCCGCTGAGGTGGTAACAAAGGCCAAATTCTGGATGCAGCTTTACGGCAGAGCCAACGGAATTTTGCACTTGGAATATGAGATGTAAGACAGAGAAAAACCCACAGATTTTGGTCTGAGCACCTGGAAGGATGCTCATCAACTGAGGTGCAGACTTGGTGAGCAGGTGATTCAACCCCCCGGTGAGCAGACTTGGGGGTGGGTGGAAGATCGGGGATTCCGCTGTGAATATGTTTGACTTGAGATGTCTACGCAACATGCCAATGGAGATGTCGAGCAGGTGGTTGGATACGTGAGCATGGAATTGAAAAGAGAGTTTCGGACTGATGATGTAAACTTGGGAAGGAGGGGCGCACAGATAAGTGTATAAAGACCACGGGATGGGACGAGAGCGGAGCACCGAGGGGGTGAGGGGGCATAGGGAGGAGACAAGCAGCATGTCCAACATGAAGAGAGAAGACAGAAGAGCAGAGAGAAGAACCACAGAGCAGTCAGAGGTGGGATGGCAGGGAGTTAGGAGGAAACCCCAGAAGGAATTACATCCTGGCCCCGGACATGGTTTCTCCAGGAAGAGAGAGTCATTAGCGGTCAGGCACTGCTGATGGTCAGGTAAGATGAACCAAGGTGACTTAGTGGGCGTGCTGGGGGTGGAGGGGGGCAGGGGAGAGGGACAACAATGCCTTTGAGGAGTTTTGCGGCAAAGGTGAGCTTTTTAAAAAAATACACTTACTTATTTACTTATTTTTGAGAGAGAGGGAGATCGCGAGTGAGGGAGGGACAGAGACAGAGAGAGAGGGGGAGAGAGAGAGAACCCCAAGCAGGCTCCACACTGTCAGTGCAGAGCCTGACTCGGGGCTTGAACTCACGAACCATGAGATCATGTGTGACCCGAGCCAAAATCAAGAGCTGGACGTTTAACTGACTGAGTCACCCAGGTGCCCCAAGGTGAGCCTTTTTTTTTAACGGGCTGATAGCTAGCAAGGAAAATCTAGCAAAAAAAAAAAAAAAAAAAAAGTAGGAGAGACCACGTGTTTGCTGTGTAACAGGTCACTGGCTGAGATAGGGAGGTGTTGGGAGGTTGAGAAGTGGGCAGCATGTAGAAAATAGTCACTTAAAAACATGTGAGCTTGAAGGGTCTCATGGCATACAGTGTGGCTGCCAGGCAGCCCTCAGGGCTCACTTGAAGTTTGTGGTCAAGAGTTGGGACAATTAAATAAGCTAATACATAATATCTGAAAAGCACTTAGAACAGAGTCTGGCATATAGAAAATGCTCTCTTAGTGTTAGCTATTCTTATTTTAAATTAAGTACAGAAAGGCCCAAGAGAATCAAAACTTCAGCATTAGAAATGTTGTGATAAGAAGTCTGGGGCGCCTGGGTGGCTCAGGCATTTTAGCGTCTGACTCTTGATTTGGGCTCAGGTCACGATCTCATGGTTTGTGAGATTGAGGCCTGTGTCCGGGCTCTGTGCTGACGGCATGGAGGCTGCTTGGAATTCCTGCTCTCCCTCCCTTCCTCTGTCCTTCCCCTTCTCGTACTCTGTCTCTCTCCCCCTCCTTCTCAAAATAAATAAATAAGCTTAAAAAAAAAGAAGTCTCCTAATATTTGGTATTGTATGTAGTTGTAATATTTAAGAGCATTTGGTCGATTAGAATGACTACTGTGTGACTCCAATTTCAATGTGCAATTGAAAAAAAATTAAATGAAGTAATTAAAAAAATATTATTTTAATGTAAAAGAGGGGACACCTGGGTGGCTCAGTCAGTTAAGCATCCAACACCGGCAAAGGTCATGATCTCACAGCTCGAGGGTCCAAGCCCCCCATCAGGCTCTGCACTGACAGTGCGAACCTGCTTCAGATTCTCTGTCTCCCTCTCTCTCTCTGCCCCTCCCCCATGCACACTCATTCTCTCTCTCTCCCAAAAATAAATAAATAAACATTAAAAAAAAAAAAAGATTCTCTCTCTCTCCCTCTGACCCCTCCCCCTCTCTCAAAAACATAAATTTAAAAAAATGTGCAATTGAGACTTCTGCTTGCAAGTTGAAATCTTACTAAAGTAATGCATAATATTGGAACATCTAAGTGAGTTTTGGGCTCACTGTATTTATTAATTTCCTATATTGATAGGAATTATGTTGTACTTAGCAAGATTCTGTTTAAGTGAGAAAATCTAAATACTTAACAAGAAATCAAATATATTTAAATGTATTCGTGCAGGTTTACAATGTGAAGGTGTTTCACTGAGTTTGGAAATAGGACCAAACATTTAAAGTCTCCTTAAAAATTACTCCGAAGATGCATTAGGCTTATAAATAGAACAACAAGATTTGTAAGTTGAACATAAAAGCCTAAGAAGAACTAAGGTTTTGGGATTTGTAATTTTAATAAATTGACTCCATTTTTAAAACCAAAAATAAACCTTAATAGTCTTCTCTGCAGACAGAAAGAATCCTCAAGGGCACCAAAGGACAGAACCAAAGAACTCCAGGGACAGCTGCTTCTTGTGGGAGAAGCAATCAGAACCCAGAACAAGCTATGTTGCTGGGAGGGGCATGTTGGGGGCTGGGCGCCGGGAGTGGGCACAGTGTGAGGCTGGGGGAGTAGTGTTGGGAATGGTGACTGGATAGAGGGAGGAGGTGGTCAGCCAGCTGGGGTGGGACTTGGGAGTGAAAGGCTGTGTCTTCAAAGCAGCTGGAAGGTGTGGGTAAGACACGACAGAGGAAAAGGAGGCAGCTTCAGTCGGGAGTGCCCTTCACTGAACTGCCTTTCACGCTGTTCAGGACCCACCAGGGAAAATGTGAATTGCTTTTTACTTTGGTCACTGAACAGTCTTTCTTCCAACACAATCCCAAGCCAGAGGGACCATGTGAGGCCTTGGTTTAGGAGAATGTGGGGTGTCCAGGAGGCAAGCTGACAGTTGAGAAGGTCCCTGCAGCTCTGTCCTGGCAAAGGGCAGGAAATCTGGAAGGCATATGGAGTGTGGGTGGTAGGAAGGGGGTGCTGCTCTGGGCAGAGATCATTTCTGAGGCTTTTCCTCAGCGTGAAAGGAGCCACCCTCAGGACTGCTCTTCTCTTTCGGCCTGATTCCTGTCCACCAAGTAGCCTGTGGTTTGTTTTGTTACATTCTGTTTTTCAACTCCTGTCTATTTAGTGTTTACTCTGTGCCAGGCATTGTTCTCCGTTCTATACACAATCATCCTCTTAAATTCTCCCAAGAACTCAGGGTGGGGGTGGGTGTCCAGGGTCAGTTGGCTGGTTACTCCAGCCCTAGAGTCCAACTCAACCACGATTCTACACTGCCTTTCATTGGCAAAGTTTGCTTCCCAGAGACCTTGCTATCAGGCTTAACGATTTCAGTCCTAGCAGATTTCAGTCTCCTCGGGTATAACATGAGAATAATGCAGCCTACATATTGGGCAGTTACATCAAGTGACAGGAACAACTTGATAAAGAAGGGAATAGTTTCTTTAGGAAGACCCTGTTCCCTAAACCCAAGGGTAGTGCAGGAAAGGAAAAGAGTAGACCAACCTCACTCATTCTATTGATGCAGAACTCCTGAATCAAATCATGGCAGAATATGAAACGTGATATTTCTTGTGCAACTGGGTTTAGTTATAGACTGAGTTCATGCTCTTTAAAAAATATTGGCAAAACAGGTCACGATCCCAGGGTCATGGAATCGAACGCTGGGTCAGGCTCCACGCTGAGCATGAAGCCTGCTTAAGATTCTTTCTCTCTCCCTCTGCCCTTCTCCCCTACTCTCTCTCTCTCTCAAATAAAAAAACATTTTTTAAAGATAAGCAAAGTGAGCCTAATAGTGTATTAGGAAAGAAATATGCCTTGATCAAGTGGTGTTTATTATAGGAATGTTAAAACAGTTCAATATTAATAAATCTATTAATATAATTTATTATAGGAAATAGACTACAATAATCATGTAAAAGAAAAATATACCATGACCAAGTGTATTCTTTACAGAAGTAAAAACATAGATCAATATGAGAAAATCTATTACTATAATTTATCTTATAATAAGGAGAAAAAGAAAGCCATACAATATTATTAAAAGATAGTGAAATTGCATTTCATAAATTTAATATCAATAACTAAATTTTACAAATCTTAGTAAAGTAAAAGTGATACTTTCATATGATTATTGCTTTCAAATGTCTTAAACCAACTTTAAGCTCATGCTTCACAATAAAACTCTAGAAATAGTTTCATTAGTAAAGAACAATCTTGGGGCGCCTGGGTGGTCCAGTTAAGTACCCAACTCTCGGTTTCTGCCCAGGCACAGTTCGTGAGATCAAGCCCTGTATCAGGCTCTACACTGAGTGTGGACCCTGCTTGAGATTCTCTCTCACTGTCTCTCCCTTTCTCCCTCTGCCCCTCTTTCCTGCTCTTGTGCTCTAAGGTAAATTTTTTTTTAATTTTTACTTATTTTTGAGAGAGAGATACAGAGTGTGAGTCGGGGGGGGGGGGGGTAGAAAGAGAGAGGGGGACATAGGATTTGAAACAGGCTCCAGGCTCTGAGCTGTCAGCACAGAGCCTGATGCAGGGCTTGGACTTGGGAACGGCAAGATCATGACCTGAGCCAAAGTCGGAGGCTTAACCAACTGAGCCACCCAGGCGCCCCATCTAAGATAAATGCTTTTAATTTAAAAAAAAAAAAAAGAAAAAGAACAATCAAGGATCCCTACTACAGTGCTTAATTAACAGTTCTGAACATTCTAGTTGATGTAATTAGAGAAACACATTAAAGGGGTATAAATATTACAAAGAATGAGGCAAAATAATCCTTATTTAAAGCTAATATGATTGTATATCTGGAAATCCTCCCCCAAATCCATTAACAATATAAAGTGGGTCCAAGAACGTGGCCAATTACAAAATCAATAGACAAAAATCAATAGCATTCCCATCAAACAATAAAAAGCAGAGGGGTCTAGTTTGGATATTGTGCTTGCGTAGAAAATATGAGTATTGCTCAACCGGCTTGATGAGCTGATGAACATTCCAGAGAAGCGTTTCAGTTAGGAACCAATTCAAACAGCAGTTAGGACAGCTAACAGGGGCCTGAGTAAGGGGATTTTATTTTGGCTCCAGGGTCCTTATGGTGGCTTCTTGTGTCTCCCACTCTGCCATTCTGCTCCTCTGACGTCACAGTCACAATAAGGAAGATGGGGGAATGCATATAGAAAATGCCACTGGGGACACCTGGGTGGCTCAGTCGGTTAAGCGCCCGACTTCGGCTCAGGTCACGATTTTGTGGGTTCGTGAGTTCAAGCCCCACGTCCGGCTGTGCTGACGGCTCGGAGCCTGGAGCCCGCTTCGGATTCTGGGTCTCTCTCTCTCTCTGCCCCTCCCTCGCTCATGCTCTGTCTTTGTCTGTCTCAACAATAAATGAACACTAAAAAAAAAATTTTTTTTTGAGAAAATGCAACTGTCAGAGTCTTCCACACGGGGGATAAAGTCGCCAAGCCACACTTGGGCACCACCACTATGGAGCCTTCATTTAAATTTAAAAAAAAATTTTTTTTCAACGTTTATTTATTTTTTGGGGGGACAGAGAGAGACAGAGCATGAACGGGGGAGGGGCAGAGAGAGAGGGAGACACAGAATCGGAAACAGGCTCCAGGCTCTGAGCCATCAGCCCAGAGCCTGATGCGGGGCTCGAACCCACGGACCGTGAGATCGTGACCTGGCTGAAGTCGGACGCTTAACCGACTGCGCCACCCAGGCGCCCCTGGAGCCTTCATTTAAAAGAAAGAAAAAGGCTTAAGAGTTTTGAAAGCCAGCTGATTAGAGGAGAAGCAGAGGGAAGTTTGGAGAAACCCTGTATCTTCAAGGTTCCACTCCATGTCTGGATCTATGGGTGGGCACCCCTCAACTTCACCCTTGGCTCCCAGAGACTATAGGAACATTGGCCTTCGCTGGATGAGCAGGGCCAGTGGGCAGGATTTTCCAAGAGGCTTCACAGTGGAGCCTCATTCGGAGGGGAGACAATGCCCCCTAGAAACGGGAGTTTACTTGTTAGTTTGGGGACCCTTGTACTGGTAAACTGGCTCTAATTTTTTTTAATTAAAAAAAAAAAACGTTCTGATAGGTAGCATTCACTGATTTCCATTGTATAAATACTCCCAGTGTGGCCAATTTCAAGCCTCCACGGTATAGCAACCAGTTCACAGAATTCCGGAATATTTAACAATCAGCTCTTAGCAGCCGGCACGTGCTAACTCTAGCATGCCATTCCTGGGAGCCCTTCTCTGGGGACTCCCAGAAATAACTGGGGTCCCCTTGAGGAGAGGCTGAGGATTTGCCATCATGTGGATGGGGTGTTAAATCATCATAAGTTGAGTATGAAAAGGTAATCAGGCAATTAAACCCAATCTTGTAGTAACAAGCTGATGAAGTTAGATACTTGGGCTACATTTGCATTAAAAGCTATCGAGGGGCGCCTGGGTGGCGCAGTCGGTTGAGCGTCTGACTTTAGGCAGGTCACGATCTCATGGTCCGTGAGTTCGAGCCCCGCGTCAGGCTCTGGGCTGATGGCTCGGAGCCTGGAGCCTGTTTCCGATTCTGTGTCTCCCTCTCTCTCTGCCCCTCCCCCATTCATGCTCTGTCTCTCTCTGTCCCAAAAATAAATAAAAACGTTGAAAAAAAAAATTAAAAAAAAAAAAAAAAAAAAGCTTTCGAGGCGCCTGGGTGGCACCATCGGTTAAGTGTCCTGACTCTTGATTTTTGGCTCAGGTCACGATCTCACATTTGTGGGCTCCAGCTCCTCGTTGGGCTCTATGCTGACACCATGGAGCCTGCTTGTGATTCTCTCTCTGCCCCTGCCCTGGTCGTGCGCGCATGCACACTCTCTCCCTCTCTCTCAAAATAAACACATAAATAAGTAAACCTTAAGAGAAAAATCTTTTAATGAGCATCTCATTGCACAATAGATAACCTTGCGGATCCATCCATTCGACGGGTGTTTGTGGAAAACCTCCTCTTTGCTTGGGACGGTTTGAGACACTTAGGGATGAATAAAGTAAATAAAATAAAGTCCTTGTCCGGGGCGCCTGGGTGGCTCAGTCGGTTAAGCGGCCGACTTCGGCTCAGGTCATGATCTCGCGGCCCGTGAGGGCTGTGAGTTCGAGCCCCGCGTCGGGCTCTGTGCTGACAGCTCAGAGCCTGGAGCCTGTTTCAGATTCTGTGTCTCCCTCTCTCTGACCCTCCCCTGTTCATTCTCTGTCTCTCTCTGTCTCAAAAATAAATAAATGTTAAAAAAAAAAAATTAAAAATAAATAAATAAATAAAGTCCTTGTCCTCATGGAGCTTACACTCTAGTACGTAGGACATGACGTCAGGTGGTTAACAGTTGTTACGAAGAACATTAGAGAAGGGAGTAGAGTGAGACGATCTTATTTTAGAAAAGGCTTTTGGGGAAGCTCTTGCTGATTAATTAGTGTTTGAGCAGAGGTAGGAGTGAAGTGAGGGAGGGAGTGAAGGGAGGGAGCCAGCCTCGGTCTAGGGGGAGCACCCCGGCAGAAGGAGCAGGGAGGCCCTGGGATGGAGGAGCAGGATCCCAGGGCAGCAGGTGGACAGGGTGGGGTGAAGTCAGACACACACAGAGAAGCCCCGTCGCATACACTGGGTGTGAAGTTTGCCCTACGAGGAAGACATTGGAGGGCTCTGAGCAGGGAAATAACCATATCTCCTTCGCGTTATAAAAGGATATTGTGTCACCATCATGTGGGTGGTAAGAGAGGAAGCAGAGGGCCCAATTAGGAAGTTATTGCTACAGTTTGGCGGGGAGATGATGGTGGTTTGAGCTAAATTAGTAGAAGTGGCGGAAGTAAGAAGCGGTTAGATCGAAACAGAGTTTACGAGGCTGCACACAGAACAGGATTTGAGATGATGGAAAAAAGAGATAAATCTCAGATAGCGCCAATATTTTGGTACTCCCTGTCCAAATTTGGGGTTTGCTAGGGAACAGCAGGTTTGGGGTAGGAAGAACTAAGAGTTCAGTGGATGACGATATGTCTTTATTGAGTCTTTGTTTTCGAAGGATATTTTTGATGGATGAGTTCTGAATTGACGGGGTTTTTTTCATCATTTTAGACATGGGGGAGAAAAACAACCATAAAGGTGACATTTTCAGACAGAGAAAAGCTGAAACCATTGCCACTAGCAGATCTAAAGACTCTAAAGACATTCTAAATATTTTATTTCAGGCAGGAAACGATCCCAAGTAGAAAGTCTACGTGGATATTGAATGTAAATAATAATAACAGTAATAGTAGTCATAATAATAAGAGCACATTGAAGTTTAACAACTAAATATTTCAGTCAAAAGGCAAATATTGCCAATTGGATAATAAAAATGCGATTATATATTTATTGTCTACAGAAAATACCTTTCAAGTATAAACATACAAAAAAAGATTGAAAGCGAGAAGGTAGAAGAATCATGTCATGCAAATACTAAACAAAAGAAAGCAGATATAGCTAGATTAGTTGCAGAATTAAATAGACTGTAAAGCCAAAACCATTTCACAATGGGAAGGTAGAGGTCATCTCATAATGATAAAAATTCCCTTTAAGAAGATATAACAATTCTACGGGGCGCCTGAGTGGCTCAGTCAGTTGAGTGTTGACTCTCGCTCTTGGCTCAGGTCATGATTTCATGGTTCATGAGATCGAGCCCCGAGTCAGGCTCTGTGCTGACAGCCCAGAGCTTGCTTGAGATTCTCTCTCTCCCTTTCCCTCTGCCCCTCTCCCGCCCCTCCAAAATAAATAAACGTAAAAAAAAAGAAAACATAATAATTCTGAATTTGTATGTACCTAATAAGATGCCTTTAAAAGGTATAAAGCCGGGGCGCCTGGGTGGCTCAGTCGGTTAAGCGTCCGACTTCAGCTCAGGTCACGATCTCGCGGTCCGTGAGTTCGAGCCCCGCGTCGGGCTCTGGGCTGATGGCTCAGAGCCTGGAGCCTGCTTCCAATTCTGTGTCTCCCTCTCTCTCTGCCCCTCCCCCATTCATGCTCTGTCTCTCTCTGTCTCAAAAATAAATAAACGTTAAAAAAAAAAGGTATAAAGCCAAAAAATGGTAGCAATGACAAGGAAAAACAGACAAATCAACCATCATAGCAGGAGATCTCAACATATCTCTTCCAGTGATTGCTAGGACAAGCAGACAGAAAACAGTAAGAACATAGGAGATTTAATGATTAACAAGTCTGACCTCGAAGGCACCTGTAGAACAGGGTATCCAACAACTGTTGATTTCGTGTTCTTTCTCAGGACACGTGGAACATTCAGGACACGTCAGAAATCAACCATATCCTAGGCTATTAAGTCTGAACAAGTGTCAAAGTATTGAAATCATATAGATTATGTTTTCAGGCCAGAGTGCATTTGTAACAAACTAATGAGGGAAAGGTAACCAGAAAATCCCTATATACTTGAAAATTAAGAGTTATGCTTCTGGGGGCACCTTGGCTGGCTCAGGCAGAGGAAGCATGCAACTCTTGATCTCGAGGTTGTGAGGTCAAGCTCCACCTTGGGTGTAGAGATTACTTAAATTCCAAAAAAAAAAAAAAAAAAAAAAAAGAAGGATGCTTCTAAATAATTCATGTTATCCATTCATGGCATACAATCATAATAAAAATGTCTTCCGGGGGTGACAAAGAAAAATAAGACTATAGAGGCTAGTTATTGGAGTGAGGGTGTTTTAAGGTTGTTGTGCCCGGTCCAGGGGGAAAAAAGACATCGATTAATTTTAGACGTTGATGAGACGTTGACGGCAAGGTGAAAGTTACTAGGGTAACTACTGTAAGAATAGGATCAGAACGTATTTCTTCCTGACTGATGGAAGGGGGGAGAAAAAGAAGAAGATGAAATAACAGACCTCTCGTAATCGGTAGAAGAAGCAAACAAAAGTATAAGTAACACCACGTCAGATTTGAATCCATCTGGAATCCAAGGTGGGTGGCAAAATGTTTCCAGCTGCTTCCGGGGACTGGGTGGGAAGGTGGCGTGGTGTGGGAAGATTTCGTTGCCAACAGAGCCCTGGCCCTGGGAGTACTGGCACCAGGATGTAGCAGACATGGCTGATTCCCCCTCCCACACCGCTCAACGGGATTTCTTCAGACGGCTCCAGCCAGCTTCCGGTTTCTGCGTCTCGTTAGCTGAAGGCTTTTTCCAAAGCTGCAGAAGACTCCTGTGCCCTGAGAGTGACCGACAGGGTAGGTATATAAATACCCCAGCTCCCTCGCCCCTCTGATGAGCTCATTTAGCTCTGGTTGCCCGGTGTGGTAGCTGGTGATAACATACCCTTCACTGGTGGCCTTCCCATCCCTGTGGTGGGATTTCCCCCACTCTTCTGTTGGTGTTTCTTGCACTTTCTGAAAAACCGTGTACACTTAAATCCATGTTTCAGGGTCTGCTTCTGGGGGAAGCAGGTACTGTGTTAGAGAGAGGCTACTGGACCCAAGCGGCTTTTGGACGCAAGAGCCGCCTCTTAGTGGCTGCTATTCCCAAGGAAACCATGGACCGGGACCCAAGGGAGGACCTTGTCTTTTTGACTGGGAAGGGCAAGACTCAGGGTTGGGCTGGTCAGCGTCTAGGCCTCAGCCGGCAAGAAAACCTGGAGGGTTCAGGGCGCTTCTCCTGGGGGCAGAGAGGACAACAGGTGAATCTGCTTCTGAAGAGCGCATGGCCTCAGGCAGCCTGGGCCTGCTCGATGACAGGGATGGTCCAGATCAAAGGCTTTCTGGACACAGTCCCCAGGGAAGACTGAGTGTCTTTGTTGGCAGGTACATAAACTTTCTTAAGGGGAAATGGGTCCAGGACTGTGGGGCCTCCATTTATGTTTCAAAAGAGCTAGATGGGGGACCTTCCAGCCTCCTTTCCTCCTAGGGCTGCAAGAAAAGGATTTTTTTTTTTAATTTTTACTTATTTTTGAGAGAGAGACAGAGTGCGAGTGGGGGAGGGACAGAGAGAGAGGGAGACACAGAATGCGAAGCAGGCTCCAAGCTGTCAGTACAGAGCCCAGTGCAGGGCTTGAACCCACGAACCGTGAGATCATGGCCTGAGCTGAAGTCCAGCACTTCACCGACTGAGCCATCCAAGCACCCCTGGAAGAAAGGGACTATAAGCAGTCTTATTTTAGTAGTTGGGACACAACACAACTGAGAGGAAAGAGAGTGGGTTATAGAATGAGCAGACCTCCACTCCAATCCCTGTGCCGTCACTTGCTGGATGATGTAGACAGGTGACTTAACCTCTGAACTGCAGTTCGCTCACCTGTGATACCGGGATTACAACTGTATTACCTTATAGGATTCTTGTAAAGATTAAATTAAATATTGCTTATAAAGTGCTTGGTGTAGGGACCCCTGGGTGGCTCAGTCGGTTAAGCGTCTGACTTGGGCTCTGGGCATGATTTCAGTTTGTGAGTTCGAGCCCCACGTCAGGCTCTGTGCTGACAGCTCAGAGACTGGATCCCACTTCCTATGCTGTCTTTCCCTCTCTCCCTGTCCCTTCCTCCACTTGCACTCTGTCTCTGTCTCTCTCTCTCAAAAATAAATAAACATTTAAAAAAAATTTTAAGTGCTTGGCATAGTACCTGGTACATAAGTAGTAATCAATAGATCGTACCATAATTATTATATTTGCCACAAGCTTGCTTATAATAAGGAAAAAGAATGGAAACAGCCTAAATGTCTACCAGGAAGGGATTGGTTAAATAAAGATATTACATCCATATATACAGCGGGTTTCTGTGCAGCCATTAAAAATTATGACGCAGATCTATACTTGTTAACGTGGAAAACTGTTCCTGCACAGGAGGTCCCCAACTTGCTACGGCTCGACTTTACGAGGCTGGGAAAGTGATATGCATTCAGTAGACAGCATATTTCAGGTTTGAAATTTTGATCTCTTCCTAGGCTAGGGGTACGCCGTACCATACTTTCCTGTGACTCTGGGCGGTGGCAGCACAGCTTCCAGCCACGCAATCAGGAAAGGGAATAACCAGCCCATTTACAACCATGCTGCGTCCGTACATCCATTCTGGTTTTCACCTTCAGCGCACCGTTCAATAAATTACATGAGATAGTCCACGCTTCGTTATAAAAGAGGCCTTGTGTCAGAGGATGCTGCCCGACTGTAGGCTAAGTATGTGTTCTGAGCACGTGTCAGGCAGACCAAGCTAGGCTATGATGTTCGTAGGTCAGGTACATTCAGTGCGTTTTCAACTGTACAATATTTTCAACTAACAGTGGTTTTTTTGGGATGTAGCGTCATCTTTTAAAAAAAAAAATTTTATTTGGTGGGGGGGGGTGTGCCTAGGTGGTTCAGTTGGTTGAGCATCTGACTTCTGCTCAGGTCATGATCTCACAGATCATGAGTTCAAGCCCTGCTTCGGGCTCTGTGCTGACAGCGCAGAGCCTGGAGCCTGCTTTGGATTCTGTGTCTCCCTCTCTCTCTCTGCCCCTCCCCCACTCACGCTCCCTTTCTCTCTCTCTCTCTGTCTCTGTCTCTCTCTTTCTCAAAAATAAACATTGGGGTGCTTGGGTGGCTCAGTAGGTTACACGTGCGACTTCGGCTCAGGTCATGATCTCATGGTTCGTGGGTTCGAGCCCCGCGTTGGGCTCTGTGCTGACTAGCTCAGAGCCTGGAGCCTGCTTCGGATTCTGTGTCTCCCTCTCTCTCTGACCCTCCCCTGTTCATGCTCTGTCTCTCTCTGTCTCAAAAATAGATAAACGTTAAAAAAAATTTTTTTTAATAAATAAATAAATAAAAATAAACATTTAAAAAAAATGTTTAGGATATTATTTTTAAGTAATCTCTACAACCCAACGTGGGACTCAAACCCACAACCCCAAGATCAAGAGTCACAATGCTCCACTGACCGAGTCAGCCAGGTGCCCTGAAGATGTAACCCCGTCTTAAGTCAAGGAAGATCTGTACTTATTACAGAGGAAAAAAAGCAGGTTATGTCTCAGCATATATCCTTTGACCTGATTTTATGTTTATACCCAGCTTTGTATAACTGTGTATGGATGAATATGGAATGCTAGGTAGACGTACTTGGAAGGATGTTAGGAAAGAGATACACCAAACAATTAACACTGGTTATCACTGCAGGCTGAGTACCTGAGTAGATTTAATTTTTCCTTCT
Source organism: Prionailurus viverrinus (assembly GCF_022837055.1). NCBI lineage: Eukaryota > Metazoa > Chordata > Mammalia > Carnivora > Felidae > Prionailurus > Prionailurus viverrinus. Next base: position 190,397,376 of record NC_062568.1, on the reverse strand, counting down.
GCTTATCTGTACTTCCATCTTTTAAATAACTACCGTGTGTGTGTGTGTAATAAAAATAACAAGAAAGGAAAAGATAAAAAATTTCTGGTCCAGAATAAGGGCTCCAAATGAGGTCTGCCCGACACAAAGCAGAGACAAAATGGAATGAGGTTTTTGGGTTTTTTCCAAATGAAAGGGAAGCTTTATCCAGCTTTTTGAAAATTATTTATTTATCTTTGAGAGAGAGTGACAGAGGCAGAGTACGAGCTGGGGAGGGACAGAGAGAGAGGGAGACAGAGGCTCCAGGCTCCGAGCTGTCAGCACAGAGCCCGACGCGGGGCTCGAACCCACGGACCACGAGATCATGCCCTGAGCTGAAGTTAGACAGCCAACTGAGCCACCCAGACGCCCCAACCCAGCTTGATTTTAATTGTGACAACGCATACATAACATACAGTTTGCCATGTTAACCATTTAAAATGTACGGCTCGGTGACATTAACCGTCTTCACACTGTTGTGTAACTACCACCACCATCCATTTCCAGAGCCTTTTTTTTTTTTTTTTTTTTTAATTTTTTTTTCAACGTTTATTTATTTTTGGGACAGAGAGAGACAGAGCATGAACGGGGGAGGGGCAGAGAGAGAGGGAGACACAGAATCGGAAACAGGCTCCAGGCTCTGAGCCATCAGCCCAGAGCCTGACGCGGGGCTCGAACTCCCGGACCGCGAGATCGTGACCTGGCTGAAGTTGGACGCTTAACCGACTGCGCCACCCAGGCGCCCCATCCAGAGCCTTTTCATCGTCTCGAGTCGAAACTGAGCCCCCACTAACTTCATTCCCTCCTCCCTTCAGCCCCTGCGACCCCCATTCTAATTTTTGTCTCCAAGAATCCGACTGCTGTAGATACCTCATATAAGTAGAATCATACATTATTCGTCCTTTTGTGGCTAGCGTATTTCACTTAGCATTCCTTATTTTTGGAGACTAAATAATATTCCATTGTGTGTCTGTACAGTTCGTTTATCCACCCACCTGTGGATGGACATTTGGGTTGTTTCCACCTTTTGACTGCTGTGAATGGCACTGCTACGGACAGCAGTGTTTTACCAGCTTTTAAATAAAAGGTCACCGTCCATCAGTCTCTGGCTGGCCTCTCTCCAATTGCTGATGAGGTTGAGACTCAGCTAACATTTAACAAGTAGCTCTGAGCTCCAGGAACGAGGCTAAGTGCTTTCAATCCATTGCTTTATGTAAATCCGCAAAACAGCCCTGTGAGGGAGGTAAGCCACAATTATTCCCATTTTATAGAAAAGGATACTCAGGCTCAGAGAGGTCCAAGCGTCATGTCCAAGGCCACCGTATCAGGATGGGCTAGGTTATACTGTAAATACCAGATGCCTCTCCCCCCCCAGTCCTCAGAGACAATTTTTCTTCTTTGACAAATATTTATTTCTCAGTCGCGTCACATGTCCTCATAGGTCAGCGTGTCTGTCCTCCACGTGACCTTCAGTCCAGGCCATTGCTGGATTTACGGCAGAAAGAAAAGAAAAAGATGGCAATCCACAAGCTAGCTCTTAGCGTGGCTGAGCTGAGAAGCAGCATGGCCATTTACACCTGCAGTTCATTCACCAAATCAGCTAATAACGTGTAACAAATATATATAATATATATGCAAATGTGTATATACAATTGTATATATATTTATAGATGTACAGAGTGTGTGTGCATGTAATGACCTTGCCTGCCTACATTTTACATATATATACACGTTATATGCTATATATGTTATATATTCTACATAACATATACTATGTGCATATTACGTATATATAATATACGGGTGTGTATATAAAATGTAGGCAGACAAGACCAGTGGAAGAAGGTCAAGAAGGTTGTTTGCTGGTGATGTAGTTATGGATATTTTGATTTTATGGATATATAGATATTTAGAAAAAACATATTTCTGATGTGCCTTGACACGGGCATGAACTCCTAGGGCTCCTGCAGTGGAAAAGGAAGGCAATGAACAAGTGGTTTCCATAAAGTGTTACGGAGTCCCAAGAACCTGAGAGTAGTTAAGAGTTTTCCGCAAATTGCCCAGTGACTCAGTGGTTAAGGACACTTAAACGGAGTGTGTAAGGCCAATAGCCTTCGGTCTGAATTCAAAATCTTGGTTCCATCACCTTAGCCATGTGAGCCACCCCTCCACTCCAGGCAAATTACTAAACCTCCCTCTCAGCCTCGGTTTTGCGCTCCGTAAAATGGGTGTTTGTAAGATTCGCTGAGATAACGCTTATAAAATCCTGAGCTCTGTGCCTGGCGCACAGTGAGTCGCTGATATTTAAGCAGACGCGCGAGGGGCGCCTGGGTGGCGCAGTCGGTTAAGCGTCCGACTTCAGCCAGGTCACGATCTCGCGGTCCGTGAGTTCGAGCCCCGCGTCGGGCTCTGAGCTGATGGCTCAGAGCCTGGAGCCCGTTTCCGATTCTGTGTCTCCCTCTCTCTCTGCCCCTCCCCCGTTCATGCTCTGTCTCTCTCTGTCCCAAAAATAAATAAACGTTGAAAAAAAAAATTAAAAAAAAAAAAAATAAGAAGACGCTCGACCCAGGACTTCCAAATCCAAGCTTGTTGCCCTTCCCAGACCAGGGCCCTGCCTCTAACTGGGGACTGGGCCTACTTCCCCAGTCACCACGGTGCTCCCTGCCTTGCCGTAGGGGCCTCACGTCTCTTCAAAGGTAATGACTGACAAGAAGCTGTTGTCTCTAGAGAGAGAGGGAGCTGGGAGCAGAGAGGATGCTACGTATCCTTCTGAACTGTTCCAAAAGACCATTTACTTGTTCCCGAATTCCTTTCAGATTTAAAAATATGAGAATGAAGTTATTTTAATGATTTGAATTCATGAACTATTCAGTGACTCCTTCAGCGGAAAGCGCTTTTCCCTCTGCAGAGCACGGTTTTCCTCAAAGTTTATAGTCTGAGGACCCGCTTGTGTTAGAATTCTGTGCTCCCCCCACCGCAGGCTCCAGTGAAACAGAGTTTCTGGGGCGGTGAAGGAGAAGGAAGCCTCCTTAGTCTCACTTTTAATTAGCTCCCCTGGTAATTCTTAAAGACACCAAAGTTGAAGAACCACTACTTTACGAATCGTCTGGCATATCAGGTGCTTAGAAATGTTACTTCCCCTTTAGTCTGCCCTCACTGAGATTATGTTACAGTTTGCTAGGCCGAGAGAATCCACCTGTAACTTTGTCATTACCTGCTGTGCAAACTAAAATTATTCACTTCCTCATCCCATGGTCCTACCAATACCAGTGGTCAAATGCTGCCGGACTGGTTAAATAATGGAATATTATGTAAATATTAAAAAAAAAAAAAAAAGGATAGGCAGGCCCTTTCCACTGTAGTGTGGACGAAGCCCTAAGATATGTACAGGGGAAGAAATCAAAGTGTACCACAGGGTGCTTAGCCTGTTAGCACTCGTGTAAAAAGTGCTACACGCGCACACACACACACATACAAGATATACACACGTCTGTGCTCATACATGCAAATCTTTGTACCTGCAGATCTCTGGAAGAACATACAAGGGACTGGGCGGGGGGAGGCTGTGGTTGTCTCTGGGGACGGGAACTCAGTGGCTGTGTGGGTAAGAGAAAGGCTTTTCTTTTTCTTTACATTTGTTTATTATTTATTTTTGAGAAAGAGTGCGGGCAGAGGAGGGGCAGAGACGGAGAGAGAATCCCGAGCAGGCTCCGCGCTGCCAGCACAGAGCCCCCACGGCGGGGCTCGAACCCACGAACCGTGAGATCGTGACCTGAGCCGAAATCAAGAGTCGGACGCTTAACCGACGGAGCCACCCAGGCGCCCCGAGAAAGGCTTTTCACAGCACTGTGTACCCACCCTCGCTCTTGGATTTTGAACCATCTGAGTACATTCCTTTTTCAGAAATAAACGCCAGTGTAAAAACGTGCTGCCCAGGCGGTGCCGTCTTTAAGCTCTGAATGTTCGAGACTCGTTCTCAGCTCATCCTATGGCTCCCTGTCCCTCAGACCACCTTTTCATCCCAGGCTGTCCTTGCCTGGAGTCCATCACTGTCGTCGTCCGTCCACAGACAGATGCTGATCGCACTGTTATGCCAGACGACTCTGCCGGCACTTAACATTCCAGTCCGGTGGCAGCGAGAGCACACTTGAAAAAGATTCCCTGATGTTAGATTTTGGCAAAGAGCAAGAGGTCAGTGTGCTTATGTAAGCCAACATTGCTCTCAGATGTGATGTGCCCAGGAGGCCAAGGTGTTTGCTCAGCCCAGTGCGACAGCAGGGCTTGCACAGGACCAGAGGCAGCGCAGGGGGAGGCGGGAGGGAGGGGACTGAGTCCCAGTCCTGCTGAGGGACCTTGACCAGTCCTAACCGACTGGCTTCAGCAAAAAGAGAAATATATTATTAAGAATAACCTAAGGATGGGGCTTACATAAGGATGTAAGGTAAGGATGGGGCTGACATCCTTACCTAAGGATGAGCCTGGGTGGCTCAGTCAGTTAAGCATCTGAGCATCTAACTCTTTCATTTCGGCTCAGGTCATGATCTCGCAGTTCTTGGTGGGGCCGAGCCCCGCATCCAGCTCTGCGCTGTCAGCTTGGGACTCTCTTTCTTGGGATTCTCCTTCTCTCCCTCTCTCTCTGCTCCCCATCCCAGAAAGAGAGAGAGAAGAAAGAAAGAAAGAAAGAAAGAAAGAAAGAAAGAAAGAAAGAAAAAGGAAGGAAGGAAGGAAGGAAGGGAGAAAGGGAAAGAAGAAAGAAAGAAAGAAAGAAAGAAAGAAAGAAAGAAAGAAAAGAAATAAGAAAGAAAGGAAAGAAAGAAAGAAAGAAAGAAAGAAAGAAAAGGAAAGAAAGAAAGAATAAGGAAATAAGGAATAAAGAAATAAGGAATAACATAAAGATACCATACGATCCAGCAATTCCACTCCTAGGTATTTACCCAGGAGAAGAAGAAATGTTATGTCCATACAAAGACTTGTACAGGAATGTTCATAGCAGCTTTTTATCTGTAATAATCCCAAATGAGAAACAACCCAAACGCCCATCAATAGATAGATGGATAAACAAATCATGGCATATCCACTCAACAGAGTACTACCCCGCAGTAAAAAAAGATACTTGCCACAACACGGGTGAATCTAAAAGCAATTACACTGAGAGGGAAAAAAAAAAAAAAAAAAGCCAGACAAAAAAGAAGGCACACTGCATAATTCCATTTATATAAATCTCTAGAAAACACAGGCTCATCTACAGTGACAGAAAGCAGATTAGTGGTTGCTCAGGGGTGGGAGCGCAGGGGGCCGGGAGGGAGGGATTACAGAGAGGCAGGAGGAAACTCTGGGGAGTAGGGGAGATAGTGGTGATGGCTTCATGGGGGGGGGGGGGTCACGTGTGCCAAAACTTACGAAATGACTTTACATAGGTGCCGCTTACTGTATATCAAATACACCTCAACAAAGCTGTTTTTAAAAAAAGAATCTTGGGGTTATCATGTGAACTCCAGAAACAGGTTATGCATTTTGGGTTGAAGGAAATGTTCTATCTCTTCACGGAGGACTTTACATTTGTGGGGTTTTGTTTTGTTCCGTTTTGAATTTTATTTTTAGGCCATCTCTGTACCTGCCATGGGGTTTGAACTTACCACCCCGAGATCAAGAGTCGCACGGTACTTGACTGAGCCAGCCAGGCGCCCCTGTGTATTTGCGAAGGCCCTTTGAATTGGATACTTAAAAATCAGGGTTTCGTCACATACACATTTTACCTCCACGAAACTGATTTTTAACCAACAGGACATACACATGAGCATGTGCACACACCCACCTAGAGAACAGGTTAGCAGCTGGACCCCAGGAACACCTGATGCCCACCTCCCACTCCAGCAAACATGCTCTCCCTCCGTCTTTCTCTCCTGTGTCTGGTTCTCCATATGCCCACAGCATTCTTCTCTCTCTCTCTAATCGTCTCACCCATCGATTCTTTTCCAGTTGTCTGGCCTAAAAGGTAGAACCTTTAGCTGCCAATACTCTCTGAGCTTTCTATGCTAAGGCCCAGGCATTTAAAAAAAAAAAAAAAAAAGCTACAAAATTCTTGGGGAACGATTTGAGGTTGTATGTTGGGCTTTAATTCACTTATTCAAAAAAATATGGAGCAGGGACGCCTGGGTGGCTCAGTTGGTTAAGTTTCTGACTCTTGATCTCAGCTCAGGTCATGATCTCACAGTTCGTGAGTTCAAGCCCCATGTTGGGCTCTGTGCAGACAGTGTGGAGCCTGCTTAGGATTCTCTGTCTCCCTCTCTCTCTCTGCCCTTCCCCTGCTTGCACGTGTTCTCTCTCTCTCTCACTCGCTCCCTCCCAAAATAAATAAACTAAAAAAAACAAAACAAAAAACAACATACTGGGGCGCCTGGGTGGCTCAGTGGGTTGAGCGTCTTACTTCGGTTCAGGTCATGATCTCAGGGTTTGTGAGTTCAAGCCCCGCATTGGGCTCTGTGCTGTCAGCTCAGAGCCCACTTCGGCTCCTCTGTCCCCCACCCCTCTCTCTGCCCCTCTCCTGCTCATGCTTTCTCTCTCTTTCTCTCTCTCTCAAAAACAAACATTTACAAAAATATGGAGGGGCGCTTGGGTGGCTCATTCAGTTGGACGTCCGACTTCAGCTCAGGTCATGATCTCGCGGTCCATGGGTTTGAGCCCCACTTTGGTCTCTGTGCTGACAGCTCGGAGCCTGGAGCCTGCTTCGGATTCTGTGTCTCCCTCTCTCTCTGCCCCTCCCCCATTCACACTCTGTCTCTGTCTCTCAAAAAATGAATAAATGTTAAAAAAAAATTTTTTTTAAATACAGAGCATCTCTTGCTGGCATTGTGCTGAGTCCTGGGGTCCCCTGGCGAACGACACTCATGAAGTCTCCGCCCCCGTGTGCCTTCCAGTCTAGTGAGGAGACAAAGCAAACTTCAAACCAGGATCAGCACTTTAAAGAACAAAAATGAGGGTAAGGGCATAGGGAGTGATGGGGCATGGGGTAATTCTAGATAAGGTCGCCAAGGATGGTCTCCAAGGAGGTGACATCTGAATAGACATGGAGGATGAGCACTCAGTTCTCCGAAGATCTGGATGAAGAGAAGTTAGGTCCGGGCAGAAGGAACAGCAGGTGTAAAGCTCCCGAGACAGGTGTATGAGTCAGGAGAATGGAAGGGGTTGAGGGCAGATCTCTGAGGGCCTTGAGGGCAGCGAGAGGAATTCGCATTTCATTCTCTGTGTGTCAGAAAGCCTCTGGAGCCGCTAAAGCAGAGGGCTGGCTTGATGTGATTTTTTTTTTTTGTCATGGGTCAAGAGAGGAAGCAGGGAAACCGTAGTGGCAGGTGCTGGAGGTTTGGCGAAGGGACTTGTGGATGGGTTGGGTGTCGGGGATGGGATGGGATGGGTTGGGATACGTTGGGAGGGAGAGGGGAGAAAGGTGGTGTGTAGGCAAAGGCAGGAATAAAGTGACTTAATGTGGCCAGGGCGGAGTCCCGCTTGCCAACAAGGCCCTTCCCACGGTGATCATGTGGCTGAAGACGGAGAGATGGGGCGAGCAAGCAGTCAAAGGAATATGTGCTTGTTTTAAATTCTCTCTCTGAGTCCCAGTAACTAGGTCTGGAAAAGGAGATGGTTGGAATAGCTTCAGCGGTTCTCAGCGGGGGTGGAAACACTGGCATTTAGAGGAGGGGGCTGGGGATTCTACACATCCAGAAATATGTAGGACATCCCACACGACAACGAATGGTCCTGTGTCCCACTTTCGAATATATGTCCCACTGCAAATTTATGAAGATGAGAAGCCTGTAAAGCTATCTGAGCCTAGAATCGAACTCCATTTTACATACTAGGATGGTATAAATTTTTTTTTAATGTTTTTATTTATTTTTGAGACCGAGAGAGACAGAGGATGAGCAGGGGAGGGGCAGAGAGAGAGAGAGAGAGAGAGAGACGCAGAATCTGAAGCAGGCTCCAGGCTCTGAGCTGTCAGCACAGAGCCCGATGAGGGGCTCGAACTCACAGACTGTGAGATCATGACCTGAGCTGAAGTTGGGCGCTTAACTGACTGAGCCACCGAGGCGCCCCAATACTAGGATGGTTTAAAAAAATATTTCCCAAGGGGGCACCTGGGTGGCTCAGCCGGTTAAGCGTCCAACTCTTGATTTTGGCCCAGGTCAGAATTTCACAGTCATGACAGCGAGCCCCTCGTGGGATTCAATGTGGAGCCTGCTTGGGATTCTCTCTCTCTCCCTCTGTCTCTGCCCCTCCCCTGCTCGTGATCGCTCTCTCTCTCTCCCCAAATAAATAAATAAACTTGAAAAAATAAAACAAAATACATTTTATAAATTACTTGCCTTTTATTTCTCTCTCTGTTTTTTTTTTACTGTTGAGATTGCACTCCTGAACACATTATATATGTCAACTCACTTACCCTTCAACACACTAGGATGAAGTAGACCCTGTCATTGCCCCATTTTATGGATGAAGAAACTGAGGCACAGAGTAAGACCCCCAGCTGACACAGCTAATAAGCAGCTGAGCAGGGATTCAAACCCGGGAGGTTTACTCCAAATTTTATATGCTCTAAAGCACAAGCACTACATCATATAGACTTTAGGTAGGTTTTCTGTGGATCTTAGTTCAGGATAGTAAGGTCGTTACTAAATATTGATAAGGATGAAACCCAGAGGGCATCTGGGCCCCTCCCAGCTCTAAAATCTGTTCACTCTGGCTGTGCTGCTACAGAAGTTCTCGTTCAACTGAACCTTAGGCTTGGAAGCTTGAGGAACTTCCTGAAGAGGAACAGTGTTGTGTCAAATTAGTGAAGCTGGCTGGTGACCCGGCAGTGAGTGACCCCTTCTCAACAGAAGTTCGGTGCTGTACTACGTCCTGTGACTCAGGAAAATCTTTCCTTGGGAAGTATTTTTTATTGTGGTAAGACACACATGACATAAAATTTGGCATCTTAACCATTTTATTTTATTTTTTAATGTTTATTTGTCTATTTTGAGAGAGTGAGAGCACGCAGGGTAGGGGGAGGAGCTGGGGGGGAGAGAGAGAGAGAGAGAGAGAGAGAGAGAGAGAGAGAATCCCAAGTAGGCTCCACACTGCCAATGCAAAGTCCCACACGGGACTCGATCCCACGATCCTGGGATCACGACCGGAGCCGAAACCAAGAGGCAGACACCCGACCGACTGAGCCACCCAGGCACCCTGCTCCTCCGTCACTCATGCGCGCTCTCGCTCTCTCTCTCTCTCAAAAATAAAAAATAATACTAATAAAAATAAAGGGTACACTGCAGTAACGTTTAGTACCTTTACGATGTTGTGCAACCGGCACCACTGCCTTGTTCCAGAACATTTCATCACCCCACAGGGAAACCTTAACATCCCTTACACAGAGCCACTCCCCCACCCCCCTCTGCCCCAGTCTCTGGCAACCACCAATCTGCTTTCTGTCTCTGAGAACTTATCTATTCTGGATATCTCCTAAAAGTGGAATCACGCAACACGTGACCGTCTGCGTCTGGATTTTTCACTCGGAATAATGTTTTCAGGGTCCGTCACGTGTTGTAGCACGTGTCGATATTTCATGCCTTTCACAAATCTTTCCGTTGAGGTAAAGTTCACATAGCAGAAAATGGCACATTTTAAAGTGTACAATTCCGTGTCGCGTAGTACATTCGCCATGTTGTGCAACGACCACTCTACCTAGTTCCAAAGCGTTTCATCGCCCCCAGATGAAACTTGTACCCATTAAGCAGTTGACTCCCATTCTCTCCTCCTCCACTAGCCCCGGGCAACCATCCGTCTGCGTTCTGCATCTACGGATTTATCTCTTCTGGATATTTCTTATGAATGCGGTCACAGAGTACGGGACCTTTTGTGTCCGGCTTCTTTCACTAAACATGATGTTTTCAAGGTTCATCCACCCTGCAGCATACATCGGTACTTCGTGCCTTTTTGTGGTTGAGCGACATTTCCTGGGATGCACAGACCACATTTTGTGTATCGTCTTCGTCCATTGATGGACACCTGGGTCGTTTCCACCTTTCGGGCATTGTCAATAGTGCTGCTACAGAAAGACATTCGTGTACACGTTCTTGTCCGAACACCTGCTTTCCACTCTTTGGGGCCGATACCAAAGAGTGGGATTTCTGTGTCATGCAGGAATTCTATGTGAGTTGCTAAGGAGCCTCCATCCAGTCCACCATATTGCACATTCCCAACAGCAATGTTCCGCCTTCTCCATCTCCACACAACCCCACCCCCCGCCCCCACCTAACAATTTTTCTTTTTTCTTTTTTTTTTTTTTTTAATTTTTTAAACATTTATTTATTTTTGAGACAGAGAGAGAGAGAGCATGAACAGGGGAGGGGCAGAGAAAGAGGGAGGCACAGAATCTGAAACAGGCTCCAGGCTCTGAGCTGTCAGCACAGAGCCCGACGCGGGGCACGAACCCACGGACCGTGAGATCATGACCTGAGCCGAAGTCGGACGCCCAACCGACTGAGCCACCCAGGCGCCACCAATTTTTCAAAAAAATTACTATGGCTATCCTGGTGGGCAGGAGGTGGTGTCTCATTATGGTTTGGATCTACATTTTCCTAATGACTGGTGACATTGAGCATCTTTTCATGTGCTTATTAGCCATTCGTACATTTTCTTCGGGGAAATGTCTATTCAAGTCTTTGGTCCGTTTTTAAAAACCGGGCTGTGTGTCTTTTTGTTGCTGAGCTGTGCCTAAGGAAATCATTTTAAATTTGGAAAAGCATCTAAACGTAAAGATAGGGGCGCCTGGGTGGCGCAGTTGGTTAAGCGTCCGACTTCAGCCAGGTCACGATCTCGCGGTCCGTGAGTTCGAGCCCCGCGTCGGGCTCTGGGCTGATGGCTCAGAGCCTGGAGCCTGTTTCCGATTCTGTGTCTCCCTCTCTCTCTGCCCCTCCCCCGTTCATGCTCTGTCTCTCTCTCTCCCAAAAATAAATAAACGTTGAAAAAAAAAATTAAAAAAAAAAAAAAAACGTAAAGATACTCACCACAGTATTATTTGCGCTAGGGAAAAGATTGAAAGTGACACTAATGTCTGACAATAGGGATATGAAGACAATCCCTGTCCTCCAGGGGCACACTGTCCTGTCAGCAGACACACAAAAAAACCCCCCAATAAATTCAGCAAGTCCCATATTCAGGGTGTGCACCGGGTACCGAAGGAACTCGGGAGAGGGGTGGAGGGTGTCAGACAGGGGAAGAAATGTGAGGGTAGGTGAGTACAAGGCAGAAAAATGGTACTCATCCAGAGCTGTGAAGGAGAAGGATACAACTAGAGAAACACAAACAATTTGGGGGCTTGTGGTGTAAGTTTCAGGCAGAGAGGCAGGAAGGAGCAAGAAGGTCTTGTGTGCTAAACATTTACCTGAAAACTCAGGGAGCTTCCAAAGGGGGTGAATTCCAAACATCAGCTTCATGTTTTGGAAAGATCATTCTGACAGCCACATGGAGGATGTGCGATGGTGGGGCCAGACTAGGGTCTCGTCAGGAGGGGTGTCACAAGACAGAATGAACCAAGCAGTGGCTATCGGGAGAGAGGAGGTGAGAAGGCTGGGGATCAGATAGGATTCCTAGATCATCGTTCCTGCCTGATATGGGTTTGATCAGGGCTTCCCCAACCCCCGCCCCCCCCCCCCCAAAAAAACCAGATATGTTGAAATCCTAGCTCCCAGAACCGTAGGATGTGACCTTATTAGGAAGTAGGGCCATTGCAGATGGAATCGTTAAGATGAGGTCATCCTGTACTAGGGTGGACCCTCATCCAATATGACTAGTGTCCTGATAAGAAGACAGCATGTGAAGACAGAGACACACAGCGAGAAAGCGACGTGGTGACGAAGGCACAGACCAGGATGTGCAGCTGTTAAGCCAGGGAACACCAAAGATTGCCAGCAAACCACTGGAAGCTAGGAAGAGGCGAAGAGAGAGTCTCCCATAGGTTTCCGAGGGAACATGGCCCTGCTGACACCTTGATCTCGAACTTCCAGCATCCAGAACTGCGTGACAATAAATTTCTGTTGTTTAAGCCACCCAGCCTGTGGGACTTTGTCACAACAACCCTAGCAAACGAATACATTCCCACCTGTTCAGGATACCATCCTGGCATAGTTACTTAGTTCAATAAATACCAACAGCTAGCATTTCTTGAGTGCTTACTCCGTCAGGGTACATTTTAAGTGTTCTGCTCAGAGCAACCCATTCCATCGCCTTAGTTCCCCGTGAGGAAGAGTCCATTACTATTGTCACTTTCTATTTAAGGAAACGGAAACATAGAACGGTCGGACAAGTTTCCCAAGGTTACCAAGCTAGGTAAGTGGCAGAGCCAGGATTTGATGTTTGGTAGGCTGACACCAAGCTCTAACGTTCTTGCACAGTATGCTACACAGCCTTTCTAATAAATATTTGCTGAAAGGTTCAATGGGTGAATGAATGAATGAGTAAATCTGGATATAGTACCAGCATGAAAGACGGGGATGATGAAGAAACGAGAGGGATCGAAGATAACTCCCTGGTGTCTGGCTCAGATGACTTAGTAAATAAGGCATCTCCGTTGTAGAGGAAGGAAAAAAAGGGGGGCAACGTCAGACTTGAGGGGTGGAGGTTGAAAGCTGAAGAAGCAATGAATAAATACACTCTTGAAATGCTGAGTTTGAATTGCTGTGAGACCAGCGAGTCCAATAGGCTGCTGGACAAAAGGCTCCGGCGCTCCAGACAGAGATGTGGTTAGGAATTACAGATTCAGGAGCCCTCGGGGCTCTTCGTGTCAGGGAGTTGGATGAGATCACCCAAGCAAGCTGTGTGGGAAGAGACAAGCAGACCACCCACCACGGAGCCCTGGGGAAAACTGGAATTCAGGAGGCCAGCGCAGGAAAAGGAGGCTTCACCTACTAGCACAGGGTCCGTCACAGAAGGGACAGAAGTCAGCTCGTGGTGGATTGAGGGTTGAACAGAAAATAAACCAGAGGGTAAACAGATGAGCTGCAAGTGAGAGAACGCCATGGCTTTGTGGTCTGGAGTTCGCGAGTAGATGCAGAAATGACTTTCCACAGTGCCGTGCTGGAGTAGCTCCTACCCCGTGACTGGTAAATTTCAGGAATTGGGCCATTATTTAAAATTAAGTTGCAGGGGCGCCTGGGTGGCTCAGTCGGATGAGCGTCTGACCCCGGATTTCAGCTCAGGTCATGATCCCAGGGTTTGAGCCTCACATTGGGCTCCGTGCTGAGCGTGGAGCCTGCTTAAGATTCTCTCACTCTCTCTTGGCCCCTCTCCCCTGCACACGCACACGCACTCTCTCTCCCGCTCTAAAATAAAAAAAAATTTTAATAGTTTAAAAAATGTTTAAGAATAAGTTGCAAAAACTTACAATTAAATAAATCATATTGAAAGACAAAGGTCATAAACTCTTAACTCATCTCTTCCTAATTAGTGCATTTTACTTCTATCTGTGCTATTTTGGTGTCTCTGTATGGTGGAAATACTGTAACAGTGTGCCTGCCCCTGCACCTCTCTTTCCAGCTCTATGTTCAGTGACACCTATCAATAGCTTGAAAGTGGCCGTGGTGGGTGTATTTATACTGTGGAAACCAGCAAGTGCTACTGATCAGAGCTTGATTAATTTTTTGTCAGTTGTCTACACTTAAGAAAGTAATAGAGGGATGTTTGGTGGCTCAGTCAGTTAAGTGTCAGACTCTTGATCTCGGCTCAAGTCATGGTCTCATGGTTTATGAGATCGAGGCCTGCATCAGGCTCTGCAAAGAACCTGCTTGGGATTCTCCCTCCCTCTCTCTCTCTCTCTCTCTCTGTCTCTGTCTCTCTCTCTCTTTGCCCCTCCCCAACTTGTGCTGTCACTCTCAAAGTAAATAAATAAACTTTAAAAAAAAAAAGAGAGTTTGGGGCACCTGGGTGGCTCAGTCGGTTAAGCATCCGACTTTGGCTCAGGTCATGGTCTCGTGGTTCGTGAGTTCGAGCCCTGTGTTGGGCTCTGTGCTGACAGCTTGGAACCTGGAGCCTGCTTCGAATTCTGTGTCTCCTCTCTCTGCACTGCCCCTGCTCACGCTCTGTCTCTCTCAAAAATAAATAAACATTAAGAAATTAAATAAAAAGAGTTTGGCAAAAGTCAACAAATCATTCTGTGAGAACCAGTTGGCTCCATGGAATTTACAATAAAGAGCAAAGCACATTTTATCATTTTTAAGTTATATGTTACATCCTTTATATCAGTAAAATTTACAGTAAATTATTGTACGTGGGGGTATACACACACACACACACACACACACACACACACACACACACACACACATTGTTCAACCTCCTGACTCCACAAGGGGCAGAGAAGTCTCACCCCGCTAGGAACGGATCATTGGAATTAAGGGAGCGAAAGCCTTCAATGCTGAGGGGCTAGAAGATGCACTGAATTTTCCCAGGAGGAGCATGACTAGGGGTGGTCTTTAAGGCCCAAAGAACTCCATGCACTGAGTGATGGGGAGGGTGACAGAAGTCAGTAGCAATGAGGGGTACTGGTTGTAACAGCCTGATGGTAAACGGTCTCGAGCTGGTATTACCCAAGGGCAGAAGAGCAATGGTCTGAACATGGCCATGGATTGCCAAGCCCTCATCTCCCACTGGCCTTTGTAATACAAGGGTCATGGGAGAATGAGTAGCCTCCATTTTTGAGGTCCCAGGGAAAGCAGTATCCTCAGGGGATAACTTGGTTTCAGTTAATAACAGCTTTCTCTTACTGAGTGCAAGGGGAGTATAGTGTGGTGATATGATCAGGGTTTCTGAGTTAGACATTTCAGGTTAGAGTTCTGGGTCTGCCACTTCCTAGACACGTGATACGGGGCCAGCTACATACCCTCTGAGCCTTCATGTCCTAATCCATAAAATGGAGATAATACAACCTCCCACTCAAAAGATAATATCCCTAAAACACTATAAGCACAGTGCCTGGCACATGATAAAGTTTCAATAAATTGCAAATATTTTTGTGGCTATGCAAGTGAAAACGCAAAATAGTCATAAAATTACAATTACACATGGCAAGAGGCGGGGAACTGACAGGAATACATCGTGATATTAACAACAGTTGTCCCTGAATGGCAGGACCATGGGGTTTATTTCTTTACCTCCTCTGTATTTTCCAAAACTTCTACAACAACCCTACTTTGGCTTTCATTCGGAAAAAAATATTTTTAAGTTTATTTATTTATTTTTGAGAGACAGAGAGCAAGAGAGCGCACCCAAGCAGGAGAGGAGCAGGGCGGGGGGTGGAGGGGAGAGAATCCCAAGCAGCTTCCATGCCCCCATCAGCACAGAGCCCAGTGTGGGGTTCCATCTCACAAATCCATGAGATCCTGACCTGAGCCAAAACGAAGAATCTGTTGCTTAACCGACCAAGCCATCCAGGAGCCCCAGAAAAAAATACTTTTTAAGCAAGCAAGGACAGTGTATAGCAAGGAAAATCCTCATTTAAAAAAAAAAAAAAAAAAGACCAGTGTTGTCTCAGGGCATGAGAAAAATTTTTTAAAGTCTTCTGTGGTATACACAGGCCTATCACCCTAGCAAATTATTGCAAAGGGCAGAAAAAATATTTGCAGAGTTTAGCATTCCCAAATCATCTTTTTTCAACAGTAAAGAAATGAGTAAGTTCAAAGACTGTCTCCTCTTCTCTATTTTCTGTCTCATCCTATGATTTTTACATTTTAGGAGGACTTTTCATGAATAAAAGTGCTATAAATTAATCTAAACATGATTCAAATCTTTAATTTATGTATTCATTAAAATTTTACCTGTTATCAATCTTAGGGTTCCAGGTGTTAATGGCAACTCTAAATGAAAGTCAAATATAATCATTTGCATAAAAGCATTAGAAGATGATTAATTGGTATTTTCATACAGCTGTGATCCATTCGGCACTTCAAGAGCTGAAAAAAAATTTCCCCTAAAAACATTTACCTACACTAATCCTCATGAAATTGCAGAACACCTTCCAGTTTTTCATGCACTCAGCTACATTTATAGCATGTTCATTACTGGAGTCACATGTCATATTTCCTGATTTTAAAAGACATTACAATTGTGCACCCTTGAAAATTAGGCTGATTTCCACACCATTCCTTGAATATTTATGTGTTCCATTCCTACAGGAAGATAAAGATTAAACCTACTTGTATGAACACATCCCCATTTGTGTGTTTTAGCATGATCTGGGGAATATATTCCAATTTCAAGGGGCCTAAACTTGAGGGACCCTAAAAAAATAAGTCACAGGGCTTAGGTAGAAAAGTGTTTTCAGAAAAGTGATTTATCTCTGCTGAATAAAAGCTGTGGCCCTGGCAGCTCAGATCCGGTTACGATCGCTAAGGCATGTCCAGGCTGGTTATCTAATGCCTCTGCAGGAATTTAGGCCACGCATTAATGCACTGAAGATAAAATCAATTTGAAAATTTCTTAAATCAAATACCAATCCTGGAGTACGACTCTATGTGCAGGGGAAGCAGCCAACAGTAATAGGAAGCCAATTATAAACTATAAACCACTCTGCTCAAACATCCTGGTTTGTCACTGGTAAGGCCCATTACACAGTTTGCACAAGTTAAATCCACTGACTAGACAGAATGGCTTGCTAGACACACACATACGTGTGCTACACACACACACACACACACACACACACACACACACACACACCCGCACACAAAGGTGCAGCTCAATTAACAGGGACTCATTGAGTGCAAAAAACCACAGCAACATCCTGAACATAAATATCGTCCCATTCTGCTATGGCAGTATAGGCAAGCATTTTAGAAACCAGGCCCTAATTCAAATACTGGCCTAGCCAATTACTTAGTATTTCCCTCCTCAGTTTCCTCATCTACAAAATGGGATTAGCAATGAGTAGAAGCCCATGGAGATTACATGAGAAAATGCATGTGAGAGTCTGAGCACAGCTGTACTCGGCCGATGTTGGCTAGGATTCACCCCATGTTCCTTCATCATCCTGACTGCCCTGACCCCAGAACAGCAAAGGCATGGCACTGTGGTCACACGGGCCAGTGAGTCTTCCAGGGCAGTTGACCAGGCTGCAGGCAGTGAGGTGTTCTAATTGCTTTCACTGCATGTGTGATCTGCAGAGAAAACAAGAGGTGGGGGCCATCTTACAAATCTTTCCCCAAGGCCAGATATCACAGCTGATGAAATTACTCCCTTGAAATGTGAATGCAGATACACCAGTCATCGTTTCGTGTAATCCAGGCTGGTGGCTGACAGAAAAGATAGTTTTCTACCCTATTCCTCTGCGGCTCCCTTAGATGAGGCCCCAACACCTCTGTCCTGGCCTCCTGCAAGCCATCGTCAACTCACCGTCCATAAACGGTCAACTTCTACTCTCTGCAATTCATTTTCCTTCATTCAGCTGGTATTGGTTGCATGAATAATACGAATCAGGCACTGGGTTTACAGGTACGGTCTCTGAAGAGTTTCTTGGGGGCATGGGGTGGCTCAGGATGTTAAGCTTCTATTAATTTCGGCTGAGGTCACAGTCTCATAGTTCATGGGATCAAGCCCCACATTGGGCTCCATGTTTGGGATTCTCTCTCTCCTTCTCTCTCTGTTCCTCCCCTACTGGCACACTCTCTCTCAAAGTAAATAAATAAACATTTATTTATTTATTTAAATGAATGTTTATTTACTTATTTTAATAAATGTTTATTTAAAACTTTTTTTAATGTTTATTTTATTTTTGAGAGAGAGAGAGAGAGACAGAGCACAAGCAGGGGAGGGGCAGAGAGAGAGGGAGACACAGAATCTGAAGCAGGCTCCAGGCTCTGAGCTGTCAGCACAGAGCCTGACGTGGGGCTCGAACTCCCAAACCGCAAGATCATGACCCTTTCAAGTTTACACATGCTATTATGGCCACTACTTGAAAAGTGCCTCCAGCACCTTCACAGAGCATTGCACATAGTAGGCTCCTTTACCTTCCTCAGAGACCTTCCCTGACCATCCCAGCTAACTCCATACATAACCCCAGTCACTAACCCCTTACCTGCCTTACTTTCTTCCAACTTTCAGAGCGTTAATCATTATCTAAACATGTATTACTTGGTGGCATACCTGTTTATCCTTTCATCTCAGCTAGAATTTAAGCCCTGTCAGGGCAGAGCATTTCCTGCCATATCCTCAGTGCCTAGAACAGTGTGTAGTATGTGGTGGGTACTCAAATACTTAGTGACTAGATCATCTCTCCTCCTATGGGTGCTTCGGTCACAGCACTTAACACGCCGTTTGTATCATCAAAGTCTAGGCTCTGTTGGTTATGAAGCAACGGACACAAACTAGGGACAAGGGACACGAGGGACAAGGGAAGGGGCAGGAATCACCGAGAAGGCCTCATGGCAAAGTGGAACTTGGCTGGGGCCGAGGCATTTCTACCCAGCTCCCGGGCCATCGTCTTTATGTTTTGCTCCCTAAGCTGCAACTCCATCCTCCTCCTTGTCCTGTGTTTACTCAGCTCACCTATGACCCAACATATGCACCGGCCCTGCTGGCTTCTCAACATCCAAGAGTCTCCCTCAGTTAAAAGTAAGAACTTGCGGGCCGCTGGTTAGCTTTGGGCCAGCTGTCTATCTCTTGACCCAACTAGTTGTAGCCTTGGGGATGGAGAGGGAGGCACAAGGGAGGAGTGTCTAGCACGCTTCCTAGAATCTCAAGACAACCAAAGCTGCCTGGCATAAACCATCCCCTCCAGAGATATCAAATCATGCCACTTCTCCCGAACATACCTTCCTCTTTATCCACTCCCTTGTATTGTTTTTCCTGCCTGAAATGTATTTTCTTCAAAGCGCAGCTTCGGTACATTCACAGTGCTGTGCAGCCATCACCATTGATTCCAGAACATTTTGTCACTACAGAAAGAAACCCCATACCCATCAGCAGCCACTCCACATCCTCACCCCCACCCCAGCCCCAAGCAACCACTCATGTTTTCCATTCTCTCGGTACGTATCTAGAACTGGATATTGGATACATTGCAATTGCCGGGTTATATGGCAACTCTATGTCTAACTTTTTGAGGACCTGCCAGACTGTTTTCAAAAGAGGCTGCACCACACTGTCCATCCCCATCAGCAAGGTATGAGGGCTCCAGTTTCTCCACACTCTTGCTGGGACTTGTCACTGTCCACCGTTGTTTTTTTGTTTGTTTTAGCCATCCTAGTGGACGTCAAGTGCTACCTCATGCAACAGCCTTTTCTACCTCACATGTCAAAGCCCAGTTCAAATGTGACCGCCATGGAACTTCCTTAACCTGCTCCAGGCCAGACTGTCACTCATTCTCCATAATACCATCATTTATCTATTGATCTATTACCATTCCTGAGCACCCGGTACATGCCAAGCACTGTTCTAGGTGAAGGTACAGTGAACGAAACCAAAAATCCCTGTGCCCTGTGGAGCTGGCAGAAAGAGACAAAGTTTGTGAAATGGTTGTTAAGGGCTAAAGCATAGCCACATAGTAGAACATGCCAATGGCGGGGGGGGAGGGCAATTCTAAAGTGAAAGTCATGGAAGTTCTCACTGAAGTTAAGTTGAGCAGGAATTGAAATTGTCTGAACTATGGAACATCCATGAGAGATGTCAAGTAGGTTTTGAATAATGGGCCTGGAGTCCAGAGAATAGAGTCCAGGTAGATAAAGCAGAGGTGGAGATCATGAAGAACCAGAACCTCAGACTAAGGTGTGGCTGCTAAACTAGGTGAAACCTCAGAGTATGAGATCTGTCCTAGAAAGCAAAACTCTGTGTTCATTTTCTATTGCAGTTGTTAACAATTTAACACAAACTTAGTGGCTTAAAACAACATAAATCTATCATCCTACGTTCTGTAGGATGTCCTACATGGGCCTAAATCATGGGCAGGCTGAGTTCCTCTTTGAAGACTCTAAAAGAGAACGTTTCCTTGCTTTTTCCAGATTCTGGAGGCCCCCTTCCTCTATCTTCCAAGACAGCGACACTGCATCTCTCGGACCATTCTTCCTTAGTCCCATCTCCTTCTGATCTCAGCCAGGGAAGATTCTCTGCTTTTAAGGACTCATGCAATTAGACTGGACTCATCTAGATAATCCAAGACAATCTCCCCATCTCAAGATCCTTAACCACAGCCAGAAGTCCCTTTTACCATGCAACATATTTACAGGTTCCAGGGATTTAGAGTATGAACATGGGGTAGTGGGTTGGGAGGTATTACTCCTCCTACCACAATAAATGAAAGCATTTCAAAGAGTGATTATGTCATATGCTAACACGTCAAAAAAAAGTTAAGGATTAAGAACTGACCATTGGACTGGGGCGCCTGGGTGACTCGGTCAGTTAAGCGTACGACGTCAGCTCAAGTCATGATCTCGCCGTTCTTGAGTTCGAGCCCTGCGTTGGGCTCTGTGTGGACAGCTCAGAGCCTGGAGCCTGCTTCGGATTCTGTGCCTCTCTCTCTCAAAAATAAACATTAAAAAAAAAAAATTGACCACTGGATTAAGTACCACAGAGGTTCTAGTGATCTTTACATGGGCAGTTTCAGTGGAATCAAAATCTTCATTGGAATGGGTTCAAAAGACAAAAGTAGAGTGTACAGTTACATAACTCTTTTGAGTTTTGCTATAAAGAGCAAAGGGGATGAGTGTGGGTCAAACAGGATTTTAACATGGAAGAAATAATAGTACATTCAAAGGCTGACGGGAGTGATCTAGCAGAGGTAAGTTAATGAACAGAAGGAAGAATGGCTGGATCTGGGCCCTTTGAACAGTGATGGAATCTAGTACACAAGTGTTAGAGCTTGCCTGAAGAAGGGCCGGGACAATCTGTCCATACAACCAAAGGAAAGACTGAGCATACAAGCAGAGATGCATGTAGGTAAGTAGAGATGCCATCAGGCAGGAGCCTGCGGAAATTTCCTTGTTTCTATTTTCTTAATCTGGGCGGGGGAGGCCGCAAACTGAGAGAAGGGGGAAAGAATTAACATTTAAGTGTTCTCGGGGAAAGTCAAGGAGTAAATAAATCAAAGAGAGAAATGAAGCAGTTTTGTCAGACGGTACTAAGGTCTATCTAAGGTCACGACTTTAAACAGACACGGAGTCAGCGTGTCCAGTTGCACAAGTGCACACGTGCAAATAAGGGGGCGGACTGAACTTCACCAAAAATGGAGGTTAGCCAGGCAAGTAAAATGAAGAAAGAGATGCGGCAGGGCAATTTGCCACGTAGCCAAGTGAATGGAACAACAGCCCACTGAATGGAAGCTAGATAATGAAGACCAGAAGGTGGGAACTTTAAAACAGGGAGGAGGCTCAATGAACTGTAAGTCACACAGTACTGTATCTGCTTACTCTGTTCTTAACATCTACAGATCTAACTCCTCTCCTAAACTAAGGTCCTCACAGTGTGAACACTGTCTTGTCTTCTCGTCCTTAGTACCCTAGCAGATAAGCTTGTTTTCTGAATGAATGGATGGATGCTGACCCATGGTTTGAAAGAAATTCCCCACCCCAGACCTAGGATATATAATGTTCCTCCTTCCTTACTGTTCTTTAAGAGTTCAAGTAAAAAATTGCAATGCTTCACCAAAACCTATGGTATAAACAAATCCTTTGGTCCTAAAAGCAAGCAAGTTATTGGGAACCCACCTCTTCCTGAGTAGTTTAAAAAAAAAAAAAAAAAAAAATCCCGTGGAATAAGATGCTGAATTCCTACAATGTTGTGTCCAAGAACTGAACCCCGAAATGTACCAGATGTATCCCAATTGCAGTTAAGTTCGCCATATTGAACACCTGGGTGGCATGAAATCTTTGCACTTCCCAGCCTCTAATTATTTCACCTCCTTGCAGTAATTAGCAGGATCCAAAACAGACCTTGAGAATACTAAGTTTTCTAAGGAGACATAAATGAAATTCAACCTGGGGTGGAGAACAATACACAGACACAGAGCATGTAAAATATGTTTTATTGTTCTTTAAAAGGGTTCAGGGTTTGGTTTTAAATCAGGCTGCACACCTTTCATCAGTCTGACATCTCTCTCACCATGTCAAACTGGCTTCAGCTAGCAATACTTCATTAAATCCAAAAGAAAAAAAAAAAACTTTTAATTTTGAGGAAGAAAATCCAGTTCTGAGAACAATTAACATTAGTATGTAATTTAAAACAAAATGAGGGATAATGTTTCTTGTCGCTTTATACACCCTTCTCCTCATACAGAACCAGGAATGTAATTTTCCTAACTCAGGCAGGCACTGATACTGCTGGACACTGCACACACATATACACCCGACACATGTGCGCGCACGCACACACACACACACACACACACACACACACACTCCCCACAAACAACAAAAATCAGAGCATGTCAAAGGGAAAAAGTTTGTTATTGTATTGATCAAAACCCTTGGAGTCAACAGACAGTCTGAGTTTAGATGGTATGCTGTTCTGATCTTGAACCTACGTTAATGGAATCTATTGTAATGTTCTGAAATAAAGAATTTTGGAGAGTACCATCATTTTTCACTTTAAAATTCTAGAAACAATTTCAGAAAGCATTATTTTGTTTTGTTTTCAGGGATGGGGGAGGAGAGAACCTACATACTTTCATTTAGTTAAAAATCAGAACAACTCCGGCACAGGAAATAGGCAGTTCACATAGCCAGCCAACGTCTGAGGTATCATCAGTGTGAGACAAGGTCCCGGTCCATTCCTACTGGCCTAGCTGATCCTAAAAAAAATGGGAAGTTTATGGCTCTGCATAGCAAATTCCAGCAAGACAAGATGACCCTAAGTCTTTATTCAAATCCTTAGCAGCAGAGCACTATTAAGTAATGTTTAGATGAAGGGTGCAAGAGCCCTGGATGGTGTCCTTCAACTTGCTTTGTGAGTGCAGCCCGGTCACGACTGCTTTCTGCAGAAGAGCAGAAAAACAGCTTCTCTAGATCAGCACAATGAACCCAGCAAAGAATCTGTAAAACTGATACTACACCATTTCATCAACAACACAGTCCCTTTGCTATTCACTGGGTTGCTTTAGGTCTCTCTGCCACCCTGGATGGCCTGTGGACACATACTCACTAGGCATTGTTGGTTTTGAACCAGCGATTTTTTTTTAATCTCATAAAGAACCTAGTAAGAAAATAACAAGGCAATCAGTGGTTAAACTTAACTGTACATAGAGGGGGCAGTTTGGAAAATATGCATCACAGGCATTTCTCGAGTCCAAAATACCCCATCTTTGCTGTTAACTCCTTCCACCATTCTCAAAAATTCATAGTACGAGTAAATCCTGAATAAAAACTTCAAACTATCGGCATTCTCTGATAACATGAGACAGAAAATCAGAGTAATGCTACGACCCACAATTTTCGGTGATGTACAAAGTATGCTAACTCTCCGCCTGGACACACCTTTAGTGATGGCCTGGAGCGCTCCCCTTCAGAAAGCAAAAGTTTCTGGGATACCTACTTAGCTTCATTGGTTGGAAAAGAGAAGAATTCGACTCTCAGCTAAGTTCTCTGAGAAGAAAGACTCTTTTTAAAATGCCATTTCCCCACTAATTTACCAAAACAAAACCAAAACAAAAGGCTCCTGGCTACGTTGCCTAATGTTGAATAGGGTTTTCAAGAAAAGAAACTAACATGAACACCCCATCATCAGTAAAGACTAAAAACCACCTGGATCATATAATATATATGCCACTGCTTTTTTTTTTTTTTTTTTTGGTGTTTTTTGTTTCTTTTTTTTTTGTTGGTTTTTTGTTTGTTTGTTTTTTCTAAAAGTGCCCAGGTGGGCTTAAGGCTGCCAGACTGCACACACGTCTACAGCAACAAGGGCTTCTCCTATTCCATCTACAACTTGTATCGGGGGTGGGGGTTGGGGGGATGGGGAAAGAAGAGAAGAGAAAAATATACGCCCACCACCACCAAAAAGAAAAAGAAAGAAGTCCCACAACAGGGAGACCTATGTGCCAAGCATAATGGAAAAGTGTGCTCCCCAAACAGATGGTTCTGCACAAGCTAATGTTCTGCTGGTTTTCCTTAGAGACCTAGTTTGAAAAGTTAAAAAAGACAGGGGATTTTGATATAATTCAATTCTGACAGAAATTCAAACTCCAACAATTAGGAGCAAACTCATCCTTCACTGAATTAATCCCTTTTTTCTTTCTCTTTTTCTTTTCTTAAACATTTTATTCATGTTATAGAGGGATTTCTTTTTTGCTTTTTTCCAATCATTAGGAGAGTGGTTGAGGAGTACTGAATCCATCGCTACTTTGGTGACACAGTTAAGATTCCAGATTCACATTTCCAGGTACCAAGAGTTCCCTCTAAATGCACAATCAAGTCAGCCTTCGTTTACACTTCTTTCTACTGAACACAGCAGTGCCCATTGGTGTCTCTGACACGCAATCGCATCTTAGGTCGGTATTTCTCCAGGTAAAGCAGCTGTTTGGAATTGAATGCTCCCCTTCTTTTTCTGAAAATACAAGAATGACAAACTTTATCATGTAAAAAAGCTATATGATTCACTGAAATGCATTATTTATGGCCTAAGGCTTTTCTAACTTCACGCTGTGAAAACCAGTATATTCCTGGTACAGTATCACTTCTTAAGAGAAGGGGCTGATGAATGACCAAGTATTAAATGAAGCAGCAGGCACAGATGGCATTCCTTGAAATATGCCACCTTCCTAGAGCTGCTACCATACATTTCATGACCTCTTGTTACAGTCTTTTCTTTTTTTCTTTTTCTTTCTTTTTTTTTTTTTTTTTTTAAAGAAAAGGCTGAAAGGGAAAGGACAAGGTATTAACTGCCAAAGAATTCTGGACAACAAAATAACATGGCCCATTATTCCAGACTGATGCCAAGATTCTGTCTGGGCACTACCATCCAGATTTTGTGCCTGAACAGGTCACTTAAGATTCTTAAGTGATTAACTGCTCCTCTATAGATTCTTCCTTGTCTCTTGGTCATAGTTGCACTTGAAAGGTGTTCTGGACATCCACTAAAAGAGTCACTCGATCTCTGAGACTCTACTACCTATTCATTTTAAAGATTCCTAGATATTCAAGTCATATGGGACAGATTCTTTAGCGTCCAAATTTGCCACCTAACTTAAAAAATCTTTAAATCTGGGAGCCAACAGTACTGTTACAAGTTTGTCACTTTTGATTTCTTCGATCAAACAATATTTTAAACCAACAAGTTACTCCATACTACAAAAGGGTACTTTCCATAATTCCTTCTTCTTGTATGGTCTTGCTTTATGTGTTTCTGAACATAAAACTTCCTACTCACTGTCTTATAAACTGAACTGCATCTTCATACTTCATTCCACATTCAATCAAAGCAAGTGCAACCAGCACGGGTGCCCTATAGAGAGAAACGCATCTGTAAATATCCACAAGTCTTTGGAATTGAAGGATTTTTTTTTTTAACCCAGGATTACATATTACCAAAACAACACGAAGTCTGAGCTTCCCTTTTTTTCCGTGTACTAAAATAGCTGCTATTTTCCTTATACAAATGTCTGTATCATGATAGGGTCTATGGTGTTACCCACTTTTAGTAAAGCACTAAATTCTACACCTCGTTAAGAGATCTTTATTTAAAGCACCATCACATTAGATCTCAAATTTTCACATTATATGTCATCAAAAATTCTTCATTGGCCTTTAACCAGTACTGTAGCAAAATAAGTGAACAAGTGTGTCATCCATACTAAGCATCTCAGCATTTTCATTACAAATCCATTTTAATATCATTTCCTCAACAAATACTAAAAAGGTGCTACATTTCTTCAACAAAATCCTTTCTGTGAGCTACGAGAGTGTCAGAAAATTGGTATTTACAAACAGTTTTCTATATAAGTATCTTTTTTTTTTTTTTTTTAACATCTAACAAGGGACATTGAGGCCTGAGCAGGTCCCAACCTGTCCTTGGTTTGGAGATGTTATCTGCCTCATAAAGCAAAGGAGAGGGTTTGTCTTCTGGGAAGACAAAGTTGTCTCCTCTGAAAAAGCCTCCTACATAGTTGGATTTGGCATCTTCCAGGAATGGGAAGGCAGGGATTGGGGCCTAGGGAGTCTGTGTTTTCAGCTGAGGGAGAGACAGAAGACTGGATCCTGATCAGAGAGTCCAGAGTGAGATATAGTTACCTCCAGGACTCGTTACTGTGAACCCAGCTTGGGCTTCATGACAGTCACAGAAGCAGACTCCTTAACAATAAAATAATACACACACAAAAAATCTAACAAGGGAAATGATGTTTGAAAATGTCTACTACCTGGGACCGCAAGCTGGTACAGCCACTCGGGAAAACAGCATGGAGGTTCCTCAAAAAACTAAAAACAGAACTACCCTACAACCCAGCAATTGTACTACTAGGCATTTATCCATGGGATACAGGTGTGCTGTTTCGAAGGGACACATGCACCCCCTATGTTTATAGGCGCACTATCAACAATAGCCAAAGTATGGAAAGAGCCCAAATGTCCATCGATGGATGAATGGATAAAGAAGATGTGGTACATATAGACAATGGAGTATTACTCAGCAATCAAAAAGAATGAAATCTTGCCATTTGCAACTACGTGGATGGAACTGGAGGGTATTACGCTAAGTGAAATTAGTCAGGGAAAGACAAATATCATATGACTCCACTCATGAAGACTTTAAGAGACAAAAGAGATGAACATAAGGCAAGGGAAACAAAAATAATATAAAAACAGGGAGGGGGACAAAACAGAAGAGACTCATAAATATGGAGAACAAAGGGTTACTGGGGGGGGTGTGGGTGGGGAGGGGCTAAATGGGTAAGGGGCACTAAGGAAATCTACTCCTGAAATCACTGTTGCATTATATGCTAACTAATGTGGATGTAAATTTGAAAAAATAAACTTAAAAAAAAATTAAAAACTATATATATACAAAATTGCAACAAGAAAAAAAAAATCTACTACCTGGCACCAACTTTGGACTACCTGCTAGAATAGGTACTAGTTACAAAACTGCCAAGTCCAGTTAGAACACTACCTTCACCCTCAGAATAAAGACTGAAGCTTCTGACCCTGAAGAAGAAACTGTAAGACACTGATATGAAAAAAAAGGAAAACAGCAAACAAAAGGGCTAAGCAGAGGTAACAGCCTGAGTCACCACCACCTTGAGACAAGAGCAGCCTGCACTAATGTTCTGAGTCAAAGTGCACGTCATAAACTGGCCATTTAATCTGCTGCCGATGAGAGTGTTGCGGCACCACTCCACACAGTGCTCCAGGAAAAAGGCTTTGAAATCAACATCATTTTTCATTCTCTCTACATCTCCTTTCAGGAGTTTGAAGTTCAGCCATCTTCTCTCCACCTATTAACTTCCCATTCATCTCAATCCAAAATTAACCCCATATAGATTCTTTAAAATCTAAAATTATTTTCATTTTGTTGCCTATTTCAAAGACCTAAGCCTTTGAATATGTGAAATAAGGGGGCGCCTGGGTGGCTCAGTCAGTTAGGCGTCCGACTTCAGCTCAGGTCATCATCTCACGGTCCGTGAGTTCGAGCCCAGCATCAGGCTCTGTGCTGGCAGCTCATGGAGCCTGCTTCAGATTCTGTGTCTCCCTCTCTGCTACTCACCACTCACACTCTCTCAAAAACGAATAAATACATTTTTAAAAATTGAATATGTGAAATAAGGAGAAGGAAAAAAAATACTGAATTAAGACCATATTTTTTTTAACTCAAATAAGATAATTACATTGAATCAGTTTCAAAACAATTTCTGAGTGATCATCTACTAAACCTATTATGGCATTAGAATCAGACAGCCAATGAAACACAAAAGCTGTCTCAAGAAATCTACACCAGTTTTTGCTCATTTCCTTTTCTTTCAGGCAATTTAATATTTAGTGTCATAAATACAAATTTTACCAAAGTGAAGTTTTTGATAATGAATTCACAGACAAAAAAGGAAGAGCTTACCTTCCCAATCCTGCAACACAATGCACTGCAACACAGCAACCTGGCTCTTCACGAAATTTGGTTTTTAACAGGTTCAGCCAATCGTCTACTATCTGATTAGGGGGTGGTGCTCCATCATCAAATGGCCAATCCTGGAAAAGAAAGATCTTTTACATTAAATTGTTATTTTCTCCAGGATAATATCTAATGCAGAATAGCTGCATAGTACACAGCGGGGATTTAAGTGAACTAACTGTACTTTATATACCTATTCTTAATACTGCAATTCTGATCACTATTGAAAAATGATCCAAGACCAAAATTCCTTCTCAAATACATGTAGTCAGCACTGTAAACATCTAATTTTATCTTATGGAGATCTTTTATCAGAGTGATGAGAAACCAGTGTTCCTCAAATATTTTATCTGAATAAAGCAGTAATTAGACATAATAGAGAAAACTATAAAACCGAGACAAAGTAAGAGAGGATAAACACCTGTCAGTATGATGCAAATGTCCACTCTGGCAAAGAATACCATCTGACCTGTACAAATATTTTGAGGATTATCCCCTCAAATAGCTCTAAGTTATGATGTCTTTCCTTTAGAGGAAGACTCTCAAGAAATCACCAGTAGTTGGCATATCGTAACAGAAATACACTACCATCTTTGTGCTTATATATTAAAAAAAAAAAAAGTAGCAAATATTTTTAAAAGTTCTGCCTAAATTATACATATCCCATTTAACAAGCACAGTACCAGACGATAGGGTCCTGAGCAAATGGAGAACTTTTTAAGTATCCCTTTCTTTTTATATTCACCAATTTGTGCATTTTTGGTTTTTTGTTTTTTAAGTAATCTCTACACCCAAAGTGAGCTGAAACTCACAATCTCAAGATCAAGAATTGCATGCTTTACTGACTGAGGCAGCCAGGTGCCCCTTAGGTTGCTTTTTAATTAAGACCAACCCCATGTGCATTTATCATATAGGCAGAGGTTTATCTTCCTTTCTACCTAGCAAAAGACCTAAGAAACCAACATAAATCAGTTCAGCTGGTTAAGTGTCCAACTCTTGATTTCGGCTCAAGTCGTGATCTCGAGGTACATGAGACCGAGCCCAGCAATGGGCTCTGCTTGGACAGCGAGGAGCCTGCTTGGAATTCTCTCTCTCTCCCACTCTCTCTCTGCCTCTGTCCAGTTCATGTGCATGGTGCACACTCTCTCTCTCAAAATAAATAAACTTTATTAAAAAAGAAAAAAAAGGGGGGAAGGGAATTCACATTTTGCAGTCTCTCTTCCATCTAGCTTCAAGGACAGAAATGCAAAAACACTGGGAATTTTTTTTAAACATAAGACTATCCTAATGAGATTGGATAAGGACACTTTAAGACACTAGAGAAAGAAAAAGAGAAAAGTGACAAAACACTAAATTGATTCTACACTCATGGGCACCACTAGAACATTTCATGTGGCGCATTAGCAATGACAACACATTATGTTTGATTTGTCAACTACACCCCATTATTAAATGGCTGTCAGTGTTACCATTAAAAATGTCACCATAGAGTTTAACTGTAAATAGCAGTAAAACAAGTTAGTGCCTTAGTTGAGAGCTTATTTCCTCTAATACTTCCTAAAATGTACCTAGTTAAGTAACAGTAATATGAAATATGCTTCACTTACTCATATAAGCAGTCTCTACCAAAAAAATCATTAAAATAATTTAGAATGGTCTGAACTTCAAACTGATGGACATAAATGAAACTACCATTATTAGTCTTTTCCAATATGCCTCTGATTTGTAAGAACATTAGTCAAAGGATTTGAAAAGTCTTATTTTGGGGATATGCCCTTATAAAGTGTTCCAAACCCTCCTCACCTACCAAAAGTAGATTAACGATCCACTTAAAATCTCTGTCTGGGAAAAGGAAAGAAATTCCAAGCTTAATTCTAAATGTTCTGGTTTTTTATAAGCTTAAATTAGACCTTTAATTTTATCTGATCACAGCTATTTGAAACAAAAACAAAACAATAGCCTAGATTTAAGGGCCTAACATAAATCCCAGCCCTACCATTATCTTCTACAAACTAGTTCAAGTTCTTTAGTTCATTTTTCTTTCATAAAGGTGTTTACCAACATTACTGATTCAAACAGACTATGGCCAACCCACAGTTCATTCCCTGACCCATGCCATCTGTCAAAAACGGATTTCTCATCTGGCCACTGGAGATCATACTCACAACACAGGAAAAAGAACTTGTATTCAGCCTAGTTTCAGAAAAAAAAAATTTTTTTTTTTTTAACACAGGGCTACATTTTATATAAGCTTCTACTTATTCCCCAGTGATTTACAGCCAGAGGACCTTAAAATCATTTAGAAACGGGAATGCAAGCAAATTATTACCATGCCATACTATTAAAATACATTTTTTTTACAACATAATGTTTGGGGGCACCTGGGTGGCTCAGTTGGTTAAGCGCCTGAATTTTGATTTCAGCTCAGGTCTTGATCTCATGGTTCGTGGGACTGAGCCTCAGGTGGGGCTCTGTGCTGGCAGTGCAGAGCCTGCATGGGATTCATATTCTCTCTCTCTCTCTCTCTCTCTCTCTCTCTCTCTCTCTCTCTCTCTCTGCCCCTCCCCAGCTTGTGCACAAGTGCACATATAGTTCTCCCTCTCTCTCAAAATAAATAAGCATTAAAAAAAACAGGGCGCCTGCATGGCTCAGTTGGTTAAGCGTCCAACTTCGGCTCAGGTCATGATCTCACAGTTCAGGAGTTCGAGCCCCACACTGGGCTCTGTGCTGACAGCTCAGAGCCTGGAGCCTGCTTCAGATTCTGTGTCTCCGTCTCTGTCTGCTCCTCCTCCACTTGCACTCTTTCTCTCAAAAATAAATAAACATTAAAAAAAAATTTTTAAACAAAATAAAAAATAAATAAA
This sequence comes from Prionailurus viverrinus, assembly GCF_022837055.1. NCBI lineage: Eukaryota > Metazoa > Chordata > Mammalia > Carnivora > Felidae > Prionailurus > Prionailurus viverrinus. The sequence goes on along the minus strand of NC_062568.1, from coordinate 190,366,390 downwards.
TGTTAAAAAAAAAAAAAAAAAACCTAATGCTTGGTTGTTTGTTTTTATGTTTTCACCAAAATGAAGGCGAGGTGGGGCGCCTGGGTGGCGCAGTCGGTTAAGCGTCCGACTTCAGCCAGGTCACGATCTCGCGGTCCGTGAGTTCGAGCCCCGCGTCAGGCTCTGGGCTGATGGCTCGGAGCCTGGAGCCTGTTTCCGATTCTGTGTCTCCCTCTCTCTCTGCCCCTCCCCCGTTCATGCTCTGTCTCTCTCTGTCCCAAAAATAAATAAAAAACGTTGAAAAAAAAAATTCAAAATGAAGGCGAGGAAACTTTACAGATCAGATATGAGACAGCTGCCTTACCAAGAAGGCATTTATTTTCTTTGCAACGGACTTTCCAACCACGGATGACCAATGCATTAAGACTACAAAAGTACCTCTCAATAAATAACCTTGTACCAATATCTTCTTTATTACTTTTTTCCTAACCAACTACTTACAACACCACAGTGTCTTCCCACAATCAAATCAAATAGCTCTAAGACACCTAAGACTACAAGGTCATTTCATTACATGCTCTTGCAATTTAGACAACTATTTAGGGGAAAATAGCCTAATGCTCCTGTTTCTGATACATGAAATAGTGTATTTAGGGGCTAAGGAGGAATTTAAAATAATTCCAAGCACTTTATGCTCAAACTGAGCATAAATAAATCTAATCACACATGAGCTTGTTAGAAGCCCACCAAAACGTGTCAGAACCTATGCTGATTACTCTAGAGCAAGATGCCTTCTCCCTCTCCCTTCTTAACCTCTTCTCCAACCTTTTTGTCCCCTATAAGTTATCCACAAAACATTAAATAACAAATAGTATTTGCAAAGTGAGACAGAATACAGCTGACCCTCAAACAACATGCATTTTAACTGTACAGATCCACTTACATGCAGATTTGTTTTCAATAAACAAAGTACGCTACTTTAACGTATTTTCTCTTATTTTTTCTTAATAAAATTTTCTTTTCTCTAGCTAACTTTATTGTAAGAATATAGTACATAATACCTATAGCATACAAAATACGTGTTAATGGACTGTTGATGTTATTAGTAAGGCTTGTGGTCAACAGTAGGCTTATTAGTAAAGTTTTGGGGAAGTCAAAAGTCATATGTGGATTGGTGTCTCTAACCCCGCATTCAAAGGTCAACTGTATTTCCATGTGACTTAATTCCTGATGGAAATTACTTTCAGCTAGATTCACAACAGTAGCCTAGAAACAAAAACTAAATATTGCAATAATTTCCTAGAGAAAACAAAATTAAATTTCCATTTTCTTGAAATAAGTGTACATTAAATTTTGCTTTTCATTTGTTGAAAATACTTTGCATATATAGACTTTAAGGGCACAAATGAACAAAACTGCCCATCTAAAAAGTTTAAAAGACTGCTATCAACGTTGTACCTCCTATAAGCTTAAAAAGCATACTGAATGTCCAGTTTTCAAAACAGCTATGTTTAAAAGGTACTACTAGTAGTTCGTAATGAAAAATGCAAACACTACACACTCACTAGAACGTGGATTCCTTCTTTTTCAACTGGAGCTTTATCATATGTAGCATCACAAACTCGAACCAAAGTTGTCACTCCATACTTCTTAAGTTCCTTTGAAGAAAAACAAATATAAGGGAACTTACTTTTAGAATCTGCAACCAAAACTTTAAAAGCATACAATTACGAATTGAAGCAATGAGACATCATTCTCAAAGATCAAAATCATTCTCATTGTGGCAACATATAGAATGGACACTCAAGTTCTTAATGGAAGCATCACTATGATTCATCTTTATAAAGGGCAGTTTGGTAACCTGTCACAAAACCTTTGAAAGCACACACACACTATGACCTAGAAATTCTACCTCTGAGAATTTATAGTAACAAAGTAATTAAATATACACCCAAGACTTAGGTACCAACGCGTGCAGCATGGGCTGTTTGGAATGGTAAAAAGGTAGAAACATTAATGGTCCAAAAACAGGGGAACAGTTAAAGAAAGTATGGCATGGGGCGCCTGCGTGGCTCAATCAGTTAAGCGTCCGACTTTGGCTCAGGTCATGATCTCGCGGTCCATGAGTTCGAGCCCCGCGTCAGGCTCTGTGCTGACAGCTCAGAGCCCGGAGCCTGCTTCGGATTCTGTGTCTCCCTCTCTCTCTGACCCTCCCCCTGTTCATACTCTGTCTCGCTCTGTCTCAAAAATAAATAATAAAACATTAAAAAAAAAATTTTTTTTTTAAAAAGAAAGTATGGTACATCCATACAGAATACTGTGACAGCTATAAAAATAATACTAAGAAGGTTGGGGGGGATGATAAAATATAATGTGATCCTATCTATATGAATGTAAGCGAATATATACATATATGTAGAGAAAAACATCCAGAAGACAGGTATTAAGAAGAGTTAAGTATTTTTAAACTGTCTTTTTAAAAATTTTTTAATGTTGATTTTTGAGACAGAGAGAGAAAGAACCTGAGCAAGGGAGGGGCAGAGAGAGGGGAGACAGAGGATCCGAAGCGGGGCTCCGTGCCAACAGCAGACAGCCCAATGTGGGGCTCAAACTCATGAACTAAGAGATCATGGCCTGAGCCGAAGCCAAAGGCTTAACCAATGGAGCCACCCAGGCAACCCTAAACTGTCTTTTGCTTATATGTATCTTCTGATTTTTACATACTAAGTACCACTGCTTTTTTAATTTAAAGAAACAAAAGGTGGGATGCCTGGCTGGCTCAGCTGGCAGAGCATACAACTCCATCTTGAGGTTGTACATTCAAGCACCATGTTGGGTACAGAAATTACTTAAAAATAAAATCTTTAGGGGCGCCTGGGTGGCTCAGTCGGTTGAGCGTCCGACTTCGGCTCAGGTCATGATCTCACAGTTGGTGGGTTCGAGCCCCGCATCAGGCTCTGGGCTGACTGCTTGCTCAGAGCCTGGAGACTGCTTCAGATTCTGTGTCTCCTACTCTCTCTTCCCCTCCCCTGTTCACGCTTTGTCTCACTCTGTTTCTCCAAAATAAATGTAAAAAAAAAAAAAAAAAAAAAAAAATTAAAAAAAAATAAAAATAAATAAAATAAAATCTTTAAAGGGGCTTCTGGGTGGCTCAGTCGGTTGAGTATCCAACTCTTGGTTTCAGCTCAGGTCATGACCTCACAGTTTCAGGGTTCGAGCCCCACGTCTGGCTCTGCGCTGGCAGCACAGAGCCTGTTTGGGATTCTCTCTCTTCTTCTACCCCTCCCTTGCTTGCACTTTCTCTTTCGCTCAAAATAAATAAACCTAAAAACATTTTTTTTAATTTAAAAAAAAATTTTTTTTTCTTTTTACATTTATTCATTTTTGAGAGACAGAGAGAGACAGAGCACAAGCGGGGGAGGTGCAGAGAGAGAGAGAGAGGAAGATAGAGAGGAAGATACAGAATCCAAAGCAGGCTCCAGGCCCCGAGCTGTCAGCACAGAGCCCGATGCGGGGCTTGAACTCACAAACTGCGAGACCATGACCTGAGCCGAAGTCAGACGCTTAACCGATTGAGCCACCCAGTGCACCAAAAACATTTTTTTTAATGATTAATAAATAATAAAATATTTTAAAAAATAAAAGGAAACAAAAGTAATTTTGAAATTAAGATTAAAAAGTGGTATCATGTTACAAAGCCAACAAACATATAATTATAGCCAGAAGCCTTGCTCCTTTAAAAATTTTCCTCCAGGGCGCCTGGGTGGCTCAGGCAGTTGAGTGTCTGACTTCAGCTCAGGTCATGATCTCACAGCTCATGAGTTCGAGCTCCACGTCAGGCTTTGCACTGATAGCGTGGAGCCTGCTTCAACCCTGTGTCTCCCTCTCTCCACCCCTCCCCTGCTCTCTCTCCCTCTCAAAAATAAACATTTAAAAAAAATTTTTTAACAAATAAAAAATGAAAATTTTCTCCAGTAATGCCTAATCCAGTGACTACCTATCTTCAGTGGGTCACCAACATCTTTTTATAGTTGCAGGACAGTGGCTTCTGCCACTCTTGGAGTCTATGGCCAAGGAATCCACAGGCTGAAAATAGTATCACATAATTCAACCAGGCTTAAAGGTGACTGAACAAGCTAAGGGCACACAGGCCTGGAATCAACTTACACACTGTGTACACACAGTTAAGAAGCTCAGGGAATTATAAGTATAAATAAGCAGGAACAGTGATATCCTACAAGTGTCCATCATTTGGTTAACTAAAGGGTAAAAGTTATTCTAATTGCTAAAGGACTTTATTTTTCAGAGAATGGCCTTCTTCTAAAACAGACTCAGGAAAGTTGTTGCTATTACATGGAGTCAGTAATTTTAAAACACTTCAAAATACAAATAAAATCCTATTAAAATGAACTCCATAGTAGCCATTCATTGAAAGGTTATGGTACAGTTTTTTATAGTAAATATTTGTGTCCTTATGAAAGTCAAAACCTCTTCTGAACTCCATTTTGCTATCTGTAAAATGAGAGGGGTAGATTTAGAATCCCTAGGAGTTCATCCAGCTAAGTTTACTCTATAAATACAGCAGAGAAAATGAAAGATCTGACATAAAAATGTTACCTATAATACCTTTCCTCCCCATAAGGTTTTGATCCTTGCAGATGATAGTTACGACTGATAAGTAGTTCTGGAGTAGCTTTTTATCAAAAGTGGCTAGAATATTTGAGGCAGACCTGGATTTCAGGGTCAGAGACAGTTCTATATGTTGTGTACCTCTAGCCAAATTACTAAATTACCAAATTGCCTTGAACCTCAATTTCCTCATCTGTAAGAGGAAGAAAATAACAGTACCTATACCTCATAGGGCTATTCTGAGTAGTAAATAATATAACGCCTATAACTGCGCTTTTTTTTTTTTTATAAGACTGATTATAACGTTGGGTACATACTAAGTATTCAATAAATATTATTTTTATTATTAAAAATCTGACAAAAGAACTGCTAATTATGTAGAAAGGATATTAAAAAAACCAGCACTAGACAATCTCCCCAAACTCTATAAGTGTTCTTTTAAAAAACTGTTGTAGGGGCGCCTGGGTGATTCAGCTGGTTAAGTGCCCGACTCTGGATTTCGGCTCAGACCATGTTCTCATGGTTCGTGAGATCGAGCCCTGCCCTGGGCTCTGCGCTGACAGCACAGAGCCTGCTTGAGATATTCACACTCTCTGCTCCCCCCCACCTCTTTGTCTCTGTCAGCCCCTCCCCTGCTCACTCTCTCTCTAAATAAACTCTAAAAAAAAAAAATTGTTATAATTAATTCAACCCAATTTAAACAGAGACTGGGAAGGATGACCACCCATATTCCAGTCACAGAAATAAATGGCTTTGTGGTAAGAGATTTCTTTACTAATGGTGTTCACTTATAATGGAACTTTACCTATAAATCAATCCAAAAAGTAGACCATACTACAATCTTACCTCTGTGAACTTGTTGAGGGTAGCATTGGTAGGGTTGTGAGTTATCAGAAAACGCATGTTCTCATAGGAGATCTCCACAGGGGCTGGACGGTTCATTATGGCAAACAAAAAGTGTGAGCGTGCGTGTGTAGGTGTGATGGGGAAAATGAAAAAAAAAAATCAATAAATCTTGAAATGTTTCACAGCAGAAAACATTAAAAAGACCACTAAAATGCCTAGTATCAATCAGTGTTTTCTCTATTCAACTTGTTTATTCTTTAAGAAGCTTCTCTCTTCAAGGTAAGCAGAAGTATTTAGAATCCACTTGAATCCAAATTCAACTTGGGCCTCAATGTCTGCAGATGGATACCTTCGGACTCCAAAAATTCCAACTACATACAAAACTGAAGTAGCCTTTACTACATTTAGGCACTAGTGAGACAAGTTAAAAGTGTAGGTTGCTTTCCACTTTTGCTTACTTGATGCTTAATTTTACTGGAGTCATTAAAAGAAATATGCTTGCAATAAAAAAAAAAAAAAAAAAAAAAAAAAAGCCAACTGTTTCTGAGGCCAGTCTCGGTGTCCAGAGTCTTCAAGGCAATGTTAATTATGGCACATAGAAGCCCCAAGCTCACTTGTCAGCGAAAACGCTGTGCTGAGCCTGGCAGAAGTCTGCCCTCACGCTCAGAATCGCCATAAATGTGCAACGTATATTCCAACGAAAAACCTAGAGGAGAAAAGCAGAAGTAAAATGAAGTGGAGGTTGACAGCATAGTAAACATGATGCTCAAAGTCATGAATACATTCTCTGTGAGCCCAAAGAGCTCTGAAATGCTGAAATGCCACCAAGTTTTAATTACTGTCATCTATGAAGACTAGGATAAAAATGTATACCAAGAGTTTTAAAAGTCCAAAATTCAAAAGTGTGTTTTTTCTTTTCCAAAACGGGATTCAGCAAAATTTTCCAAAGCGGGATTCAGCAAAATTTCTGTGTCAATAAGATTATTTGTAACTCAAGTCATTTTTTAAATGACCGAATTTTTAAATTCACTTAAAATAGTTATTAAAAGATCCTTAAAGAACCTTCCATCCATAGGCTCTTCGTAAAGTTCACAGCAATCTTATTCTTCTGCTTTGATGGTTAAATCTTTCATATACACACTTTGCTTAAAATAAGATACATGTGTAAATGGATGAAGGATATTTACCAAAATTTCACTCTGAGGACTGAATTCTTTCTATCCAAAGGATATGCAATGGCCCCCAATTATAACACTAGTCCATAAAGTACTTTTTGAAAAATTAGCTTATTTTCCTCACAACTCTGAGTACTTATTGCTACCTAGAAGGAATGAGGAAAGAGCATCAGAAAAGTGAAATGACTTGTCTAGGTAAATGTCTTCTGTTAATCCAATGTTTTTCCAATGTACCACACATAATGCCTGCTACCTCAACTAATGCATGAATCCCATCATCTCATTTCTAGCCCAGTTTACTTCTTTACTATTTCTCACATCACATCTCTATCTCAAGAGTACAAAGCATCTAAAGGTCATTGATTCACACAGCATTCTTCTGCCCAAGTATTAATCCATCCCCAAAACAAGGCAAAAAACTGGCAGAATTTTTTAGTATTATTTTGGGCCTGCTGCTTTGAAACACAGTAACCTTTATAGTTAGCTCAGTCAGAGTATCAAGATAATCATAAATTGCTCTGAGGATGCCTGGCTGGCTCAGTCCGTAAGGGTTTGGAAGTGAGGATTTGGGAGTTGGAGCCCCACCTTGGGGGTAGAGATTACTCAAATAAATAAATAAATCTAAATAAATGAATAGCTCTGGAAATAGGGACAGGGTCTAAGTTCTTTCACTTGCCTCTTCTCAGCCACCCGTAAATGCTTATTTAGTAGTCTCTGAAAAGATGATTTGACCAGATAGAAAAAGACATGGAAGATAATGGCTACAGAACCATTTTCAGGAAGAAACTAAAATGCATCTAAGAAAGAACCTAAGCTTACAAACTTTCAAGCCTATTCTATTCACAAGTCATCTTTTTATGATATTCTTATGGCACTGTATTTTGTTGTCACTGACATACTTGTGACTATATTAACCATGGACAAAAGCACAAAACACATAAGAAATCCAAAATGGCATTCTAAGAACTTCAATACCTCAGCAGAAGTTATACACTACAGTAAAAACATGAAACTTCTATACTCAAACTAAGAAAAACAAGAATATACACCACCACTTTCCCAACTCCTAATTCTAACTCTAACCACAAAACACAGCCACCTTAGATTACACATTTCATAGAGTACTACTCCCTGTGCAGTCAAGGAATTTTAAAGCTACAAGAAACTTAGAGAGCAACTACTCTGACCTTGGCGGGGGGGGGGGGGGGGGGGATGATGTTTGGGAGGCAGATTAAAATGACTTAACTAAGACCACATCCCTAATAAGTAGCAGATTAAGGACAAGAACCCAGATCTCCTAACTCCATTCATGTTTCCAATTTTGACTAGGAGGAACCCACATATTTTTCAAGTCATAATTTTTTTTCATGCAACTGTAACTTTTCTTCAAATATTTGCTTGGATGTTGATCTGCAACTCTGTGACCTTAAATAAGGGGAGAAAAGATTATTAAAGTAACCACTCAACAATGGTTTGCATGCAGTGAAAAGCAAAACACAAGGAAATTCTAACCTATTGGAATCCCTTTCGTTTAACGATGTTATCACAGCTAGTATGTGTGTCAGCTGAGGAAAAGCACTGAAAGACCTGCTTTGTAGGGATGGCCAGGCTTAAAAGGTTACAGCTCTAGCATTAAGTTTTCTACCTAGTCTCCAGTGTTTGTCTGCTCAGCAAACAAATGTTATCCCATCTTACTCCTCCAACTTCATTTTAGAAGGACCACTTCCAAGGATAAGGATAATTCATTATTAGATTTTCAATTCTTAACACCATACTGAGATCCCCAGCAAAGGAATTTCTGCCAAATGAAACAGTATGTTCTATCAATGTTAACAGATACATGATAAAAACAAGCTTCTGCTCCTTCTCCAGCCCCCCTCCCCAGTTCAACTACACATCAACAGTTAAATGCTCTTGCACCTGTCAATTCAGATAAACTAATGTTAATTCCTGTAACAGACATAAGAACACAAAAACAAGCAGTCTGCAAAAAAATCATAAACAACTCACCACAGCTGGAAAATACTCAAAAGTTACAAAGGCCTGTTATTTCAGCATAAACTTAGCACCTGCACATCTTACAGGAAAACTTTCTTCTAAAACTGTCTCACTGGCATTAATTAAGTAATGTTATCTTTTAGAGAACTTAACTTTTAAAATGTTGAATTTGGGACATTTCCTATACAACATTTCCATTTTTTTTTTTTAATTTTTTTTTTCAATGTTTTTTATTTATTTTTGGGACAGAGAGAGAGCACGAACGGGGGAGGGGCAGAGAGAGAGGGAGACACAGAATCGGAAACAGGCTCCAGGCTCTGAGCCATCAGCCCAGAGCCCGACACGGGGCTCGAACCCACGGACCGCGAGATCGTGACCTGGCTGAAGTCGGACGCTTAACCGACTGCGCCACCCCGGCGCCCCAACATTTCCATTTTTAACAAAAGATGGTAACTTCACTGCAGGATTAGAAGGAATGGTCTGTGACAGAAAAATCCATTTGAATTTTTTTTTTTTTTTTTAAGAGACAGAGACAGAGCAGGAGCAGGGCAGGGTCAGAGAGAGAAGGAGACACAGAATCCGAAGCAAGCTCCAGGCTCTGAGCTGTCAGCACAGAGCCTGACCAAGGGCTCAAACTCACGAACTGTGAGATCATGACCTGAGCTGAAGTTAGAAGTTTAACTGAGCCACCCAGGCGCCCTTGCAACCGTTTTAATTTTTTTTTTTAATGTTTATTTATTTTTGAGACAGAGAAAGACACAGCATGAGCAGGGAAGGGGCAGAGAGAGAGGGAGACACAGAATGTGAAGCAGGCTCCAGGCTCTGAGCTGTCAGCACAGAGCCCGATGCGGGGCTTGAACTCACGAACTGTGAGATCATGACCTGAGCCGAAGTCGGACGCTTAACCAACTGAGCCACCCAGGTACCCCCCTGCAACTGTTTTAAATTAAGGAGACGAAGAGAGGAAAGAGGGAAAGAGAAAACAGAATAAAGAGGAGACTGGAAACAAGCAAGCAGAGGCCTACCAAGCTAAGATAGTGTACTGCCAGAAAGACTAAGTCAGTAACACAACAGAGACTACTTAAAGCTTTGAAAAGCGGTGTATTAGAGTTTAAATGTCCTGTGTCAAGTCTAGTCCTAACATCTACTTAGATGAGAATCAAAAACCAAAATACATGAAATTATACACTAACCATCAGTTAATCATGGTATATTCTTAAAAAGGAAAACCATGCCAAGGTTAAAAAGAATAAAACACATCTATGTGAAATATGGAAAGATGGCTAAGAGACTAATAAGTGAAAAGAGCACATGATAGTATGAACAGTATATACAGAAATACCTGTGAGTGCTGTATAGCTTTCATACCCATCAATTATCTGGAGAGTTACAAAGAGGTAACAGTGGTTGTCTAGGGGGTGGAAGGGACTGGAGCTGGAGGCCAGAACTCTGAATTACTCTACCATAATACATACCTTTTGAAATGTTTTGTTTTTCATATATATATATATATATATATATATATATATATATATATTACTTTTATAAAATTCTAGGGTATGGGATGCCTGGGTGGCTCAGTCGGTTAAGCATCTGACTTTGGCTTAGGCCATGATCTCTCCATTCATGAGTTCGAGCCCCACGTCAGGTTCTCTGCTGTCAGCACAGAGTCCACTTCAGATCCTCTGTCCCCTTCTCTCTGCCCCTCCCTTGCTTGTGCATACACGAGTCCCTCTCTCTCTCTCAAAAATAAATATACTTTTTAATTAAAATAAAATTCTAGGGCGATAAAGAACCCTACAATGATTTACAATTTACGTTCTCAGGGCACCTGGGTAGCTCAGCCCATTAAGCGACTGACTTGATTTCAGCTCAGATCATGATCTCACAGTCGTGAAATGGAGCCCCACATCAGGCTCCACGCTGGGCTGTGAAGCCTGTTTAAGATTCATTCATTCTCTCTCTCTCTCTCTCTCTCTCTCTCTCTCTCTCTCCCCCCCCTCCCCTTGCCCCTCCCACACGTGCATACTCTCTCTTCCCTCCAGCCCCCCAAAAACTAAAAACTACAATTTACGTTCTCAACAGTGCTATAACCATAGGATTACAAAGAGCCTTAAGAGAGAGCTAGTCACTCTGTCCCAGGCAGGCCTGTACCTACACAATTCCAGACAGTCTTCTTCTTTGTTAAAGATATTAAATTATTGGGGCACCTGGGTGGCTCAGTTGGTTAGGCATCTGACTCCTGATTTCAGCTCAGGTCATGATCTCAGTGTTTGTGAGATTGAGCCCCAAGATGGACCCACGCTAACAGCCTGCTTGGGATTCTCTTTCTCCCTCTCTGCCGCTTCTCCCACTCACACATGCATGTGCACGCTCTCTCAAAATAAACAAACTTTAAAAAAAGTATTAAATTATTGAGTAACATTCAGGTTCCTCTTTGGCAACTGTAATTCTAAGTTCAAACATAAATGAACAGAATTTGAGGGCAACCCAAACTTACTAGGCATCCTTTTAAAAATCCTGTCAATCCACTCACATCAAGTTTTCCACTGAGAAATTACCCCTATTTCCAAATTAAATAATACCATAAACCCTCCAATTTGATGGGTCACACCAGTATTCACCAAATTAAAACAGTAAATTATAACATAAATGCACAATAAAGAATTCTAGACCTAAGAAAAAATCTAAAAGCAAAGGTCTAGAAAAACAAGCAAGCATACATTTACTGTTGCTTTTCTTACCAGAAATTCTACAGGAAGTCATGCAAATTTGAGTCAGCTTGGTTTGTACAAACAGGCAACATGAAAGCATTATACTGCATATAAGGCTAAAACCTTGCAACAATCTCTTCCTAAAACAAATTCATCTCACTTCAACAAAGACACCAGCACTTCTCTTAAACTAGAAATGAATAATCTGTCAACAGTAAAGAATTCCTTCTTCTGAAGAGTTAAGACATCCTCCTTGCAATTTGGTTAATTAACAATTTATTAATAATTCAAGTATATATTAGACATTTCCTATGCGTCATATACTTTTATAGATGCACCAAGAGCAGTAAACAAAAATTCCTGTCAGGGTGGATCTTATATTTTAGTAGGCAGAAAAAGACAAACTATGCCACTGTTACAGAGGAAAATGCAAAGTAGGGGAATCTACAGTGCCAGAAAAGAGAGGGATTCCAATTTTAAATAAGGCTATCAGAAAAGGCCTCACTGAAAAAAGTGACATTTTATCCAAGACCTGGGGGTGTGAGCCAAATAGATATTTGAGGGAGCATTCTAGGCAAAAGGGATTAGCTGTTGCAAAGGTTATGAGGTGGGGCCATGCTTGGAGTGTTCTAGGAACAGCAAGGGGGCTAGTGCTACCGGAGCAGAGAAGGCAATGGAATGAATAGGGTCAGAGAAATAAGAGAGCCTTAAAGGTCAATGTAAGTATTTCGGTCTTGTTCCAAGAAAAATGATAAGGTTTCAAGGAAGATTGACAACTTATGTTTAAAAAGACCACTCTAGCTGCTATGTGGAGTCAGATAATGTGAATAGTGAGGGCAGAAACAGGGAGATCTGGTAGGAACCACTGCTAGCCGTATCAGGAGAGAAATAGCTTGGACCATGGTAATAGCAGTAGAGGATAAGGAGGGATCAGTTTCAAGATATACTTTGAGGTAGATCTGTCCAGACTGGATGTGGGGTCTGTGAAAAAAGAAGGCCCTGAGTATCTCCAAGAACTCAGAGAAGCCTAACTTAATATTCTGAGTCTATTCAAACAATGGACCATAAAATCACCACAACACCATGCAAGAAGAGTAGGGAAACTCTTCTGTTTCTACTGCATCCTGACCATTTGTGGGAAAATGTATCTTAAAGACTTGTTAATTAAGGAGAACTCAACTTCGCTAATGAATCTTCTAGTTACCTGTCTCAAACTGAAACCGTACTCTTCTTTCATACCCTACCAACTCATCAGAGCCTTGTAGAAACAACAGTTCTACTCTCTCTGCTACTTTGTTCATCCCTTGATGGTTGCCATTTATCAAGCTAAAATTGTATACATCTGGATCCGTGAACTTAGACAATTCAAATTAATGTTAGTTCCCCTCCCCTACTACAGTGGCAGGGAGTTGATAAGGAAAGAGGTATCATTAAATTCTACACAAATTAGGATCCAAAATATCTGTAAACAAGCTAAAAATACCAAGATGCTTCTTTACTGCTAAAAAAAAAAAAAAAAAAAAAAAAAGTTTCATAGTTACTGTCTTGGTTATTCCCACTTTTCCACTTCCTCATTTAAGGAGGGAACTTGAGAATCAAGTTCCAGTACAGAAATCAATAATCACTTATATAAAAAGAAATCATGACCTTGACGGTGGGAAAGTATCTTAACATTTCAGAACCAGCCTGAGATACAGGGCCTGCCACTCAGAAAGGAAAGTCATTAACCAACAATCGCACCTGCTTCTGAGAACAGTGACCGTTATTTACTGAAGTCCTGTGGGCTCTGTTCCCACTCAAATGAAAAGGGAGTGGTTTTCAAATTTGTATGTGCCCTAGTGATTAGAAGTACTTGTCATTTTCTAGTAATTCTTACCTCTACAAATAACTATAAGATGAAAACTGCATTAAATATTTTCAATACCACACTTGAAAGTATTTACTTTTCAATTTTGTACTTTACTGTTTCTCTAAAAATTAGCAATTCTCCAGCTGAATTTCTTTTCCCAAAAATGTTATGTTTCCTTTAAATTTAAATAAAATTTAAACGGTGGTAACAGGACTATGGCCAGTTTTCAGTTTTTCCAAAATAGTCATTTGAGGGGCGTCTCGGTGGCTCAGTCGGTTAAGCGACAGACTTCAGCTCAGATCATGATCTCACAGTTCGTGGGTTCAAGCCCCAGGTTGAGCTCTGTGCTGACAGCTCAGAACTTGGAGCCTGCTTCAGGTTCTGTGTCTCCCTCTCTCTGTGCCTCTCCCACTCATCTGTCTCTCTCTCTCTCAAAAATAAATAAACATTAAAAAAAAATTTTTTAGGGGCACTTAGGTGGCTCAGTCGGTTAAGGGTCCGACTTCGGCTCAGGTCATGATCTCACGGTTCATGAGTTCGAGCCCCACATGGGGTGAGCTCAAGCCCCACTGTGGCCTCCACACTCCACACTCTCTGTCTCTCTCCCTCTGCTCCTTGCTCACTCGTGCTCTCTCTCTCTCTCAAAAAAAAATTTTTTTTTAATTTTAATAGTTATTTGAATACTGGTAATAACATTAAAAATCCTAACAGCACAATTCTAATATTGGGCTTAATCTTATTGATTTCAGTAAATCTTTTGTTATTTTTTATTATTATTTTAGAGACAGTGTATGAGCAGGGGAGAGGGAGAGAGAGAAAATCCCAAGCAGGCTCCACACTCAGCTGAGAGCCCAACGTGGGGCTTGATCTCACAACCCTGGGATCACGACCTGAGCTGAAATCAAGAGTTGGGACGCTTAACCAACTGAGCCATCTAGGCAACCTTTTAAATCTTTTAAAAGTTAAGTTAAATAGCTCTATTAAATTGATTCTATTTATTCACACTTTTCCTTTCTAGGCAAAGATATTACGGCTATCCTCTTCACGGGCTTTGCGTTTAAAGACTTTAGTTTACATGCACTTTAAGACTCCCAATGTTATAAAGTTTAAGTTCACTGTTTTCCTAAATAACTGTGGTAACCTCTTTTATATAATAATAACTATCTCATGGGGCGCCTGGGTGGCTCAGTCGGTTAAGCAGCTGACTTCGGCTCAGGTCATGATTTCGCGGTCCGTGGGTTCGAGCCCCGCGTCGGGCTCTGTGCTGACAGCTCAGAGCCTGGAGCCTGTTTCAGATTCTGTGTCTCCCTCTCTCTGACCGTCCCCCGTTCATGCTCTGTCTCTGTCTCAAAAATAAATAAACGTTAAAAAAAAAAAAATTAAAAAAAATAATAACTATCTCAAATTCAGCAGCACTCCCGTATAATTAAATTCTAATATTTGTTTTTTTTCCTTTCTTACCTCCTTTAACCTCAAAAGGCTAAGTAATTTTCCTGGAAAACAATTTAATAAGTTTTAATCATTTTAATTTAGTTTCCAACATCACTATATGTACATTAACCCAGAGCCACTGAATTATTTCATTAATAAAGAAATACATTTGAGGTTCTGAACTTCAACTGTAATAATGCAAATTCAGTAGTGAAAATCCAGAAAAAAAGAAAAAGAAAGAAGAAAGAAAATCCACAAGGACACCTGGATTCATCCTGTCAACAACCACTTTGAAATATTTTCTGAGCTATATCAGGACAGTTAGAATGACTGTAACAGCTGTGAGTTCCCTGAGGTTGCAAAATAGATACTTGGGAAAAGGTTATTTGAATCACCTTTCAAAATAACCTACAGCACAGGAGCAGCATGCAAAGTAAGAACTTCCAGGCTATTGTTAGCATTATTTAAAATATATGTTTCAGAGCTGAGCAGTTTATGGGTCAGCTTAACTCTTTCATTTCCCCATTTTGTCAAATATATTGAACATTATTTAAAGGTCCTGTTTAAATATCCACCACTGACAGGGAGGGAAGGAAGCTATGCACAGGATACAGAATAAAAAACATTCCAAATTACATCTTGTCAGCATAAATTCTTTTGTTTGAGCCCCAGAAATTTTTCTGCTGTTAGGGCATTTTGGTCCAAGTTTCCCCTAAAACCGGTTAAGTTACACTTCACTTCCTCTCCTAAACTTGCTTTTTATAAATTACATTGTACTTCACAGCCATCTCTCTCTGTGTACTCACTGTAATACAAGATAGACAAGAACCCAAATCATTCTATTTGGAGCTGCCAGTGGCCTTTTAAAATATACTGTCTACCCACCAATTGTCCATTAATGGCTTGATGTTTATTTTCATAAAACACAACATTCACAATCTTTAAAAACCATACAGTGAAAGCAGTTGTTTCACATTAAAACACGAGAGTGAAGTAAAAATGGTGAAATACCTCTATAACACCATGTCAAGGGATTATTATTCTTTGCTCACCAGTTTAGGTCAACATGGATTCACCTTCCTTCTCTTCCAACTTAAAGAATGCAAAACGTACTTTCTCGTCCTCTTCCTCCAAATGCTTACTGAGATGGGGGACAGTATGCCACCTCTGAATGATACTAAAGTGCAGCATATCCAATATAACAACGAGCCTTTGTGGAGCTCTTTGTGCACACCATACAAACACTATCCAGGATCAAGAGCCTAAAAGAATCCACGTGGGTGAAAATATTTGATGAGGGACATTAAAATTTCATATTAATGCCACATACTTTGAAGACACAAAGTAAGTATGAGTAGAATGGAGGAGGATCACGACTTCTGAGGAAAGGTAAAACTTTTCTGACAAGACTGTAGAAACAGTGAAGGGCCATGGTAGCATGCCTTGAGAAAGGAAAGGAGTCTTTGGTTAAATAACTCCAGGAGGCCTTGACCATGCTGAGAATTTCAAACCAATTTGAATGCAATAAAAGCTTTTAAGAATTTAAAAGTAGGAATAGTAGTCAGGGAGTGACTCTTTACTCAATGACAGAAAACAAATACGTCACATTGGTGGACATCTTCTGATCTACGGAGCACGTCCATAGTTACAAGCTTCACAAAAACAGACTCTCAACTTACTAACTCCTACCTCATAGGTGAATTATTTTTCCTAGTAAACAGAGAGAGGAGTTTAACTAAATTCTACTTGTTGACGACCTCCAAATGAAGATCTCATTTCACTAGAAAAACAATTCAGGGCATAGTCTATGACTTAAAGTTGGACTGCTTCTCATCTTGGAAGATCTAAATTATTTGAGTAACTTAAACCAATCACCAAAGGAAACTTGTTTGCATCCACACGTGTGGAATGAAGAATAATGTCACTAGAATCTATTGTTTCTCCATCATATCCTTCTCAATTTGCTGACAAACCCTGCCGATGACTCATATCCTTCTGCACTAACCAGTCATTCTGCTCCCTCATGAGAGGCTTTTCATAAATAATGGAAAGTAAAAAACATCAATTTGTTTTGCTGCTAAAAACAGTAAATATCAGCATATGTCTATAAATCCAATTTACGGATACTGTGGTGATACAACCTAGTGAACGTCTCCTATAAGACTGCTCAAATCTCAACTAAAACTAAAAGAGGACTACAAGAAAGCAGACTGAATTTGAATTCTTGTCAAAGGATACATTAGTTAAGAGCCAACATTTCTGACCACTGCAGAAATAAAAACACAAAGTAATTTATCTGATCTGCTAAAGCAAATAATATCATGTGTGCATTTTATGCCAAAAGAATTAACATTTTCTGAGAAGAATGAAATTTCAACCCAAAAATACTATGAAAGGAATTAAATATCTCTAAAGGTAAAGACCATTCTAATGGTCAAAATATTTTTTCAAAACAGGCTCAACTAGAAAAGAGTCACAGAAAAGCTTAAAATCCTCTATCGTTTAAAAAGGCAATGTTGTGCAACGTAAATTTATATTCAAATGATGAAATTTAGTTTCTAGGCCCCTTAAAATGAAGTAGATGCTGTATTACAGAATGTATGGGTAAGAAATCCGTGCAGGCAAACAAAAAACATTTGTATTCAAGTAACAAAAAACTGTTGGTATAATCTGTCAACTCCTCACAGTCATTTTGTCAGGAAAGATTTTGTGCCCTGTCAATCTATGCTGATTGAACAGACAGTTCAGGGAAAACCACCGTTAAGACGTGCAGAAGGGTCATTTTCTGACCCAGGTCCTGTTAACTCCACAGGGTAACTGTGGAAAGTGGACAGAGGGGCGCCTGGGTGGCGCAGTCGGTTAGGCGTCCGACTTCAGCCAGGTCACGATCTCGCGGTCCCTGAGTTCGAGCCCCGCGTCAGGCTCTGGGCTGATGGCTCAGAGCCTGGAGCCTGTTTCCGATTCTGTGTCTCCCTCTCTCTCTGCCCCTCCCCCGTTCATGCTCTGTCTCTCTCTGTCCCAAAAATAAATTTTAAAAGTTGAAAAAAAAATTTAAAAAAAAAAAGAAAGTGGACAGAGCCCACAGTGCTGTGCAGCTTCTTTCTTAGAGGTGCTAGACTAGTGACAATTTCCGTTCAGCCCACATAGATCTCCACTACTCCAAGGAGAGAAAACATACATACA
This sequence comes from Prionailurus viverrinus, assembly GCF_022837055.1. Classification (NCBI taxonomy): domain Eukaryota; kingdom Metazoa; phylum Chordata; class Mammalia; order Carnivora; family Felidae; genus Prionailurus; species Prionailurus viverrinus. Next base: position 190,348,586 of record NC_062568.1, on the reverse strand, counting down.
ATACCTACTTGGGCTCTACATCAAGCAGTCCTATAGGGCTCCAAGTCCCAAGACAGTGGCCAGAAGTCAAAGGAGCTAGAGAATGTGGTTCAGTCAGTAAAACAAAGGGTAACTAGAGAAAGCGACCAGACACCTCTATACATATACGCTAGCCCAAAGGATGAAAATGGATAAAAGGCTCTTCTAACATTCCAGATTAACAGACTCAAATCCCCATTTCCCCCAAAATTTGTAATTGGTGGTATCCATTGTTCATTAACAAACCCAAGGTACAAAATTATGTGAACTGTAACATCACAGACTCTTGCTTTATCTTAGAAAATAATCATCAGTCTCTATATAACCCAACTAGTGTCTTAAGAAAACTCTCAAAGCAGCAGTATCACCAAAAGAGCAAACAAAAAATATGCAGGTAACTGAAGTATCCTTTAAAAAAAAAAAAGAAAAAAAGAAAAAAAAACAACAACCCTAAAGACTACATTTCAAACAAAACGCCATCTGCTTATGTATTTAAATTTAAGTTCATCTGCTTATGTATTTATTTATTTATTTATTTATTTAAGTAATCTCTCTACCCAATGTGGGGCTCAAACTCATGACCTTGAGATCAAGAATCACATGCTTCTCCGACTGATCCAGCCAGGTGCCCCAAGGCCAACTTCTTTAACATCTACTTAACTCCTATATACCTCCCTATAAAATGACCAGAGTTAACTCAAAAATCAAGTTTAGCCAGAGATTTAAGTACCTTAAGCCTCAAGGGGAATTTTTTTTTTATCCACTGCCATCTATTTACTGATACTCTTTAACTTGGATTCCAAAACCTGGGATTCAACAACTGATTCTATAAATCAATTTCTTTATCTGTACAATTTAAAGAATGCCACTTACTCAAAGGATTATTATGAATTTTAAGTAAGATTTATGATTCAGCATACATAAGACTCTCAAGAAGGGAATGTTGAAATTTAAAGTGTAATAATGTTGGACATCACAAGTATCCTATGACCTCAAAATCTCTACCACTGCCCTACTCAATAAACATAACTAAATCTACCACGTTAAAATGATGGATCTTGATATTCAGTTGCTCAAAACGTTTAAAGATTCCCAACTTCTTTAAGTAGTATAGCTGATTATACAGTACTTGAAGAAATCAATCTAACTTGGGTTTCACTCTAACTTAAGTTTCGCTCTTCCAAGAGCAACAGCTAAAAATTTATGTACTGCCCCTCTGCATCTTATCTGTAAATGTTTTTTCTAGAGGCTTCGCTGGTTAACAATCCCATATTCCAACAAAAAGGTACAGTATAAAACCCTGTTAAATGAACCTTTACTAAATTTCAACTTTGTCTCAAAATCATAAAAAGTTCTATAACTATTACATACAAAACTTCTACCTTTGAAAGAAAAAATGTTAAGGGGCACCTGTGTGGTTGTCAGTTAAGCCTCCAACTTCAGCTCAGGTCATGATCTCGTGGGGTCTGTGGGTTCGAGCCCCACGTCCAGCTCTGTGCTGACAGCTCAGAGCCTGGAGCCTGCTTCCAATTCTGTGTCCCCCTCTCTCTCTCTGCCCCTCCCCCTGCTCACACTGTCTCTCTGTCTCTCTCTCAAAAATAAATAAACATTTAAAAAAAGTTAAGACAAATTGTTAAACAAAGAGCTAAATCTTAAGAAAAACAAATCTATTTTACCTCACTTCACACAAATATCTTTTCAAGGAAATATGAGACTTTCAAACTTTTTAAGAAAGTTATACACAAAAGCATTCAAACATTTACTCTTCCTAGTGCCACCAAAGTTCAATGACGTTGTAAATGATTTCTGCCTATAAATTTGGTTCGTTCAAATTAAATATTACTAGACTGACTCATGGAGGGAGTGGTTTGACTTTTGCTGTTCTGAGTCAGAATATACCCAGTTCAGCAGTTCTAAACAATTTTTCATTTGTATAGGTGTCCTAAATGTTAGCTTTTTCCAGTTACTAAATATGACAAACTGTTGCCTTAGAAAGGTCTTAATGGTGATAATATTTTGAATCTATATAGTTCAATTTATAATTAACAAAGTGCTTCCACATGTAGCTTCTCACTTGCCTTCACAATCTGAGTTAAATATCTCATACAGCTGAACAGAAAAGACTTTCACAGAGGAATGACAACTTCTAGTTGACTCTTAACCCCAGTAACTCTTTCTCTTTCCCCCAAAATAAAAAAACATAAAAGGCTGATGGGTTTCTTTAATCAGACTTTCCTCTCCCAGACATATCCCAGGTGCCTCATAAAAACTATGTCTCAAAGCACACACCCTGGGGCCCCAAGAGTTTCAAGGCAGAATCTCCACCCACATAAAAGCCTAGCTTAGGCCCCAAAGAGCCTCAAGTCAGCATCTCCTAAATGATCCCTTTGCCTCTGGCCATCTAGTCTTCTGCATTAAATTCAACATTTCTCATCTGCAGAAGCTGCTGGGTCACTGTGTGGTTGAGAAACCTCCAAGTGAGACAACCTACTGCGAGGGTGGTGATGGTGTAGTGGAAAAACCAAGGACTCGAATCAGACAGACCTGGGTTTTTAATCCAGCTCCAATTCTTATTATCTTGTGACCTGGGACAAGTTACTTAACCTCTTTGCGTCTCTATTATCTCTTCATCTCATCACTGTAAGTCATTGAGGGCTCAGCACTGAATCCCAAGTGCCTAGCAAACAAAAACCACTCAGTATGTGCCAAATAAACGTAAATGAGGATCCCTACAACCTTCACAGTAGCTGTGAGATTTAAATGAGAGTGTATAAAAAGTACCTGGTGCACAACAGGCACTTAATACTAATTAGTCCAGTCCCCCACTGAATATTAGTTAACAATACTATTCACTACTTCTGAAAGCAGAGAGCATGGCATGCTAGTGAATGAGAAGAACACTCTAGAAAAAATATAATTTCAGACTTCCAATTACACGTAGATGCTTTGGTCTATAATTCGATTATGTCTACTATCAAAAGGACTACCTTCCTCTTTGCTTATCATATTGAAAGACCCCCAACTTCTAAGAAACTTATCATTAAAGTGTAAAATCCATACCAAATACTCTATCAAAAACCCCTACTTCCACAACACAAGAATCTGGCAAAGTCCATTAACAATGTCTATTCGAGGGGCGCTTGGGTGGCTCAGTCAGTTGAGTGACTGACTTCCGCTCAGGTCATGACAGCTCAGAGCCTGGAGCCTGCTTCGGATTCTGTGTCTCCCTCTCTCTCTGCCCCTCGCCCGTTCACACTCGATCTCTCTCTCAAAAATAAATAATCATTAAAAAAAAAAAAAAAAAAAAGTCTTTTCACTATCCAATATGAAACAATTTTGAAAATGTCAGATCAAAATACAGGAGACAACTTCTCACCATCTTCACCAACACAAGTGATCCTGGAGTCTTAATAATGTGTTGTTCCGCAGCCTTAATTTCCCTTTGCACATTGAACAAGGCATAACTTCACTCACTTCCTGTCTGAAACTACTGTAAATAACTACCATATTCTAATCCAGCACCAGTTGTAGTTTGGTGATTCCAAACAGACAAGTAGGTCTGTGGTGATGCTAGAACTGCTGAGCACTTTATATGTTTGTTTCTTGACAAACTCCAGGGAATAATAAACTAGCCTGTGGTTCTTCATCATCATCATCATCATCATCATCATCACATTATTTTTTCTCAAGAGCTCTTCTTCAGAAGGGTAGAAAAGAGCCAAAACCTAACAAATATTCTTTCCACTTACCTAACAATAAAATACCTTTCACCTGAAAAACCAGCAGTACTTGTACAAAAGCGTCTATGCCTCTGAACACTCTAAAGACAAGAGTCGAGGATCCTGGGCAATAGACAAGGTAGCGTTCAGAGGGCCAGACTAGGTTGGGATGAAGACCATGTCCTTGACAAATTTAGAAATTTATATGAATGTCATAAGACATGGGGGAAAACATTCACCCTCCCCCCCCTTCCGAAAAAAACACGACCGTTCTTTTAGAAATCGCAGAACCAGAAGATTATAGTGCCATTGGAATAGACTCCTATACCGTTTCCTCATACTGGAACCCAGGAACAAGACGCTCTTGGAAAGAACTCTCTAACCGAGGACACGCGGGTTCACTATCGCCATACACAGCGATCACGATCACGGAGAGTCTCCAGGATGCCCGCTCACACGCTGGACAATCGCAGGCACACCCTTCCACGCTCCCTCCTCTGCCATTCACACTCTCCCCGTCCTCCCTCTCACGCACCACTCATATTCCCCCCACTCTACCCCATACACTGACCGCTCTGCTCTCTCCCTCTCCCGCTTCCTCACTCTCCCCCATTTACCCCTGTCGCCTACGCACACTCCCCCAACACACCCCCACTGCCCTCTACACTCCGCTCGCACTCACACACACACATTGACCCCGGACACGGCCCCCAACTCTCCCATCCACACCCCCCACTCCGTCTTCCTCACCCCATATGCACACCCAGCCCTCTCCCCAACTCACACTGTCCCCCTCATGCACGCACATTCCCCACACACACACTCCACATTCTTGCACACGCACAGTCCCCCCTTCCTCACCCACCCTCGTTCTCCACGCTTCCCGGCTGCGCTCCCCCCGCCCCCGGCCCGGCCCGGCCCGGCCCTCCTTCCGGGGACGTGTCTCGGGCCTGCACTAATGGCTGCGGCGCCTCCCGCCCTCCCCTTCCCCGAGGCCCCGGGAGCCGGCGCGGGGGCCGCCCGGGAGGAGCGCACTCACGCTGGCGAGCTGGGGACTGGGCATTGAAGTCCGGCGGCGGCGGGAGCGAGGAGGCGCCTCTCTCCTCAGTCACCTCGGCGGCGGCGGCGGCGGCGGTAGCGGTGGCGGCGGCGGCGACGACTCCCCCCCAGCCTCGGCGCGCGACACCCGGCCCGGCCCGGCGGCGGCGGCGGCGGCGCGTGTCCACGAGTCCGTCTTGCTGCTGCTGCTGCGGCCGCCGCTGCGTCTCCTGCTGCCGCCGCTGGCCCCGCTCCCGCCGCTGCCCTGTGGCGTCACCTCGCGCCTTGCCCGGCCGCCGCTGCCGCTACAGCCGCTACCGGACGGACGACGGTTACAGCCCGGCCGATCGCGCCGCCGCCACCACCGCTGCGCGCGCAGCCGGAACCAGCTCCTGCCGCCGCCCCTCAGGGGGCGCTGCGGGGCGCGGCGCGCGCGCCCACTGGCCCGCCCCCCGCGCCCGCTGACTGGCTGACCGGCCGGCTCGCGGGGCGGTTGAGCCCGCCCACCTACCCCGCGGGGCGCTGACCCACTGCCCTCGGCGCCTCCCCCGCTCCTCCTCGTGGTTCGTTCCGCTCCGCGCTCCCGGCTGCGGAAGGCGCGTCCATGTGACCGGGGAGGGGGGGGAGCGGAACGTGGCCTGGGGAGTCGTTCGCCCACACCGCGGCCCCCTCAACCCGCACCTGGGCAGAGGCGAGGGCCGGTGGCCGCTGTGTAACGTGCAAGGTCGAAGGGCTTTTTCCCGCATCCCGAGCCGCGAAGCCTGGGGCCAGATCCTGATGGGACGGGGCGGCGACCGAGCCCTTTGCCCGGGGATTTCCAGCTCAGAAGTGACAACCAGGGCAGCTCAGTACTTGGCTGCCCTTCCTCGAGGCCCCAAATAAATAGCGTGTGCGTCTGCAATTGTGCAGGATGTTTCTGCCTCTCTCCCCGCCCAACTCCGCGCGACACACACACACACACACACACACACACACACGCACACGCACGCAAACACACATCCTAGGAACCCTCCCTGACAGACCAAAATTCAAACTTCCGGGACGGAACATCTTGGGCAAGTTATTTCCTCTCTCTGAGTATTCTCAACTATTAAGTGGAAATAGTTAGCTACCTCATAGGGCTCTTTTCACATACCAGTGATATAATGTGTGAAAAATGCCTGGGTTTCCAACCCAATGTCCCCTTTAACGACAGAGATTATCCTGGAAGAATCTACTATTCTCTCTTGTGTTTGGAAGGTGACCACAAATTCTTTAATTCTTTGCCAGACCACGAGTTCTGAGTTTGGGTTTGGAAAATGTGGTCACCGGTGAGTTGGGAGAGTGGTCTGGGCCACTACTGGATGGCAGCCAAAAAGAGGAATTCCAAACTGGCTTGGGAGGAAGAGGGGAGGCTCACCCATGAGGGTTGGGGAGGGGGGCTTGATCTCCCCTGTCCACCCTAAAATGTCTTACCTGCCCAGAAATGCCACCTGTCCAGAAGGGGCTCCTGCCCCTTAGGCTGCTTCCCCTCCACCACACACATGTTCATCTGGCCCTGTGCGGAGAAGCAGTGGTCAGCAGTCGTCATTAGGCCATCCCCACAAGGTAGACCTGGGGCATTGCTCCTGACCAGAAGGCTTCCATTAGAGCTTAGCAGTAAAAAGAAAGGTCTTATGACTCAGCCACATTAAGCCATAGAACAGAACCCAAGATGTTCACCACCAGCAGGTGGCCCAGGAGAGGGTATTCCAGGGCAAGGCTGGCTGGCAGGACTGTGTGGGAGTTGAGAGGCCCTCAAGGCCCTTGGATGAGGAGCACAGGCTCAGCTGCCATTTGCACTCTGTCTGCCTCCAGCAGGCAGCATTTTCTACTTCCCGGAAGCACAGACTTGAAACAGAGAACTGCCTCCTCCACAAAACTTGCGCTGAGTTTCCCGGCCATTGATTCTTCCACTAAAGTCTCAAAACACCTTACGCAGTCCCCTGTCATAGTACTTATCATGTGTATTGTAAATGCCTATTTTCATGATTCTCCCCTCCTTCGATTGACCTACCTTGGGCAATCTAGTACATGGTTGAACAAACGAATGAATCTTCCCTCATCTAGCTCTCAGCCTGGCCCCAAGATGTCAGTAAATAATACAATATCAGCTAAGGAAAACAATAATGGCTATGATAGTAGCTACCAGTTATTAAGTATCTACACTATTCTTTTTTCTTTTTTTTTAATTTTATTCATTTTCAGAGGCAGAGACACAGAGCCCGAGCAGGGGCCGGGGCAGAGAGAGAAGGAGACACAGAATCTGAAGCAGGCTCCAGGCTCTGAGCTGTCAGCACAGAGCCCAACGTGGGGCTCGAACCCACAAATCCTGAGATCATAACCTGGGCCGAACCCGGGTGCTTAGCCCACTGAGCCACCCAGGTGCCCCACATCTACAGTATTCTAAGCCCCAGGTAAATTGTTTTTAAATATATTATCAAGTTTACTCTTCAAAATAATACTATAAGGAAGGTATCATTCTTATTTTGTCTTTTTTTAAAAAATTTTTTAATGTTTATTTTTATTTTTGACAGAGAGAGAGAGAGAGAGACAGAGCATGAGCGAGGGAGGGGCAGAGAGAGAGGGAGACAGAATCTGAAGCAGTCTCCAGGCTCTGAGCTGTCAGCACAGAGTCCAACATGGGGCTCGAACCCACAGACCGCAAGATCATGACCTGAGCCAAAGTCAGACGCTCAACCTACTGAGCCACCCAGGCGCCCCTTTTTTTAAAATTTTTTTAAGTTTATTTATCTATTTTGAGAGAGAAAGAGAGAGAGAGAGAGAGAGAGAGAGAGTGTAAGCGGGGGAGGGGCAGAGAGAGAGAGAGGAGAGAGAGAAAATCCTAAACAGGCTCTTCACTGAGCGCCAGGCCCGACTTGGGGTTCAATCTCACAAACCATGAGATCATGACCTGAGCCGAAATCAAAAAGCCAGATGCTTAACCAGCTGAGCCACCCCAGCACCCCTATTATTCTCATTTTAAAAGGGATTAGGGGTGCCTGGGTGGCTCAGTCGGTTGAGCGTCGGGACTTCAGCTCAGGTGATGACCTCGTGGTTTGCGGGTTCGAGTCCCACGCTGGGCTCTGTGCTGACAGCTCAGAGCCTGCAGCCTGCTTCGGATTCTGTGTCTCCCTTTCTCTCTGCCCTTCCCCTCCGCACGTCTGACTCTCTCTGTCCCCCCCCCCTCAAAAATAAATAAACATTTAAAGAATATTTTTTTTAAGGGGCAATTGGAATTTCAGAGAGATGAAGTGGCAGAACCAGGACTCAACCCAGGCGTCTGCCTCTGAAGCCCAAATAAGCATATTAGTCTCTGACTCCAATCAATAATGGGTGTCCCTCAGAGTAAGCTGGAAACCCTTCTGAAGTGTTAGAAACACTGGCCTCCGAGAGTGAAAGGCCTGAGACCATGATGCCACCATACCCCCAGGACAGCAGGGGAATGCTCTAACCCCTGACATGAATGACCTTGTCCAAACGGTTTCCCAAGGAAGGCTGCACACCTCAAACAGATCAGGAACTGGGCTGCAGGCGCCTTATTATAGTTATAAACCACCCTTGGCAGTGAGTTTCACACATAATGAGTGCCCTGACTTCATCCACTGCCTTTGCTGAAACCTTCCAAGTGCCATTAGCTTATTAATCTACCCAGTGCCCCTGTGAGGCAAAGCTGGCATTATTCTTGGCTGATTTTATAGAGTGTTAGCTTCTTAAGAGCAGAAGCTGTGTGGGTCTGCCACACACAGGAGTTAGACGTAATGGCGATGTGGCAAAGAAACTGAGACCCTTGGAGAAGTGGTTTTAGATAGAGGTGGGGACACAACCCAGGTGCCTGGTTCCCACCCCAGGACTCTAGGCTGTTTCCTGTGGCATCCCTGCATTGCCATGTAGTTCCTGGGTGGCCTTGGGAAGTTACTTCATCTAGTCTCAATCTCCTCATCTGTAAAATTGAAATGGTAACAGTGCTTACCTCCAAAGGTAGTTTTGAGCGTCACGGGAACCAGCGTATATAACTCAGGTAGAACCACACCAGACACATAGTGAGTGTTCGATAGGGGCGCCTGGCTGGCTCAGCCAGTAGAGTGAGCAGCTCTTGGTCTTGGGGTCATGAGCTCGTGCCTCACATTGAGTCCAAAAATCACTTAGATAAATAAAACTCAAAAAAAAAAAAGTGTTCAATAAATGTTAGCTACTATCACAACTATGAGAATGGTACTGGGCACTGTGGAATGAATAAATGGAATAAGTTTTGTTACCCCTGGTTCTCAGGGTCTATTTCAAAATTGCAGGCCCTGTTCCTTATTACTAGCTTTGCGACCTTGGACACGGGGCTTCACTTCATGAATGAACCGCTGTCTTCATCTGTGAAATGAGACAGTTCTGAAATGAAGGTCCCGAAGGTGCTTTGTAAACGGTCAAGCACTGTGTAGACACGAACCGTGGTTTTGAGCTATGACGGTACAGGAATCCCAGTTCTGCCCCCGAAATCCCTGACCTGTAAAGTTCCTTCATGTGTAATATGGGATGGGGATCACATCGCTCTCAGGGGGTCGTGGCGAAAAACATTAAATGATTAAAGGCGATATAGTCTAATGCCTAGCAGGGTGGAGGTGGGCCATACATGTTACTTCCCTAACCCCCAACGAGTGTTGCTTTTCAACGTCGTAAAGTAAAGGAAGCTGCAGGATGTGGTGGGAAATGTATAAAACCAATAATAGAGCTGGGATTATTCTTGCCACCGTGTGGCCTTGGGCAAGTTATCTAACCTCTCTGAGCTTTCAGATTCCTTGCCTCTAATAAGAGATAAAGTATGTCTACGTTGCAGTTTTAGGAAAACAAGACTGATTGACCAAGCACAGACCTTGCCTCAGAGGAGGGGCTTGCTCAATAAATGGGAACTACTAACCAATGTACTGACAGACCTATGAACTACTCTTATGAAAAGGACCCAGTTGGAGCAACGACCAAAATTCCCCAACCCGACACCAGACGCGGTCATGAGCTGCAAAATAAACGATCCAGCCTCTACAAAGTTCAGCTGAGCTTGGGAGGTGCCCGCCCAGCACGGCTTAGCTTGTCTGGACCCCAAGGACCGGTCAGGAGAAGGCCAAGAGAGGACCCACCCCCTCCCAAAGTGATAACCGGGGAGGAGGAGGCAGGGGGAGGAAGGAATGTACTGATTCACCGCCCCACCCATCCCCTGCTTCTAATCTCTCTTCCGGAATTTTACAGCCCTCTTGTACTGGGGCGGAGGCGGAGGGGGCAGGGCCCCAGTTAAGGCCGGCAGCAGGACCCCCCCCCCCCCCCCCCCGCGCGCGCGCGCGCGCACACACACACCCTGCCAATCAGCTGCTGCGGGAAGCCTGGGGATTCAAGCACGGACCCGTGCAGTTTGCTCCCCGCGGTGCGTGCTGTTGGAGGGGAGCCCCGCGGTGGGGGAGAGGAACTGTGAATTGCGACCGACGGCCAGGCTCGCTCCGGGTGGGTCCCCGGGTGGAGAGAGTTCCCTCGCCTCTAGCCGGTAGGAGCTGGAGAGCTGGAGCTGAATCCCGGCTGAGGCCTGAGTGCGCTGGAAGGCCGCGGCCTCCTTCAGGAACCTTCCCGAGGCCAATCAGCTCTCAGGATCCCCATCTCCACCGCAGTCAGGTGTAGCTGGATTTCAGCCAGGAAACCAAAGAGAAAACGACTTCAGGACCTGGCGGCGAAGGAGTGGGAAAAGTTTAGAAACTTTGTAGAAAAGGTAGCTCAGCTCAGCCACCTTATTGGACCCTCCTAAGGATAGGGGCAACTGCTCCCGGACAAGGTGGGGATCTGCTCCAGGCGGTACGGAGAGTCAGCGGTGGACTCCCCAGAACTTGAACCTCTGGAGCTGCCCTGCCTTCTGGGTTCCGTTCACAGCATTCTCTGATAACCTCGAGACTTAGTTTCCCCATTTGGCAGTCGGGAAATAAAAAAGAATTTATAACTGAAACAAGAGCTGTTGGAAATGTAACTCATCTCCTGACACAACAAAGGGTTTTGGAGGTGATGATGTTCACAACTAACACGTACTGAGCCAAGTACTGTTCTAAGCATTTTATATGTATTAACTAACTTAAATTTCTCAATATGCTAGGAGATGGAACATTTTATTATCCCCATATAGAATATGGGGAAAGTGTGATAACAGCAAAGCCACTTGACCAAAGTCTCCCAGCCAGTATATGATGGAGGCAGGATTTGAACCCAGGGAGTATTTTTCCAGGGCCCCACACCCTCAACCACAATGCCATCTGCCTCTCCTAATGAGAATGTGGTCACAGCCTACCCACCTGCACATTGGTTTAACAGTGTAAGCTCTTTTCATCATGGCAACCTCTTTCAGAGTGACTTAGATTATCTGTGTGAGCATAAATGTTTAATATATGCTCTCTGACTGTGATAATGTTTCTACACACTGAGACATCAAAGCACTAGGTTAAATGGGGCAGTCAAGGTCACATTGTGAAATTGAGAAGATGCATTTCCCAATGGTACACAGTTGTCTTAATTCTGTCCAGTGCTATGGCCAGAATGTTGACTTCCCCCCCGCCCTGATCCCACCCCAGCCACAGTGGGCCCCATCATACCTACTGGTAACCTGGAGTACCCATCTCCCCACCAGTGATCCTAATTTGACTACTGGTATGTTTTCAAAGGTGCTGAAAATGTTACCCTGCCCCCCACCCAAAATATATCCCCTACGCTATCCTTAGCTTGTGTGCCTATAAACTACAGAATTGGAGGTTTCTTTCTTGGTTTCAAGCCAAAATAGAGTTCATCTTTTGTTAAAATGCAAACATTACAAGGGAAAAAAAATTAACTGGATTTCACCAGCCATTTTCATGTAATGAGAACAAGATTATGCGAGCCTCCCTAAAAATGAGTTTTGGTGGGAGAGAGAGCTGGACTATGAACCTCCCTGAATTAATGTCCGAAAGAATGGCAGAAGTCACCCAGTGCAATGCCTCCTTTTATGAGCCCAGCTAAAGAAAAAGAATGTCCCAGCCACTCAGAGATATTGAGAGCCTGAGAAGGGGTAAGAGGACCCACTGTGGGGAAGGGAACAGACCTATAGGCAAAGGGACAAAACACTAGATTAGCCTCAATGTTAGAAGTCTTTCCTTCCAGGGGCGCCTGGGTGGCTCAGTCCGCTGAGCGGCCGACTTCGGCTCAGGTCATGATCTCACAGTCCATGAGTTCGAGCCCCGCGTCAGGCTCTGTGCTGACAGCTCGGAGCCTGGAGCCTGTTTCAGATTCTGTGCCTCCTTCTCTCTCTGACCTTCCCCTGTTCATGCTTTGTCTCTGTCTCAAAAATAAATAAACATTAAAAAAATTTTTTTTAATAAAAAAAAAAAAAAAAAAAAGAAGAAGCCTTTCCTTCCAATGGTGGGTGTTTTGTTTTTTTTTTTTCAAGCAAGCTCCATGCCCAGTGTGAGGCTTGAACTCACAACCAAGAGACCAAGAGTCACGTGCTTCACCGACTAAGCCAGCCAGGTGCCCCTCCAGTGGTGTTTTAAAAAATCTGTTCTCAAAAAAAAAAAAAATAAATAATAATAATAATAATTAATAAATAAATAAATAAATAAATAAATAATCTGTTCTCCCAGGGCACCTGGGTAACTCAGTTGGTTAAGCATCTGACTCTTGATTTCGACTCAGGTCATGATCTCAAGGGTAGTAAGATCTAGCCCCACCACATCTGCGTGGAGCCTGCTTAGGATTTTTTTTTCTCTCTCTCTCTCTCTCTGCCCCTCCCCCACTTGCTCTCGCTCACTCTCTCTCTCTCTTTCAAAAAATAAATAAAAAATAAAATAAAAAATCTGTTCTCCCCCTAGCCTTAAAAATAATATATGCATTTTATGGTATGTAAATTATGCTTTAATAAAGCTGTTAAAAAATAAGACATGCTTCTTATAAATATTTTTTAACTATAGGGATGAATATTTCATAAAGTAAAAGTCCTCCACAATCATTCCCAGAAAAGGAACCACCATTAACATTTTGTATTAGGGGTGCCTGGGTGGCTCAGTTAAGCGCCTGACTCTTGATTTTGGCTCAGGTCATGATCTCAGGGTTGGGCTCAGATTCTCTCTCTCACTCCCTCTCCCTCTCTGAAAAAAAAGTTGTATTATAGTGTTTCTCTAGACTTTTCTCTCTGTACATTCAGATTTTTTTCTGTGTATTCATTTATGCATGCATGCACACACTCCCACGCATGTGTATGTTTAACAAAAATGGGATTGTTTCTCTTAACAATATGTCTCGGACAGTTTTCCATGTCAGTGCTTATAGATCTACTTTATTCTTTGAAAGGCTGCCTACGTAGTATGGATAAACTATAATTTACTTAACCGGTTCCCTAGCGATAGATATTTGGATTGCTTCCAATATTTTGCTATTACAAACAGTACTGCAAGGGACATTTTTGCACATAGATCTTGGAGCCCTTTTAGGGGAATTCTGAACGATAAATTCCCAGAGAAACTATTCCTTTTAAAACACCACGCTTCATAAAGTATCGTTTCCGTCTAATTCCAAACGCCTTGACATAAAAGCCTGTTCCTGATCAAAATCACATCAACTGCTTAGGATATAGTACGCATTGAATACATTTTAGTTGTTCTCATGATTATTCTTACCTTTATGTCACAGAATCATCGGTCTGGTGCCAAGAAATTCATTCCTTCAGTCAACAATTATTGACGAACTTCTGCCATGGGATGGCCTGAGGAGCCAACCGTGAACAGAGGTGGATCCTGCCCTCCAGAAGTTGACAATCTCTTGTGGAGGAATGTGTCAACTGGCAATTACAACACCTCTGAGATAAGTACCACAAAAGTGGTAACCACAGGGGAGATAAGGGAGCATGTAGGAGGGACACTAAGCAGCCTGACGAAGGGCAGGAATGATGAGAAAGAAGTCATAGCTTCAATTATCCAAAGAAGTAAGGCAGTCAGTGCCCCAGCCACCAGAGGTATCCAAGCAAAGGCCAAGGCACCACCCCCAAGAAATACTGGTAGGAACCATAAACCAAATTTGGTTCTCAAACGGCCATCCTCAGACTCGCTCATGGGGAAAGGAGGAAAATAAAGTGGTGAGTTTTGGGGGCGTCTGGGTGGCTCAGTCGGTTAAGTGTCCAACTACAGCTCAGGTCATGATCTTGCGGTTCGTGAGTTCGAGCCCCATGTCGGACTCTGTGGTGACAGCTCAGAGCCTGGAACCTACTTTGGATTCTGGTCTCCCTCTCTGCCCCTTCCCTGCTCATGCGCTCGCTCTCTCTCTCTCTCTCTCTCTCTCTCTCTCTCAAAGAATAAACACTAAAAATTTTTTAATAAATAAGTAAACTAAAGTGAATTTTTATATGCTACACTTGTTCAGTTTAAAGGACAGTCTTTCATTCTGAGAGTATACCTTTTCTACTTTTTTTTTGGTATTAAAATGTCCTTTTATGAAGCAGTGGTTGTAGTCCATGGGAGTTATCTTTCTTTAATGTTCTTGTCTGGCCAAACTAAAAGCTGGCAACCAATTGTAGGTCCCCCTCCTCATTTTTTAAACTTTTGACTATAACTGACATCTAAAAGTCTGCAGACCTCTGAGCCAGGTGATTTATTTATTTTTTTTTCAAGTGATTTATTTTTTAAAAATTATTATTATTGAACTATAATTAACATACAGTGTTATATCTGAGCTGACTCCTAAGGTTCTTTCCGTCCCTGTATAAGATTCTCTGCTCAATACTGGTTAAGTCCTAAAGCTAATTTAAGTTTGGAATCTGTGAATCAAATCTTTTTCAACAGACCCAAGGTAAAAATAAATACATAAATACCTGAATAAGTAAAAGAGAGAAAAACAATTTGGTCTTCCCTCACACACCTTTAGTTTTTGGTTCCCAAACCACATAAGAGTGCCTCAAGTTTTCATATAGACTTGCTCTCCTGTTCCCAGGAAATACAGCACTCGAGAAGAAAAACCGCAGAAATAACAGATAGGGGTGATATGGGAAAAATCAATTTGATGCAGTTTTCACAAACCTTTAAAATAGAGCAATTTAGGTGATGATGGGGTTTTGTGACCAGTGGCGACAGAGCCTCGGATGGGGATGCAGGTGTTTTTTTGGCATTTCTCTGAGTGGCTTGGGAGGAGAGGAAAATATTTGTTGTTGGGTTTTTTCCCCCCTCCCCTTCCACTTATAAGAAAATGGAAGCAATGAAAAGCAAAAGTCTCCTGTAACGTCCCATTAAGAGGAACAAATGAAATGCGGCTCCCCTGTAGCCAGAAAATGCAAACCCTCAGACAGACAGGCACTGGGCAGGCCTTCCTCGGTGATGCTGCAGGAACTGAGTAAGTATTCACCACCACACCGGGCACTGCTGTTTCCATGGCGACTCCTCACCTTTTGCATTCCTTGACTTGAGGGTTGAGACTGGTTCAGGGCACATTTAAGCTTTCATGTTTCTCCTTGGCTTCTGGAGAAGGAAAGGGGAGGCAAGGGAAGGATTCTAAGCTACTTGTCTGCTGCCTTGGCTATTTGCTTTTGAGCTTGTGTAACTAAAGGCCTCCCTGGGTAAGAGGGGTCTGGCAGAGCCCAAAAGGCCCAGGTTCAAATCCCAGCTTCTCGGCGAATCCATTCATTCAAACAAGCCCTCGTCTGGGCCAGCACTAGCAGGTACAAAGAGAAGACTTCACAGCCAGAGTTGACTCTCAGACAGGTGGTAGTCCAGAGGGAAAGCTGGGTCAGCAGAGCCAGTATAAGTGACTTTGCAGAGGCAGGTGCCGATTCTATCACTGCCCAGAGAGGTGACCTTCCAGGGAGGAAAGAAACTATATGAAACCCACACTGCACTGAGAAGGACTCTTAGAAACGCTGGAGCAAGGATTCCTTCCCTCATTCCTTTTTTTTTTTTTTTTCATGTTTATTTATTTGGGGGGGTTGGCGCAGAGAGAGAGGGAGGCACAGAATCCAAAGCAGGCTCCAAGCTCTGAGCTATTAGCACAGAGCCTGACATAGGACTCAGACTAACAAACCGTGAGATCATGACCCGAGCCAAAGTCAGACGCTTAACCGACTGAGGCACCCAGGCGCCCCAGGATTCCTTCCCCTTGAGCATGAAGGCATCAGATTAAGGGTGACAAGAATTGAGACTTGCACTATGACCCCGGGCAAATTAATTCACTCTCCTGTGCCTCACTTTCCCCATCTGTAAACCAAAGCTAATGATAACTACCTTACCTCTTGCTGAGAAAAGTTACATTCATTAATATATAATGATGAAGCAAAAAACAGGCCCAGATTCAAAACTCAACTCTCCAATGATCAACTGAGTGACTCTGGAGAACATTAGCCCTGCTGAGCCAGTTTCCTCACCTTAGAAGGGTAATCACGAAGGGCACCTGGGTGGCTCAGTCAGTTAAGCGTCAAACTTCAGCTCAGGTCGTGATCTCACAACTCCTGAGTTCAAACCCTACGTCAGGCTCTGTGCTAATAGCTCAGAGCCTGAAGCCTGCTTCAGAAGATTCTGTGTCTCCCTCACTCTCTCCCCCACTCCCGCTCTGTCTCTCTCTCCGTCAAAAATAAACACTAAAAAAACATTTTAGTGTTGGTTAAGCGTACAACCTCCGCTCAGGTCATGATCCCACAGTTCATGAGTTTGAACCCCGCATTGGGCTCTGTGCTGACAGCTCGGAGCCTGGAGCCTGCTTCGGATTCTGTGTCTCCCTCTCTCTCTGCCCCTCCCTTGCTCATGCTCTCTCTTTCTCTCTCTCTCTCTCAGAAATAAACAACATTAAAAAAATTAGCAATCATAATCATAGTAACTCATAAGCGTAGTGCTAGAATTACATGAGATAATGTGCATAAACCACATAGCACCAGCCGATAGCAAAATTCTAGTTACTTATTACAGAAGTAGAGCTCCTGTTCCTGATGTGTCCTAAGTCAGATATTATTGCTATGTCACATGGCACCTGGTTCACATTCTGTAAACATTACTTTCCCAGCCTTTTTGGAGCCTTTCCTCTAGCCACTCTCCCTCTGTGCCTTCTCTAGATTTCAACAGTGTTGGCTATTCCTCTCCCAGGCCAAGGAAGGTGCAGCTTGAGGTCTAACATCCCTCCCTCCCCAGCATCCCCTTTATCACCTTGGCCTTGTTAGCCCCTCTCCCAGGCTGAATGAAGGGGAGAGGGCCTGGGCCTGGCCCCATTGGCTTCCCTGCGAGCGAGGTGGGGAGAGGCAGGGAGTGCGTCAGTCCTGATGCAATCACAGGCTCATTGCTTGGCCCACTTCCTCCTCTTTGGGTGTTTACCGGAGGCTGGATTCCACAGGAACCCTTGCAAGTGTGCGCTGACAACAGGGCCACACAGCACATGAAATTGTGTGACAAAGCTACACTGTGCCCACCTGGGCCTCATGTGCCCTGGCTCCGGGACACCAGAAAAAGATACCAGGTGTGAGGCCAGAGGGAGGGGCAGGGAAGGCAGGCTCCGGGAGGGAGGGACTAATCCCTGGCCGATGCCAGGGCCAACTTCCAGACCCAGCTCTCTGAGTCCCGATGAATAGGCCTTTTATCCCTGAACCTGGAAGCTTGTGGGGAGGGAGCCACGGGAAGGGGTCTCAGGTGACATGGAGCCTCTGAACAAGATCAGGGGATCCTGTCCCTTCCTCCCCAATAGAAATCCTAGCTGGAAAGAAGTTTGTTTTCCTATCACGTGTGCAGGATCTTCATCTGGGGGGGCCCTCACCCAAACCCTCAGCCTTGCTGGGTCACCTAGAGACATCCTAAGAAGGGCAGTGGTGCCTAGTGGTAAAGAACATGGCTTTTGGCAGTCAATTCTCAGCTCTTGCAGCTACTGGCTGGATGCCCCAGGCCAGCCACTTCCTGTCTCTCACTCTCAACTTCCTCTTGTCAAACAGGATAATGAGAGTAGTCGACTTCAGAGATAAAGCCTATAGGCCCACAGACAGTGCAGGGCCCTGTGAGTAAAAGCACTCAATGACTGTTAGATATTGTTATTTTTATTCAGACCTGGCCGGGGTGGGGAGGCAGAGAGGAAAAGCATCTCAGCATCAGCTGTTTGCTCCCAGATCCAAGCACTAGAATTCTCTAGTGCTTAGAGGACATTTTTTTTCTCTGAAGCTGGGGCCCAATTGTCCTTCTTTCAATATCTAATGACTGTTTCCCAGTTATCAGGAAAGAATCTGACCTCCCCTCCCCCAGAGCTGTGAAACCGAGTAGCAAAGCTTGCTCAAACTCCTGAGTCATTCAGCAAAACCAGCCCAAGACAATCGGTGGGGTCAAGGAAACCAGATGCAGAATGGGGAAAACCCAGCCACAAAGTCGGGTTGCTGTCCTCTCAGGGCAATTCCCTCTGTTGGTCCCTAGGCTGAACTTTCACGCGGGTGCCACCAACAAGCCAGCACCTGACCCCAGGCCCTCCCAGGTGGGTGCCGGGAACAAGACATTAGCAGCCTGCCGCCAGGCCTTCCCACGGAATCTTGTTTGACACGAGCTCTTGGACAAACTTTCTCCGTCCCTCCACACCCCAGTCCTAGGGAGAGTGGACACCCTGCCTCCCAGCCTCCCCACCCACTAATTTCTCAGCCTCCAGCAACTTAACCCAGCCACTCCAACACCATCACGCTCATCGATGACCTCTTAATTGACAAAGACTGCCTCCAGGCCTTTCCTTCCCGCCCTCTCTAAACACCTAGCACTACTGACCCCACCTTAGTCTTTAAAGTCTCCTTCCTGGGTTTCTCTGCAGGAGGGTTGTCCTCCTCCCTCTGCAGCCAGCACTTTTTGGTATGGGATATGGGTTTCTCTCCCTTCCTTAAAGGTTGCTCCCTGGTTCTAGCCCTTTCCCCTCCCAGTCTGCATTCCCCTTGCAGGGTTAACCTGTGTCCGAGTCTTTAACTTCACCTCTTTGCTGGCGACTTCCCACACTGTATCTCCAGCCCCGATCTCTCCTCCAAATGTCACCTGCCTACCAACACCACCTTTTCACCCTGTTACCCAAGCCAGAGGCTCAAACGTCACCCTGCCTCCCCCCCCCCCGCCCCACCCTCGCCCTGCATACAAAACCACCATGCTCTTCACATCTTCTCAGTCTCCCCTTTTCCCTCCCATCCCCCTGGTTTCTGCCTTCATCATGACCTGAAGCCTAGATCACCACGCAGCTTATTATAAGTGGGCTCTAGGCCTTCAGTCTTCCCCCCGCTTTGACTGGACCGGTCTTCGAGTGTCTGCCCAGCTACAGTCCTCTTCCTGAGGACCCACTGTTACCCACAGACCTTGCTGAAGACTTTCCCCGAGATGCCCACGTTGACCTCACCGAAGCCTGCCCTGCTATCCCCAGGATGTCTTGAACCAGAGGTGCACATCCGACCCACGCTGAGCTGAATTCTATCTCCTGGGACCATGAAACTGGGATACGGCCACTCTAGTCCAAATGCCCCCCAAGGGTTACGTCAGTAATAAAAACGCGTGAAAGAGCCCAAGCAAACGGAGAGTATGTGCCTCGTCTAAAGACAGCAGATGGTTGCCATGGGAATATAAGCCCAGGCTTGTCGCATATTCCGATCTTCCAGGTTTTTTTTTTTTTTTTAATGTGAAATTTACCAATTTTCAAATTTTGGGCACTAACTCATTCTTTTAAATGCCACCAGCTAAGCATATCTTGTGCATCCTATCTGGCGTACAGGGCTGCCAGTTTGTAGTCAGCACCAGGGAGCAGGGTTTAAGCACCGGACCCAAAGCTGGGGACGGCCACTTTCTGCCGCGTGTATGGAGAAGCGGAGAAAGCCCTCTGCACAGAGAGAACAAAGCCTGATCCTGCTGGCTCCTTGCCCCCCCAGGGATATGTGGTCCTTGCCCACATCTGCTGGCCCAGCATCTCATCTCCTGTTCTTCCTCCCAGGCCCAGGGTTTTTTGATAAAGTTACGGGCCCTGAAGTCAGACAGACCTGGGTTCAAGGGCGGAGTCTACGACTCCTCAGCTGAGTGAGCAAGTCACTTCACCTCTCTGAGCCTCAGTTCCTTCCTCTGCAACATGGGGTACATTTTTAATAGGGTTGTTACTGGGATTAAAGGAGATATTGCTCAGAAGGCTCTTAGCCTGACACCCAGCAACGCACTGAACGAACATTAGCCATTGCTGTCATTTCTGTCATCAGTAGTAGCGTTCGGTCTCAGCCCAGCCTTCTCTCTCAGAACACTTTCTTGTTCGTGTAACTCTCTGGGCATTTACCATTTGCTCTTCTGACGGATCGCTATTTTATCTGCCTTGGTATATCGTAAAACCACATTTTATCTCTCTTTAGAAAGGAAGTGTGTGCTTTGTACCTGGTAGGCGCTCAAGAAACATCTATTTGTTGGTACACTACTGGAATTTAGTCTCCGTGAAAATAAGGACCTTGTCTATCTGACTCGCTCGTGTATCCCGAGCCTCATACGGTGCTGAGCACAGGTAGTAAGACCCTCAACTCACAGATACTGAATAAAAAAATGAGAGGCACCTCTTTGCCTTCCACCAGGATTCTTTTTTTTTTTTTTTTTAACGTGAGAGAGACAGAGTGTGAGTGGGGAAGGGGCAGAGAGAGAGGGAGACACAGGATCGGAAGCAGGCTCCAGGCTCTGAGCTGTCAGCACAGAGCCCGTCGCGGGCTCGAACTCATGAACTATGAGACCATGACCTGAAAACCAAGGTTGGACACTTAACCGACTGAGCCACCCAGGCGCCCCCTTCCACCAGGATTCTTTTTTTTTTTTTTTTTTTAATGTTTATTTATTTCTGAAGGAGACAGAGACAGAGTGCCAGCAGGGGAGGTGCAGAGAGAGAGAGAGGGAGACACAGAATCCCAAGCAGGCTCCAAACTCTGAGCTGTCAGCACAGAGCCCAACTCGCTCTAACCCACCGAACCCGGCGAGGTGGAGATCATGACCTGAGCTGAACCGACTGACGCTGGACGCTCAAACGACTGAGCCACCCAGGCACCCCCAGGATTCTTTAACATACCCTTGGAGGTTACTGGTACAAATCTCAATCCACTGTTTTAAAAGAGTAGGTTCTGGAATGTCTGTGAATAACCCTATTTTTCCTTTAGGGAACTGTCCTCCCCCCCCCCCACCTTGTCCCTTGTGGTTGACCCCCCCTCAGCTGTAGGGATGGTCATGTGACTCTCGGGGCTAGCCAATCACAGATAGCTACCCCCTGAGTATTGTGATTGGCTCAGGATGGGCTTATAACTCAATCAAAGCCAATCAGAGCTGAAACTTTTGGAAAGGAGACATTTGCTTTCCACACCGGAAGCTAGGTCACGAGACTACAAGGCTAGACCAGCCAGTGGTAATGTTACCACCATGAGAGGAAAGCCTACCTAGGAATAACACAGAAAAAGGTCTGAGAAATGGAAAGAGATGGGTTCCTAACGGTATTTTTTGAGCAAGTGCATGTAGCTGTGCCTGCAGCCAAGCCCTTAACTGTTCTGTTAGCGACAGAGCCGCGTGCTTAAACTGAGGGATGTAAAATTGGGAGCTGGGAGAAGGTCACAGGCACAGAGCGGCAGGGAAGCTGATCTGCCGAAGGACAAGAATGAGGCTGCCGCACACAGGGAAGCAGAGGCTGGAGGCCATGTTTTCCCAGAGAGACAGAGAGGAGAAAGAGAGCGAGCGAGTACAGGCGGCCTCCTCGTCCCTCCTGAGACTAATTACTTCTCCTCTTGGGTTCCATGAGATTTCTCAGGATTCACATAATGCTCTCCCCTGCCATCACCCTCCCCTGTTTTGTTTTTTGGTTGTTTTTTTTTTATAACTTAAAATAGCTCGAGTGGTGTTTTGTTTTGCATTGTTTTTACTTGTAACTAAATGGCTTTTAGACAACCGGCCCAGGAACAAGTCTGCTGCTAAGTGTCCTGTTCTCTAGGCTGACAAAGACCCTGGCTTCCTGAATCAGGACACCCTCAATGGTGGCCAAAACCCCTGGATTCATTGAACTGGCTTCCCTCTCTGGAAAATGGGAATACTAATGCCTACCCAACTGGGTTATTGTGAAGACTGAGATAAGATGGAAAGACGAGCTTAGCACACTTGGGGGCCCCCAAGAACCCATTATAATCGGTGTGAGCTGAATGCAGGAGAGAGACTGGGTACCAGCCTAGAACCAGTCCGTTGGTGGGTCCCACACAGGACGAGCAAAGGAAGCTTAAAGCTACAAGCTCTGTCCCTATCAGCACCCTTTTCATCTCACGTGCACCGATTTTTCAAAAGCATTGAGGAGGAAAGGAATATCTTTATTTTTATTTGTATTTTTTTAGTTTTTATTTCTTTCGAGAGAGAAAGCGCGAGCAGGGGGAGGGGCAGAGAGAGAGAGGAGAGAGAGAATCCCAAGCAGACTCCACGCTGTCATGAACAGTGAGGTCATGGGCTGGGCAGAAATCAAGAATCTGATGCTTAACTGACTGAGCCACCCAGGCACCCCTATCGTTATTTTTAAACGTGCCCATTCTGGAACTGTGTTCTAATAATATAGTCAAACAAAAGAAAATATATATGCATAAGTGCAGTAGTGTTTATGTTAGAGAAAAACTAGAAGTGACTTAAATGTCCATCACTGTGTTTTGTTTAATAGATGATGCTACGTATATACACACAATAGAATATTATGAAGATTGGGGAGCGAAGAAAACCACAATATTTATAAATAAAAAATAAACAAGGGGGTGGGATGAAGGATGTTATGGGATTTAATGCGACATTTGTCTGAGTTTTAAGGTAGGAGCCCAATATTTCTTTTTTTTCTTTTAATTTTTTTTTAAACGTTTATTTATTTTTGAGACAGAGAGAGACAGAGCATGAACGGGGGAGGGTCAGAGAGAGAGGGAGACACAGAATCTGAAACAGGCTCCAGGCTCTGAGCCATCAGCACAGAGCCCGATGCGGGGCTTGAACTCACAGACCACGAGATCATGACCTGAGCCGAAGTCGGACGCTTAACCAACTGCGCCACCCAGGCGCCCCATGGAGCCCAATATTTCAAAGACGTTCCTCTAGCTTTCTTACATTCCAGCACCTCACACCGTCTCACACACCAACCACCCAGCAACGCATTCATTCATCTTCTCTGCCTTTGGGGTAACTTGGGTGGAAAACTTTAAGAGGCATTTATGTAAGTACAAGTCCTGAGGCCTCTAACATTAAAGGTATTGACAAAGATAGATGTCCACAACATTTTCCAAGTTACAGGAAAGACAGGTTACAGGGTGCCTGGGTGACTCAGTCTGTTAAGCGTCTGACTTTGATTCAGGTCATGATCTCCGAATCTGTGAGTTTGAGCCCCGCATTGGGCTCTGCTCTGGGAGTGTGGAGCCTGCCTGGGATTCACTGTCTCTCCCTCTCTCTCCCTCTGCACCTTCCCCACTATGTTCTCTCACTCAAAATAAATAAACTTAAAAAAAAAAAATCCTAAAAGAATAGTGGTTACTTCATGCCATGGGATTTCAGGCCGTTTTTTTTTTCTTCTTTATACTTATATATTGTTTGAAGTTTTTATAATGTGTGTGTATTATATTTATGAGAAAAAATAAAACGGGGGTGCCTGGGTGGCTCAGTCAGTTAAACGTCTGACTACAGCTCAGGTCATGATCTCATGGTTCGTGAGTTCGAGCCCCACGTCAGGCTCCGGGCTGTGGAGCCTGCTTCGGATTCTGTGTCTCCCTCTTTCTCTGCCCCTTCTTGCCCACCCCCCTCTCTCAGAAAATGAATAAAACATTTAAAAAAAAAAAAGAAAAGAAAAAACTATTTTCATGGGGCAGGGGAGGTTAGCTTGATTTTATTTTGTCTTCTATTGTCCAAGATGCATGTTCTACCAGATTTCCTCTAACACTTCTTCCTCCGTCAAGAATAAAGAGGCTTACCTGCTCAGTCCTCTGTGGAGCGGCGGGAGACAGAAGTGACTTGTACAGGGAAGACAGCCTTCGGTGCTAGGCAGCTCACTACTGCCCTCTCCTGGTGAAAACAGGCCAGAGCCTGATGTAGCTAAACTGCACCCAGTGCACCCTCCAAGGTCATCTCCAGAGGTGTGATATCCGGCTACCCCTGCAGTCCTCGGTGTGCTGCACCCCGGTATCAGTAGCTCGGCACCTCTTCCCAGAACAGACCAAGACCCAGGCTTAACCATGCCTGCAAACCCATCTGGACAGTGCTGTCCACTCCACGCCAGAGAATCGTGGGAGATGCTCTATTCCAACTGTTAGAGCAAGTGGTGGAGAGCTTTCCCGTCAACTAGAAAGCGCTGACGCTCAGGACTTGGGCCTCGAGAGAGTAGAAGACCGTGTTGCGGGAAGACAACTGCAATCACCCCTATCACGAAAGCCCTTGTCTTTGTATGGTTCCTTTCACGTTTTAAGGTCTTTCCAAAGTAGTTTGACATGTACAAATAAATTCATATAAGGATGTCTGCTGCAGAATTGCTTGTATCAGCAAAAGACTGGAACAATCTCAACATCCTTCTGTGTGGGAACATTTGGACAAAATGGAATAGTATATAGCTGTTTCGAAAACGAGGTGGATCCGGGGGCACCTGATTGGCTCAGTTGGAAGAACATGCGACTCTTTTTTTTTTTTTTTTAATTTTTACTTATTTTTGAGAGACAGACAGACAGAGAATGAGCCGGGGAGGGGCAGAGAGAGAGAGAGGGAGACACAGAACTCAAAGCACACTCCAGGCTCCATGCTGTCAGCACAGAGCCCAATGCAGGGCTCGAACTCACAAACCTCAAGATCATGACCTGAGCCGGAGTCAGACGCTTAACCGACCGAGCCACCCAGGTGCCCCCAGAAGAGTATGCGACTCTTGATGTCAGGGTTTGAGTTTGAGCCCCACTTTGGGTGTAGAGATTACTTAAAAATAAACAAATGAATAAACTTAAACAAATAAGGTGGATCAGTATGTGCTGTTATAGAATGATTTCCAAGATTCATTAAGTTTAAAAAAAAGATGTGTAAGAGTCAAGAAGTGTGAGTGTATGTGTCTTAAATAAGGATCTGTATAACTGGAGAAATAAGTTTCTAGATACACAATCAGAAGGAAACAGCAGAAACGAATAATAATGACTGCCTCTAGGGAAGGAAGGACTGAGGATCATGGCAATAGGAAAGAGAACTACTTTCGCTATATCTTTGTATAATGTTAAATTCTTCACCACGTACATGTATGGCTTTTTCAATTAATTTTTAAATTTTAAAATAATATTTCCCAAAACACAGTTTGATATAATGGCATCAGAAAGGCTTGGGTTCAAAGCTAGACTCTGAGATTTACCAATTACATGACCTTGAGTAAACCACTTAGCTACTCTGAACCCCAATTTTCTTACATCTACAATGGTATTAGTAACATCAGTCTCATGGCATTGTTGTGAGGATTAAAGATAAGCATTTAGGGGCGCCTGGGTGGCGCAGTCGGTTAAGCGTCCGACTTCAGCCGGGTCACGATCTCGCGGTCCGGGAGTTCGAGCCCCACATCGTGCTCTGGGCTGATGGCTCAGAGCCTGGAGCCTGTTTCCGATTCTGTGTCTCCCTCTCTCTCTGCCCCTCCCCCGTTCATGCTCTGTCTCTCTCTGTCCCAAAAATAAATAAATGTTGAAAAAAAAATTAAAAAAAAAAAAAAGATAAGCATTTAGTATCAGGACAATCTTGCCACACACCTCCAGGGGGCATTATTCACGTTACCTTTTATATGATGGGCAGCCTCTAGAGATGAACATTGTGATGGCCCTGCTGAATATGGGGCCTGGTATGTGGTAGATACAGGGAGAAAAACTTACAATTTTCATGTGTAATTTCAGTTTAATTTGTCATTTCTTCAAAGAATTTTGTACCTACAGAAACAGGAATAGATCAGCAGCCAGAGCTGGCTCAGAACGTAGGTCTCCAAATTCCTACTCCAAATTAAAAGCAAACCACGAGGGGGATTAGCTAAAGGCTATGTGTGAGAAGAAAGACATAAGGTTAAGGATAAGAGTCGGAGATCAGACACCTAGATTCGAAGGTAAGAAGTAACACTCTTTCTATTTGCAGATAACATGATCTTACATATAGAACATCCTACGGAATACACACACACACACACACACACGCACAATTAGACCTAATAAATAAGTTGACCAAGTTTTCAGGACACAAGATCAACACGCAAAAATCAGTTGAATTTCTATGTGCTAGTGTCTTAGTCCATCCAGGCTGCTGTCATAGAATACCATAGACTGGGTGACACAAAAACCAAAAATTTATTCCTCACAGTTCTGGAGGTGGGAAATCTGAAATCAGGGTTGGGGCACCATATTTGGAGTCTGGTAAAAGCCCTCTTCCAAGCTGCAGTTGGCGATTTTCTCTGGGGTCCCTTTCATAGGAGCTCTAATCCCATTCATGAGGGTGGGACTTAATCACGCTCTGAAAGGGTCCCCTCCCTTCCTAATACCGTCGCAGTGGGTTTTAGGATTTCAACATGAATTTGGTAGGGACATAAGCATTCAGCCCATAATCACTAGCAATGAACAATCTAGAAACTGAGAAAATTTCATTTAAAACAGCAACAAGAAGAATATTATATTTAGGAATAAATTTAACAAAAGAGGTACAAAACGTGTGCACTGAAAACTATAAAACACTGAAGAAATTTAAAGAAAAACTGAATACAGGTAAATCGGGGCAGGGGTGTGGAATCTTAGGTTCATGGATGGAAATAAATGGAGCATTGTGAGGAGTAAGATGATAATGGCTCCCAAACTGATCGACATCTCCAATGCGATCAACACTCGTCAAAATCTCAGTTGGCTTTTTTTGTAGAAATTGACCCTAAAATTTGCATGGAAATGCAAGCGACACAGAATAGCGAAAACAAATTTTCAAAACATATTATATAGCCTATTACATAGCTGAAATAATGTGTGATACTGATATAAAAATAAACATACAGGGGCACCTGGGTGGCTCAGACGGTTAGCATCCGACTTCAGCTCAGGTCATGATCTCACAATCTGTGAGTTCGAGCCCCGCGTCAGGCTCTGTGCTGACAGCTCAGAGCCTGGAGCCTGCTTCAGATTCTGTGTCTCCCTCTCTCTCTGCCCCTCCCCTGCTCATGCTCTGTCTCTCTCTGTCTCAAAAATAAATAAAAACATTAAAAAAAATTTTTAAATAAACATACAGATTAATGGAATAGAAATGAGAGTCTAGAAATAAACTTATATTTATGCAGGCAGAGAGAAGCCAAGAGTATGACACTAACGGATGCCTTTTCCATGGTAGGGAAACATCAGGAGGAGGCTATGAGTATTTCACATGTAACAATCCCCATATTAAAAAATAATAATAATAGTTTTATTGATATACAATTCACATACTATCCAATTCACTCTTCTAAAGTATACAAGTCAGTCTTTTTTTTTTATATTTATGGTCAATGAATTTTAGACAAAAATATGAAGACAACAACTGGACATCCATATGTAAAAGAATGAAGTTGGGCCCCTATTCGTGCCATACAAACAAATTGATTCAAAATGCATCATAGGAAAAAAATGCATCATAGACCTAAATGTAAGAGCTAAAACCAAAAACTCTTAAAAAAAAAAAAAAAAGGAGTAAACCCTCATGACATTGGGTCAGGTAATCATTTCTTAGATATGAAACCAAAAGAATGAGCAACAAAAGAAAAAATTAGATAAATCGAACTTTCTAAACATTAAAAGTTTTTGTGTTTCAATGGACACCATCTCTTGATGGTGAAAAGACACCCCGCAGAATGGGAGAAAACACTTGCAAATCATATACCAAATAAGGGAACTTGTATTTAGAATGCATAAAGAACTCTTAAAACTCAACAGTAAGAGTAGTTCAATTTAAAAATGAGCAAATAATCTGAAAAAAACATTTCTCCAAAGGAGATACACAAATGGCCAATAAGCGCATGAAAAGATGCGCAAAATCAAAATTACAATGAGATAGATACCACTTCACGCCCACTAAGATGGCTAAAGTTAAAAAAAAAAGATGATAATAAGTGTTGGTGAAGATGTGGAGAAATTAGAGCCTTCATAATCCTGTACACTGTTGGCGGGAATGTAAAATAGTGCAGCCACTTTGGAAAATAATTTGGCATCTCCTCAAAATGTTACACATAGAGTTACACCCCTAGGTATATAACCAGGAGAAACGAAAACATAGCCACACAAAAATGTGTATGTGAATGTTAATAGCAACAGCATTCACAATGGTCAAGAAGTGGAAACAACCCAAATGTCCATCAGCTAGTGAATAGATAAACAAAATGTGGCGTGTCCGTACAATAGAATATTATTTGCAATAAAAAGGAACGAAATACTGACACATGCTACAAAATGAATGAACCTCGAAGACATTATGCTAAATGAAAGAAACCAATCACAAAAGTCACATCTTTTATGATTCCATGTACAGAAAACAGCCAGAAGAGTCAAACCCATAGAAACAGAAAGTAGATTAGCGGCTGCCAAGGGTTGGTGGGGGTTGGGGAGTGACTGCTAGTAAGTATGGGGTTTCTTTGGGAGCCATGAAAATATTCTGGAATCAGAGGGTGGTGATGGTTGCACAACTGTGAACATGCTAACCACCGCTGACTTACATACTTTAGAAGAGTGAATTGTACAGTGTGTGAATTCTATACCGATAAAGCTACTATTATTTTTTTTAATTGGGGATTGTTATATGTGAAATACTCATAGCCTCCTCCTGAGGTTTCCCTTCCACGGGAAAGGCAGCCATTAGTGTGGTCCTCTTGGCTTCTTTCTGCCTGCGACTCACTCCTCCCCTAAAAGAAAGAAGCTATTTAATTGATCTGTGTGTTTGGAATAAAAAACTGATGCGTGCAGTTCTGCACACTCCTCTCTTCCTGGAGGAGGCATTCTCCCTCTTTCTGTATGCCTTAAATTCTGCAATATCAGCCATTGCCTGTGAGTGGGTGGTTAAGGTGGTCCAATTCTGGGGTCACTATTAGGAAGCACCTATCCACAAACTCCAATATCAGCTTTATCGATACTGCTGCTTTGGTTTTCATACGCCTCATTCCCTCATCTTATTTCTCAAGTGGCTCAGAACATTTTGAAGCATGGAGGGTGCTATTTAATTGACTCCCCAAGAACCCCAGCCTAGTATGAATTCCATCCAATAACTACTTGTATATCACAGAGCCATTGAGTTTGGAGAGGTAGCATGGAGCGATGGAATAAGTCAACAGCCCTCATCTCTCCCTCTAATTCCATTCATTCATACATTTATTCAACAGATATTTAAACACCCAGTATGTCCCAGGCATTGCTAAAGGAGCTGGGGGTTCAACGGTGAAAAAAAAGTGACCAAAACCCTGGTATAATGGAGCATATATTTTAGTGGGAAGACTGACAATAAACCAGGATATATGTTATCTTAGATGATGGTAAGTACTAAGGAGAAAAATATATATAACACAGGGAAAGAGAACAGGAAATATTATTGGAGGGTGTGACATTTTGGATAGAGTGACCAGGACAAGCCCCGCCAAGAAGATGGCATTGGAGGAAAGACCTAAAAGAGATCCGGAAGCAAGTCATGTTGAGAATTTTGGGGAAGAGATTCCCCCAGGCAGGGTGACCAGCACGTGCAAAAGCTGTCAAGTAAGAATGCATGGAAAAGCACGGGTAGCAGAGTGATGGTGGGGAGGGGAGACCGGAAATGAGGTAAGAGAAGTCTCAGGAAACCAGCTCAGATAATCCCCCATAGCTCAGAGTAAGGACTTTGACTTTTACTCATCAACTTACCCACTGAAGGGTTTTGAGCAGAAGGGTGACATCTGACTCTGCTGAGAACAGATTAAAGAAGGCAAAGGCAGAAAGAAGCAGGGAAACCAGCGGCTTATGATGATAGGTTGGACCAGACAGGGAGCAGTAGAGAGAGTGAGAAGTGGTCAATTCTGTCGGGATTTTGAAGGAGGAGCTGGCAGAATGTGTTGATGGATTAGAGCTACGACGTATGAGAAAGAAGCTAAAGATAACTCAAAGTTTTTGTCCTGAGCAATTGAAAGATGTAGTTGCAATTAGCTGAGCGGATAGGAGGGAGGGGACATCAGGAACTCAGTCTTGGGCATGTTCATTCTCAGATGCCCATTGGACATTCAAGAGGATGTGTCAAATAGGCAGTTGGGACACGTGAGTCTGGAGTTCAAGAGAGAGGCCCAAACTACTCACTAGCTTACCATTCAGCTGCTTGCTAGCCTTGTGACCCTAGACAAGTCACCTAACTTCCCAGAGCTGCACTTGACCCTTCTGTCAAATAGGAATAAAAACAGTAGCAACTGGGGCACCTGGGTGGCTCAGTCGGTTAAGCATCTGATTCTTGGTTTCGGTTCAAGTTATGATCTCACAGTTTGTGAGTTCCATCGAGCCCCACGTCGGGCTCCACACTGACAGTGCGGAGCCTGCTTGGGATTCTCTGTCTCCTTCTCTCTGCCCCTCACCCCTCTCAAAATAAATAAACTTTTTTTAAAAAGCAGTAGCTATAACACAAGGTCGTTGTGAGGATCAAATTTGACAGTAAAGTAACTGGTTCACGGGAGGCTTTGAATAAATCATCACTATGATTAAGTTCAATTCCTCGGTGGCTAGAAACAGAAAAAAGAAAGATACAGCCTCTACCCTCAACCCCGAATGGAGAAAACTCAACCAAAGTTCTCAACAAACAATCTCTCAGGTAACAACAGTCCTCTGGGGGAAACACCAAGGCCTGGCACCTGACTGGACAGAGAGAATAGAGGAAGAGTCAAAGATAATGGACAACCAGCCTCAGAAAGAAGCAATGCGGGGGATTGGAGAGCAAACCAGAATGTATATCTGTCTTCCCACCAGCTAGCTGGGAAACCTTGAACTCATCAGGCCTCTGCACCTCACTTCCCCAATAGGGGTAAACCCCAGTCCTCCAGAGAAGTGTCCAAAGCTGCTCAGGGGGGAAAACACTGATGCGGTGACGTTACATCACATCACATCACATCACATCACATCACATCACATCACATCACATCACATCCCTATATCCGTTTTCCCTCCTGCTCTCCTCTGGTTGGGCCCTGTCCCCCTATCAGGACTTTTCCAATATCTTGAGGCCCTGAACCTGGTTCTTCTCAGCTTCTGGGCAACCGGGGAAATGGCTCAGAGACCCTGTGCAACATCAAAGAACCAAGAATGGTCAACGCTGCAGAGATACTTGAACCAACGTGAAAAGAAAAGGCAGGCAGGAGGAGGAGAGAGAAGCCACTCTGAGTTCCTACCGGGCCGGGGGCTGTGTCAGGTGCTTTCAGGGCTGAGAGAGCTGTGGCAGGGAATATGAATATGAATCCATGTAGAGCCCAGCAAGAGTACAATAAATGTTGGATACGTTATTTTTATCGTATCTCTTTGAATCCTCCAACACCCCTGCAAGCTGGCCTCCAAAATGAGAGGCAGTCTGTTATAACGGTGCGTGCTCTTGGGTCAGACAAATCTGGGTTCAAATTCTAGCTACATCTAGGCTTTTGTGATCCCGGAAACGCGACCTTACTTTTCCGACTCTTGGTTTGCTCATCGATAAAGTGGGGGAAATAATGGTACCTGCCAAACAAAAATTCATTTAAAACCCTTAGCCTAGGGCCTTGTGTACCCTAGCTGCTCAATATTCGTTAGCTATTTTTAGTGCTCTCGGAGGAGAGGACACCAAAGTTCCAGAGGGTGGGTCAGGTATCGGAATTCACACAGCCAGGCGTTATATAGACTCTTGTAGTTTTGCTTCCTGGGCAGCCATCCTACTCTTTGGGTTAGAGTACCTTCACTGTCTTTTGGCAACAGCCCTCCCCCACTCTCAGGCCGCGTGATTTGGGTGGGGTTGACACCTCTATTTCAAGCTCCAGGGGCGGATATGTGACTCAGGTCTGGCAAGTCTCTTACTCTATCCCTCTGGTCACAGGGAATGGTTTGAGATTAGACTTGTAACTCATGCCGAGTCAATGAGAATCCTGGAACTTTGTTGAGTCCATTGGGAAACAGATGAACCTGCCTTTGGACTTGACATCAGGTGGAGAGAAGCTTGGGACTACTGGGGGTTGCCAGGTGGAGAACATGCCTGTGTGCAAAGCAAATCCAAAAGAAATAGAGCGGAAGGGTGGAATGGGGCTGAGCGTGTACACTCGGAGCTCTTGCCTAAAAGCTTGGACAGATATGTCTCAAGTCTATACTTCAGGCTTTAGGCACACAAGACAATAATTCACATTCTCTCTGTCTCCTGAAGTCCACCCAAAGAATCGTTATTTGGCAAATGTCTCCATCAGGGTCCCAACTGAAAACAGATGGAACGCTCAAATTAGAGTAATTTGAATTTTTTTAATGTTTGCCTATTTACTTTGAGAGAGAGAGAGAGAGAGAGAGCGCGCGCGCAAGCAGGGGAGGGGCGAAGAGAGACGGAGACACAGAATCCGAAGCAGGCTCCAGGCTCTGAGCTGTGAGCACAGAGCCCAGTGCGGAACTTGAACTCATGAACTATCAGATCATGACCCGAGCCGAAGTCGGATGCTTAACCGACTGAGCCCCCGAGGTGCCCCAAATTAGAGTAATTTGAAGAGGGTTTCTATCTAATGGTATAGGTGGTGTAGGAGAACCACAGGAGACAGCATGGGGACCAGGGGCTACTAACAACTGAGGAGCTATCACCACCCCTAGGCCTGAATGGACAGAGAAGATAGTCATCTGAACCAGGAGAGAGCGAGCTTTGGAAAAGGGACCTCCTCAAGAAGAGCAGGGACTCTCAATCATATTACTGGTCTGTGGAGGGAGCCAGGGGAATAAATACCCCGACTTCTCTCTCTGCTGGTCTCTCATCCACAGACTACCATTGGCTGAGCCCAGCCAGAAGCCAGAAGGTAAAGGAGTCTGCCAATGCATCAAAACAAGTCAGACCCAGAACAGAGTGAAGCGTGGAGCTGGAGGGACACACAGGAAATAGGGGGCCCAACAAGAAAGCAGCACAGCCTGGTCTGGCTGTCTTTCCCACAATCCCACGATCATCTTTTGGAAGCTCAGACCGGTTTTAAAACTCTCATGGTTTGCTTTGGTCTTTCCTGCATAGCGCTCTCCGTCCTTCCACGGAGGCAACCCCAAAAGATGGCATATAGGGGACAAGTACTTTGAACATCTGGGAAGAAGTCACTGAACTAGCCCTGCTAACTTGGGAGCAAAAAGCCTCCAGCTCAGCTTCCCACATGGCCAGAGAGTCCTGAGCTGACCCTCAAGCCATTACCCTGCCAGCTCCCTTGACCCCTTACAAATCTGTCTGCTGGCTGGTTTGGCCCCAATCTCAGGCACCACCAGACAGCGGCTCTGCGATTTCCCTTTCTCTCCATGGGAGATGTCTGTTTCCTTCTGCAGCCAAGCCTGAGAAGCTTCTGGGATTCCCCACTACTGGCAGGGGCCCAACAGTGCCCTGAGGACAGGCCTGAGCTGCGTCCAAGTATCTCATTTTGGTCACACAGACACCTGTTCCCTCTTCTTCCTTCCCAAAACATTCACCCCCGTCTTCTTTGCCGAAATAGATTCCTCTCTACCTCTCAAATCCGGTTAAAACCTCTGAATCTCCTCAGAAAGCTTTTCTCATTAATTTGCCTGACTGTGCACTCTTCTGCTATTAGGATGGCTATCAGAAGTACTTCTGCACGTAATATAACTAAGAAGATCAACTCATATTTACTGAGTGCGTTCTGTGTGCCCACTGAGCTAACTGCCGTACAGAAACCAGCTCGTGTAATCCTCACGACCACCTTATACAGCAGGTGCTATCAGTATAGGCTATGTTGTGATCGGCACCCCCCGGGATTGTGCCACGAGGCAATCTGAGGAGCAATTACTTTATTCATTTCTACAGAAGAGACCACTGAGGCTCAGAGCAGATAAATTACTACTTTAAGTTCACACAAGCAAGCAAGAGGCAGAAGTGGGACCGAAACCCAGGGATGGCCGACCACAGAGCCCATCGTCTTCAAATTGCGCTGTTTGACGGTGTCCCAGAGGTAGGCAGTGGCTGAAGGAGTTCCCGAGCCTTCTCTGTAACACGGATGCACGTGTGTGCTGGAATCACAGTGACCCCCGTTTGTTATGCACAGGAAATACATCCCTGTTCAGTGTAAACGATGCAATCTCCCCAGATTTTGCAACAAACACCACGATCATCTTGTTATGGTTAGCCCACTTGGCCTCCACTCTGACTCTCGAGCCCCAGTGAGACGCCAAACACTTGAAATAATTTCATTAGTAATGTCAGTGTGAGATCAAGAACACGTTACAGACAAAATACAGAAAACGAAGGAACTCTCTAGAAGTTACTGGTAAGACACTCAGGCTGCATTTCCCACCACCGACAAAGCTGTCTATAGTCACTTGGAAACCTGGCCTTGCTTTCACTTCCTTTGTGAAATGTCCCGTGTGGTATTTCCCCCCACCCAGCGTAAACAAGTGTTTTTATGTTAATCAACTCATTTAATGCTCACAGCAATAGTATAAAGTGAGTGTCACTCCCATATTCATTTTACATAGGAGGAAAGTGAGGCACGAAGAGGTTAAGTAACGTCCTGAAAGTCACACAGCTGGTAAGTGGAAGTGCTGGGATTTGAACCCTTGAGTCGGCCTCCCGAACCTGTGCTTTCAGCAGCTGCGACTCTTTAGTTTGACATAAAGCTAAATGAAGATAATTAGAAAATCCATCAAAATACTAAACATGCAAAAAGGACTGTGGAGGAGTCCTTTTTTTGTAGAATCTATGTGTTCCAGTAACGTGGAAGACAGATCTCCTACCTAGAACACGTGGCTGGTTGGACTGACCAAGAAAGAAACTCCGGGGCACAGTGAGCTAAAAATAACCATCCATCGGAGCCTTTGGTGGGAGAGGCAGGTGAGCTTAACAAGGAATCAGGGAGCAGAGATCCATGGCTGAGAATGTGTGAACAACCCTTAGACCAGCAAGGGCGCACCTGAGGATGGTGGGCTGGAGGGAGGACTGGCAGGGAGAGTCAGAAGGAAGGACCCAGCAAAGGGAAGAGGAGGAACCCTTCCATCTTTCCTTCCTTAAACTCCTATTGCTGAATTCCTGTCATGTGCCAGTCCCTCCTGCCTTCACAAAGTTTGCAGTCTAGTGAGGGAGTATATTATTTGGCACATTTCTGGTTGCAAGTGATTGAAACCAATTCAAATGGGCTTAAACAAAGGAGAATTTACTTGAAAAGGCAAGTGGCAGGATGGGCTTCAGGCTGGTTGTTCCCGGGCTCAAAACTGTCAGTGGGAGTCTGTCTCTTCCCACCCTGACCTTGCTCTCCTCTGGGCTTTCTCCATTCTCAGGCAGGCTTTCTCCTTGGCTCTTTCCTCTTGGCTCTTTTCTTTCTCACTGGCTCTTTTCCTCTTGGCCTGTTGAGTAACCCCCTCAGGAAAAGAATGTTTCTTTCCCAGTTGTTCCAGTAAGAATCTAAGATTGGCTCCCATCAACTACTTTGATTCCCTGTTAAGAGCAAGTAATGGGGCTGAAGGATGGAACGTGCGGACTAGCCAGGCCTGGGTGATATACACACCCCTCTGTGCAGCCCCAGCTGGACCACACGGATTGAGAATGCAGGCACGGCCCCCAGGCCACTGGCGTATCAAGAAGCAGGGAAGTTCTGCTTTGTAAGCGAAACAGCAGATGTCTGATCCAGAGATTCAGGCAATGATATTTACAACCCAGTGTGGTAAATGACACAAAGGGGAGGAACTGGCACTAGAGGGGCACATAGGAAACGCCTAACCCTGAGGAAGTGCATGCAAGCTGAGACTTGAGGGGAGGTCTTGGGGGCAGGAGGAGGGGCATGGGGTGAGAAAAGGAAACAGATCATGCAAATTGCTTGAGATTGTGGCCTGAACATTTTTTTTTTTTTTTTGAGAGAGAGAACAAGAGAGGGAGAAGGGCAGAGAGAGAGAGAGAGAGACAGAAAGAGAATCTTAAGCAGACTGTACACTCAGAGCGAGCCCAACACAAAGCTCAATCCCATGACCCTGGGATCATGACCTGAGCTGAAATCGAGTCTGACACTCTGGGCATCTGGGTGGCTCAGCTGCTTAAGCATCTGACTTTGGCTCAGATCATGATCTCAGGGTTTATGAGTTCAAGCCCCACATTTGGCTCTCTGCTCTCAGCACTTCCCATCCTCTGTCCCCCTCTCTTTCTGCCCCTGCCCCACTCACGCTCTCTCTCAAAAATAAACATTAAAAAAAAAAAAAAAAAAAAGAGTCGGATGCTCAACCTGAGCCACCCAGGTGCCCCTTGGCCCGAACCTTAACAGGGACAGTTAGAATGAAGATGATGGACCAGATTACGAGTGGGCCTGAGCAGAAAGGACAAAAAATGGATTTGGGACTAAAGAGGAGATTCAGTTTGGGATTTTGATCTTGAGGGGCATGCGGGTCATCCTGTTAGAGGTTATCAAAGAGCCAGCAGGATATGTGGGTGTGGAGTTTAGGAACAGGAACTCTGGAGGCAGCGCATGAGTGACCCACACAAGGATGGTCATTAACCCCCCCGGGGGGACATCTCTGGGTGAGAGGATCAAGATTGAACAGAATCTTGGAAAAGAACAGCCAACTGGCCAATAAACATATGAAAAGGCCAAAAACACATGAAATAAGCATATGAAAACAACATCATTACTTATTAGGGTACAGATAGGAAAAGAGTGAGAGGTCCCTACCCATCAAGCAGAAGGGCTGAAATTAAGAGGATTGACACCATCAAGTGTTAGCAAGGATGTAGAACAAAAGGAACTCCCATACACCGCTGACAGGAGGGTAAATGACAAACTACTTTGGGAAACTGGCAGTATTCACTGAAACGAAACAAATGTATCCTCCACGACCTAGCAATTCTACTCGCCTATACTATATAGCCAAGAGAAATTTGCGCTTCGTTCCACCAAAAGATGTGTAAACAATGTCCATAACAGCACTTTTCAGAAGAGCCCAAAGCAGGAAACCAACCCAAGTCCATTGTTATACGTTCATTCAATACAACACTACACCATTCTTACAAAAAGAATGAAGTACTGATGTGGATGAATCTTACAGGTATAATGTTGAATAAGAAAAGCCGGACCTAAAAGAATCATACTGTGTGATTCCGTTCATGAAAAGCTCAAAAACAGATGTGACTGGTTAATGGTGATACAGGTCAAAAATAGTGGTTTCTCTTATGGGAGGGGGTATACCTGAAAGGGAGCCAAGAGAGTCTGCTAGGGTGCTGGAAATGCTTTTTTGTATCTTGATCTGAGCGGTGGCTATAAAGCCAAATACATGTATAAAAATTCATGCAGTTGCTCACTTAAGATTTGTGCACATTACTGTGTCTATTTTGTATCTAAAGAGCGGGGGGGGGGGGGGGGGGGGGAAGCTTATCCCCTCCCCCCAAAAGGCAAAAACAAAAAAACAAAAAACAAAAAACAAAGCTCCAATCCAGGGACTATCGATATTTGAGTTTCATGATATGTTATGACAGTTCAAGAGCCCCAGCTGGATAGTGAAGTTTCCCAGGGCCAGACGTCTTGTTTTGATTTTTAGCTCTCCTGTTCTAAAGCATACTGGGGTTAAGATCACAGCAGGCTCACAGCAGCCATGACCCAGTGTCTGTTCAGAGCAGCACACTCTAGCCCTTGTTCAACTCAACACTCGTTTCCTGCATATCCGCCCTGTGCCAGGCCCTGTGCTGAGAGCAGGGAGAATGAAAAACATCATCCCTGCCCTTCAAGCCTGCCAGCCAAGAGGTGGGTGCCGCAGGATGAAGGAGGGGTTCCTGCAGCAGCCAGTTCATCCATCAGCACCTGTAAAATAATAATAGCAACAAACAACTACCATTTCTGAACTGCTGGGTGCTTTACGTGCAGAACAGATTTTTTTCCCCTCTTAATTGCTATTTAAAACCACAACTGCCTGCAGCTACTTTTGTCTGTTAGGGGAATGGCATAATTTTTCTCTAGGTAGATGGCTCTTTGTTTAGGGAAATACTTAGTAAGTTGCTTCGGCTTGAAGAATGAATCTCCCCAGGGCGAGGGCAAGACAAAGGGAGTTGAATTGCTTTGCACATTAGGGACTCTGCTCCTCAGGGAACCACTACTCACTCATTCTCCAGGTTGTCCTTTTCAAAAATCACTTCCTCGTACCACACCCAGCCTTCAAAAAGAATGAGGCAAAGCTCTCTCTACTGACATGAAAAAAAAGCGCTGGATAGATTGTGAAGCGGAAAAAAAGTAACCAGCAGAATAAGTGCATAATAGAGTCCCATTTTTTATGAGATCATGATGTGAGCTGAAGTTGGTTGCTCAACCAACTGAGCCACCCAGGAGCCTCAGACAGTCCCATTTTTTAAAAGGAGCGCTACGGGGGCACCTGGGTGGCTCAGTCGGTTAAGCGTCCGACTTCAGCTCAGGTCATGATCTCACAGTTCATGAGTTCAAGCCCCGTGTCAGGCTCTATGCTGACAGCTCGGAGCCTGGAGCCTGCTTCAGATTCTGTGTCTCCCTCTCTCTCTGCCCCTCCCCTGCTCATGCTCTGTCTCTCTCTGTCTCAAAAATAAATAAAACATTAAAAAAGAAAAAAGGAGCGCTACGTATATGCATTGACACTTGGCTACATACGGAAAATTCCTTAAAAAGTATATAACACCAAACTAGCAGCTGTTACCACTATGGAGGATGGTAGGGGATCATCAGAAGCTTCTTTTTTCAGTTTTTACCTTTCATCTTTAAGCACTTTTATCTTTTTATCTTTACACACTTTATTATTATTATTATTATTATTATTCAGTAGGCTCCATGCCCAATGTGGGGCTTGAACTCAGGACCCTGAGATCAAGAGTCGCATGCTCTACTAACTGAACCAGCCAGGTGCCCCTTAACCTTTAAACATTTTATCAGGGGATTGTATCCCTTTTTCAAAAGTCTCTTCCTTAAGCAGTCTTCCCTGACTCCTATTGTAGATCAGGTAGATCCTCAGGGTATCCTCCCCTCCTCCACTGTGACATTTAGCACCTTTCTACTTGCTTCTTCACAACCTCTCCTAGCCCCTCCCCCCCCCGCCCCCTTCCCCCCCACCCTAGGCTCACAGAGACCAGAAACTCCTAGCAGAGAGCTTGCTATAGTTGCTAATCAGAATGAATGAATTCTTCTTCCAGAGTTCTCTCCTATGGTGCCTGGAGGCCCAGTCGGTTAAGCATCTGACTTCCACTCGAGTCATGATCTCACTGCTCGGGAGTTCGAGCCCCACGACAGGCTTTGTGCTGACAGATCGGAGCCTGGAGCCTGCTTCAGATTCTGTCTCCATCTCTCTCTGCACCTTCCCTGCTCGCTCTCTGTATGTGTGTGTGTGTCTCTCTCTCTTGAATATAAAATAAAACATTTAATAATAATAATAAAAAAGAGTTCTCTCCTGCCTGGCTTTGAATCTCTCAGAGAGAAGAGTGAACAGCTCAACCCCACCCGTGAGTGCCGCCCAGTCCGGGCTCATTCCTTGCCTAGGGCAGGGTGAGATGCCCTGTCTCTTGTTCCTGAAGGGAAGCGTAGAAGCAGCTCCAGCCCTCTTCTGCTGCCTCAGCCCTCAGGGACAACAGGATGCCTGAGACCACGACAACTTGTGACAGGTGGGACTAGGTGGGGTAGCCAATTACTGGAACAGGCCAGGGCACCCTGGCTGACCTTGGTGGAAGCAGGGACAGCTTCCCTTCCGTGTTCCTTTTCTTTCCAGCAGTAGGGGGAGGAGGGGACGAAGGCCTAATTGTTTTCACCTTGAGAAAAATCTGCTGCTGATTATGTACAGAGAGGATCACTCAGTTATACAGCAGGGGGGCCGAAATTAGATCAGATCAGGAAGGCTGACATTTTCCCCGAGGCCCTCTGACTAACAACCAAGGGGAAGAGAGGCACTTGGCCTAATATTCCCTCCCCTGCTCTGGCCTACCAACCAGTGTCAGGGGAGCTCCTGCTCATTTCTGCCCAGAACCCTGCAGGCAAATCTCTGTGCCCCCTCCCCATCCAGGCTGCTGTCACTAAGACCAAGCCTTCAGCAGGTCTTGGCCAGGCCACAGGTAATGTTGCCGAGAGAGAATTGGAGCTCTGGCTCACAGGCCCCCCGACTGCCAGGCGGATGCCTCCATTGACCCAGCCAGTCTCTTCCTGCCGAGTTCAGACAGGAAAAGTGATGCCGGCCACCGGAACTGCAGGGGGAGGCACCGGCCAGCCACAAGTGCCTGATTCCGCCCGAACACTTCTGACAATTAAGGCAGCGATGAACTCTCATGCTTTCTCCGTCCCTGATGGAAAGCAAGTTCAAAAGCCACATACTGTCCGCAACCCCTGGGGTGAGGAAAGAATGTGATAAAGAGAAAGCATTGTATCTCAATAGAGCCGCCTTGAGTGATGCCGATGCCACACAGGGAGTCGGCCACCAGAGAAGCTCAGCATTCCAGCCACTGAAAATCACCCAGGAAGTATGTGATACTGGCTTTATCCAATTAATGACTTCTAAAGCTTCTGAGCACTATTGGGCCCCAAGAAGAAATTTTCTTTAAGAAATCTTGAGGGGTGCCCGGGTGGCTCAGTCAGTTAAGCGTCCGACTTCAGCTCAGGTCACGATCTCGCGGTCCGTGAGTTCGAGCCCCGCGTCGGGCTCTGGGTGATGGTTCAGAGCCTGAAGCCTGCTTCCGATTCTGTGTCTCCCTCTCTCTCTGCCCCTCCCCCGTTCATGCTCTGTCTCTCTCTGTCTCAAAAATAAAACGTTTAAAAAAAAAAAAGAAATTCTTGAAAGGCAGGGGCGCCTGGGTAGCTCAGTCGGTTAAGCGTCTGACTCCGCCTCAGGTCATGATCTCAGGGTTTGTGGGTTCGAGCCCCGCACTGGGCTCTGTGCTGACAGCTCAGAGCCTGGAGCCTGCTTCGGATTCTGTCTGTCTCTCTCAAAAATAAATAAACGTTAAAAAAATTTTTTTTAATTTTTTTTTAACATTTATTTATTTTTGAGACAGAGAGAGACCGAGCATGAACGGGGGAGGGTCAGAGAAAGGGAGACACAGAATCTGAAACAGGCTCCAGGCTCTGAGCTGTCAGCACAGAGCCCGACGCGGGGCTCGAACTCACGGACCGCGAGATCATGACCTGAGCCGAAGTCGGCCGCTTAACCAACTGAGCCACCCAGGCGTCCCCCCAAAAAAATTTTTTTTTAATTTCTAGCTGTGTAACTTTGGTCATATCACTTCACCTCTCTGAGCTTCATTTTCCCCATCAGCAAAATAGAATTAAGTATACCTACTTCAAAGGGTGTCATAAAATAAAATAAATGTATATAAACTACTTAGCACAGTACTTAGTGCCCAGGAAGTGCTCATTCAATGGTAGACGATCATACTATTTCAATTATGGAGCCATCAGCGCTCACTCCAGCACAGACACTGTGGTGAGGCAGAAAGGGTGGGACCTTTAGGACCACGCAGACCTGATTTGAGATCCTAGTTCGATTACTTCCATTACGTGGCCTTGGGAGAGTTAATTAACTGCTTTGAGCTTCGGTCTCCCGCTCTAAGAAGACACTGATAATACTGGCCTGATCCACGGGATAGAGTCAGCCAACCCCCCGAGCCTGAGCACGTAGAAGGTGCTCAGGAAATATTAGCTGCATTGGTATAGACTCATCACCCTCTTCCAGCATCCTTCACCTTGTCTGGTAGTTTTTACTGAGAGGAAAGTCTGCTCAAAGTGATTTACTTTGGGAGAGCGTATTGATTTTCTCAAAGCCAGTGGTCTCTTGCCTGTTGTGATTCTTCTTGCCATCTGTGTACTACTTGACCCTGGTCTTCACCTCTGCCTTTTTTTGAGACCTCCTCCCTCTCCCCAGTGGTCTTCT
Source organism: Prionailurus viverrinus (assembly GCF_022837055.1). Taxonomy (NCBI): domain Eukaryota; kingdom Metazoa; phylum Chordata; class Mammalia; order Carnivora; family Felidae; genus Prionailurus; species Prionailurus viverrinus. Next base: position 190,306,793 of record NC_062568.1, on the reverse strand, counting down.
TGACTCTTTGATCCCCTGATTGATAGATCTCTCTCTCTCCCCACCATCTGCCCCTCCCTCCCTCTCTCCCCCCTCTTTCCCAGGCTTTTCAACCTCCTCAGATTATTTCTCAGTCCTTTGCTCTCCACATTCTACCTGCCTGTCCCCAGAGAAAGGCCACAACACAGTCACCAAAAGCAAACTCAGTCTGTTCTGGCTCCCGATCTCAAAGCTCCTGGCCACCCACACACCAAATTCTAGATGCCGGTCTATTTCTTTCCCTCTCTTTCCGAGTCCAATCAATTGCCAAGCATCTCTATTTTTTTCTTCAAAACATTTCTCACTTCCGCCTCCTTCTTCTTTCCCAGCTTTCCTCTTGTCACTCCAGACCAGGTCTGATCCAGGTTTAATGGCCAATCCCAATCCATCATGAATACTGCAGCCCATGTAAAAAAAGATCACTTTTTAAGCATGCCACATGTGCTCCTTCCACCCGCTCCCATCTCCTTCAAAGTCCCTTTAAGGCCTGTTCTGTGAGATGCTGAGGACATTCCAGGCCTCCCATCTCATTTTGCTTTTTATTTATTTATTTATTTATTTAATTTTATTTTTTTTTTTCAACGTTTATTTTTGGGACAGAGAGAGACAAGAGCATGAACGGGGGAGGGGCAGAGAGAGAGGGAGACACAGAATCGGAAACAGGCTCCAGGCTCTGAGCCATCAGCACAGAGCCCGACGCGGGGCTCGAACTCACAGACCACGAGATCGTGACCTGAGCCGAAGTCGGACGCTTAACCGACTGCACCACCCAGGCGCCCCTATTTATTTATTTTTTAAGTTTATTTATCTTCGAGAGAGACGGACAGAGTGTAAGCGAGGGAGGGGGCAGAGAGAGAGGGAGACACAGAATCCGAGGCAGCCTCCAGGCTCCGAGCTGTCAGCACAGAGCCCAACGTGGGGCCCAAACCCACGAACCGTAAGATCATGACCTGAGCCGAAGTCAGATGCTTAACTGACTGAGCCACCCAGGCGCCACCCACACCCCCCCCCCCCATATCTCATTTTCTAGATTTGACTTTCACTCCGTGCATGCCTCACCCACACCCATCTCCTCTTTGCCTTTTCTGCTACCTCCCCCTGGAACACCGTTTCCTCCGTTCCCTCCTCTATTCAGATTCAATCCATCCTCTCAGGTCTGGCTCAAAACTCAACTCATTCCTGAGGCCGGCCCCGCCCACTCCGGTCCAAGGTTATCGCTTCCTCTAAGTTTCTTTGGATGATGATGCGGTGGTGGGCGTGGAGGGCCGCGGGTGGGAGGAGCTGGTCAATTGCCTGCCACACTCCTGCCTGTACCTTCTTCACCTTGTACCTAAGGGCAGATTTGCTATCTCCCACACCCTCCTGAATAACACAGCATAGTGGCACCGTGTCACAGTGGTTTGGAGCTGGACGGGCTTGTGTTCAAATCCTAATCTTTCCCACTGGTTGCAAGGCCTTAGCAGGTGACCCAACCTCTTCAAGTCTCGCTTTCCTCATCTGAAAAGCAGAGGTCACAGTGGCCTCATAGAGTTATCAGAGAGATTAAATGAGAATGTGTGCACATGGCTTTGCACAGCACCTGGCACCCAGTCTACATTCAATAAAAGGTAGAGATTATTATAGTCTCTGGCACCCTGCAGTCCCAACATTACTTATGCAGCCCTGCTCATTTGCATAGCCAAACAGGAATTTCCATAGACTGTGATATTTTACTATAGGTATATCTGCTTTCAAAACAGCTCTCTTTTTCCAACTTTCCATTTTTATAAACGGCACCACTCTTCCAAAGTCTCTCCCAGACTCCAACGTTGGCAGTGGACTCAGCTTTTTCTGCGCTTTCATGGGCCAAACCCGTTGGCACTTAACCATGAGCTGTCTCTAGAATGTCTTAACTCCCCACCGGGACTGTAAATGCTCTGAGAACAGAAACTCTCTCCTGCTGCCTTGATATCTAGTACACTGGCAAAGAGCAAGGATTAGATATATATTTGCTTTCTGACAAGATGCTATCAATGAGTTAATTTACAGGCGCAGGTGTGAAGGAAGAACTACAACAATCTGAAACAAGGATGAGATAGTCTGTGATTATGTTTTTTTAAATGTTTATTTATTTTTGAGAGACAGAGTGTGAGAGGAGCAGAGAGAGAGGGAGACACAGAATCTAAAGCAGGGTCCAGGCTCTGAGCTGTCAGCACAGAGCCCGATGCGGGGCTCGAAGCCACGAACCTGAGATCATGACCTGAGCCGAAGTCGGAGGCTTAACCGACTGAGCCACCCAGGCGCCCCTGTGATTATGTTTTATTCTCTCTCTCCTCTTTCTCTACTCCATGAATTCCTCCTACTCATTCCTTAAGACCCAAATCAATATCCTCTTTTCTGAGATCTGCATTATTTCCTCTCTTTCTTTCACTTACACTACGTATTTAATTGCATAGAGTTTTACCAATTTTTTAATCTAATGTTTAATTGAAAAATAATGTAAATGACATAGAAAGGAATAAAGTGACGATGAAATTTTATTCTCCTATTCCTATTTCCCAGAGGTAACAACTGGGAACACTTTGTTGGGTATCCCTCCAGATCTTTTCCTGTTGCACTGAGAATTAATATCCTAGCCTAAGACAGAATATGAAAATAAGCTTTTAAAAATAAGTGTGTTTTGGGGCGCCTCTCATCTCCCATCCTTCTAATTGTGTTTTTTGGCTTGATTTTTTTGTGTGCTTTTTTTTCAAAAATTTTAAATGTTTATTTACATTTGAGAGACAGAGAGAGACAGAGGCGCAAGTTGGTGGGCGGGGACAGAGAGAGAGAGGGAGACACAGAATCGGAAGCAGGCTCCAGGCTCTGAGGTGTCAGCACAGAGCCCGACACACACAGGGCTCAAACTCACAAGCCATGAGATCATGACCTGAGCCGAAGTTGGGCTCTTAACCAACTAAGCCACCCAGGTGCCCCTGGCCTGATTTGCTTTAAAAAAAATTTTTTTTAATTAATTTATTTATTTGGAGAGAGAGAGAGAGAGAGAGAGAGAGAGAGAGACAGCACAAGTGGGGAAGAGGCACAGAGAGAGGAAGACAGAAATCCCAAGCAGTCTCCGCACTGCCAGCATAGGGCCCCATGCCGGGCTCAATCCCACAAACTGCGAGATCATGACCTGAGCTGAAACCAAGAGTTGGAAACTTAACAGACTGAGCCATCCAGGCGCCCCTTGATTTATTGTTCAATAATAAACAGGTTTACTTTGAAAAGTCTGCATCTCACCTTTAAATGGTTGATCTACCAGTCAGGGCCTCAGCAGAAAACTGAAACTCAGTCTCAGATGATTCAAGAAACTTCAATGAAGGGACTATTCATTCATGAGATGTGGGCACAGTTGGGGGAAATGAAGAGGGGGGTTGAGGTCATCGGAAACTGCCAACAGAAGCAAGTTATTATCATGCTTGCTTGAAAAGACAAGGGAGGGCGTGCGGAAAAAGAGAAGAAAAGACAAGGGGAAGGAAATGGGAGTTTTGTGAACCCAGTGAGACCCTGCGCCATGGCAAAGGGGCTGCTGACAGGAGCTGTTGTCTTGGAAGGAAGCAGTCACTGCCAGAAAATAAGAAAATAGAGCACAGAGCGGAGGAAAACCTCAAACTCTCTCTCCCCCTGCATGCCAGTCTCTTGCCAGTGCCTCCCACTGGCAGAACCCAAGAGAGCAATGAGTCCAGGTGATACGGTCCACGGAGCTTACCTTCCCAGGGCACAGAGCAAACAAGGGCAGAGAATGAATGAGCGTGGGCCACACAGGCAAGGCACCAAGTCCATCAGTTACCAACCACCTTGTAGTCAAGCCATGTCACCTCAGCTATCTCTCCAACTGGAACCTCCACTGTGACGTTAGCCACCACCAGTGTTTTTCATGCGAGATGGTAAGGAAGTAGGGGAGAAGGAGAAACCATGAATGTAAGATATCCATAGTAGCTACAGACCCTGCCTCAGCAGGTGGCCAGGAGGGCTAAATGGTACTCACGGCTGCCTTCTTCCATTATCTATTCCATGTTCCTAACTTCTGCAAGCACATTGGCTGGAGGAGATTCTCTGCTTGATGGCATGACATACACCTTCATTTCCACAGGATTCAAGCGTTTAGTGTTCCTGTCTTTACCGCTTTGCTATAATTTTACATTGATGGTTATTAGGAATGGAAGTACTAAGAGGTATTCTGGTGAATCCCCTGGGAGTGGACAGAGTTCGCCTTGCCCCTGTTGGTAGCAGCAACCTAATTCCCGCTAGATAATCAGGACCAATCACCCTAGCCAATACTGTAAACCCCTTTTCTGCCATTGGCTGAATAGATGAGGAACCCAAAATGAACAGGGGGAAGTCTCAGCTTCCAATTTAATGCAACCAGATTAATGTCTGTTCCCTGACAGAAGCATTCCTTGGGAAATAGGACCTCCAAACCCAGTGAATCCAAGTTGCAGGAACAAAAAGTAAAAATTCTTTTTTTTTTATGTTTATTTATTTTTGAGAGCGAAAGAGAGAGAGCACAAGCGGGGCGAGGGCAGGGAGAGAGGGAGACACAGAATCTCAAGCAGGCTCCAGGCTCCGAGCTGTCAGCGCAGAGCCCGACGCGGGGCTCGAACCCACAAACTGTGGGATCATGACCTAAGCCAAAGTCAGAGGCTTAACCGACTGAGCCACTCAGGCACCCCCAAAAAACAAAAATTCTATGGGTGAGTTGTTAAGTATAAATGTGAGAAAGCTCACTCCCATTTCCACTCTGGACCCCTGGATTCTGACCATAAAGAAGATGGCACCATATATTGGTTGCTTATTTAAGCCATATACCATTTCCTTTGACATCACCTTAACTTCGCAGGTTACTATTTCCTAGATGGCATTCCCAGAAATCACCTGGCTGTGGTTTGCTAAGCTATTTCTATGCCATCCAGAATTTGTCTTAAGGTGTGACATCTGAATTGGACATTTTTGCTGGTGGGTGGTCTTACCATCTCTTGATGAAAAGGATATTTGGGTTGTTTGAGAATACCTTGTATCTTCCTTACCCAAACAAACAAAGCCAAGAAAATAAAAAATGCTCTTGTTCTATAAGGATCTTTTTAGATTCTCCAGGCAGATCCCACCTAAGATACTTGGCTTTTGCCACACTCTTTAGTGCCTAATTGTCACTTATATCTCAGCTCTCATTGTCTCACCCCATCTACTAGAGAACATGTCCACTATGCCTACATCAGCCATTTTCACAGGGATGTTTTAGATATGACAACCTGGTAATTCTGTGACATTCATAAAGTGTGATATGCTCTGTAACACATCAAGAAGGTGTCAAGCAGGCCCGGGGTTGAAGTCAAGGAAGAAAGCTAATGACCCCCCCCTTGCTTCCCATTTCACATTTTGATCTGACAGCTTAGATTAAACTGAGAAGCAGTTTGGGATGAAAGGAAGAGTTGGATTTGTTCAAAATTGTAGGAGAAACACCCTCATTATAATAACCATTTCATACATTTAAGTAAGTATCTGTTTCTTGGAGTCAGTCTCTACACCTAGTTTATAAGTCTAAGAGCTTGGACTCCAAAATCAGACAACCCCAAGTTCCAAACTTTAACTCACCACGTATGTAATCTGGACAAATTATTTAAACTCTCTAACCTCAGTTTCTTCCTCTCTGTAAAGTGAGCATAACTATACAGTCCTTTCTTTTAGACTTAAAGACTTACACAGAGCCTGGCATATATTAAGTTAATCAGTAATTGTGATTTGGAGTAGGAATGTACTAGGTATTATATGCTGGACCCTAGGGTGAGTGAAATATTTTAGAAGTCTCTGTGTGTAACAGGGAGATTTACCAAGAGGAAAAGACTCCAACCTAAGTTTCCTTTTGATTGGTTTTTTAGAAGATTAGGTCATTTCCCCTCCCTCCTCCTGCTATCCCCACTCCCAAAGACTCGATTAGCTTTAAGAAAGCAAGCACAGGGGTACCTGGTTGGCTCAGTTGGTTGAGGATCTGACTCTTGATTCTGGCTCAGGTCATGATTCCAGGGTCGTGGGATTGAGCCCCGTGTCTGGCTGGCATTGGGCTGAGGCGTGGAGCCCTCTCCCCCATGCACACTCTCTCTCTCTTTCTCAAAAAAAAAAAAAAAAAAAGTAAGCACAATTGCTTAACGTGAGAGTTATCATGGCAACTTAATATCATAGCAATTTAAAATTAAAATTAGGGGCGCCTGGGTGGCTCAGTTGGTTAAGCTTCCAACTTCAGCTCAGGTCATGATCTCACGGTCGGTGAGTTCAAGCCTGCTGTCAGGCTCTGTGCTGACAGCTCAGAGCCTGGAGCCTGCTTCCGATTCTGTGTCTTCCTCTCTCTCTGCCCCACTGCTGCTCTCTCTCTCTCTCTCTCTCTGTCTCTCGAAAAAAAAAAAAAAATAAACAGTTAAAAAATTAAAATTTTCGGGGCGCCTGGGTGGCACAGTCGGTTAAGCGTCTGACTTCAGCTCAGGTCACGATCTCGCGGTCCGTGAGTTCGAGCCCCGAGTCAGGCTCTGGGCTGATGGCTCAGAGCCTGGAGCCTGTTTCCGATTCTGTGTCTCCCTCTCTGTCTGCCCCTCCCCCGTTCATGCTCTGTCTCTCTCTGTCCCCAAAAAATAAATAAAACGTTGAAAAAAAAATTTTTTTTTTAAATTAAAATTTTCAAATTAAATTAAAATTAAAACTTGAAAAATATAATCGTTTGGAAACGAATTAACTCATTTAGGTCAACTTAATGACAGAAATAGATTCTGTTTTTATGGGTTGTAAATGTTTTTGTAGCCGTTGATATATGATGGCTAATACCATCATATAATTACTGAATTAAATATAATTACGCCCAGGTCACCTGGCTGGCACAGTAGGTGGAGCGTGCGACTCTTGATCTCAGAGTCCTGAGTTCAAGCCCCACGTTGGGGGTAGGGATTCCTTTAAAACAAATAAAAACTTCAAAACATAAGTATTCAATATAATTATGCCCAAGTTTATAGAACTAGAGGACAAAATATAATTTTAGGGGCTTATGATCATATCCTTGTATTTTATTCCTAAATTAGTCCCACTTATGGTGTAGTGCTTAAAAATTTGAATCTAATTACCTGGGTTCAAATCCCTGAGAACCTTGAGGAAGTGGCATAACCTCCCCGTGCTTTTATTTTTTCAACTTTAACACAGGAATAACAACACCGGCTTCGTAGGACTGCTGTGAGAATAAACTGAACACATGTATTGTTGGCTATCATGGCTTTTTTTCTGCGATTCTGAGTTCCTAGTAAGAAGTTAATCGTGGAGAGAAGTAAAACAGTTTCTCCTATCAAAAAAGGTATCTGAAAGTCATAAGTGCTCTAGTGAGCTTGTGTCAAGGGAAAAATCTGATTCCACAGGTAGTAAACCACTACCCAAAGAAACAGACCAACTGTGCCACTCAGGAATCCATTTTATTCACGACTACCCTAGAGGTTAGGGACAAACCTAGCAAGTCAGCTTATTGGAGCAGAGAATCAACTGACTGGTCCCATCCTTCGACTAATAGAATTTTTCAGGACTCCATACAAAAGCTTAAGGTAGGGGCGCCTGCCTGGCTCAGTTGGTGGAGCATATGACTCTTGATCTTGGGGTTGTAAATTCAAGCCCCATGTTGGGTGTGGAGCCTACAAAAAAAAAATGCTTAAAGCAGGCACCAAGCTTCTTTAGCACACTGTCCCCCTGGGCTGTGGCCTCACGGATGGTTGGATCTAAGTTGTCTCAAACAGTTTCCCAAGTAGGTCTTTTCCATTACTCAGGGAGTAGCGATTTTTCCCTCCACTGTGCCTTCTCATCCAGTTAGAGGAGAACAGAGGTGTTCAACCAGCATGCTTTGTGCTTTTCGACACTGAATATATTATCAGGTTCAGAGTTACAGCTCAACAGATTATTATTAAGACTGATCCAAGGAGATTAGGGAGAGGCAGTTGAGAGTTGGACAGGCCCCTGAATTATGTTATTCTGTGCCGAAAAACCTTGAATACCTTACCCACACAAATTCAAAAAGCTTGTATTACAAAAAACAAAAACAAAACAAAAAACTGATTTCTTTTTTACAGGACACATACCTCTAAGATCCAGCCATGCTGAACTCACTAAGTTTTCCCTCTCCTCTAAGCCTCTCAGTGCCTGGGATGCCCTTCCATAGCCCTTCACCTAGTTGACTCCTAAGGTCCTTCAAGGTCAACTTAAATGACAGCTCCTCCAGGAAGCATTCTTAACCCCTCAGACTGGGGACTGTCCTCTGCGTTCTCATGGCATCTTGTACTTACCCCATTCTAGCATTTACCACACTGATAGGCAATCACCAGTTTTCTTGTCCGTCCCCCACTATCATCAGCAACCTGAGGACAGGAACCCAAATCTTATTCACCATTATATCCCTAACATCTAGCACAGTTCCTGACCTATAGCAGATACTCAAAAACTATTTGTTGAATATTTAGGGTGATAGCCTCTTTGTCTTGCACTTCTGTTCTTCCCCCAGTTTTTCATTTTTTTTCATTTTTTTAATGTTTATTCATGTTTTGAGAGAGAGAGAGAGACGGAGCACAAACAGGGGAGTGGCAGAGAGAGAGGGAGACACACAGTCAGAAGCAGGCTCCAGGCTCCGATCTGTCAGCACAGAGCCCGACGCGGGGCTCGAACCCACGAACTACGAGATCGTGACCTGGCCGAAGTCAGCAGCTCAACCGACTACGCCACCCAGGTGCCCCGACCCCCAGTTTTTCCACAACAGCCAGGGAAAATTTGGCTCCACAGCCTGCACAGCTATACAGGATTCTGATCCCACCCACCTCACCCCATCTCACTTCTATAACTACTCTCTGTGCCCACTTTATTCTCCAGCCATATGGCCTTTCTTCTGTTCCTAGAATTCACTCAACCAGTTCCTGACTCAGGGCCCCTGCACCTGCTGCTCCTTTTTTCCAGAGTGTTCTTCCTCCAGTACTTGCTATGGCCAGCTTCTTCTCTCTCATCAGGACCCTCTCAGAGAGACCTTCCTGAACTATCCCCACATAAAGTGTCCAACTCCACCCCTTCTCAGTCACTCTTTCACAGTCTCTGGTGCCATTGTCTTTCTAAAATGTATTTTGGGGCGTCTGGGTGGCTCAGTCAGTCAAGTATCCGACTCTTGATTTCAACTGAGGTCATGATCTCACGGTTCATGAGATCAAGCCTTGCATCGGGCTCTACACTGACAGCACAGAGCCTCCTTGGGATTCTTGCTCCCTCCCTCTCTCTCTGCCCCTCCCCTGCTGGTGCTCTCTCTCTCTCTCAAAATAAATAAATAAACATTTAAAAAAAATTTTTTTTTCAACGTTTATTTATTTTGGGACAGAGAGAGACAGAGCATGAACGGGGGAGGGGCAGAGAGAGAGGGAGACACAGAATCGGAAACAGGCTCCAGGCTCTGAGCCATCAGCCCAGAGCCCGACGCGGGGCTCGAACTCACGGACCGCGAGATCGTGACCTGGCTGAAGTCGGACGCTTAACCGACTGCGCCACCCAGGCGCCCCAATAAATAAACATTTTTAAAAAAACCCTTATTTTGACCTGGTTAGTGTACTTGGTGATTATCTGCCTCCCCACTTTAGAAAGTACTACCGGAGGTCCCTGGGTGGCTCAGTATGTTAAGTGTCTGAATCTTGATCTCAGCTCGTCATGGTCTCAGGGTCGTGAGTTCAAGCCTCACATTGGGCTCTGTGCTGGGCGTGAAGCCTACTAAAAAAAATAAATAAGTACCACCAAAGCAGGGATCTGTCTATTTTGTTCACCACTTACCTCAACACAATGCTTGGCATCTATCAGGTAGGTATTTAATAAATATTTGTTGAATGGATGAATGCATTTATGCACAAATTCCATACTTGAAGGAGTTGCTTTGGGTGGGTGTGTCTACCCTTGTTCTGACAGAGCCATCATTACTCAAAAATATTGCAGGTGTCATCTTTTAGAATTGACTTCAGGATCACTTTAAAAGTTATACAAGAAAATCATATTCACTACTCTGTCTTTACACCTTTTTCTTTTTTTTTTTTTTAAATTTTTTTTTTTTTTTTTTTAATTTTTTTTTTCAGCATTTATTTATTTTTGGGACAGAAAGAGACAGAGCATGAACGGGGGAGGGGCAGAGAGAGAGGGAGACACAGAATCGGAAGCAGGCTCCAGGCTCCGAGCCATCAGCCCAGAGCCTGACGCGGGGCTTGAACTCACGGACCGCGAGATCGTGACCTGGCTGAAGTCGGACGCTTAACCGACTGCGCCACCCAGGCGCCCCTAAATTTTTTTTTTTAACGTTTATTTATTTTTGAGACAGAGAGAGACAGAGCATGAACAGGGGAGGGGCAGAGAGAGAGGGAGACACAGAATCGGAAACAGGCTCCAGGCTCTGAGCTGTCAGCACAGAGCCCGACGCGGGGCTCGAACTCACAGACCGTGAGATCATGACCTGAGCCGAAGTCGGACGCTTAACCGACCGAGCCACCCAGGCGCCCCTACACCTTTTTCTTTAAAAATCTTTCTCTCCAACTCAATTTCTTTTTTCTTTCCTTTTTTTTTTAGAGTTTAATTTATTTTTGAGAGAGAGAGAGAGAGACAGAGTATGAGCGGGGGAGGGATGGAGAAAGAGGGAGACACAGAATCCACAAAGTAGGCTCCAGGCTTTGTGAGCTGTCAGCACAGAGCCCAATGCAGGGCTCGAACTCAGGAACTGTGCGATCATGACCTGAGCCGAAGTCAGACACTTAACTGACTGAGCCACCCAGTTGCCCCTCTTCTCTTTTTTTTAAAGTAGGCTCCATGCCCAAAGTGGGCTTGAACTCATGACCCTGAGATCAAGAGTCACATGCTCTACTGACTGAGCCAGCCAGGGGCCCCTCCCCAACTTGATTTCTATCTTATTCAGTAACTTTGGCTCTGAATTATTTGTTTCCCCAAATTACAGTCATCCGCAAGAATAAAAAGTTGTCACCTTTGAAAATATTCCAAAGAATGGACTTTAGGCTCTGAAGACAAATTTGAAAAGAGGAATTCAAAACTTCTCATTTCAATGTGTAAGTTCTAGAATGTTGTGTTGGTTTCAAACGACGACCTTATTTTACATTGAAACTCTTTACACTGGGACAATAGTATTTTCACCCCTGGATTAGTTTTGCATTTTAGTTGTTTTTGAAACAGTTCCATTTTAAAGAATGCCTTTCTAGGGGAAAAAAAAAATCCAATGGGTTTTAGGTTAAAAGGCAGCCTAGGGTCTAAAAAAAAATCACTTCTTTCTTTCCTACAAAAATCTCTCCAACCCAATATTTCACTATTCCTCAAACATCTCACACCTTCTCACCAGTGCTTCCTGTTTTTTCTTCTGACTAGAACGGACCTTTCGTGCCCCAAGCCAAGCCCTAGCAAAAAAATGTTTAATGTTTATTTTTTGAGAGAGAGAGACAGAGTGGGAACAGGGGAGGGGCAGAGAGAGAGGGAGACACAGAATCCGAAGCAGGCTCCAGGCTCTGAGCTGTCAGCACAGAGCCCGACGCAGGGCTCGAACTCACGGACTGTGAGATCATGACCTGAGCCAAAGTCAGCCGCTCAACTGACTGAGCCACTCAGGCACCCCAGCCCTAGCAAAATTTTATTCTTTTTGGGCCCAACTGAAACGATTCTCTTCCAGATGTAAGACTCCTGTCAGATTTAATCCCATCATCCTCTGATCTCCCAAACCACCTAGGTATAAGCTCTGAGTCAGAGCTTCTCCATAATTCTAACTCAGCACCTAGCACGGTGTCTGACACATGGTAGGTGCTCAAAATATATTAATTGAATGAGTGCTTCTCTATTATCTAGCACATAATATCTAGTTATTTCTCTCCCACAAGACTGTCAATTTCTTCAACAGTAAGGATCTTACTCTCCTTCGTCTTTTATCTCTTTGTTGACAGGAACAGGGCAAAGGTGAGCCCTGAAGAAGTTATCATTTATCTTGCTAAAATTCCAAAGTTTCCATTCACTTACTCCCAGCGCAGCCAGGATCAAGGTAGATTTCCTGCTTTGTTTTTATCTTCCCTTTGGTCCCCAAACACTGCTGACGGCGGAAGAGAGTCTCTAGGTTCTGAAGCTTATTCCCCTCCCCCACCCCAAGCCTGGGCCAGACTGACTGGATCCGGACGTAATGTCCCTTAGGTCTAGGTGTCTCCAACTCCCATGTGAACTTCCTTCTCTCCCTCCTGTTCTTTCCCCACCTGTTTCAACCAATCAGTCCTTCTAGAACTGGGTCACGAACTCCAATGTTTAGTCTGGTGGGGAGCAAAAATGCCCAGGAAGTTAGAGGCAGTGCCCTCTAAAGGCAGAACCTAATTATTGCTTGAAGAAATACGAACCCAAGGTTCCCAGAACATCTGATGTTTCAAGAAAAACTAGAAACTCAGAAATTTTTTTTAAAATGTGAACTCTCCCAAGGGGCGCCTGGGTGGCGCAGTCGGTTAAGCGTCCGACTTCAGCCAGGTCACGATCTCGCACTCCGTGAGTTCGAGCCCCGCGTCGGGCTCTGGGCTGATGGCTCAGAGCCTGGAGCCTGTTTCCAATTCTGTGTCTCCCTCTCTCTCTGCCCCTCCCCCATTCATGCTCTGTCTCTCTCTGTCCCAAAAATAAATAAACGTTGAAAAAAAAAATTTTTTTAAATGTGAACTCTCCCAATGTTTAAGTACCGGCATCTCTTTTATTTGTCGTGGTGGTGGTGGTGGTGGTGCCGGAACCCGGGATCAAATTTCATTTTTTAAAATTAGGCAGGCCAATTAAAATATACACACAGGCCAAATGTAACCTGTGAGTCACTGGTTTCCTTCTGGACTCTAGATCTGTGGCCACGTCACCTCACTGCTCTCTGTAGGCATTCTATTTCCTCACTTGAGCGTCAAGACACCTTTTGAGCCTCATCTGCCATTTTTCATGCACGCTCCCCCTCCCCCGCTCAGTCTAGGTCATAGGACGTGACTTAACTAAACCAGGGACCCATGCCAAGGTTTGTAATGCTTTAATGTCTCTGTACGTGCTGTTGCTATTTCTATTTATCGAGCCAACGAATCTTCATTGATCGGCCAGTCCAGCCCATCACTCCGCTGGGTGCTAGGGACATAACCTTAAGCACCACAGGCAAAATTCTTGCCGTCATGGGGCTTACATTCAAGCGGCAGAGGTAGACGTTACTCAAACAATCACACAAAGTAAATTTAAAATGTGACAGGTTTTAGGAATGAGCCATGAGAACATGTAACAACAAGGGCTAATCTGACCTGCCATGGGGATCTGGAAAGGCTTTCTTAAAGAAGTGATATTTTCATATATCTGAAATTATAGCACCCAAGGAAAAGAGGTAGTAGGGAAGGGAGGGGCTGGGTTAGGGGCAGGAGAGCAGTGATTGAAGTTTTAAGATAAGGAACCAGAAAGAGTGCATTCTGGGGAAGGCAGGAACTGAGGAACTGAAAAAGGCCAGGGTCACTGAGCACAGGAACTGAGGAGAAAGGCATGAGATGAGGCAAGAAAGCCAGGCGGCGTTAGCCATGTGGGCAGCGTGGAGCCAGGCGTGTTAAGGGTTCTGGTCTTTAATCCTGAGGGCAATGGGAAGTCGCTGAAAAGATTTTACAAAGGGGGGGCAGGGGAGAGAGACGGACAGGCAGGCAGGCAGACATGATCAGATCCGCATTTTGAAAATATTATGCTGGCTTCTGGGTAGAGAATAGAGAAAGGATCTAGAAGTTCAAATGAGGGGGGCGCCTGGGTGGCTCAGTTGGTTGAGCGTCCGACTTTGGCTCAGGTCATGATCTCGCGGCTGGCTCGTGAGTTCGAGCCTGGTTCAAACGAGGCATTACAGCATCTCAGATGGAGACAGAGGTGGTGGAGATAGAGAAAAAAGGATGGGATTTGCAATATTTTTGAGGTAATATTTAGGCATGTGTATGGTGGGGGTGAGGCAGTGGAGAGCAGTTATGGATGGCTTCCAGATTTCCAGCTGTGCAGTAAGTTAGGGACGCTGTTCTCGAAGATGGGGGGCACTGGAGGAGGAGCAGGTTGGTGGTAAAGAAAGGCAACGGGGAGAACGGCACTTTAATTATTTTGCAGATATTTACTTTGTCAACATACACTTATCCAATGCCTGCTCTGTTCCAGCCTCTGTCTGTGTAAACAAAGACAGAAATGTTTCCTGCCCATAAGCTGCTAGCCTTCTAGTTGGGGGGACAGGTAGGAAAAAAAAAAAAGATGATTATAATTCAAATATCATATAGGCCTCACAAGCCTGTGGACTCCAACAAAGCCATAGGAACAGCAATCATCATCCTGAGTTCCCGTTGTTGGCCCTGCAAAATCCCCTTTAAGTATTGTTGGGACACTTCTAGGGACTTTTCACAAGTGGCTGTCAGATAAAGCAGTGAGTTAAGTTATGGGGCACACTAACCCTGCTCTGATCCCCCACTGTCCTTACCAAATGAGGCACCGTCTGTGGGAATGCCAAGAGCACCCTGGGACTAGAACGAGGCAAGCAAGGAGGAGCATGGCCTTGAGAAGGAATGCCTCCTTAAGATTTTCTGGCCCTGGGCTTCCAAGCTGCTGGATCAGGCCTGGTCCTGGAAAAAGGAGCTTATTAACGTTAAGTCATCTGGGCCCTGAAGCAGAGCTGCTAGGAGCTTCGGTTTGAATTCTGTTGGGAACACGTGGGGTTGGAGGGGGTCTCTGACACAGCCAAACAAGGACGTGCCAGGGGTGCAACTGGCTATCTAGATTTGGAACTCAGACGTTTGGGCTAGAGATCTACATTTCAGAACCATGAACATGAAAAAGGGAGAATAGGCACAGGGACCAAGCTCTCCTAAACAACCAACATTTAAATGCCCTGCCCCCAGTCCACCTGGCAACTTCCCAAAGATCCAACTTCCTTAATTCACGTCTGTAGTTGGCCAATCACCCTTTCCTGTGCATTCCTACAGCTCTTTGTAGTCCTCTACTGTAACACTTCTCACTCTACACAGTAACCCTGGTTTTATTTGTCTCCTTCACTCGGCATCAAGCTCCTTGAGGGCATGGAATTCTCTTATTCCATGTTCAATCCCATGCCATTTTCATCTACCACAGGCAAAGGCCAAAAATATGGGGGGATGATACTCAGAATTGATTGAGGAGGAAGGAGAAGAGAATGCTGCCTCCCCTGCTGCTTGGTACAGTCTTTTTAGGCCATTTCTAGAAATATTGATATTTCTAGATATATTGATACTAGTGCACAAAAATGCTGTCCAATGATGCTCGTTGCATTATGATTTGCCATACTGAAAAGGTGGAATCACCTTTCCACATTTCCAAATACAGGCACCAGGCTTATATTTCTATCAGAAGGGAACTGGTTAAGGGCGCCAGGGTGGCTAAGTCAGTTAAGCGTCCAACTCTTGATTTCGACTGAGGTCATGATCTCATGGTTGTGAGATTGAACCCCACGTCATGCTCTGCACTGACAGCATGGAGCCTGCTTGGGATTCTCTCCCTCCCTCTCTCTCTTTCTGCCCCCCCCCCTGCTTTCTCTCTCTCAAAATAAATAAAACTTAACCAGTTCCTTTCTTCTTTTTTTTTTTTAAGAGGTAATCGATGGTATACGAAGCAGCCATGAAAAGTGAAACAGATTTATATATGCTCAGAAGGGAAGATGACCAGAATATTTAAAATCAAGTACTAAAACTGTTCGTGTAAAATGCTGTAATTTGTGTTTCAAACAAAAAATAGGGGTGCCTGGGTGGCTCAGTCGGTTGAGTGTCTGACTTCGGCTCAGGTCATGATCTCACAATTCGTGAGTTCGAGCCCCGCGTCGGGCTCCGTGCTGACAGCTCGGGGCCTGGAGCCTGCTTCAGATTCTGTGTCTACCTCTCTCTCTGCCCCTCCCCTGCTCATGGTCTGTCTGTCTCTCTCTCTCTCTCTCTCTCTCTCTCTCTCTCTCTCTCTCAAAAATAAATGAACATTTTTTTAATAAAAAAAAACCCGAAAAATATAGACTTGCATATAGCTGTATTAAAATGTCTAGAATGCTACACAAGCAACCATTGGACAATGCCCTTTGGAGACGGGGAGTCAAGGCAATGGGCAAGGTTACGGGGGGAATTTTACTTTTCACTATGCCTATCTTACGGTTGGATTTTTCTTAAAACTAGAAATATATAGATTTAAATATATAAATTTAAATCTATATATTTCTATAAATACATATTTAAAATATATATTTTTAAGATTTTAAGTAATCTCTACACCCATCATGGGGCTTCAACTCACAACCCTGAGATCAAGAGTCACATGCCCTAGCAACCGAGGCAACCAGGTGCTCCGAGCATGTATTTTTGTAGCAAAAAAAAAAAAAAAAAAAAAATCTTAGAAAAAAAGTTTTTTTTAATGTATCTTGGTCTTTCTTTCTCTTCCACTCTCCACATATTAGGCACCAAGTAAGGTGTTTAAGATTGAACAGATGAACTACACTCTTGGAAGAGAAACTCTCCTGTTCAGGGCTGGAGTCCTTCCCCCAGGCACTGGCTGCAAAGCAGGGGAGGTAGGCAGGGCTTGCGGATCACCCATTGGTGGAGATCACACAGCAGGCAGCTACAGGCAAACTTCCATCTTTCCCAACCCATCTCCATTAGAGACTCACACAAAAGTGAAAGTCATCAATAAGGTACTCAATAAATGTGTGTAGTAATAATAACAATGGTCGCTATCACCTCTCAAGCACCTACTAATCGCCAGCAGGGGCTGAGTGCTTTAATCCTCACAGCCTGGAGGTAGGCATTGTTCAGACTCCCGTTTTATCAAAGAGGAGGGAGCAGAGGCTGAGGAAAGGTAAGTAATGTGCTCAAGCATCCAGCAGTCAAGAAGAGCCTAAATCCATCTGAATCACTATGCTGTCAATTACTCCTGCATCCTACACCATAGTAACTGGATCCGGGGAGGAAATAGGGTAAAAGTTACTTGGTCTTTTTGGAAACTCCCCCTCCAAAACACAGTCTAGTTATACTCAGTGAAAATGAGACGAGATTCTAGAAAGCAGGCCTTTCAGATCCACAACCAACATGAAGCACCCCAAACTCTTCACTGGGCACTAAATGGCCATTAATTATTTCTTTCGCTCGTAAGTTCTGCTGTCAGGAGGTTTACACTGGTATTTGTCCCCAACAATTCTGCAAGGTAGATATCCTTACCTCCACTTTATAGAGGAGGAAACTAAGACACAGACAGGTTGTGCTTTTCCTAATGACATACAGTGAGGACAAGGCATTGCTAGGTTTGAATCTGTCTGCTTCACTCCAAAGTCAGTTCTTTCCACAAGGCTATACTGTTAGTACCTTCAGGTGAACCCGGGGGGAACGATGTGATATTGTGGTCAACACAAAATCAGCTCCAGACTTCTGGGCTTTCAGGACAGGAATTACCCTTCTGGCCCCCGGAGAACCCCACCCCCACCCCCCAAAGCTCCTGCCACCAGCCCTACCCCCCACCCCAGTAGAAGGCTGCTGTATCACTTACTTTGTAAGTACATCACAGCCTCACAACCTATCGCCTCAGAGATTACCTTTTGTGTGTCTCACCGGGAAGAAGAGTTCAAATCTCCCTTCAACCCCACCCTTTTCAAGTTAAGTAAAGGTTTGGCAGCCATCTGGAAAAACTGGTGATTCTTGTCTTAGAAACCCACAGATACCACTACCCAGCTCCTTCTCAGACACTTCTTTATCAAAGTTTTATTAGCCTCAGCTCAAGGTACCTCCATCTGGGCATCTCATTACAGAGCAAGGACACTTCAGCCATTTGTAACACCACCCCCACCCAAGCAGGATTTTCAAGGACAGCAGCAGAAATGACTTGCAAGAGAGCTATAAATCCATCTTGCCCCCTCTCCCCTCCTCCATCCATTTGCTCTCTCAACCTATTTCTTCAGTCTGCAACTGGTTTACTCCTATTCCTTAAACACATCTCTGACATTTTCATCTTGAATGTTCCATTTGTTCATACTTCCCTTTGCCTGGAACTCACTCTCTCCTGGCCGAAATCTATCTCCTGCCTTGAAGTCCAATCTCACTTAATAGTCACGTATCTTTTGGCACTGGTGACATTACATTCTTTATTACAATTACTCGAAAACATTTTTTCTCCTACCTATGAACTATACCTACGCGAATTCAAAGTAAAATACTGCCGGTAGAGGGAAATACAGAATACATACGTGATGGTTTATGGAGATATTTGTGTTTGTTCTCATTTCTGTGGATAATTTCTTTTCCCCACCCCCAAGAAAGTAGTCAGGCCTTAAATGCTCCCTACTTGAAGGCTTCTAAGTTTCAGATCCAAAAATCAACAGTTCTGAGCAACACAGAAGACAATGTTCAGAAATGGTTTTGAAAAGCACAGTCTTACTAGGGGAACTGATCCAAAAGGAAAAGGGAGGAGAGTCCTTTGAATGGGGGAAGCAAAAATCTGTGGAGGGAAAGAAAGGTTAGAGAAAGCACCAGGTTTTGAACCAGTTCATGTTAGAGACCTATGCTCATTTGCATATAGCATCCAAAGATGAGAAGACTGCTGTGGGAGACTGTGCACTATATATCTCTATATCTACACACACACACACACACACACACACACACACCTTGGACTCGAGAACAGTGGCAAGGGTCTTTCTGAGCAAAGCTGGAACGATCCACTGTGAAGGGTCCAACAGAAGCAAGGGCATTAGCGCTCATATTAATAGAAGGAGCCATCCTAGTGATACAACCATCACGGATTAAGGACCTGGCCTCTTGCTCACTTTTTTGCGGAAGAAACACTGAACTCAGCAGAAAGCAGCCCTATATGTAAAGAGTTAAAATGCTTCGTCTTTTAAGGCGACTTCTCAGACCAGCAATGGCTAACGTTTTAGAGCCTACCATACTGGAAAACGGGACACGACTTCTGGGGTTCCCTGTTTCGGTCGGGCGCCCTTTTCCTTGCTAGATTTCAGTTTTCCAATCTAGTTCAAGGTCTCCAGTCTTCCCACTGACCCGTCCTTCCTGCAAGCCCCTCGTCTCTGAGTCAGGACTCTCCCTGAATCGTCCCTTCTTCACCCCTAGTTTCCCCCGTGCCCTGTTTCTCCCCCCCACCCCCCGTCCCCGTTCCGGCAGTCTCTCCCCTCTCATCCTGCCCAGACCGCCTCCATTCCCTCTCCTTTCCCTCCCGCGACCCCCCCCCACTCGGGTCTCCTTACATTTCAGTGAGCCCCCCTCTCCGCCCCACTTTTCCCCCCACTCCACCGCCACGGAGTACAACCCCCCCGCCCCCCAGCTCAGCCGTTGGCGGGGGCGTGGCCCCGCGAGTAACAGGTCTCCCGCCCCACACTCCGCGGGCCCGCGCGCAGACAAAGACATTCCACAGCCCCCGCCCCTCCGCGCACTCGGCCAGAGGGGGAGGAGACACGTGTCCCGCTAGCGCCGAGTCACGTGGAAAAGAAAACGAACGAAGCCCGCGGCCACTTGCGCACGCGCACAAGGCTCTGGCCTGGCGGGCTCTGAGGGAAAAGGGGAGCGGGGAGGCGACTTCTTCGGGCTCCGCGGCGGTGCGCAGGCGCCGTGGCCCGACTGGAGACTTTGTTCTCCGCGGAGAGACCCAAGGGCGGTGCCGGTGGCTGACTGCGCACGCGCGCCGCCTCATTTCCGGTGCTCTCTTTCGCTGGGTCGCTCGGGTCGGCTTCGGTCGCTGTCGCTCCCGCTCTCCCACCCCCGCCAACCGCCGCTTGGGCCTCTGCCGCTGCCGCGTTGCTTCCTCGATTCCTCGATCGTACATCCGCCCCAATGCAGCGCCGGGACGACCCCGCCGCGCGCATGAGCCGGTCCTCAGGCCGCAGCGGCTCCATGGACCCCTCCGGTGCCCACCCCTCGGTGCGTCAGGCGCCGTCTCGGCAGCCACCGCTGCCTCACCGATCCCGGGGAGGCGGAGGGGGATCCCGGGGGGGCGCCCGGGCCTCGCCCGCCACGCAGCCACCACCGCTGCTGCCGCCCTCGGCCACCGGTCCCGACGCGACAGTGGGCGGTCCAGCGCCGACCCCGCTGCTGCCCCCCTCAGCCACTGCCTCCGTCAAGATGGAGCCGGAGAACAAGTACCTGCCCGAACTCATGGCCGAGAAGGATTCGCTCGACCCGTCCTTCACTCACGCCATGCAGCTACTGACGGCAGGTAAGCCGGGTCCCTCTGGGTCGCCTGGCCACTCGGGGGCATGGGTGGCAGTGGCTTTGTTCCTCCCGCTTCCCGCCCCCTCGGGGCCAAGGCAGTCGTGAACTCCTCTTCTCTTATCCTCATCCTGGGGGGATGATGGGGATCCTGGATTCCGCACCTGTCCCGGCCCACGGTGTGAGGGAGAATTTCTAGGCTGCAGTGGAGGCCCGAAGGGGACTTGGCGATCTCTTAGCGCAAAGATCTTGATGGATAGCGCTGCGCTCCCCGCCCCTTTGCCGACCCTTCCCCCTCCCACTTCTTGCAGCTGCCCTGCCCTCCGAGTGTTCAGATTCTTCCAGAAATGAACCTTTACCTCCCCCTATCCTAAAGGGAAAGCTTTCTTCCTTGCGGGTGGAGGTAGACGCCTCTACTGAGGGTGTAGGAGGCGAAGGCGGCCCGAGCGGGGAGGGACCGTGGGAGGGAGGGCCGAGGTGAAATGGGGTGAGGCCGGAGTGCCCTGTCCAGCGCGCCGCGGTCGCTGGGGCCGGGTGGGACTTAGCGGTAATAGGAGCTTAAGTTGCTCGGAGGCAGAAGCAACCTGTGGGAATCGGAGCTTGAGGTTTTCCGAATCAGATTTCCCACTTCGGCCGGTAAAGTGGTGATTGCTACAGAGCCGGAAGGTTGGACCCCTTTATTTTACAACGTGGTGTCCACCAGAAGGGGGAAAAAATAACTCTAGTGAAATGGGATAGGAGGAGGTAAAGGGTGGTGTGCAGGACTTTCTCCAACAAGATGGACAAAATTGAGAGAAATGGCAGGATGCTCGTACCTGAAAGACTTGGGTCTTTTGTTTTGTTTTTTATTTTTTGCTTCAGTAGTGAAATAGATTAGAAATAATAGTCTTTGTTCGCTGTCTGTAGACCCACGCTCCTTTCCTGCCCTGGCCAATCACTTGGTCCCTCTGGTTTCTCCCGAAAGCCGTCCGTTTCGCCCTCACTTCTAGTTACAACGCTGTTTTAATAAGTATTTCTTATGATACCTGAATTTTATTAATCAAGTAGAAAGTTGCAGTCTTCAACACTAAATGAGTAGGTGGACTCTTTGGCAAGGCTGATAGAATGAACAGATAGTTATGAAAAGATCATTTCCCTGCCCTTTGTTCTCTAGCACCCTACGTTGGTGAGGGGTCCTTACTTTTTAACTCAATGAACAAAGCTGGCTGTGGTCAGGAATAACATTTAGATGAACTGCTTACATGTTCAACTTGATGCTTTGCTGTTTTTGTAACATAGATTGTTTGAAACATTACTGCTCATTGTGTGCCTCTGGCAATCTTTTTGAAGGCCAGGAATGCTTTTTTTATCTTTATATTTTTCATGCTGTCTTGCATATAACAAACACCAGGTGTTTGAATCGGAAAGCAAGCACATGGGCAGATTTAGGAATGTCAGGCCAAATTCTGAAAGGTTGACTGGTAGTCTAATTTTTATTTTCTCTAATCTTTAAGCAGTCCATATTAAATACAAGAGAATAACAAACTTTAGAACTTTTAGGTGTTGGCTTGGGTTTGAAATTCTGACCCTTAACTAGTTACCTACTCTTGGGAAGCTTTCTGAACCTCGGTAACTTTATCTGTAAAGTGGGATGGTGAGTTGAGAGAATTAAATGACATGTAAAAGCACTAGCACCATTCCCTTTGGTCTGTAATCAGGTAATGACTTGTCACCACAGTTTTCTTCTAGTTGTAAATCCAGGGTACTGAATATGGTATGAAAGCAAGATATTTTTGCTTAACCACACCAAATGTCTAGTACAATGTTTGTCTTTTAAGTAAAAGATGGTTTCTTAGGTTGATCATCAAAAACTGTTGATCATTAAAAGTTACTTACAGGGGTGCCTGGCTGGCTCAGTCGGTAGAGCATGGGAATCTGGATCTTGGGATTATAAATTGGGTGTAGAGATTCCTTAAAAATAAAAATATTTTTAAAAAGTTACAGTTTTCACTCTTCTCTCACTGCTTAAATTCTGTTATAAGAGAGTGCTCTTCAATCTTATTTTTCACTTGGACATTTTGGTGTCTTTCTTTCTTTCTTTCTTTCTTCTTTCTTTCTTTCTTTCTTTCTTTCTTTCTTTCTTTCTTTCTTTCGTTTTAAAATCAATTTGAAATTTTAATTGGAGAATTGGGGTTGAGGTAATGCCGGCTCATTGAAAGAACAGTCTTAGAAGGGTATATGGATGCTTCTTAGCATGGGTAAGTCTTGATATATGTTGGACCTGGATCATTTTTGAATGATCTGGGAAAGGGAGTGTAAAGTCCACCAACTATGAGGAAGTGAGACTCTGAGAAGACAGAATAGTAGTATTTAAAGTCTGATAAGGATACATGTAAGAAAAATAATACTTAACACTTACTGTGCTAGGCACTGGTCTGAGCACTTTTTATATCAAATATTTAGTTTTTGTGACAATATTATGAGGAAGTTACTCTTATCCTCACTTTTACCAATGAGGAAATGAAGGCATACAGAGATTAATTTGCCTACAGCAACAAGATTTGTAAGCAGCATAAGTAGGATTTGAAGTCAATCTGAATCTGGATCCACACACCTAACCATCCCCACCCACCCCACCCGTTACTGTATATAGTACCTGCAAAAAATTGTACTTTGAAAATATTTTGTACTACTTGCACAAAATACTGTAATGTATTTGAACGCATTGGAGTGGTAGCTAACATGACAGTAAAGATAACAAGGCCAGAAGAAAAAGAAGGAAACCCAGAGAGCAGAGCCTAGCTCTTGGGATTAACACTCCTCCGGGCACCTCTGCTCATTTCCGAGGAGGTGCCTCAAGATGCAGCCCACTCTTCCTTCAGCAGTCACATACCTCTTCCTGTCCCTTTCCCAGCTTTACTTTATTTTGCACCCACCAGCATCTGATGCACCATTTATTGTAGTTCTGTATTTAACCACACCTCTTTCACAGCTAGAATGTTAGCTCTACCAGGGCAGGGATCTTTTGTCTGCTTTGTTCACTGCTGTATCTCTTGTTCCTTGAAGACTGCCGCACAGAATGGCCTCTTACTAAATATTTGATGAATGAGTATTCATCTTCATTGCATAATGGAAAAATATCAACGTAGTTCTGAGGAATTTACATTTTGAATATAGACTTCTGTGTTAGCCAAGTTGATATTCAAGCTGTGATGGCAATTAAATGCATTAGCAGACATGCAAGGAATCAGTTTACCCACGCTTGTTTTCTAAAACAAAAATAATTTATTTTGTGTTACATATTTATATAATAAACAAAATGCTTTTATGTGTCTCAGTGTTTTTTATTCTACTTTGTACAATTAGGAAAATATAAATTAGTGTAAATGACTCAGAAGTAAGTAAACATCTTGAAGAGATTAACAGTCCCCAGAAGACCTTGAACGTATACTTAGAAATCCATTTTTCAAAAGCACCCAGTGGACATTTAAAGACAAAGTCTGTTGAAACTTCGAAATACTTAATTCCTTTATTTCATTCACAATATGTCATAGAAATATATCCATTCTACAAGGCTAGCAAAACCTATTAAAATCAGAAAGTGGAATTGCAAAGGAATTCTAGACCGAATATGGGTGTAAGTATCAATAGTAGGATAAAAAGGCAGAGGTTACAACTATTTGCAACAACATTGTTGTTTACTTAGGAAAGTGGTCAGTGATGTGGCTGATTACAATATAGAGATGTACAAATCAGTAGGTTTCTGATACATGAGCAGGACCCAATTAGAGAAGAATTGACAAAATCTCATTTTTAGAATAGTACCAAAAAATTAAAAGAATATATCAATTGCCTTGAAATTAGCAAGAAAACACTCAAAATGTATGTGAATAATCATAAAAAATAACATTAAATAATATTTAGAGCATGTAATATGTGCCATGAGATATGCTACTCATTAATTCTGTCTCCTGGCCATTCTGTAAGGCAAGAAGAATTTTTTTTCTCAATATTACAGAAGAAGAATATTGTGATCACTTATTGTCAACTTAAAATTTTACTGAAGGTGATGAAGGAAGATCTGAATGAAAAGACAAATATGCCTTATGTCCTGGGAAGCTTGCGGGAACGGGGGGAACTAGTGTTATGATAGGACTTTTAAGTGGACATGTTGATTTTTAACTAGGTCAAACAAGACTTAGGGCTTGAGAGGATGAGAATTAAAAGGAACTCTTTTTTTTTTTGTTTTTTAATGTTTATTTATTTTTGAGAGAGACAGAGAAATAATGCCAGTGGGTTAGGGGCAGAGAGAGAGGGAGACGCAGAAGCAGGGTCCAGGCTCTGAGCTGTCAGCACAGAGCTCGAACTCACGAGCTGTGACCTGAGCCGAAGTCAGATGCTCAACTGACTGAGCCATGCAGGCGCCCCTAATTAGAAGGAACTCTTAAACGTTGGTGGAAGTATGAATTGATACAGACACTCTGGATAACAGTTGAGCATTTCATCTGAAAGTTGAACTTTTAAATTTCTTAAAATTCAGTAACACCATTCCTAGGAATATGCCCATAGAAACTTTTGCACATGAATGCCTCATTCATAAAATGGTGCACCTTGTTCACAAAATGGTGCAACTTGTTTCACCATTGATTGAATACTGTGAGATTTTCAAAATGAGATCATTACAAGGCAGTGAAAATGAAAACTTACAGCTACAAGCAACAACATGGAGAAATGTTGGAAATCTAATGTTGGAAAAGTAAGTCCCATAAGGCTAGATACGTACAGTACAATACTATTTTTACAGAACATAATACTAGCAAGATTAAGCAAAATATTGTTAGCATACATTTTTTTCTGATAAAGCAACTTTCTGCAAAACTAAGCATATGTTTACCGTACTAAGCAGTTGCAGTTTCTTGGGCATTTATCCCAGAAAAATTAAAACTTAGTTTCACACAGACCTGTGCCTGAATGTTCATAGCAGCTCTATTCATAATAGCCAAAAACTGAAAACAAACCGTATGCCTCCAATAGGTGAATAAACTGGTGCATTCCTACCATGGACTACTACTCAGCAGTAAAAAGAGATAAATGTTAACAACTTGAGTGGCTCTCAAGAGAATTAGGCTGAGTAAAAAGAGCTAATTTCTAAAGGAAACATAATATATAATTCCATTAATTAAACATTCTTGAAAATACAAAACAATAGAGATGGAGAACAGACAAGTGGTTGCCAGTGGTGAGAGACAGTTGGCTACAAAAGGGTGGCATGAGGAATCCCTGTGATAGACATGTTTTGCATCTTGACTGTGGTGGTGTTCACGTGACTGATTAAAATTCATAGAACTAAACACACAAAAGTAGGTGTAAAACTGATGACCTGAACAAAGTCAGTAGATTGTATTAATGTTAATTTTCTAATTATGATGCTGTATTGTGTATATGCAGAGTATTATCATGGAGAAAACTGGGTGAAGGGTGTATGAGATCTTTTATTTCTCACAACTGCTTATAAATCTGTAATTATCTCAAAAAGTTTTTTTAAAAAAGAATTTAGAAATTCTAAAATGTATCCTAAGAAAGAGATTCAGGAGACCATGGTCAATATACCATAATAGAGTTTGCCACTATCTCGGAGTGTGAGAATTGAGCCCCTTAGAGGGCTCTTAACTCAGGCTTTGGGGGATTTTTCTGAACCAGTACCCACCCTCAGTCTGTACTGTATGTGAAATACTGTGTTATCTTTTCCTAGGGAGATAATCTGTAGCTTTCATCAGATTCTCAAAGGGGCCCATGACCCCAAAAAAGATTAAGAACCTATTGGTCTGTGCTCTTGCTTAATATAGTAAGTAATTTGATAAATAAAAAGAACAGATTTTTTTTTTTTTAATACAAAAGTAGTAAGCATATACTGGAATTGGGATTCCAAAAGGTGGTACCAACAAAAAAGGTATAGGGCAGAGAATTATAAAGTTGGGAATAATAAAGTCATGAATCTCTAAGGAAAGTTGAGGGTGTTAACATATGTTTCTTTTAGTAAATATTTATAGATGCCTATTGTGTATTAAGTAATTTACTAAAAATGGCAGGTACACAGTTTAGTGATGGAAGCAGTCTGGAAATCATTAACAAGAGAAGGAGTAGTGTGGTTAGAAGAGCAGAAATTGAGAGCAGGGCATGACCCCTGACCTTTTGGAGCAGATATTCTATGAATCTTGCCCTCTTAAAAACACTATCATTGGAAGCCTTAGAAAATGTTGACTATTGTCGTTGCTTATGCAGCCTTTATCAAATGTTCAGTTAATGAAATGTACATGGTAATCTGTTTTTAGTTAAGCCAATCCAGATGATAAAGTTTGTATATATAATTTCCCCAAACTTCTCTAGTATTAACATTTTTGCGTTTATTAAATCTTTTTTTTTCTTTTTTTATTTTCCTCCTTTTTAAAAGTAAGTAGGGAAGACTAAGAGAGAGGTTGGCTTTTTAAAAATTTTTTTAATGTTTATTTATTTTTGAGAGAGATAGAGACAGAGTGCGAGAGGGGAAGGGCCAGAGAGAGAGGGAGACACATAATCTGAAGCAGGCTGCAGGCTGTTAGGACAGAGCCCAATGCAGGGCTCGAACTCACGGACTGTGAGATCATGACCTGAGCCGAAGTCAGACGCTGAACTGACTGAGCCACCCAGGTGCCCTCAAGAGAGAGGTTTAATGACTTGCTCAAGGTCACATTCCAAGCGTGTAGCAGAACTGGGAATCAAACCCAGTTCTGTCTGGCTTTAAAACTCTTGCTCTTTCCTCTGAGGCATACGTTTAAGAAACAGTTCTCATCCTTTAGAGTTTACAATCTGATTGTGGTAAGATCTACCAAAAAAGGAATGGTTAAGTTAGAGTAAGAGAAATGCCACAAGATTTTGAATTTGCTTCAAGTGTTGGAAGGGAGTAACCTGGATTTAAGTACCTGCTCTGTCCCTAACTAGTTTTGTGATCTTGGACAAGTTCCATGACTTTTCTGAGCCCAGGTTCTTTTCACCTGCTAAATAGGGATAGTCCTGGCTGAAAGACAATGAAACAGTACAGAATTTCTGACGTGTAGAAGCACTAGGTGGAATGTGATTATTGGAAGCACCTGGCTAAAAAACAAGTGGGTCACCTCTCTGTATTGTTTACATTTTCACTTTTCTCTCTTTGGCTCTGGGGACATCCAAGGTCTCCAGAGGCACAAGTGAAGATCACTTAAAGGAGTTAGTTTCAGAAAGGTTGTCTAGAAAGTACTTATGCCTGAGGGTTAAACCATTTTTAGGAAGCTTCTTGACTTTTTTTTCCTTCCCAATACGGCCTACTCCCAGCTCTCCAAGAGAAGTGAAGCCAAGGAGAGAAATACAGAATTGGAAAAGAAAAGCAAGATCAGGCTACTGTACATCTGAAGCACCCACAGAGTCCTTTCATTGCCTTTAACCTCATGACCGTCTCTGAGGGTAGAACTGTACTTCCCAACATTTTACACAATCAACTCTTCTTGCGGAAAAAAAGTGCCCCGCTCCCTCCAGAAACTCCTCATTGAGAGGCAGTAATAAAAGCATGAGGTTTGAAGTTAGACAAAGCCTGGGTTTTGAACTATATTCTGATACTTTAATAGCTTTGTGACTTAGAGACTCTTCTCTGAGTTTGTTTCCTCATTTGTAAAATGGGGATAGTACCAGCTACATCACTGAGTTATTTTGTAGGATAAATGAGATAGTATTTGTGCAGTATTTGATACATAGTAGACACTGAACTAATATTCAGTCCTTCCCCTTCTAAAGATGGAAGATGGCCCCTCTTAAAGACATAAAGTTGCCTCTTTGTGTTTTTCTTTCAAGGCTAAACTTCCCTGATTCTTTTTTCAATTCTCAGTTTTATGTAAATAACTTATATTCTCTTATAAAGAATTCTTAGAATTCTCTAAAAATGCCTTAATATTCTTTTAAAAATTGTGAGATAAATTGGACAAAGAGATTCTAATTAAGATATGGCTAGTACAAAATAGAAAGATCCTGTTAGAAATTCTCAGGGTGCATTACATTGCATAAGAACAAATCTTTCTACTGGTTTCAGTTTTTGCAACCTTGCTTCCTATAGGAATACAACAGATCAACAGGCTTTGAGTCTTATCTTCTTGCACTGGCCAAGTAAAGTTTCTGGAAAGTAGTATAAAATACAGCAGAAGGGCCTTACCTAGAGGGTAGCAATTAGGACATAGATAAAATGAGGCGTGTAATTTGTTCCACATTTTTAGAAGCTCCTCAGTGATGTTTTCAGATCACAAATATGGCATCTTTGTTCCTAGGACTTTTGAGGATTGAGTACCCAGTTTTTCAGTTTTGGAAATTCAAGAAGAGATGTATTCAAAGATGGTAGGCTCAAAACTAGTGACTAGAAAAAGCTAATATTAGCAGTAAGTGGGAGGAGGGAATAGAGGTCAGGATATATCAGCAGCAAAACAACAAACAAATAGGGTGTTGAATGAAGCATTTAGCCTGTTAATTGTAAGGTCAAATTTGTTTTCTCTTCCAAGCAATGGAACATAGGAGTGTGAAGAGCACTGTTATCTATAGTTCTTCCCATAGGAGTAAAGGTTTACTTAATATTTACAGTATGGGGGTACCTGGGTATCTCAGTCAGTTAAGCGTCCAACTCTTGATCTCAGCTCAGGTCTTGATCCTCAGCGTCGTGAGTTCAAGTCCCATGTTGGGCTCCATGTTGAGCGTGGAGCCTACTTTAAAAAAAAAAAAGATTCACAATATGATTAGCAGTTTTAATTGTCAGAAAGCAAGAGAGTATGTGTTCTTGGGCATAAGCAGGTTAGCTCACCCCATACTATAACATCTGAAATTAGGCTTTTTAATAAACGGAATACTTTAGTTTGAAATTCTGAATTCTTACGAAGTCTGTCAAAGTGACTTTTCTTCATCTATATACTTCACAGCTGGACTTAGTCTAAACAGTATTTTTAAAAACTGTTAAAGGTATGGGTTTGAATAATGTGTTTGAGGTAGTATATCTTTTTTTTTTCCTTCAGTAATCTCCACACCCAATGTGGAATTTGAACTTAGAACCCGGAGATCAAGAGCCCCACACTCCACTGACTGAGCCAGCCAGGTACCCTGAAGTAGTAGTCATTATATTTTAAACCAGTGACTTTCAAAGTGTGGTCCCTAGGTCAGTAATACCAGCATCACCTGGTAACTTGCTAGAAATGCACATTCCTAACACAAATCCTAGACTGGGGTTGGGGCCTAGCAGTCTAGTTTAATAAGCCCTCTGAAGCCATTCTGATGCATACTGAAGTTTGAGAACCCTTACCTTAAAATTATAGAAGATAGAAACACAGTATTAGAATAGTATATAAGGAGAACATTATGTGTTATTTAGAATTTTCTAATAATTTTAGGGAGTATAATTTTTTTTTTCTTACTCTTTTCAGTGGACCACATAACTTTTTAGTTGCCTGTGCGTACCACTCCATCTCTGTTAGTACTCCTGTCATAGCACTTATCTGTACTTGATTGTCAACTTCACAGATTGTACTAATGTCAGTGTATAAATATAGTGAAGGTGGGGATCACATCTGACTTGTTCTGTTGTATCTCCTATATTTTGTAGGATAGATGTCTGGCCCTTATTAAGTCTTCCATAGTGGTTAATGATCATCCTGTATCTCTCCCTTCATCTGCCTCTCTATAGGAAGCACTCAGACACTTCCAGTGAGTGAGTGAGTGAGTGCATGAATGAATGAATGAATGAATGAATGAATGAATGAATGAAGTTCCCTAATGATAGGAAATCTTTTTGAACACTAAGGTCATATCTGATGAAACTATCTTGACCTGTGAATTGAAAGTGCCTTGGTGCATTTTTTCTTTTAGGACATTGAATTTGGACTAATGTTGACTGTATATTAAGCACTTCCTAGGAAATGTTTTTTTGTTTTTTTGTTTTAACGTTTATTTTAGAGAGGGAGACAGAACGTGAACAGGGGAGGGTCAGAGAGAGAGGGAGACACAGAATCCGAAGCAGGCTCCAGGCTCTGAACTGTCAGCACAGAGAGCCCGACCTGGGGCTTGAATTCACAAACTGCAAGATCACCACCTGAGCCGAAGTTGGATGGGTGGTCGACCTCTGAGCCACCCAGGCGCCCTCCTCCCTCCCCCCTCCCAAGGGTTTTAATTAGCATATGTACATATGTTATTTTACTCTGTCTTCATAGCAACCTCATGAGGTGGATATTGCTTCTGTTTTACAGATGAAGGAGCCAAAAATTACAGCAATTGAATAACTTTTCAAAGTTCACAAAACTAGTGAGTGGTAGACTAAGAACCGTGTCTTTCAAACTCCTAAGGACTATCATCCAAAGAACTACTTACTGTCACAATGAAATTTTAACAGCGCTCTCCATTGTATGTTTAAATTACTGACTTTTGTATTTTCATCAAGATACGACTTTGTGCTTTTTCTTGATGCAGACTTTTTTTCGTTCATTTATCCCTTTTTCCCCATCTCTGTGCATTGGTTTTGTTAAATCCATTTATTCTTTTTTTTTTTCCTTTTTTTTTTTCTTTTTTTTTTTTTTTCAACGTTTATTTTATTTTTTGGGACAGAGAGAGACAGAGCATGAACGGGGGAGGGGCAGAGAGAGAGGGAGACACAGAATCGGAAACAGGCTCCAGGCTCCGAGCCATCAGCCCAGAGCCTGACGCGGGGCTCAAACTCACGGACCGCGAGATCGTGACCTGGCTGAAGTCGGACGCTTAACCGACTGCGCCACCCAGGCGCCCCAAATCCATTTATTCTAAGGAAACATTTGAACGGCTCTGATGTAGCGGTTTCAGGTGGGGGTGGAAAAACAAACTGCTTTCATGAGAAGCAGGCTTTGGGTTTCCTAGTCAACTCCACACAGCTTTGGTGCTCTCAGCCAGTCTCTGAAATTAACACATTCATCTGAAGTGTTTGGTCTTCGACTGTTACTGCTTTATGCAGACTCGGAAACTTGCCTTTAGTTACCAGAACAAAACTAAATTGTGTTTGTCTTATTCAGAAATTGAGAAGATTCAGAAAGGAGATTCAAAAAAGGACGATGAGGAGAATTACTTGGATTTATTTTCTCACAAGAACATGAAGCTGAAGGAGCGGGTACTGATACCTGTCAAGCAGTATCCCAAGGTAAGGCAGAAAAGGCCTCACTGCATCATCTTTGTAGGTGTAAGAGTCACGGGCTGCAATAAAGACTTCTGGAGATTATGACACATCAGATACTTGAGTCTGTGAAGCTTCTCTTCCAAATACTGCTTTTTGTAGTATTTGTTCCTGGCAGTTGAAACATCTACATCCATAAACTAACACCTATAGCCAGGAAGGAAATATAATCAACTTTATTATCAAAAAGAGTTTCTTTCTGAAATGTTTGTTCATCCTCCAAGTTCAAAGAGAAAAACTGAAGAGTTGTTCTCTGTCAAAAAATTGACATAGGGGAAACAATGACATGAAATCTAAGTATAGGAAATTTAACACAAATCCTTGACAAGATGAAGTTAATTTTATTTCTTAACATTTTGCTTTTATATAAATGCTTTCTTGTTTTTCTCCTCCTCCTTTTTCCCTTTTTAAAATTTTTTTATTTTTTAATTTATTGTTTAATTTACGTCCAAGTTAGTTAGCATATGGTGCAACAATGATTTCAAGAGTAGATTCCTTAATGCCCCTTACCCACTTAGGCCATCTCCCCTCCCACAACCCCTCAGCAACCCTCTGTTCTCTATATTTAAGAATCTTGTATGTTTTGTCCGCCTCCCTGTTTTTATATTATTTTTGCTTCCCTTCCCTTATGTTCATCTGTTTTGTGTCTTAAATTCCTCATATGAGTGAAGTCATATATTTGTCTTTCTCTGACTAATTTCGCTTAGCATAATACTCTCCAGTTCCATCCACACAGTTGCAAATGGCAAGATTTCATTCCTTTTGATTGCCAAATAGTACTCCATTGTACATACATACCACATCTTCTCCTCCCCCCCCCCCGCTTTTTAAGGAGAAAGATTAGTTATATTTAGTTTACCTAACAAGTACTACAAAAGAATGTCATTTGTCTGTTCTGAGGTTAGTCACTGCATTACCAATATTTATGTGTGTTAAAATACTAAGGGTTGTAGTGTGATAATATGGAAAGAGCACCAGATTACATTAGGAAACCCAAGTTCAAGTCTAGGAACTGCTACTTCCTAGTTGTATAATCTTAGATTATTCACTTTTTCAGTATATCCTCGCATATCCTTCAGTAAAACGGGAATGGTAACTCGCTATTTTACAGGGTTGTTGAAGACCAAATGAGATAACATATATGGAAATGCTTTATAGGAACATGGGTATTTAGAAATCTTTTTTTTTTTTTTTTTTTTTTTCAAATTTTTATTTAAATTCTAGTTAGTTAACATATAGTATAATAGAAATCTGTTTTTATTTTCTGTCAGTTCAATTTTGTGGGGAAGATCCTTGGACCACAAGGAAATACAATCAAAAGACTGCAAGAAGAGACAGGTGCCAAGATCTCTGTTCTGGGCAAGGGCTCAATGAGAGACAAAGCCAAGGTAAGCTCACGTGAGTGAGGCAAGAAAACATACCTTCTGGAAGCCAACACTTGTATATGTACAGGATGCAAATCCTTTAAATTTGCCTTGGATATAAGAGATTATAGACCAGGTTAATTTACTTGTTTGGCAACCCGGAAGAGCCTAGGTGTGCCCTGCAGATTGCGTGGGTTTTTTTTCCTTCTGGTTCTTAACTGTATAGTAATAGAAGCAGCAGTAGCAGTTTTCATGTTAGTAAGCTTGTCTGTGAAAAGTTGGAAGGGGGGCTGGATGTACTAAAACTTACCCAGACTAAACACACTAAAATGTGAACAGCACATTCCCTTTCCGGTAATAAGAAAAGTGAGAGCAATAACGTTGTGTGTGCAGGCGAGTCTGAGGACTAGTTGTTTGGGTTTGCTGTTTTTTTGTTTGTTTTTTTTTTTTAGCCAGCTGGAATGTGAAGCCCACTAAAAATTTGGAAAGGAACCATGAGTAATCCTGACAACAGAACCTAATGCTTACATGTTTTTCCATGTTCTAGCCCCATAGGCTTTTTGTTTGTAAGTGCTAAAAAAATTCCCACTAAAACGGTATTATCTTCTAGGCTCAGCTGTTTGGATGAGACATAACCAGGGTACAGCCTAAAACTTAGTTATTCAGGGCTCCTTTTATGTAGCCTGAATTGACAAACATTGTTTTCTCAGAGCCTCTTTTTGTCCCCTCACATTTCTCACTAGATGAATATAGTTACGGTTGAAGTGTGTTATTCTAGCTAATGAGATTTACATGAAATTTCTTCACTCTATCCTGATTTCCTTCCTCCCTTAGAACTCCCCAGACCATATAAGCAAATAAGAAGAGCTTGTGCTGGGACACCTGGCTTGCTCAGTCAGTAGAGCTTGCTACTCTTGATCTCAGGGTTGTGAGTTCAATCCCCACATTGGGGCTACAGATGACTTAATAAATAAAAAAAAGTTAGGGGCACCTGGGTGGCTCAACCAGTTAAGCATCCGACTCTTGGTTTTAACTCAGGTCATGATCTCATGGTTTGTGAGTTTGAGTCCTGCATCAGGCTCTGAGCTGATAGTGTAGAGCCTGGCAGCATGGAGCCTGGTTGGGATCCCCCCGCCCCCGCCCCTTCCTTGCTTGTGCTGTCTTTCAAAAATAGATAAATAAACATTAAAAAACAGAGCAGGGGGTGGTTCTGGGTGGCTCAGTCGACTAAGCATCTGACTTTTTTTTTTTAATGTGTATTTGTTTTTGAGAGGGAGAGACACAGAGCTTGAGTGGGGGAGGGGCAGAGAGAGAGGGAGATGCAGAATCTGAAGCAGGCTCTAGGCTCTAAGCTGTCAGCACAGAGCCAGATGTGGGGCTCAAATGCATGAATGGTGAGATCATGACCTGAGCCAAAGTCAGATGCTCAACCGACTGAACCACCCAGGCACCCCAAGCATCCGACTCTTGATCTTAGCTCAGGTCATGATCTCATGGTTTCATGAGATCAAGCCAACGTTGGGCTCTGTGCTGACAGCGTGGAGCCTGCCTGGGATTCTCTCTCACCTCTCTCTCTGCCCCTCCCCCACTTGCACTGTATCTCTTTTTCTCAAAATAAACCAACATTAAAAAAACTTTTTTTTTTTTTTAAATAAAGTTAAAAAAAAGAAAAGCTGGTGTTTAACGGCTCTACTTGGGATTTAAGAGCAAATGCTTGGCAATGAATGGATGAATGAATGCATGCATGCTTGGCAAACTGCTATATCTGAATGGAGACTGGAATTAAGTGAGTCTCTTCTATACCATCTAATAAGAGCTCCAGTGAATGCACCGAATTCATGACGGTAGTTAACTGTTTAGCAGACCGATTATAGGTTTAGTATGTTGTGTGAATTACTATTCTCCAGACCTTGTTTTGCTTTCTTCTTACACTTTTACTATTTTTCTCACCTGTTTAGGTTATTTTTTGCCGTCTCATTGGACTGGAGGTAATGGCATCATTTTCTCGCATTCACGTGATGATGTTTTTCTGCATTTTTTCCATAGGAGGAAGAGCTGCGCAAAGGTGGAGATCCCAAATATGCCCACTTGAATATGGATCTGCATGTCTTCATTGAAGTCTTTGGACCCCCATGTGAGGCTTATGCTCTTATGGCCCATGCTATGGAGGAAGTCAAGAAGTTCCTAGTACCAGTAAGGAATCCCACATTCTATATCTTTGAGCAAGAGAGAACTGGGATCTAGTGTTGTTGCTGAGGCAGGGGTTCTTAATCATGATCTCTGCATAATCATGATCTCTGAAATTGCATATCAAATTCTACATTTATGTTCACTTTTCTGCGGTAGTCTGTTAGTTGTACCTAGTTCTTAAAGCACTGTGCCCCAAACCCACTCTACCCTTTAATATGGTTTTAGTTATATAGCAGTGTCTGTTGTCAGTATTTTGAGTCCACAGTGTGTCTGGCATTTTAACATCTGGTTAAAAAAGATTGAACAGAGTCTTCACTGAGCTAAGTGTATTGATACTAGTGTGGAACCAGGAGGTGATGATGATAAAATGGCTAAGATGGTCGTAAACCCCCCTGTACTCAAGGAATTATGTTCTAGACTCTAGAAAGTGTAGAGGGTTAACTAACAGCAAGAAGCTTCTAACATCCAGTGTTAATGGATTAAATTTTGACCTAGGTACATTCAGGACTCTTTCTCCTGGAGGAATTTACTTACGTAGAGTTTGATTTGAAAGAGGCATGATTGTTAACAGGCTTGACTATCGATGATATTAAACACATTGATGTGCATCTCCTTCTGGAATGTAACTGAGGCCCAGGAAGAGTTGGGACAGACCAAGTTACCTGTCTTGCATAATTATTACCACCTGGTCAGAGGGTCCATTCTTTGAATAAGTAGAAAATGGTGTGATTCTTGACTTTCAGCAAGTCCTGCTAGTTGTCAGAGTTAACATACTACAGTTGAATATTTAATGACCAAGGATGAATCTGGAACCTTAGGAAGCATTGAAATACTATTAACTAGAATTGGGTAAGCATCACGTTTGCATCACTAAAACTAAGAGTTGAGATACAGTTCTTGGTTTTCTTGTGTACGTAAAGTGAGGAGTTGGAACTAGATGTGGTGTCAGCAGATGTGAGAATAAGTAGAGCAAAAATTTACAGGCAGTGTGTACCTATAATGTCGAGCTCCACGAAGTCCAGCCCCGTCTCAGATGTCTCAGCAGCGGCTTTGCTTCCAAATACCTCCTCTTCGTTAGAATGTTTAAACACGAAACAGCCAATTTAAAATATCCGAGAGAAAAAAGAGCCGGTAAATTTTCCCTTGATGGAGTTCTTTTTCCTCGTTTTGAGGTGTTCTATTGAAGCATCCTAAGCCACCCGGTTTCTGAAGGAATAGGGGGAATGCCCGTCTCCTCTTGATCCTTGGTCTCAGCATATTTCTCAAAAGGGGTAGCTTTACAAGGCTTTCGTGTAAGTGGATCTTCTGAAAAGATGCCTGCCAGGCAGATCTGGGTTTCCTCAGCCAGAAGAATCTAGGCATGTGGGCTGTCATTGGTCATTTGACTCTCCTGTGTGGGTCTCAAGCGTCAGTAATGTGTAAGGTAGGAAGGAGGTGAAGATTAAGCGGGGGGCATCTCTGTGGTAACTAGAATCATCTATTCTCGAAGCTCTGTCCACCTGGGATATATAAAAAAGCATGGAGTGTTAAAACTGAATGGCTCTCATCAGGAAATATTGAAAAGATATGCAAATGGCATTTGACTCAGTTCTTCTCTCTTGTGAAGACAAAAAAGTGACCCTATTTTTGCATCCATGACCAGAGCCTCCGTTTTCCCCTTAGAACCATTAACTGTACCAGAGAGGCTTCCTGGTACAGTAGGAAGAGCACTGGACTGGGACCTTTATCTGCGTCATCTTGGACAAGTTATTATTTCACTTTTCTGAGCCTCAGGTTCCTTGTTCATCCCAAACATTTGTTAAGTATCTGGTAGGTGCCTAATACTGTGCTTGGGTCTGAAGTTACAAAAATGGCTCCTTTCTCACAATCTAGTGAGAAAGACAGACAATTCTAAAATGACGTGGTAAGTGCTTGGGTAGGGAAAATACACAGTGCTGTAGAAAAAGAGGAGGGAGTGGGGGTAGCATCAAAGAAAGTTTTTCAAAAGAGATAGTATTTTAGATTAAGTCTTGTAAGAGTAAGTTTGAGTGTTTCAGGTGGACAAAAAAAGGCAGTATAGTCTGATGATTCAAAGCCTAGATTTGGGAGACAGGTAATTTCTGAATTCATATCGAGTCTGCCACTTACTAGCTCTATATCCTTAGGCTGGTGGCTTTATATGCCCTGATTCTGTTTCCCAACTGTAAAATGGGAAGATCTGCCGACTTATTTCAGGGTTATCTTGAAGATTAAACTGCAGAATCTATAGAGAGCTTATTATAAAGTGCCCAATGCATAGAGCCTATCTAATGGTAGTGGCTTTTACTGTTCTAGGAAGAGGAAGCTATTTGTACGAATGGATGTACAAGTATGCCAGGTTCTGAACGACAAGTTATTTGACATGGCTTGAAAGGAGGTTGTCCATGGAGAGTGGATGGAAGTGATCTTGAGAGCTAGGTAGGGACCAATGATGAAGAGCTTCAGCTGAATAATGAGGGGGTCTGCCATCAGGACTTTCCTCGAAGAGGTGACAGGTAGGGTGCCATTTGACTTCAGAGAATGCATGACCTGAGTCTTCATCCAGGCATTCAGATCTGGTCTTAGGATCCAAGGCTTATGTGGGCTGGACGACTTCTCAGCGGAAGGTGGAGATGTAGCACAGTACTCCTCATTATCTTTCATTTGCAGGATATGATGGATGATATCTGCCAGGAGCAGTTTCTAGAGCTGTCCTACTTGAACGGAGTACCGGAGCCCTCTCGCGGACGTGGGGTGCCAGTGAGAGGCCGAGGAGCGGCACCTCCTCCTCCACCTGTTCCCAGGTAAAAAATAATGGAGATGACTAGAAACAGGATGTAAATTTGACTGCCAGTAGCATCTCTCTCTTAGTGGTGCTCCAGCTTAGAAGGGGGCCTCAGGATTTGTACCATCAAGAGTGGAATAGTAGATGTTGGCACTTTGGTCATAGTCAAGTGCAGCTGTCCTGTTGAAACTTCTGCTTTTTTAATTTTGGACAGTTCTAGCATTTTCAAAATGGTCTCTGACTTTAGAATTTTACCTGTGACTGACCTTTAATAGAGTGTTCAGACTTCCCAAAGTAGTAGTCCGCTGATGAGACATTCACAGGTCCACTGTGGGACTGGGTCCTTTACCCACCCATACGTTCCTGTGTGTTGTAATAATAGTCGATTTAAGGCATCGTGAAATCTGAACATTAAACTAACCTATGTTTTAAAAGCTCTATTTAAAGTAAATTTTCCAGGGCGCCTGGGTGGTTCAGTCCAACTGAATGTCCATTGAATGTCTGACTCTTGATTTCGGCTCAGGTCATGATCTCACAGTTTGTGAGCTTGAACCCTGTGTGGCCCCATATTGTGCTGTCAGCACAGACCCTGCTTTGGGATTCTCTTTCTCAGTCTCTCTCTGCTCCTCTCGTGCCCTCACGTGTGCTCTCTCTCTCTCTCTCTCAAAATAAATACTTTTTTTTTTTAAGTTTATCCTTTTAAAACATAAAAATAAATTCTCCTTTGCAGGGGCCGTGGTGTTGGACCACCTCGGGGGGCTCTGGTGCGTGGTACACCAGTGAGAGGAGCCATCACCAGAGGTGCCACCGTGACTCGAGGAGTGCCACCTCCACCTACAGTGAGGGGTGCGCCAGCACCAAGAGCGCGGACAGCAGGCATCCAGAGAATACCTTTGCCTCCACCCCCTGCACCAGAAACATATGAAGAATATGTAAGAAGTTTGAACAATGTGCCATTTCCCAATACCTAGAAGGTTGCCAAAGGCAGTTGAATGACAGGACCTAGGCCCTTAACATAGGTGGCAGGGACTGCCTATAAGATCTGGAGTCTGCTCTCTTGTAGTGACTGTAACACTACGAGAAGATTTTTCCATTTTAAGCGTGGTTTACTATGTGTAAATAGATTAAACAGGAAATAGGCTGTGCCTTGATGTATACAGTGTTTTACTAAGGGGTTTTTTCGCTAGTTACTACTGATAATGCTGAAGTTCAACTTTTTACCTTGTTTCCTGCCCACATGTTTGGTTTGGTTGGTGGTCCAGTTTTGTTTCATTTAAAAAGAAAATAACCCTTTCTCTCTCAGCCATTCCACAGTGGGTGTTAATTTTGGAGGGAAATTCCGCATTCTGTTAATCCAGAAGCCTGCCATACTCCCATGGGATGTAATTACCTCCCCTACTCTGTGTGATTCTGACTTTCGGTATCCTTTTATTTGTTCTAGGGATATGATGATACATATGCAGAACAGAGTTATGAAGGCTACGAAGGCTATTACAGCCAGAGCCAAGGGTGAGTCAGGCAACAGAAGTGCCATTTCGTGTCCTAGGGATGGATGGAGCTGGAGCAACAGAGATTTAGGAAGCACACATCTAGGGAGCGATGTGGCTTCTCTTTGGAGGGTATCTCCTTTGCTTTCCATGTCAGTAAGGCACACGGATCTGCTTCATTTAGATAACTGTGAATCTTATGGTGTAGAATCTGGAAATAGCAGATGGAAAATTCCTGAGCCGTGACCACATGGAAATAAAGGGAAAATGCCTTTAAAATTGTTTTGATTTATTATTTAAAACTATCACAACCACATTAAAGGTGCATTAAAGTTTAAAAGGAAGCTAGAATCCCACTACCATAAGTGAGGTTATTTTCTGCACTTTTCTTAAATAACGTTTTTTGTGTATATGCATTGTATCTGTGATTGATTGTAAGTGTCTCATAATTCTACAATGGGGACAGAACAGCATGTTTGTGTATTCTTTTCCAGTGAGCCCTATAAATGTGTGTTTGTGTGCACTGTGATTAAGATGGTCAGTTTAGCATTTTGGTTTTTCAC
This sequence comes from Prionailurus viverrinus, assembly GCF_022837055.1. Lineage (NCBI taxonomy): Eukaryota > Metazoa > Chordata > Mammalia > Carnivora > Felidae > Prionailurus > Prionailurus viverrinus. The sequence goes on along the minus strand of NC_062568.1, from coordinate 190,266,922 downwards.
TTTATGTGGTATCCATTTTTCTCTGCTATTGTCATTTTTTTATAAATGCATAGCACATACATGTTTTGGAAGTATTTTCTGGTTTGGAGATGGAGCAGAATTAGCGTTTTCCTGTATTATACATGTAGTAGAATGACTGAGATGTGGGGGAAGTGAAACCAAAACAGACTTAACTCTCGAGCTCTCTAACACTCTGTCTTTGACTTTCAGGGATTCAGAATATTATGACTATGGACATGGGGAGGTTCAAGATTCTTATGAAGCTTATGGTATGTCTTTATTTCCGTGGTGGGCAGAATGTGCAAGTAAGTGCCAGGGAGAGTGCTGGTGACTGGATTATTGGGGGTCCGCCAGTCACCCACCTAAGGAGAAGACTTCAGAAAGCTGAGATGTTGGAAACGTGACAATAGCAGTGCTGCTCTTACTTAAATTGTGTGGTGTGCCATAGAAAGAGGAGCTCTTAAGGTGAGATGGGGTTACTGTTACTCTTGGAAAGTTAAATGGATGTCTTAAACTAGGGCCCAGGTCCAGCTTGGCCTGGTTGGAACAGCAGACTTTTAAGCCAGTGTTGATCGTTTTCTACTTCAGGTCAGGAGAGATGGCTAGGCCTAAGTCATTTTGCAGGGCCTTTGCTGCTGGTGCTTAGGCCACATTGGTAGATAACAAGAACTTCATTGTATCTAGCTTTATTCTCCAGCCCCACTTTGTTTTTTAAGAACAGTATTAGCTCTCATCAAAAAGAATCTATGTAGAGGAAATGTTAGTTGAAGGGGAGCTAGATGGCAAGTAGCTGGCCAGGGCAGGTTGGATGCAAGAATAGTGCCTGTCAGTCTCAGATCTGAGGCCTTAGGGGCTGGAGCCAGGTCAGGGCAGTACTGGCACCAAGCTCCTTACTGGCTTGGAGACACGTCAGGTCAGTCCTTGATCCCAAGAGAGCTATAGAGGCTGGAATGGCAGCAGGACCAAGCTGTCTTCCCTGAGGTTTAGTTGAAAACACATTGCTCAAGAGTGTCCTCAAGAGCCAGTTATGGCCCTGGGTTAATGGGCCCCATAGGGAGTGCCATGTGGCAGTGGGTGCAGAGAGAGCAGCCTTTGAAATGCAAGGTATTTTCAGCATACCTGAGGGAATTCCAGAGTCCTTGGCAAGGGGCTCATCAGTTGACAGGTCATCTTAACAGACTAGTTAACAGTCTCCCCTTACCCCTGGTTGAAAAGAAGGGGTGGGGAGCCTTTTCGAGCTGAGACCAGCTGAGCTTAATTCTTCAGCACAGTATGTAGTAGCCAGTCAGTTGCTTGCCCAGGGAAATAGTTTTTACCAGTTCTCACTAAATGGTACTGGACAGTTGCCATCGGTAACACTGCATCGCTCTGCTCGCATGCCACTATTTAGAAGGGCGGTGGGATTGCCCTAGGGTATTTCCCTCCATCGGCGAGACAGTACAATGGGGCCTCTGTATGTGTTTGACTAAATTACATTTCTGTTTTGCCAGAGAAGAGACTGGACTGAAAGAGGCAGGCTGCCTCTTTTGCTCCTGGTATGATGTTGCCACAGTTAATCTGTTACGATTTCTGCGTTTATAAACAGAATTAGAAAAATAAACTGTCTTGTTGGTACCAGAAGCCACTTGGAAAGTGATGGATGTACCTATTACACTAAGGGTATAAACAAGCTTAGATAGGATTCTTTGGGACTTCCACATAGAGGTTTGAGACCTATAGTGATGGAGGCTCTTATTTGTGAATGCAGGCAGCTGGAGAAATACTTCAGGGATGAACTGGCTTGGGTAAAGTATGGGGGCGAGTGGGAAGAATAAGCTCATAGACACATCTCTTTTTCCTAAAAGGTCAGCTATAGAAGTAAGTGATACCTCCCTCGGGCTTTTCCCTGTGACAAAGGAAAACCATTTGAGGATGTCAACCATGGTGTCTGGCTTCTCTGGGCTATTGCCTAAGAAAGAAAATAGTGAATTCTCTTCATCAGTGCTATAAACACATTCTGTTGTACTTCCCTCCACCAGAGCAGTGGACCAGCTCTGTTGGTGAGGAGGCCTCATGAAATGTGGCCCTTGTTTGCTTCTCCCAGAGAGCCAGAGGACACGCCTCAACAGGGAAACCTGACTTGTTGTTGGAAAGGGAGCTGCCTACTTCCATTCTGAAAGACTTCCCAAAGTTGCCACGTTACCTGAGGCTTTCTGCCAAATTCCTTTGGGAACAGGAAAAAGGGCGTCGTGGACCCACTGAGACTGATTTTTGTTTTACTGTCTTGAGTAAGGTGTCGGGTTTATCCAGGTATTGGGTTATCCTGGAGTAGAGATCATGTTGCCTGCGGAGAACCTCTTTGCTGTAGATGACTCCAGGTCTTTTCTGAGCTGTTTCTCGTCTGCCCACTCCAAATTGCCCTACAGCTGGAAAATGAACTAAACCGTTCAGGAGGTCCAAGCAGAAATTGCCCTACAGCTGGAAAATGAACTAAACCGTTCAGGAGGTCCAAGCAGAGCAAAAAAGCAAGGACCACTGGGAGGGTGGCATGCCACTGGAAGCGAAGCAGTGTTTCTGGTGATCTTTACCATATACTCTACTCCTGCTCATCCCAAGATGCCAGTGGCATGTGGTTTATTAAACTGTTCTTGCTTTCCCCACAGGCCAAGACGACTGGAATGGGACCAGGCCGTCGCTGAAGGCCCCTCCAGCTAGGCCAGTGAAGGGAGCATACAGAGAGCACCCATATGGACGTTATTAAAAACACACATGAGGGGAAAATATCAGTTATGAGCAAAGTTGTTACTGATTTCTTGTATCTCCCAGGATTCCTGTTGCTTTACCCACAACAGACAAGTAATTGTCTAAGTGTTTTTCTTCGTGGTCCCCTTCTTCTCCCCACCTTACTCCATTCTTAACTCTGCATTCTGGCTTCTGTATGTAGTATTTTAAAATGAGTTAAAATAGATTTAGGAATATCGAATTAATTTTTTAAGTGTGTAGATGCTTTTTTTCTTTGTTGTTTAAATATAAACAGAAATGTACCTTTTATAATAAAAAAAAGAAGTTGAGTAAAAAAAAAAAAAAAACCACAAACCTGTTAGTTTCAAAAGTGACATTGCTTGCTTTAAAGGTTCTGAAGTTTAAGGCTTGTTAACTTTCTCTTAGTTTTGATTTGAGGCATCCCGTAAAGTTGTAGTTGCAGAATCCCAAACTAGGCTACATTTCAAAATTCAGGGCTGTTTAAGATTTAAAATCACAAACGTTAACGGCAGTAGGTGCCACCATGTAAAAGTGAGCTCAGACGTCTCTAAAAATGTTTCCTTTAAAAGCACATGGCGGTTGAATCTTAAGGTTAAATTTTAATATGAAAGATCCTCATGAATTAAATAGTTGATGCAATTTTTAACGTTAATTGATTTAAAACAACAGCAACAACAAAATTAGGTTTGTAAAACTGACTTTTTCATTATGTGGGTTTTGAAATCTAGCCCCAGACATACAGTGTTGAGAGATACTTAGCCGGGAGTACGATTTGAAGAGGTTGATTTGGGGAGAGGGGCTGGCCACCTGGATTGAATTTGATGCAGAGCTTTTTAGCCATGAAAAACCATTCAATAGTAATACTAATAATTAAAATTTCAGTATTTAAAAAGACAAAGTGTTTTGTCCATCTGAGATTCTGCACTCCATGTAAAGCTCACTTGGACACTTAGAGCCACAAGCTTATGATTTTTTTTAAGTTGACAGTTGTCAATATTGAACTGTTCCCAAGGTAGTTAGTGAAGTATGTCTCAACACTAGCATGATATAAAAAGGGACACTGCAGCTGAATGAAAAAGGAATCAAAATCCACTTTGTACATAAGTTAAAGTCCTAATTGGATTTGTACCGTCCTCCCATTTTGTTCTTGGAAGATTAAATGCTACATGTGTAAGTCTGCCTAAATAGGTAGCTTAAACTTATGTCAAAATGTCTGCAGCAGTTTGTCAATAAAGTTTAGTCCTTTTTTAATCAAAGTAAATGTGATGAATTGTCATTTTTTTTGGGTGGACAATAAAATAGTTTTCTCTTTCAAATAAACTTAAATTAATTCTAAAGTTAATGGGCTTGTTAAAAATTTGGAGACATTCTTAAAAGTGGTGGGGGGGATTTTATTTTCAGTTTACCAAAAAAAAGTTTATCGAGTTGTTAAGTTTTAGTTTAAAAATAACCAAAGCTTTTTCACCCCCTGGAAGTTGTTGACAGCAGTTTTATCCGTCCTATATCACAAGCTCTAATTTCTGGAGAGAAAAAACCCAACTGAGCCGAAACTTGGATTGGTTTCCATACATAGGCCTCAGTATTTAAAGTGCCAGCCACCCTCGCTTGCACCTTCTGTAGAGCCCCCAGGTGGCCCTAAGAGTGACACCAAATAACCTCTGTGAGCTTGGAAAGAGATAGCACCTGCCTTTAGATACGACAGTTCAGCAAACCCTGGGTGCCCTTAAGGGTTTCCCTTCCAGTCCCAGAAATGCTGTTGACCAATCAGCTGGGCTGGGGCAGGATCTGGCATGTTAGGCTGGCTCTGAACTCCCTCCTGAGAGACCAAGAGAGGAAATGATGGAATTGGTTGGCCCTGTTTCCACTCCTCTGTTAATTCTCGGGGTTCTCATGCCTTCCCTAAGGGAGCCACCTAAACTGCTCGGGGGTGAAAAATCCTCTTGTATGAAGTGCCAAGCTGCCTGCAGCAGTGCATGATGGACATTTTTTTTTTTTCTTTTTAAAACACACCAACAAAAAAATGTATTTGTAGATTGTGATAAAGTGTAAATAACTGAATTTTCAACCATGGTTTGAAGTCAGCTTTCAGGGCATTATGTCTTGTTTTGATGAAAAGAGATCACTCTATACCCCCCTTTTTAAAGGAAAATTATCGCAAGAGAATCAGGATGTGTAAAGCTAACATGCATCGCAAAAAACCAAAGGTAACCTAAATGTCTGATTTTAATAGCACATATTTCTCTTTTACATAAACTGTGACAGCAACTTGCATAAACAATTCTTTAGCTGTTAATTTTAATGTTAAAACTTTGCAAAACTTGTTTAATAAAAATAGCTGTAAAAAGAAAAACCATATGCTGCCGCATAAATTAGCCATAACTCTTAATAATCCTGCCCATCACAAGTGAACTGTAATGTAACCTGGGCACAAAGTCTGACATCTTAAATGACACATTGTAAAATTTCAATGAATGTAGATTAGACCTGCTGCTCCCCAAAGTCAAGCTTTCTGCTCAGCTATTTAAAAATGTACAAGGATGAGCCCCTATAGGTCCCCATATTGATATTCACAATGAAATGTTACTTAAAATTTCTTTAAAGTTGCATGTTTCTCTCCTGTAATGTGTAAACTGCATGCAGGATCTCTATCTTTTATTTTGTATGTCTTTAAAACTTCCTCTTCAAAAGACTGACCTCTTACTTCTCCATTTTCAGGTGATTGAAAACTCCTGAGGCATTTCCTGGAGTAGAATGGGTAGTGAAGACCCATGTCAGGTAGGTTAAGGTGATTTCTGCTAAGGATGTGGGACTTTTATCCTAACTATAAAATAGTTTTGCCAGGCGGTGGCCTGGAAGGTGATCAGTGGGCGCACTTTTCTTGCCTGTCATCCGTATCCTATTCACAACACAACTATGTTTATATGTTGGTTTACGATCCATACTGAATTTACTTGTTATGATCGTAGTGTCAGCTTCTATTTATTAAATCCCACTCTATCCTGTCAATAACTTACGAGGTGGGGCAGTGTGTCATTTGGAATTCATTGGTTATAAGCAACAAAGTGACTAGATAATGTAAATAAAAGGGTATTTATTAGAAATGTGTTAGGGGCTCCAGATTTAGTGTGAAGGCTAGAAAATCTAGCATGGGAACCAGATTGCAGAGAACTGGGACAGCAGTGGTAGATCATTGGAATGTTCTTGAAGACAGGACTAGCTATTTAGGTGCTATTGCTAGAATGAATGAACTCTAGCTGTGTGTGTTTGCTTTCTCCCTTGAGATTCAAGTTCTAGGGAGGGAATGTGAGACTGTATTAGCTTGAGTCACATGTTCATTCTTTACCAGGATGTGGGAAGAAAAAACTAATTATGCAAAAGGAAGCCAGGGTGTTATTAGGAAAAAGGAACGGGTGCTGGGAAGCCAAAAAACAATTGTCCACTAATATTTGTATATTACAGAAGTAACTGAGACTTAATGAGGTTAAGTACTTCCCAGAGTCATATAATTAGTATGGCTAGTAATCGAGCCCAAGTTTGTTGCCAGAACCTAACATCTTAACTCTCTATATTATACTGCTTTTAATCTAAGGAAAGAGGTATTTCTCACCCTGAGGAGACCCTCAGAAGGGATAGTGTGGCATAGTAGAAAGGGCATGAGACAATGACAAAGAGAGTTGAATCTCCAAGTTGTCTTTGTTAAGTGACCTGACACAAACCACTTATTTCCAAATCTAGGGAGGAAGATGGTGATAATGTATACCTTAGAGTGGTTGGCAAACTGAATGAGTTTTAGTATGTATAAGGCCAATCAATTTGGTGTCCTATATATAGTAAATATTGGTGTTCTGGAAGAAAGGTTAACCCCCTGATTTGGGTAGGCGAGGGCTCTGGCAACTGAGCAAGCCTTCCTGCGGATTGAAGCTGTCGAGGAGCTAGGTGGATGATTCATCCCTCTGCTCCCAAGAGAGTTGTTAAGGTTAAGAGGGCACTGAAGGGAAAGGACCAAACTAGGTAGGCCAAAGGCATGTACAGCCTTTGACGGTGACATCTGCCTTCTTGGGAGATCATGTCTTCCTGACCTGCTTCTCCCAGGAGCCTCTGAGGTCTGGAGACCCCAGAAGACCGTGTGTGTTGGTCATGGTTCTGGGCACCTAGGAAGTCCTAAGTCTGATATTGATTACATGAATGGCAAGGCAATTTTAGGGGAAAGTCCCTGAATACAGAGAATTAGTCTTGACTCTTCCCTAGGGTAGTCTTAAGAGCAGAATTGGGGGGATGCTTCTTTCTTCATTTGGCCTACAATTTGTGCCTGGAAAAACAGGTTTTTATTGTTGGCAGATCTGGATCTGCAGCAAGTGGTCTGCTTTTTCTGAGTTTGTAGCTTAGTCAGTTAGTCCCAGTGTTTTCTATAGCTTTCTGTCACTACCTGTGAATTTTTATTACAGTCCTGTAAGCTTTAGATAAGCCAGGCAGGATTGGGGACCTGTCCTGATTCTGCTTCATCATTTGTCACTGTTTTGACCAAAACAAAACCTTTAATCCCTCTCTGGGCCTCAATAAAGTTGATAATAGTAGTTAACATCACTGTGTGATAATATCCTAAGCAGTTAATAAGAATTGTCTCATTTGGTCTTTTTTTTTTTTAACGTTTATTTATTTTTGAGACAGAGAGAGACAGAGCATGAACGGGGGAGGGTCAGAGAGAAGGAGACACAGAATCTGAAACAGGCTCCAGGCTCTGAGCCGTCAGCACAGAGCCCGATGCGGGGCTCGAACTCACGGACCGCGAGATCATGACCTGAGCTGAAGTTGGCCTCTCAACTGACTGAGCCACCCAGGCACCCCACATTTGGTCTTCTTTACCTTTCTCTCTTAACTGTTTTAAAACTTAAGAAACATAAAATTTACCATTTTAACCATTTTTTTTAAAGTTTATTTCTTTATTTTGAGATAGGGGAAGAGTGCATGTGTGCGCACATGTGCAAGGGAGGGGCAGAGAGAAAGAGAGAAAGGGAGAGAATCCCAAGCAGGCACCACGCTGTATGCATGGAGCTGGACATGGTGCTTGATCCCACAAACTGTGAGATCATGACCTGAGCTGAAATCAAGAGTCAGTCGCTTAATTGAACCACCCAGGCGCCCCATTTTAACCATTTTGAAGTGTACAGTTTGGTGGTTTTTAGAATATCCACAATGCCATGCAACCATCACCACTATTTAATTCCAGAAAATTTCCATTACCCCAAAAAGAAATCCCATACCTGTTAGCAGTCACTCCCAATTCCCCTCTCTCCCCAGCCCCTGGCAACCACTAACCTACTTTTTGTTTCTATGGATTTGCTTCTTCTGGATGTTTCACATAAATGGAATTACATAATATGTGCCTTTTGTGATAGGCTTCTTTCACTTTGCATAATATTTTCAGGGATCATCCATGTATCATTACAGCATGTATCATTACTCTTTTTTTTTTATGTTTTTATTTATTTTTGAGACAGAGAGCGAGCATGAGCACGGGAGGGGCAGAGAGGGAGGGAGACACAGAATCTGAAGCAGGCTCCAGGCTCTGAGCTGTCACCACAGAGTCCGACGTGGGGCTCGAACTCACAGACTGTGAGATCATGACCTGAGCTGAAGTCTGATGCTTAACCGACTGAGCCACCCAGGTGCCCCTGTATCATTACTTTGTACTAGTGATAGGAAGCATACTACTTCCAAAAGCAACCCATTTCATTTAAGACCGCTGCAAGTATTAGAAGTGTTCCCTCACTTTGAATGAGTCACTCTGGTAACTTATACTGGTTCTACCTTGGACACCTGAAGAAATAGCCTGTCAAGCACTTGAAGATCCTTTTCATTCGTGTTTCTTTTCCAGTTCCAGAAGGTTTTTTTGTTAGACTTCCTAGATCTGATTTTCAAGAACTAGTAATTTGGATTTTATGTGCTGACAGTTGTTGGGTTTTTTATTTTGTTTTTGTTTTTGTTTTTTTGTTTTAATGTTTATTTTTGAAAGAGAGAGAGAGAGAGAGAGAGAGAGAGAGAGAGAACGTGAGTAGGGGAGGGGCCGAGAAAGAGGAAGACACAGAAACCGAAGCAGGCTCCAGGCTCTGATCTGTCAGCACAGAGCCTGATGCGGGGCTCGAACTCACAAACGTCGAGGTCATGACCTGAGCTGAAGTCAGACACTTAACCGACTGAGCCACCCAGGCACCCCTATACTGGCAGTTAATGTTTACTCAGATCAGTATTAGTCCCTGTAAAACCTCTGCTGCAAGCCAAATGCTGCCCGTAAGCCTACCAGCTTACAGCCTCTGGTTAGCTTCTATTAATACAAATTAAAAGACATGTTAGGATTATTGAGATATCATATGGAGATGTGATCCCCTATTAAGAATCACATGGTTGTGATTCACCCATTTAAAGTGTACAATTCAGTGGTTTTTAATATATACAGGATTGTACAGTCATCACCACATTCAGTTTTAGAGCATGTTTATCACCCCCCAAAAAGAATTCCCATGGCTCTTAGCCATCTCCCCCATCCACTTGCCTTCCCCAGCCCTAAGCAACCACTCATGTACTTCCTACCTCTGTTGACTGGCCTGTTCTGGACATTTCGTGTAAATGGAAGCATACAACATAGGATCTTTTTTGACTGGCTTCTTTCACTTAGCATAATGTCTTCAAGCTCCATCCATGTCGTAACACGTATTAGTACTTTATTCCTTCTAATGTCAAATACTGTTTCATTGGATGTATATTGCACTTGTTATTTATCCATTCACCCACTGATGGACATCTAGGTTGTTTCTGTTTTTTAGCCATAGTGAAAAATTCTGTGGGGCTCCTGGGTGGCTCAGTCGGTTATGTGTCCGACTTAGGCTCAAGTCATATCACAGTTCATGAGTTTGGGCCCCACATTGGGTTTTGGCAGCATGTGGAGCATGCTTGGGATTCTTTCTCTCTGTCTCTCTGTCTCTGTCTCTGTCTCTGTCTCTCTCTTTCTTTCTCCTTTCCCTACCCTGCTTGTGTACTCTCTCAACATAAATAAACTTTAGGGGCACCTGGGTGGCGCAATAGGTTAAGCATCCACTTTAGCTCAGGTCATGAGCTTCCATTCGTGGGTTCGAGTCCCGCTTTGGGCTCTTTGCTGACAGCTCAGAGCCTGGAGCCTGCTTTGGATTCATTCATTCTCTCTCTCTCTCTCTCTCTCTCTCTCTCTCTCTCTCTCTCTCTCTCAAAAATAAGCATTTAAAAATAATAAATAAACAAACTTCAGAAAAATACTGGGCACCTGTGTGGCTCTGTTGGTTGAGCATTGGACCAGCTCAGGTCATGATCTCATGGTTCATAAGTTCGAGCCCTGCATCAGGCTCACTGCTGTCAGCGCTAAGCCCACTTCAAATCATCTGTCCCCTTCTCTCTCTGCCCCTCCCCAGCTCGTGCTCTCTCTTTTAAAACTAAGCATTTTTTAAAAAAAATACTGTTCTGGGCATTAATGTACAAGTTCTGATGTGGACATATGTTTTCAGTTTCTTGCACGTACACCTAGGAGAGGAATTGTTGGGTCAGACGGCAGCCCTTTGCTTAACTGTTGGAGGGACTGCCAGAGGCTGCACCATGTTCCCACCAGCAATGTATGAAGTTTCAAATTTCTCCACCTACACTTGTTATTTTCTGCTCTGTTTATTGTAACTATCCTGCTGGCCGTGAATTGGTATCTCATTGTGGTTTTGATTGGTACCTTCCTTAATGACTAATGTTGTTGAGCATCTTTTCATGTGCTGATCCCCTATTTGTAGGTCTTTTGTGGAGAAATGTCTATTGAAATCTTCTATCAATTTTCACATGGGACTATCTTTTTATTATTAAACTGTAAGTTCTTTATATGGTCTGGTGCTAGCCCCTTGTCAGATAGGTGATTTGCAAGTATTTTTCTCCCATTTCATGGGTTATCATTTTATTTTCTTTGGTTGTTTTGTTTTATTCTGTTTTAAGTAGGCTCCATGCCCAACGTGGGGCTTGAACTCACAACCCTGAGATCAAGAGTCTCATGCTCTACAAAATGAGCCAGCCACGCACCCTTCTCTTTACATTCTCTGAACCACAAAAGTACCATTTTGATGGAAGTCCGAATTATCTATTTTCTTTTGTTGCTTGTGCTTTTGCTGTCATAGATAAGAAGCCACTGTCTCATTCAAAGTTCCAAAGATTTATACCTATTTCCATCTAGTTTTATTTCATACATTTAGGTCTGTCGCCCATTTTGCATTAACTTTTGCATATGGTGTGAGGTGGGAGTCTCATATTCATTCTTTTGCATGTGGATATCCAGTTGTCCCAGCATCATTTATTCAAAAGACTGTTTTTCCCCGTTGGATGATCTTGGCACCCTTGTCCATACTGGCACACCAATTGACCACAGCGATATAGATCTGCTACCTTTTAAAATATGTATTACTGAAAGTTACTGATATAATTGGAGTAATTTCTGACAAATAGTAGCTACTCAATAAATAATAGCTGACTGGATTATTTTGGCATCACTAAAGGCTAATAGTCAGTCATGGGGCTAGGATTTGATCCCACATATGGATATCTCCAAACCCTGTCTTTACCCTGCATTTATACTTCTGGCTGCTAAAGGGGAAAGGAGGCTAGCTATTCTAGCTGCCATGCCTGGCCATATGTAGTTCTTCCGAGGCTTAGAGGCTGTGCTCTGCGTGCCCTTTCTTCCACTATCAACATCCTTTGCTCCTGTCCCCATTTCTCTCCAGGGTTTCTGTGGAACCTCCAGGGTGTTCATGGCAATGACTGTTGCTGCTAAAGGAACACTCTCACCCTTTCTTACCTAGGGATACTACAGTTATTAGCCTTAGGGTTTGTCCCTTCTTGCTTTCTCTCCCACCCCCTTCCACCCCATGTCCCAAGCCAAGAATGAAGGTAAGGATGCCTCAGCAGCTGCTAGGGCTCTCTGGCCACTAAACATGAAACAGACTCAGACTGTATTTTGTTTTAGGAACAGCAGCCTGAGAGTCAAGACCCAAAAGCCTCTTGCCTGCACATACACAGAGTTGCACTGTACCATGTGAATAGGGGAGTAGGGGTGGTGTGGTGGTAGATGTTTCACTGAGGTTTTTGAAACTTAAGTACTCCCTGCCTGGTCTCAAACCCCAAAGCTCTATGTCCCTCAAGGCTCACGGGCTCCGTCTTTCTATGTTCTTGTGCCTTGTGAGAGCCTGTACAGGCTGCTATTTGCTGGCAGTGTTACTGTTAAGTAGTCATTTAAATTTTTCCTTGGTCTGGGGCACCTGGGTGGCCCAAGGGTCCGACCTTGGCTCAGGTTATGATCTTGCAGTTTGTGAGTTCGAACCCCACATTGGACTCTGCTGACAGCTTGGAGCCTGGAGCCTGCTTCAGATTCTGTGTCTCCCTCGCTCTCTGCCCCTCCCCCACTCATGCTCTCTTTCTCAAAAATAAACATTAAATTTTTCCTTGGTCTGTTTCCACGCGGTGATCTTGACCCCACTTGGTAAGGGAAGGAGAAAGTGACATAGGGAAAATAAGCAGCTCTTCCTGGCTAAGGGAGGAGCTCTTAATTCTAATTTGAATGCCTCCTGTGTGTCCCTATTTGGTAAATGAGGCAGCTGATACTAGGAGAGGTGAAGTAATTTACCATCATTGCGTAGCAAGTTGTGGGGTGTGCCTCTCAGGATTTTTATATACTGAAGTCAATTCTCTATGCTGAAAGCACACTACTTGTGTAAGATGACACCGTATTTCATTGATACTGAGGCCATTTTTTATAAGCTGTATCCAGTACTGCAAAGAAAGAAAAAATACTGCCAATTAAACCAACACAATAGTTTGTTTTCGTATCAGGTGTAAGAGGCATCCTGATTTCAGCTGTTAAAATCCGAAAAGAAAATGTATCTTAACTATTGCATTTTGTCAGTTCTAACGTTTATTCTTTGCTATGTGTATGTATTACCTTATCCACCTATAAAGTAGCTATTATTGTCCCATTTTTACACAATGATGAAACTGAGGCCCAGAAAAATTAGGTAACTTGTCCAAGGTCATGCAGCTGTTAAGTAGCAGAACTGGAATTCAAGCTCAAGCCGTCTGATTTCAGAGTCCATGATCAGTTTCAACTACTAGATTGTGCTGGAATTTTAAAAAGGGTTTTACTTGTCAGCTAGAACCATCTCAGCCTATACAGTATTCTCTATTCTGGAAGGAGGCTGCTTCTGCAGGCATATTATTGCTGCTGCAGTGAACATTGCTGAGACCACATAGGTCCTTATTCTGGCTGTTACAGGTCACGGGTCTCCATCAGTTTATAGTGTCTACCTTTCAGAAGCTCAGTCTAATGGAAGAGAATAAGTCTTCAATAGTCACGTAGTGTGTGGTTGTGCTCTGTTGCTGAACTGAATATCAAGGAGGCTGGGGGAGCCGTCCGAGAAGTCTTAGGGAGCATCGGAGAAGGGGAGTGACATTTAAGTCGAGTCTTAAAGGATAACCAAGAATTTGCCAGGCAGACAGATTCACCTAGCACCTTATTATGGCTTTAAACAGACTAATGTCAGTGCCTGCTGCCTCGAGAGGTAGTTTCACTAGCTTTGGAGCCTTAGGTGGGCTAGCCTCCCTGAGTCTCAGTTTCATCATCTGCAAAATGAGAGGTTATCGTTTATTGGACAACATTGTTGTAAGATTGAGTGAATGCCTGCAGAACGGTCAACGTGACCTGTAGTAAGCACCCAGTAAATGTTAACTATAAATAGAGGCTGGGCGAGTAGGTTACTGCCCATTTTGAAAAGCTAAATGTTAGGCAAAGAATTTGGTCTTCATTCTAAAGGTTAGGGAGCTGTTAAAGGCCTTGAGCATGAAAGTGACTTGAACACACCTGTGTTTGCAGTTGAGCCCAAGGTAGGTAAGAAAGGAAAGCAGAAGGGCAGAGTTTGGTAAAGTGGCACCATTTCTTTGCCAGAGAGTGAAGGGATGTTGTCCCCTCACCTTGCCTTCCTTCTGCTCTCCTCTTACCAGAAGCCTTTTGGTTCTTAACCTTTTTCAGAAAGAATAATCCTGTCTCCTCTCAGACGTTTGGGCTATTTGAGGGTGGGATGTTAGGCCTTTTCCACATGTTATGGGAGGCTTCCCACATCCTGTCCCTTTAACCCACCCTGTGAATTGGAGACAAGAACTCAGTCCCCTCTGATAGAAACTTCACTCTTAAGGAATGTTGCTTCCTCACTCTAGGACCTGAATGCATGAAGTCTCTGCCGCCATTTTAAGCTCTTAATTCTAGGCTAACTCCACTGGAATTATCATATGCAGCGACCCACTTAATTCTCACAGACAACCCTGTGAAGCGGGGATTAGGCTGGGAAACTGATGAGTCCGGGCTAGGATGACCAAAGGGCCCAAGAGCTGGAGTTTAGACCCATGTCTCTGCTCTTACTTAACTGCCTCCTGGTCTCTTCTCTGTACCTACAGTGGCCACCAGAAGATCCGATTACACTGAAAGTAGTTCCCAGCTTTGGTGTACAGGATGGATACCCCGTGCTGTGTTTCCAGATTCGTGAAATTAAACGAATTGAATATTTCTAAGCCTTCCCTTTCTCTCTCCACAACCTTCATGTATCTCTTGCTCTCTGGATTAATAGTCATTGCATGTTTAAAGCTAGCAAGCATCTGATGAATATTTAATAGCCTGAGCAGACAGGCTGGATACAGCTGTCTGAGACAGCAGCTGTTGGGGGGAAGGGGAGGAAGTGCACTGCCCTGCCTAACTACTTGTTCTTTTGTTCCCTGGGCTAGCTCTTGTAGGCTCCTTAGGAACAAAGGCCTATCTATGGTGGGCACTGCACCCTAGTCCTGTTGTGACCTGATTGCTCCCTGAGCTTCCAAGGAGGCTGCATTCAGGCAGCAGACCAAACCTTGTGGGGACTGGGGAGGTTGGGGGGAGGGGGGGTGGGTAGTGAGCAGATAAGTTCACTGACCTCTAAAAGCAATTTTCTGACCCCTGGGCTGAAAGTCGTCTCCTCTGTAACCTGTGCTAGCACGAGGGCGGAGGCCATGTTCTCATCCAGTGTTCCGCCAGCTGCAGCTCTCCATTCTAAGAGGAGGGAGACTGTCTCTGGAAGGGACTTGGATTTCATAACCATGCTGCTGAGGGTCAGCTCCTTGACATTCCCTGACCGCACATAGCAGCTTCTCAGCAGTGGGTATACTGCTGTGGTGAGAGTCTTTGGCTGCTGTCTCAGGCAGGAGATGGGCAGCTAGGAACTTCTCAGACAGGGACACAAGCTATCCCAGTGCTTCTCCCCACCTACCCCCAGGGAGCTTGTTGCTACAAGGAGGCCTCGTCATTTCCAGGGCAAACTTGGGGAGGATATGGAGCCTCCTGAAAAAAGCCAGCTCATTTGAGACGTGTCCAGGCAGAGTCTGAGACACAGCCAGGCCATCAGCCCGGATCAATCACCTAAGTAGAACACGTTGCTAAGAAATTGGGACATCCTCCTGTTCTCAATACTGCATTAAGAAGCCTGTATGAGCTGTTGTTCCCTTGTTAACCTCTGGAGCCCACTTAGCACCTCAGTCTCTTCTCTCCAGACACTGTGGTGTGAGAACTTGAGATAGAAGAGTTTGGGTTTCAGATACAACTAATTCCTCTCAGGCTTTTGGCTCCTGCAGCCTTCATGCTTCCCATGCATGGCCAAGCTTTAGGTACAGAATGGACGCTCTCCGTTTCTTAGGCTCTCTGGGGTTGGAGTTCAGAAAAAAAGCCCTGCATCTGCCTTTGAGAAAGAGAAATACCTTGTGCTCTGATAGGATTCTTCATAAGCTTCTTTCCAGAGGTCAGTATAAATGGCCGCCCCTTTCATTCATTTTATTAAAGGCATTAGCTGGGGTGCCTGGGTGGCTCAGTTGGTTGAACCTCCGTCCAACTCTTGATAATCGATTCAGGTCATGATGTGGGGTCATGAGATCAAACCCTGTGTCGGGATCCTCTCTCTCCCTCTGCCCCTCTCCTGCCTTGTGTGCACTCGCTCTCACTCTCTCTCAACTAAAAATAAGTGCATTGGCTGATATATATTATTAGAACACCTACTATGTGCTAGACACTGGAGATTCAGTGGCAAGTAAATAGGATAAAATTGGTCCCTGCCTTCACGGAGCTTATATTTCTCAAATATAAGTCTGTCCTCAAGACAGACACTAAACAAATATTAACCTCCTAAATAACATACATCATCTCAGTTTTGACAAGGGCTATGAAAGGAAAGAACAAGGTGCTGTAAGGACAGACAACAGGTGCACTAGCCTAGTTGGGGGTTTTCTTTAAAGAAACGATGTTTAAGCTGACATCTAAAGGAAGGGTTAGCTAAGCAGACGGTTTGGGTTTGCGAGATGGTTTGGGGAAAGGATACACAGCACATTCTACCCAGAGGGCAGGTTTGAGGCAAGGTAGGAACCTGGACCTTATTCTGAGGCCGTCACTGAAGACCACTGAATCCAGGAGTGAGGTGTGGGGAGCAACATGATTAAATTTAAACATCACAAGGGGCGCCTGGGTGGCGCGGTCGGTTAAGCGTCCGACTTCAACCAGGTCACGATCTCGCGGTCCGTGAGTTCGAGCCCCGCATCAGGCTCTGGGCTGATGGCTCGGAGCCTGGAGCCTGTTTCCGATTCTGTGTCTCCCTCTCTCTCTGCCCCTCCCCCGTTCATGCTCTGTCTCTCTCTGTCCCAAAAATAAATAAACGTTGAAAAAAAAAATTAAAAAAAAAAAATTTAAACATCACTTGCTGGGGCGCCTGGGTGGCTCAGTCCGTTAAGCATCTGACTTTGGCTCAGGTCATGACCTCACGGTTCATGGGTTTCAGCCCCGTGTCGGGCTCTGTGCTGACAGCTCAGAGCCTAGAGCCTGTTGTGGATTCTGTCTCTCCCTCTGTGCCCCTGTTCTGCTCGCACTCTGTCTCTATCTCTCAAAAATAATAAATAAACATTTAAAAAAAAAAAAAAACTTGCTCCTAAGTGGAGAGTGGATTATGGATTTTGAGGACCTGTTAGGAAACCTTATTTTAGTCCAGACAAGAAATGAGGAAGACCTATAATAGGGTGATAACTGAAAATGTAGAGAAGTGAATGGATCCAAGGACTTTCCAGAGCTACAATAAACATAATTTGGTGCCTGATCAGAAGTGGGAGAAGAGGACGTGATTAAGGAAGGTTCCTACTTTGCTGGCTGGAACGACCAACAGAGCGGGGGGTGCTATTTTTTTAAAAGAACAGGAGCGCTGCTAACAGTCTTTGGCATGAGAGCAGGGCCCTGCCTTGTGGCCCAGGCTTAGGATGTGTCTCTCCTGCAGATAACTGGGTATTTGGGGCTGTGAGGCCAGAAGAGATGGACCCCTGAGCTTAGGACCGAGGTGCTAACAATAGCTGTTAAGAAGATGCCTATTTTCCTCATTCTCCTTCCTCCAAAGTCTTTAAAGAAAGCTCTTTATCATTTTCACATCTCTGGGAAAGCAAAACCCATTTTCCCCTCTGTATAGCTGGAGGCCCCAAAGCTTGTATAGCTAAAGGCCTAGTGGTTTCAAAGCTTGTATAGCTAAAGGCCCTAGTGGTTTAGTTGATTCTGCCCCGAATCACTCAGCTCAGGCATAGCCAAGGATGGGAGGTACATGAGGTGAGGCTCCATTTTCATTGCCTGACTGACAGCAAAAAGACAGTTCTTATAAGCTGTGGGCTCCTACTGCCTACCCATCTGTGCACCTAGACACCTGTACCGAATGAAGTAACAAGAGTTGCGCTGTGGGATGAGGAGATTGTAAGGGAGGCAGCCTGGCCGAATGGGAGGCCAAGAAGCCCCCTGATAGGGTAGCTTCATGTCTCTTAATTTTCTACTTGTGTCTTTGCAGCGATCAGAGGACTCCGGAAACCAAGAGAGCTGCCTGCTGTGTCAAGGCTGGCCTGAGGGCATTTGCTGAGCACAGAGAAACCCAGGAGAGATCACCAGTCTTTTCCCACTCCACCTCTTGATCTGTCTGATTTGCCCACAGAAAGCCAGCCAGGATCCCCTAAGAGAGTCTGTAGGCCCCGAATGGAGTCCTCAGGGCTGCAGGGAACTGTGATGCTAACAAACCTGCTTAGGACTTTAAAGAGCTGAAGGGCACTAACAGTATCCCAAGCACAGCTTCCTAGATCTGAATAAACTGGTCACTCCCACTGTGTCCGTTCCCAGATTGCCTGCTTCCCCCTTGGCCTCCAGCAAAACTGGATGGAACCACCTCCTGTTTCCCGCCATACCACACCTGCGCTATGGGTGCCAGCCTGGGAGCCCTCTGGAGGTGCCCAAGGCTGGTCGTCACCTCTGTTACAGTCTGAGGAAAGCCAAGTGAGAAGGTTCATTTACTTTGAGCAAGTTATTTAACTTCTGAGCCTGTTTTTCTCTTCATTGCTGATTACTAACCTTGTCCAAAAGGCTCTTAAAAGGCAGGGCTTTCCCTACTTCACTTCTGTACTGTCTAGCCCTTCCCCGACACGTCTCTGGCACCGAGGAGCTCAATAAAGTTTGGTGAAGTGAAGAATGGTCCCACTCTGGTAGCTTCTGTCAGCTCTGGGAGAGAGCCAAGGCACCTTGTCTAGCTCCCGCTCTTCCTCCAGCTATATTGAGCTAGCTCTTTGGCCTAACACTTGCTCTTGAAGGATTAGAAAGTCAGCCTTTGATAGCCTTCTAGTTTCCAGTGGCCTGTGTCTAGGCTGATTTTATCCTGAGCTACCTCAGAAGTTAGGGACCTCTAATACTACATTCTTCCTTTAATAAAATAACTCTTATGGTCATTCATCCTAACAAAGGAACTAGGAAGAGGGCTGGGTTTGGAAAGAGAGACTGTCTGCATTTTAATTGCCTGGGACATTCTAATGAGCTTGGATTTGTTCTTAGCAGGAAACAGACATTGAAATCAGTTGACTGACTTTGGGCAACTTATTAAACCTCTGAGCCCAGTTTTCTCTTCATTATTGATTACTATAAATAAGAGCTAGTAATTTATTAAGTGCTTAGACTGTACCAGGCACCATGTCAAGTATTTATATGCACAATTTCACTTAATCCTCCGATCCATTATACTCACTTTACAGATGAGGAAACAGAAGCTCACGGATAAATAACTTGTGTAAGGCTAAGAAAAAGGAGCTGTCAGACTTCATAGTCCCTGCTTTTCACCTGTTTGTACCTCTTAACCACCACAAGTACCTTGAAACAGTAAAGCATTGTGTTTGTGTGAGACATTTGTATAGGGCGACCAACCTTATCCAGGTTGACCTAAGACCTAAGAACCCTGAGAAGGTTCCTGGGATATTAGACTTTCAGTGCCCAAACAAGGAAAGTCCCAGGCAAACCAAGATGAGTTTGTCAACTTAGGTTTGCATTGAGACACCGTCCAGAGCTGGCCACTGAGGCTGCATTTTCCTTGGCTTCTGGGTCTCTTAGGCGTCACCTTGTGGCTAGAGTTCCTTTATCTAGCATTTGAGGACTTGTTTCAGTTCAGCAGGCAGAGGAGGAGTTTGGGGCAGGGAGTTAGGGATTCACTTGGCATCTGAATGATAAATGGAGGCGCAGAGCCTGGGTCACTATCTGAAAAGCCAGCACCAGGTTCCTAGGAAGCCATGCCCTCAACACCCCACCCCACCCCCCCACCCCCCAGACACAGGATGTCTACTTGGGAGCTGTGGAATTACAGTAAAGCTCACAAGAGCTAAAGCCAAATCCTACATTCAAATCCTAGCTCATCACTTGCAGTGTATTTTTCTGGGCCTGTTTACTCCTAAAAGGATAGTCCACTGAGTGGGCTCTGAGAAGCAAACGGAATGTGTGTGAAATACCTAACATGGGGGTCTATGCATAATACTGCTCAACACTTAAGTTTCCTTCCTCCTTTTTCCCGGCTTGTGATTCTTACCAGAGTCCTGTCACCTGTCACGTCTGTCACATACAGCCTCCTCCCGTTACCACTTGCAGCCCTAGGGATCTTCCTTTGAGAGCCCTGACCTAGTGGCCTTGGCCCACCCACCCAGCTGCCCTTCATGTCAGTCACTTGCCCTGCAAGCAGAGAAGGGATGACATCAGCCTTCCTCCCTTCCCCCAGATGAAGCCTCTGAACTGTTTTGAGCCATAAATATTTTAGCTGGGCCTTTCTCTGGCTGTTGCCAGGGTGATGGGCTCTCAGGGGACTGGGGTGGGAGTGTGGAGGCAGGGCTGGCAGCCTGGGGCCTCGCAGCGGAGCTGGCCCTGGAGGGGCGGGTATGAAGTCTGGCCAAGAGCCAGTGCTTGCTACAGCAGTTCTGAAGGCTATGGCTCTGTCTGCCTGCCTTCCCTTTCCTGGGCCCCTCCAAGCTGCTCCTACTGCTTCCAGGCCCAGCTCTGCCCTTGAGAGCTACGTGATCTTGAGTAAATTGCTAAGTGTCTCTGGGCCTTCGTTTTAACATCCGTAACAGAAAAGTCCTTGCTTAACTCTCTGCAGGTTAAGTGGAGAAGACAAAGAAAAGGAGGTTTTATGAAAATCCTATGAAATATGAGGTTAGTTGTGATTGGAGAAGCTAGGCCTCCCTTGATAGACCTTAACAGCTGGAGTCCCAGAGCAGTGTGGATGCCACTCGGAAGACTGTTAGGGCAGGGGTGCCTGGGTGGCTCAGTCCGTTGAGCATCTGACTTCGGCTCAGGTCATGATCTCAGGTTCGTGAGTTCAAGCCCCGCGTCCAGCTCTGTGCTGACAGCTTGAAGCCTGGAGCCTGCTTCGGATTCTGTGTCTCCCTCTCTCCCTGCCCCTAACCCACTCGCATTCTGTCTCTGTCTCTCTCAAAAAGAAATAAACATTAAAGGCTGTCAGGGCACTGCCTCTCCAACGCTTCCTCACACTGCAGCTCCAGCTCCTTTTCTAAGGTTCCCAGGTCTAGCTGGGCTACCTGGCCTGCACGAGGTGTTCTAAGAAGGAGTTGGGCCCAGTGACTTAGGAGGAAAGTTGGTGGAAGCCTTTTTTTGTTTGAGATATAGATGCTCAGACCCCCAGATGAGATTAGGCCCTCATCCCCTACCCCCTGCTTACATCTGGCCAGATGCTGAACTCTAGGTTGTGGATCGATCTTGTGATTGGTCTAAAGAAGAAAAGAGCCAGAGAGGGGGCACCTAGATCCATGGCCCATTCATACCATTAAGCAGCTCTGGATAGGGTGCAGGATTCCACATGCCCTGCCCAACGGGCCCCACCACAATTTTCCTGTTGAGTCCGGGCCTCTGATTCCTTTGTGCCAAGCTCCCCCTGGTGGTTAACAGGTGCATTGCAGTGAAATAAGCTCTCAATAGGCTAAATTGCAGGCCACCTGAGAGGTGGAATAGTTTGCTTTATACCAAGGAGAAAAGAATCCTTGTGCCCCACTCGTAATGACAATCGTTCCATTCCTTATATAGGATGTATCCCCTACATGTTTGCTTATGTCATTAATCATCACAACAATTCAATGACAGGAATCATCCTAATTTGAAACAGGCTTAGAAAAATATAATCAAGTCCAAACTCTTCACTGTATGTAGTTTTCAAGAACCTAACCTATTTTTCCACCTCCATCTTCAGTCCCAAGCTGAAATGGACTTGCTCTTCTGGAACATAGCTTACCTCTGGGCCTTTGCTCGTGCTGTTCTCTGTATCACATTGCACGCCCCCCCCCCCTCCTCCAAGTGCATTACCTACCAAAATCCTATTCATTTTTGAAAACCTAAACAAGAAATACAGTATTGTCGGGAGCCTGGTGGCTCAGCCCGTTGAGCATCTGACTCTTAATTTCAGCTCAGGTCATGATCTCAGGGTCATGGGATCAAGTTCTGTATCAGGCTCTGTGCTGAGCATGGAGATTGCTTGAGATTCTCTCTCTCTCTCTCTCTCTCTCTCTCTCTCTCCGCCCCTCTCCTCTTCCCTACTCATGCTCTCTCTCTAAAATAATTTTTAAAAGAAAGGCAGTATTTTCTAAAGCTTGCATTTATTATCTTTGTAATACTATAAGACATGGGAAAGCAAATGTCTGGATGAGTACAGGTGCATGAGTAGCCCTGAGATGTGGAATGTTCGATGGAGAGACTAACATATACATGGAAGTAAGAGTGGCTCAGGAAATTAGAAGAACACGAAGACACATGGATTCTCTTTTGGAGCTTGTAATAAAAATCAGATGTAAGTATTCCTGCTGGCAGAAGGGAGAGCAAGTTCCTGGGAAACTGGGAGAGCTACAGGTGATATTTCTTCAAAGTCTTCAATCAAATTCACATTACTTTCCTTTGTACTTCATAATAGACCCGTGTTATAATAATAGTAACTAATACTTAAATAGCACTTACTGTGCACCACGCATTGTTCTAAGTACTTTACACAGACTAATCTTCATTATAATCTCAGAAGATAGGTGCTAAGACTATTCTCATTTTTAGACTGAAAAAACTGAGGCACAGAGAGGTTAAGTAACTTCCTAAGGTCATGCAGCTAAGAAGTGGTGGAGCCAGGATTTGATTCTAAACTACAGCAGAGAAGGTGCTTTGAATAACTACACTTTAATATTGAAAACACTGCCTCACGTTTCCATGAATAAAACTGATACTCCAGAAAGCAGTATTGTGTTTTATCCTGTGGTTGCACACCCCCACTGGGTACCACTAGAGGTCTGCATAGTCCAGGTAGAAAACTACTGATCCAGAGGACAGAATCGCCAGCCATGGCCCCAAAATAACGTGACCAAGGAAGAGATCCCAACTCTAGAGACTCAATGACACAGGACTGGCCTAGAGCCAGTGACATTTCCTCAAGAACCGAGACTCCTGGAGGAGCCAATAGAGAACAAGTTATTAGGAAATGAAGATGCAAAGGGAAGCAAGGGCTTCAGGGTCACAAAACAGCTGAGACACGTGGCCACAGATCCGGAAAACAAGAACCTAACCAACATCCTGCCATCTTATGATTCTTTCCCCCAGGGATCCTATAGGAGGCAGATGTGAAAAGACTAGGACCCTAGATGTTTCTGCTAGATGCTGGGATCGAAGTGTACGTTGTTCTGGATTATTTCAGTTGCAGTTGTCAGACCCCAAACACAAACTGGCTTTTTATAATAGAAAAGTCCATAAAGGATTCAGATATGGCTGGACCCAGGGGTTCAAATGATGCTATCAAGACAGTGTCAACTGATTTTTTTACTTTTCTGTGTTTCCTTCATTGCCTGAGTTCTCCCTCCCTAAAAGGTGGCAACGTAGCCACCAGAAGCTCCAAGTTCATATCCTATTTGCTTTGACATCCCTGGGGGGCAGGGGAAGGAAGTATTTCCCAGTTGTTCTAGCAAAAGTCCTAGGATAGCATCTCATTTGGCCTGAGTAGAGTCACGAATCACCCCAGCTCCAAAATTGGTCACTGTAGCCTGGAGTGGCAGAATGGAATGCTTTGATTCACCAGGCAGGGTTATCTGCCCACACTGAACCTGCAGAGTAAGGCAGCCCCACCAGACCACATGGACTGAGAGAGTGGGAAGGAGGGTCGTTTCGCAAGGGAAAATCAAAATGTTTTAAACAGAAGGAGAATGGATGTTGGGCAGGCAAAATCAACAGCTGATACAAGGTGGGCAGGAGACACGGGTAATGGGTTGCATGCAGAGCAGCCCATTTGAATGGCCTTCCCCTCTTACACTGGGTTACTGGGTCGTACGAATGCCCTCAAATCAATTAAGCAAACATTTCCTGAGCATTTGCCGTGTACAAGGTCCAGCGCCCTTCCACGTAATAGACGGATAGCAAGACCTGCCCCTGCCACCAGCCCCAGTAAGGCAATTACTGTTACGCTTCCTCCCATAGGAGCATAACAGACAAACTCTTACTCGTCTCTCAGAAACCAGCTCTGATGTCATCTTTCAAGAAGCCTTCTCTTGACTACCTCCCCTGTCAGACTCAGCCACCTTCCCTCCACCTCTGAACTTGGTACATACTGCTATTGTTATCACACTGTGCCATAATTTATTGATTCTTCTGTCTTTCCCAAGGATGAGCGGCACTTCTGTATCCCTAGTGCCCACCGTATAATAGATGTTCAAAAACATTTTTTGACCTGAGTTAAAGTGAGTTCCCAGGAATGGCTCAGCTTCAGTCTTTTATGGACCATTCCTGAAACCACTTAGCTTCCCTTCCCAACCGGCTTTCCTTTTAAGAACCAGTTTGCTACTACTTGAATTCAACTGAACTGATATACATTTGAATGCCTATCAGGTGGGAGGTAGTTTAGGCTTTGGCAGTTCAGAAATTAACAAGATACATTTCAAACTCAGCACTCTAAAGAGATCAGAACCAGCTCTACTATCAGAATTTCTTTGGCCGAAGAAAGAAATCTCACTGATTCCTACTCTACTTTGTGAGCTGGTCATTCTCCCTCTCTTGGCCTCTTTTCCCCCAGATGGGAAGGCCTGACTTGGTGTAAAATTTGTAATTTAATAGATATCTATGAGTTGAATTAAACCACGTTTCCATTTTGCCTAGACTAAAACCCTTGGAGCAATAGGGGGCGCCTGAGTGTCTTAGTCACCAACTTCTGCTCAGGTTATGATCTCCTGGTTCGTGTGCTGACAGCTCAGAGCCTGGAGCCTGCTTCAGATTCTGTGTCTCCCTCTCTCTCTGCCCCAACCCTGCTCATACTCTGTCTCTCTCAAAAATAAACATTAAAAAAATTTTTTTAATGTAAGTTCAGAGGAGCCTGGGTGGCTCAGTCAGTTAAGCGTCCGACACTCAATTTCAGCTCAATTCATCCACGATCTCACCGTTCTTGAGATCAAGTCCTGTGTGGGGCTCTGTGCTGACAGCAAGGAGCCTGCTTGGGATTCGCTCTCTTCCTCTCTCTGCTTCTCCCCTACACGTGCACACACGCACCCTCATGCTCTCTCTCAAAATAAACTTAAAAAACAAAATGTAAGTTCAAACCCTCCATCTTCCCCATCCCATTCAGAGTAAGTAGGAGCCCTATAGTGTCCATCTCTTCTCACATCCCACTCTCATGTCTATTTCAGCCAAGCCAAACTGACCTTGCCATTTCTTAAATTAAAAAAAAAAAAATTAATTTATTTTTGAGACAGAGAGAGACAGAGTGTGAGCAGGGGAGGGGCAGAAAGGGAGACAGAATCCGAAGCAGGCTCCAGGCTCTGAGCTGTCAGCACAGAGCCCGATGCAGGGCTCAAACCCACAGACTGTGAGATCACGATCTGAACCGAAGCCAGATGCTCAACCAACTGAGCCACCCAGGTGCCCCTGACCTTGCCGTTTCTTAAACACATTAGCTGGGTTCATACCTGATTTTTTTTTTTCCCTCTGCCCAGAATACCCGTTTTCTCTGGATATCTACATGACTAACTCACTCATTTCCTTCAAGTGTTTGGTCAAAAGTCACCTTCACAGTGAAGCCTACTCTGACTGTCCTGTTTAAAATTGCAACCTCCCATACCCCTCTCCTGTTTACCCCCACAATTATTCCCTCCTGATATACTACCGAATTTACTAATTTTATGTCCATTTCCTCCCAGTTAACTGTAAGTATGAGTATCAAATATCTACTAATTCATTCAATTAATTGAATATTGATGTCTATTACGTGCCAAGCACTGTGCTAAGCCATGGAGCTACCAGGTGATTAAGACAGTTTACAGGTCTTGTGAGGGAAGAAATCATAACACTTGGTAACAGTACCTTATTTACTGAGTGTTTCCTGTGTTAAGTGCTTGCCATGCATCCTAATAATAATGATGGCTAACATTTTTAAAAACAGACCCTGTTCTGCGAGCGTTATCTCATTCAATCGTCACCAAGACCTATAAGGTGAATATTACGAGCCTCATTGTAAAGAGCAAGAAAAAAGATTTCAAGGCTCAGAATTGGCAGAAGCAGGATTTGAACTAAGGTGGTGGCAGGAGAAATATTTAGGATTTAGGGTCAGCAAAACTAAGTGAAAGGGATTGGGGGTCGAGGGAAACGACTCCCAGGTTTTCGCTAGGGTGGACCAGAGAACAATAAGTCCAAAAACAAATGAAAGCCCAATTTGGGACGCGTTGAATTTGAGCCGCCTGGGGGCCACTCAAGGATACAGTCCATCTCGCTCAGGAGCCGAGAGACGGTTCCGGTCCCCTCCCTCCGGCCTGAAGAGACGGTGGGAGAAGGCACGCAAGGGAAAAGCAGGAGGTGACTTCCCTCCCTCTGGGGTCTCCTGAGCAGCAGCTGCTGCAAGGGCGTAGGGGACCTAGAGACAAAGAGAGCGCGCAGGCACCGCCTTTGTCCGCGCGGCCCCTTTAAGAAGCGCGTTCCCAGCTTCCAGCCCGCCTTGTATGCAAATTTGGCGGCCAGGCGGGAGCGCGCGACTGATACCCGGGGACTAGGCTGCGGCGGTTAGTCCTCTCCCGGCCGCCGTCGCCTCCGACATATTGCCCGCAGGAGCTGCGGCGGCGGAGCGGAGAGCGCCGGGGGGAGGAGATGGGTGAGCGGAGCGGGTCCGGTTCGGCCGGGGAACGGGCAGACGTGGGGGTCGGGATGGCCAAGCTGCTGATTGCTCCCCCACGCGGACAAGATCCCGGCGAGGGAAGGGGGAGGGGATGCGGGGCACAGAGGGGCCCCGCCCCCTCCTGTCGCTTTGCAGGGTGGGGCCTCGGTTATGGGGGCGGGGCATTGGCGCGGTAGGCGGGGCTTCTAAAAGGGAGAGGGCCCATGGGGGCTTGGGCTTTGGTGAAGACCCGCTCACCTGGGTTAGAAGCGGGGACGGGGCGTAGCGGTAGGCGGGGCCTTACTGCTGGGGCGGAGCTCCTGGCTTCTAGGCGTTTGTTCGGGGGCGAACTTTCTGGGTTTTCGGGCTTTGCACGAGGGGCGGCGGGGCGAGAAGACCTTCCGGACCTAGGGAGCCCATTCTGGAGCCGCGCTTCTGGGCAAAGAGAGCTTTTATTGGCTTGTGGGCGCGTATTCTGGGCTGACAACTGTGTGTAGGCGGGGCTTCTGGGCCTAGGGGCTTTACGTGGGTGTAGAGCTTCTAAAGAGAGGAGAGTGGGTGTGGGCAGAGCTTTTGGACTGAAGGTGCATATGTGGGATGTTTTAAGCCAGGTGTGATAGTGTATGAACAGAGCTTCTGGGTTGGAGGCTGACTGGGGGCAGAGCTGGACAAGTACTTTTTGGAGACACGTGTGAGAAAACCTCCCGAGCTGGGAAGCTAGGCGAGTGCAGGCTCTGTGCTAGGCGAGTGCAGGCTCTGTTGCCATGAGGTGGTTTGAACAGGGCTGTAATTTTGATTAGGACTGGGGTGGTGCTTAGGACCTTTGTTCAGGGCTTTTGTGCAGGATTGGTGCCTGGGAGTTTGGGCTACACTGACAAGCTTAGAGAAATAGGGTTTGGGTCCACAACCACAGCATTCTCCCAGAACCCACATCCTTGACCCTGTCCTCAGGTCCTGGTCCTGACCATGAAACCCCAGGATGCCTACTGAGCTGGATCTTGGGCTCTTGAGAAAAAGACCTCAAGGGTGCCCAGAATCATAAGCCTAGAGAGGCTTATAGTATCTGAACAGGACAGCGTACGCCAGAGCTAAGAGCTCAAGCCTCAGACCCACAAATTACCCGTGACACAGTGTAAACTCAGTTTCCTAATCTGTGGGAAACCTATTTTGCTGGGTTCAGCCACTCATCAAGACAGACTTATAGAGCACTTAACTTTATGCTGGCCTCTGTGGTAGGGGGAGGGGATACACAGTGAAAAAGACAGCTAAAGTTAATGACCTCACTGACTTTCTGCTCTAGTGAGAAAGACAATACATATGTTAACAAGTGAATACGATAAATTCTAAGACTGAATTGTGAGAAAAGTAGAAATAAGAGGGTTATGGGGGCAGATGCTTAAAAAATGGCAGTCAGGGGAGGGCTCTCCAGACATGATACAGCAATATAAGAGGTAGCAACAAGTTTGGTTTGCTTAAGGGGAGAAAGGACAGGATGGCCGAAGCTTGGAGGCCAGGCAGGGAATGGGAGATGAGGTTGAAGCAGTAGGCAGGGGCCAGATCAGAGGTCTCTGTGATTAAATGATAAAACGAGACTCCAGGTAACTGGTAGCCAGTATCATTGCTGTTATCCTTGATATATGCCCTCCGGCTTGAGGATCTATTTTATGTTGAGTCCCACAGGAGGACGAAGAGGTCCCAACAGGACATCCTACTGTCGAAATCCACTGTGTGAGCCAGGATCGTCAGGGGGCTCTGGTGGGGGCCATACTTCCAGTGCATCAGTCACCAGTGTCCGCTCCCGCACCAGGTAAACCACCTCTGTGTCTTGCCCCTCACTGTGGGCTCACGGGGGCAGTATGAACAAAGCTCTCTCTCACTGGGCTCTAGGATGTGATACTCCAGATCCCAGACGGGGGCTTAGAGTGCAGTGAGCAGCAAAAGACCCAGAGTGGTGGTCACTTGGGCAGATGCAGAGGGACATAGTATAGTAAGCCCAGTTACAGGATTCCACTTACAATTCTGCTCCTGATTTTCTGGTGGCTTCAACAAGTTGTCTCCGTTCATTGGGCCTCCTTTTCCTCATCTGTAAAATGGATCTAATAATTCTTGCCTTCCTGGGGAATGTTGGAAAGCCTGAATAAGATTAGGGATAGGAAAAGTCTCTGTCGGCTCCTTTGTCTGACAGGCAGGATTAGGACTCCGTGTTTGCCTTGTGCTGCTTTTCTGACCCAACCTCACCATCCTTTGCCCCAGAAGCCCTTCTTGGTGGGGTTCTCAGGACAGCTCCTGATGTTTTTTCCCTCCCCACCTCCCAGGAGCAGTTCTGGGACGGGCCTCTCCAGCCCCCCTCTGGCCACCCAGACGGTCGTGCCCCTACAGCACTGCAAGATCCCCGAGCTGCCAGTCCAGGCCAGCATTCTGTTTGAGTTGCAGCTCTTCTTCTGCCAGCTCATAGCCCTCTTCGTCCACTACATCAACATCTACAAGACAGTGTGGTGGTATCCGCCTTCCCACCCGCCATCCCACACCTCCCTGGTAGGTGCCCAGCTAGGACCAGCTGTGTGTGTGTGTGCGCGCGTGTGTGTGTGTGTGTGTGTGTGTGTGTGTGTGTGTGTGTGTATGACGTTTGGCTTCAGTTTAACACAGCTTACCGAGTGCCCTGTACATTTGGCCTCATGCCGGGCATAGAACATGTAGAAGGAACAGAAAATGAATGATTCCTGAACACTCACCCGAATTGCTCAGTACTGCGTTAGGCGGTTCAAAGGTAGTGGAGATAAATCGGATAGATTTTGCCTAAAGGAAGGCAGAATCTTAAGTCCTGTGGGGGAGAAGAGCCACAGGCATACCTGAGTATTTTAAGGAGTGGAAAGGTCTCCGTGTAGAAAGAGAGGTTCAGGGACCGGAGCATGGGTGATCAGAGCAACAGGGCTCACACACCACTCTCTTATCTCCAGGGACTGTCCCACTTCCCTCCTCTGGGTCCTGTTCTACTCCTCTAGGTAATTTCCTGGTCTGACTCAGCTAGAGACTTGTAAAGGTCGGAGAGTGGGGATAGTCCCTGTGGAAAGGACCGGGCAGGGGGAGGTGGGTTTGAAAAAAGCCCGTATATGGGCAGGGGGCCCACGTGACCCCCAGCCTCTGCCCCCTGACAGAATTTCCACCTGATCGACTTCAACTTGCTGATGGTGACCACCATCGTTCTGGGCCGCCGCTTCATTGGGTCCATCGTGAAGGAGGTGATTGGGTCCTAGAGGATGACCGGGGACTTGGGAACTCGCCTTTCCCCTGGGGGTACCAAGGAAACACGCCTAGCCCTTCAAGCCCAAGGCATTTTCCTTGGGGCTCCCTTTAAACTTGGTTGAAGAACATTACTCACATCCCCTTACTCTTGGAGTTTCCTGGGCACCAAGGAAAAGCATTCACCTTGCCAGGTTCTGTCCGGCCTGCTGCCCCATGGTTCCCTGGGTGGGATCACAGGTCACGCTGGGTGGGATTTGGGCACAGTCCCCGTGGCCTATCCGAGGCCCCATCCTGTCCTATCTCGCCCTGACCCAGGCTTCTCAGAGGGGGAAGGTCTCCCTCTTTCGCTCCATCCTGCTGTTCCTCACCCGCTTCACCGTTCTCACGGCAACAGGCTGGAGTCTGTGCCGCTCCCTCATCCACCTCTTCAGGACCTACTCCTTCCTGAACCTCCTGTTCCTCTGCTATCCGTGAGTACCCCTCACTCCACCCCTCACTGCCTAGCACCTGGCTCCTGACCTCTGCCCTGAGTGTGGCTGGGTCAGCAGGCCCCCATACCTGGAAGACTCATGGCAGGGCAGCAGCAATATCCTCTCACGTTGTCTGAGAACATCCCCCTGAGACTAAGGTGATTAGGTTTTTGCAGGAGCAGAAACTGAGACAGCAGGCCTAATTTACCCAAGGTGCCACCAAGGGGGAGGTCAGAATGGGACTCAGATCTGAGTGTATATGCCAAAGGAACAGATCCTGATAGGGGTGCATGGGCTTTGTCTCCCTCTCTCTTTCTTCTCTCTCTGGTTCTTTCTCTGTCTTTTTTTGTATGTTAATGTTTATGTAATCTCTCGGTGCCTCCCCCAGGTCTGTGTGCATGCGAGCACCTGCGTGTGTGCATGTCTCTCTGTGTGGGTGTCTATGCATGAAGTGTGTGTGCATATCTACACGTCTGTGCGTGTATGTCAGTCTTTGTGTTTGTTTTGCTCACTCACTCCATCTCACCAGAGCCCAGATTATTGAGGACGGAAAGACAGTGTCTAGAAAGAGCCCAGGACTTCCCCCTTCTGACCTAGAACCGGGGAGAGCTTTGGCAAGATGTCCACGCTGGCTGTTCTTGGGGCAGGCTCCTGGCTGCCTGGGCATTTACAATCATTTCCCAACCCCTGGGCTTTCTGGTTCATGAACTTCCTCAGGCTGGGCCATTTCTGTGTCCCGGCAAGCTTCAGAGCTGGATACTCCTCCCTCTGTACCTTGCATGACCAAAAGGGCACTGTCATGGGAGGAGCCCCATCACACTTGTTTCAGTTATAACTAGTGTTTAATTATAAGAGTGACACATGTGTCATATAAAAACATTAAACTTTACAGAAGCTTTTAATGTAGAAAATGAAAGTCCTATATAACATCAGTCCTCCAGAAAACCATTATTTGCAGCATATCCTTCCAAATTTTTCTGTCCGAGCATACACACGTATACTTTTTTTTTTTTTAACCAAAAAGGAATTAAACTATGCATGATATTGTACAATTTACTGCATTTTTTTGCATCATCATATAACTTGGGTATTTTTCCATGGCGATGCATACAGGTTTGCCTCATTTTTTTTTTTTTTAATTTTTTTTTTCAACGTTTATTTATTTTTGGGACAGAGAGAGACAGAGCATGAACAGGGGAGGGGCAGAGAGAGAGGGAGACACAGAATCGGAAGCAGGCTCCAGGCTCTGAGCCATCAGCCCAGAGCCCGACGCGGGGCTCGAACTCACGGACCGCAAGATCGTGACCTGGCTGAAGTCGGACGCTTAACCGACTGCGCCACCCAGGCGCCCCTGCCTCATTTTTTAAAATAGCCTATAGTATTCCACTGTGTAGATTTTTCACAGTTGTATTTGTCTTCTATTGGTGCCCTTTTGAGGTGTTCCTAGCTTTCCCTATTGGAGACCGTGAGGTAGGGAACATTCTTTTGCATACATCTTTGCCCACTTGTCCAATATTTCTGTCAACAGGTTCCGAGAAGTAGAATGACTGTACTGAAAGGTGCAGTACATTTTTGATAGATGATAACAAATGGTTAGAGCCGTCAATAGTCGCCTTAATTTTCTCACTTTCTGATTGCTATCCAGTGAATCCATTCTCTTTGGGTACAGGTATCATTTAGTATTCATACTTTGCCTTTTTTTTTTTATTGTTATTTAATGTTTAATTTTTTATTAACATAAGACATACATAGCCTAACAAATCAGTCCAGTAGTGCTAAAAAGCTTATGATGAACAACAGCCTCCAACCCCACTTTTTCGCTTTTTATTTATTTATTTTTTAAGTGTATTCATTTCGAGAGAATGAGCACGAGCGGAAGAGGGGCAGAGAAAGAGGGAGAGAGAGAATCCCAAGCAGGCTGTGCACTGTCAGCACGGAGCCCGATGCGGGGCTTGAACTCCTGTACCATGAGATCATGAGTTGAGCTGAAATCAAGAGTCAGACACATTTAACTGACTGAGCCCCCCAGGCGCCCTACTTACTAGCTTACTAGTCCCACTTCTCCAAAGCGATCTCTCTCACTGTTTCTGACCTTCAGTGTTTTTTGAGTTACCTCCATAATTCTAGTATCTTTGTGCCTTTATTCCTTTCAAAAATTTATCATTGATTTTATAGCTGGATAATAGGTTTACATAGTTAAAATTCAAAATGTATAAATATGTGTAAAAATGTATAAAGAATATAGAATGAA
Organism: Prionailurus viverrinus; assembly: GCF_022837055.1. Taxonomy (NCBI): domain Eukaryota; kingdom Metazoa; phylum Chordata; class Mammalia; order Carnivora; family Felidae; genus Prionailurus; species Prionailurus viverrinus. The sequence goes on along the minus strand of NC_062568.1, from coordinate 190,234,673 downwards.
GAAGTCTCTCTTTGGCTCCTGTCTCTTAGCTACCCAGTTTCCCTTCCAAGAGGTAACCACCAGCATTTCTGGTTTCTTGTATATCCTGGAAATAAATGTTTTATGCATATACAAGCACATCATACACACAAATACATACATTGATTCCCTTCAATGACAGGTGAAGATTTACTTAATTCACCCTTCCATCCATACTATTCCCAGTATTTGATAACTTATTATTTTTCTATTGATTATCTTTTCCAATAATATCACTATGCCTGTATTTTTTATCTCATCAACAATAGTATCTTAATCCCTTTAATGTAGACACTAATGTTAGGAACTCTACCCTTCCACTTTTCCTCCCCTCTTCCTCCTCTCACTTCCTGGCAGCTATACTCTTATGTTGTTAAGCTTGACATTCACATTCTCCTATATAACCACATTTAAGTCTTCCATTCTTTGTTTAAGGTTAATTCTAAAAGCTAAAAAGCAATAAGTAGCCTTGATGTTATTATGAATATGAAAATACCATTCACTTCAGGACCAAGTAGTGTGCATAGATAACGTTCCTTCTCTGTGGTTACTGAGTTATAATCTTGGACCTCTTAAAAAAAGAAAGTTCTTCATGTCAAAGTCAAATGGTTTCTCTTTTCTTACATTCCATCAATTGCTTAAAATCATGCCACATTTTAGTTTGCTTCGTATTTAGATTGTAACTTTCTAATATAGGCTCTTTTTTTTTCCTTGGAGTTCTAATTGCCTTTCTTTTTTCTTGTTGACAAAAGAGTGATGGGCCTTCAACATATCCTCAAGTTTATCCAGCCTCTCAGTCATGCTACCTGTTGCCTGGAGTCCATTTTTCCCCCTAAAGACATCCTTCCTGGAGCCTTCCATCCTCCTGCTCCAGTCTGGAGTGGTTGCTCTTTAGGCCTGCTGTACAGCTCTCAGCCTGGGACTTCCCTTCGCTGCCCTCCTGGGTTGGATCCACTGTTTCCTGGATCCCATGTCTTCTTTCTTGGTTTTCTCCCTTATTTTGCTGGAGTGCGTTATCAGGTAATTTCCTTAACAATGGGTGTGGGAGGTATATACATTTAGAGGCCTTGCATGTCTAAAAATGTCTTTATTCTGCCTTCATACTTGATTGATGGTTCAGCTAAATGTAGATTGCTAAGTTCAAATTCATATTCTCCCAGAAGTCTGAAGATACTATTCCATTGTCTCTAGCATCCAGTGAGAAGTCTGATGCCAGTTTGATTCCAGTTCCTTTGTAGATGACTTGTTTTTTCCTTTCTAAAAGCTTTTAGAGGTAGCCTGTTTGTCTTTTGATTAGTTGAAATTTTATAAGGAGGTGTCTGGTGTGGGACTTTGGTCAGTCATCGTTATCTGTACTCTAGGACTTTTTAACCTGGAGATTTGGCTATTTCTTCAGATCAGGGAAATTTTCTCCTATTATTTCTTTGATAATATCTTCCCTTCCATTTTTTCTATTCTGTCTAGGACTTCTGTTCTTAAGGTGGTAGACCTCATAGAGTGATCATCTGTTTCTCTTATATTTTCCCTCATATTTTTCATCTCTCTCCCTTTCTCCACCCCCCCCCCCCCCCATCCCCGTCTTTCTTCCTCTCTGTCTCTCTCCCCCCTTCTTTCTCCTCTCTCTCTTTTTTTACTTTGCCTTTAGGGAGATTTTCTCAACTTTATCTTCCAGCTTTTTTATTGAGTTTTTCAGCAGTCAAATTTTTTATCTCTCAGACCTCTTTCTTGTTTTCTGATTGTCCTTTTCTCATAGCATTCTGTTCTTGTTTTAAAAATCTCTCATGTTCCCTCAATTTTGTCTTTCCACTGGGGTCGGTCTTTCGTTTCCTGCTGCTAGGTTTCTAAGCATCGTTAGTTTCTTCAGTTGTCTCTTTACACTTACAAATGAAGGACTGAGTAGGTTGGAGCACACTTCCTCTCTCTCTGCCATTGTATATATGAGTGGGAGCTTTGGCCAGGGATTCTAACTATAAAAGCAGGACACACAGACTGGCAGACTTTGCTTTAGGATAAGTGAGTTGTGCGCCCCCATAGGCCAGAAACCAGGGTGAGGGGGTTATCCTAGGATGCCCCCATTAGAGATCTCAGTTCTCCCCAGGGTAGTTTATTCACATTCTTTACAGAAGAATCCTTCAGGGTAGATTGTGTGAGGTGAATAAGAGAATAAATGGACTGACTCTTATAGATAAATACAGATCTTTGTTTAATCCCATTTGTTCAGTCCTGCTGCTCACTTCTACCCTTTATCAGATGTGTCTGCTTCAAGCCAGAGTCTCTCTTGGGTCACTGGGCAGATAAGCTCCTACCCCCAGTACAGCCCTCGCAGCATATTCTAGACCTATGCCATCCAGTTGAGCAGCTTCCAGCTACCTGTTATTATTGAACATTTGAAAGAAGTTAGTTTGAATTGAAGTGTGTTGTTGTAAGTGTGAAGTATGCATCAGATTCTGAAGGCTTAGTACAAAAAAAGAAAGTAAGTAAAAATCTCATTGGTAAATAATGATGCCATGTTGAAATGACAATATTTGGCATATATTGGGTTAAGTAGAGCATTAACATTAATTTCATTTTTTTTCAAAGTGGCTACCAGAAAATTTCAAATTACATACGTAATTCTCATTATATTTCTGTTGGACAGCGTGGCTCTATTGATGGCTTCCTTCCTCCTCTGTCAACATGTTTCCCTCTGCTTTCTAAATTTGTCAAAATCACTTGTGAACCAGTAACCCCACTCCCATTCTTTTTGCTGATATGAATTTATTACCTACTTTTATACGGTCATGTCTTGAGTGGAGGGGGCGAGAGGGAATCTGCCATCTTGCAGTGAAGCTGCTTCTAACTTGTGACCCGTGGAGCAGTCACTTGCTGTTGCCAAATAACGTAATTGTATCTGCTGTCCTCCTTGGAGGCAAAACCAGGGAGATTCTTGAGTACTTGCCCTTAAATTTGAGTCTGAATCCCTTGTATCTCCCTGATCCTATCGGTGCTCCACTCCTTCGTTCCCACAGGGTATCCTGAAGAATATTTTGGGAATCCCATTACAGTCTTCTTTTCTGTCTCTCTTTTCTAAGCAAAATTCTAAGACAGAATCCCTGGTCTCTCTTTTCTAAGCAAATGTTATGGATCTTCTACTTTGGGTCAAACACCATGCTGGGTGTTGTTACAAGGTTTGAAAGAGGGTATTTATGAAAACACTAGGTGTAATACCTGAGTGTAGAGAATCAGTACAAGCTATGTAATTTAAAGCAAATTAAGGAAACTGAGGCTCATAGAGATGAAATAACTTGCCCTAAATCAGAGTGCTAGTCAATAGCAGAGCTGGGATTTTAATCCTGGCCTGTTTGACCCTAACGGTTATGCTGCTGACCACGGTTCTCAAAGTAATCTTACTTAACCTTATACCAGGGAGAATGGTAGCATCCCCATTTAAAAAAAATTTTTTTTTAACGTTTATTTATTTTTGAGACAGAGAGAGACAAAGCATGAATGGGGGAGGGTCAGAGAGAGGGAGACACAGAATCTGAAACAGGCTCCAGGCTCTGAGCTGTCAGCATAGAGCCTGACACGGGGCTCGAACTCACGGACCGCGAGATCATGACCTGAGCCGAAGTCGGCCGCCCAACCGACTGAGCCACCCAGGCGCCCCTAGCATCCCCATTTTATAGACCAGAAAGCAAAAACCCAAAAAGGCCAACTGCTTACCCAAGGATACTCATGTATTCCTTCTTGGAACATCAGGAAAAAGGAAGAAAAACACTACTCTGGGGAAGAAAATGTAGCATTCTCATTGGCCCTAACTCGTAGGGGCAGCCCAGGGACGTTTCTGGGGCTGTGTCTGAGGACCTGGGGAAATTGACAAGCCCCAAGCTGAAAAAAGGAACACTTCGAAATAGCACCTACTACACTGTTCCATGGACACGTGCTAGGCTAACTTAGCTACTTTTCTCCCCCTACATATTTATTTATACTTAAAGTAATCTCTGTGCCCAATGTGGTACTTGAACTCACAACCCCAAGATCAGGAGTTGCATGCTTTGCCAACTGAGCCAGCCGGGCACCCTGGCACTTAGCTACTTTCTATAATTATCTACTCTCCTGGCCTTTAGGTCTATCTAGTTCCCTCCTCAAAAGATACCAGCCATACACTCAAAATACCCCACACTGAGTAGCACCAACTCTAAGGGTACTGCTCAGGGAAAGGGATTTGTACTGTTCAAGGGCCCATTTCAGTGCTTGGCACATAATAGGCACACGGTAAATACTGTCCCTGAACTGCTTTCCTCCACAAGCTGAAGAGCTGCCTTTAATGTATACAGCCCTAACAATTTAGACCTCTTGTGGTACCGCGTCCGTGTTTTGTTTTGTTTTGTTTTGTTTAAGCTCTGTGCTGAGTGCGGGGCTCGAACTCACATCCCTGAGATCAAGCGCTGCATGCTCCACTGACTGAGCCAGCCAGGCACCCCTTGTACCTTTTTTTTTAACTAATGAATTACTCTTAGTATTTGTTGATTATGCGTCTCGGTCTTTGGTACCAGACAGTTCTGGGTTTGAATCCCAGCTCTGTTGCTTTCTTATCATTGGGTAAATTTTGGGAATCCGCTTCACTTCTCTGAGCCGCGGCTTTCTCAAAAGGGTACAAAATAACCGTACCTAATGCATAGTGTTCTTAGGAGACACAAAAGAAGAGAACGTGTGTGAGGCACTTAGTACAGTGTCTAGAGCATGGAGTGTGCCTAAGGAATGTGGGCTGTTAGGATCACTGTTGGTCAGCAATAGACTGTGAGGCAGGGCCTTGTCTCCTACTTCCTACTTTGTTCCCGACGCTCGGCACAATGCTTGGCCTGCACTCGATGCCAATACGTGTGTTGAATGTCTTACCGGAGGATGGCTGTATAGAAGTATGGGTAAATTCTCTCCTCTGAGCAGCCGGGAGAGCTAAGGCCCAGGGAGGAAAGAAGATTCCCTCCGTGGGTAAAGATTGGGATCGTGGCCCATGGGCAGGCCTACCCTCACCACTGTCTTCCCCAGCAGGTTTGGGATGTACATTCCGTTCCTGCAGCTGAACTGTGACCTGCGCAAGACAAACCTCTTCAGCCACATGGCCTCTGTGGGTCCCCGGGAGGCGGTCAGTGGCCTGGCACGGAGCCGGGACTACCTGCTGACGCTGCGGGAGACGTGGAAGCAGCACACACGGCAGCTGTACGGCCCAGATGCCATGCCCACCCACGCCTGCTGCCTGTCCCCCAGCCTCATCCGCAGCGAGGTAGAATTCCTCAAGATGGACTTCAACTGGCGCATGAAGGAAGTGCTGGTCAGCTCCATGCTGAGTGCCTATTACGTGGCCTTTGTGCCTGTCTGGTTTGTGAAGGTACGTAGCTCAGCCCGTGGGGTGGGGATGGGGTGGGGAGCTGCCCCGCAGGAGCCCTCCCCCTTGCATAAATAACTGGACCGTTTTTGACAAGATTCCCATCTGTTCTCTTGAGGGCTAGAGTGACCGCTACCTCGATTTTAGAGTAGAGAGCACAAGGCTCCCTGAAAGGGAGTGGCCTGCGCAAGGTTACCCAGCCAATGATTGGGACATGATATTGCTGTTCATAATACTTGATTGATAACAAAAAGCAGTGATGTTGTATTTCACTGTGGCTGTTTTGGCACAGGCATGTCACAATGTCCAGCTTCATCAGTAAGTAGGAAAGCCAGGATTCATCCAGACCTGAATGACTCCAAAAGCCTGTGCCTTCTCTCTTGCTCGTCTGGCCTTCTGGGAAGGTACCTCCCCAGCTGACAGTAGGCTGGAAACATTTCTCCAGGGGTAGACTGCGCTGAATGATTTGAGGCTGAGAGGACATAATATTTCTTGAACACCTACAATGTGCTAGAGCTTTCAGGAGTGTGATAATCCCCCTAACGCCTCTCATAGGTGGTTGGTAGCTATTCTTATCCTCATTTAACAGATGAGGCAGCTAGAGCACAGAGAAGTGAAATGGTTTGCCCAGCATCACATAGTTAATAAAGCAGCAGAGTCAAGATTTGAACTGATGTCTGTTGGACCCCGGAGTCTATGCTCTGGCTCAGAGTCGTAGGCAGCGGGAGCAGTTTTTATGTAAGAGGAGCTTGTGGAGAACTGAGTAGTGGGCACAGGGTCTAAGCCCATGATTAAGCCTTCTTCGTTAGGTATTTGATCCTTGGTCTCAGGCCCCCACTGAGGGCTGTCCTGGTTTCCGAGGCAGACAGAATCAGGGAAGGGGGAGGGAGGGAGGCCATTATGGACATCCCAGGCCTTAACCCACCACCCCCTGCCCCCAGAACACGCATTATTATGACAAGCGCTGGTCCTGTGAGCTCTTCCTCCTGGTGTCCATCAGCACCTCAGTCATCCTCATGCAGCACCTGCTGCCTGCCAGCTACTGTGACCTACTGCACAAGGCCGCTGCCCACCTGGGCTGCTGGCAGAAGGTGGACCCAGCGCTGTGCTCCAACGTGCTGCAGCACCCGTGAGTCGCCCTGCCCTTCTCTGCCCAACCCCGGCCCTCCTGGTCAGTGTCTGGAGTTAGTCCCCTCCTCCGTCACCAACTCATTCATTCAGTCAGCAGGTGGTTGTTGAGCACATCTGGTGTGCTGGGCCTTGTGGCCAGAGGAGGGTATGGCAGGACCCAAGGCAGACATGTCCTCTGTCCTTAGGTAACTTGCAGTGTGCTGGAGATGTGAGGAGGCCAGGCAGTAAATTCACAGACTCGTTGACTTTCTCATTTGCTGACTGTTCTTTATCCAGCTCGTTGACCAATATGCTGTTGCATTCATTCATTGCTTCTCTCCTTCTGTCCCTTGCTCACTCATCCATTCAATCATTAGGTCACCTCCTTTCCAGCAGGCATTTACCTCTACCGAAGCCATAACCAGCCTGGTGCTATGTATTGGACAGAGGAGCTTAGACTTTGACCTACAGGCAGAGGGGGGCTGGGGGGGTTTTGAACAGTGAAGGAACCCATTCCATCTGTCTGGTCAGAGGAGATGTGCTGTGTTAGCCCTGACCGTGGTTATGGTGAGCCCTGGCCAGGGAAGCAGAGCCACAGGGAGGAAATGACTGAGACAAGGTCCTTAAGGAGTTCACAGTCTGGTGGGGGTGACAGCCGTACACAAATCGTTAGGATGATGGGCCGAAAGAAGCCCAGCTGCAGGACGGCCCTGCAAAGGCAGAAGTCACCTGCTCAGGAGCCCTGAGGTGCTGGGCCGGCCTCCCCTCAGCCTGGCTCGTCCTTCATGGTGCCTTTACCGCAGTACTTTTCGCCCAGGTTACCCTAATTTTCCTGCCTGCTTTCCCCCAGTAGACCGGAAGCTCCTTGAGGCTGGGCCCACCTGAATCTTATCTGAGCTGTGGGCCGAGCACAAGGTGTGGCAGAGAAGAGGCCCCCCAGACAGATTTGTAGGGGTAGGCCCACCAAGAAGCAGAGATGCAAAGGAAGACCACAGAAGCCAAGCTTCCTGATGTTGGCTGTCAATGCTAGTTAGGGACCCTCCCAGGCTCTGTCCAGGTGGTCCAGGAAAGGGGATGAAGATTGCCAAATGGGCTCAAAGGGGGCTTGGCTAGCCATAGCCTCTGAGGGGAGCAAGGAGTAGAAAGATAGAATATAGCTAAGGGGCACCTGGGGGGCTCAGTCAGTTGAGTGTCTGACTCTTGATTTTGGCTCAGGTCATGATCTCAGTGGGGTCATGGGATGGAACCCAGCATTGGACTCCACGCAGACCGTGGAGTGTTCTTAAGATGCTCTTTCTCTCTGCCCTTCTCCCCTGCTTATGTGTGTGCGCGCTCTCTCCCCCCCCCCAATAAAAAATAAAAATAAAAAATGAGAAAAATAAGAATATAGCTGAACATGAGGGAGGTACCTGTCTGTAGCTCACCGTGGTCCACAGAGAAGACCCAGGCTCCTGCACATGGCTTCCCAGCCGCTACACTGGGTCCTGCCAGCCTTTTCTGCCTCATCTCTTACCATGCCTCCACTCATACTCTGCCTTAGCCAGACCAAACTGCTTCAGATCCTCAAATTCTATATGCATGTGTGTATCCAGGGTTTTGCACATGATGCTTGTTTTGCCTGGAACACCCTTTCCAATTCTTTTCCTGATTAATTCCTATGCATTCCTTAGCACTTTGCTTTCCTCCAGGAACACTTTCCTCACCACCCAGGATGGGTTTGGCGCCCCTCCCCTGTGTTCCCACAACCCCATAATATCATGATCATTGCACCTAACACTCTGCTGTGTTTGCTTAGTTACTTGGCTGTTATTCCAGGAGTAAAGCTCCCGGTCGTCAGGGTCCTTGCCTGTCAAGTACTCAGCCATCTCACTCCCAGAGTGCCTGGCTTATAATAGGGCCACAGTAAATTTTTGTGGTTCGTGTCTAGTCTTTTTATAAGGTAAAATTTACATATAGTGAAATGCATAGATCTTAAAGTGTATAGTTCTTTGAGTTTTGATAGTCATATATGCCCACGTAGCCCACATCGAATCAAGATGTAGAACATTTACAGCCTCTGAAAATTTCCTCCTAGCTTTTGCCAATGACCGCCCCCTCACCACCACCACCCAGACAACTATTTTTCTACATCCCTTCAAAACTAACCATAAGGGGGGTGCCTGAGTAGCTCGGTTGAGCATCTGACTCATGATTTCTGCTCAAGTCATGATCCCAGAGTCTGGGGATCAAGCCCCACATCGGGCTCCATGCTGAGCATGGAGTCTGCTTAAGATTCTCTCTCTCAGGGTATCTGAATAGCTCAGTTGGTTGAGCATCTGACTTCGGCTCAGGTCATGATCTCACGGCTCATGGGTTCGAATCCCCCATCGGGCTCACTGCTGTCAGCACAGAGTCTGCTTTGGATCTTCCGCCCTCCTCTTTCTCTGTCCCTTCTCTGCTTGCACTCTCTTTCAAAAGTAAATAAATCTCAAAAAAAAAAGATTCTCTCTCTCTCTCGGGGTGCCTGGATGGCTCAGTTGGTTAAGTGTCCCAACTCATGATTTTGGCTCAGGTTATGATCTCACGATTCGTGAGATCAGGCCCCACATGCTTGGGATTCTTTCTCTGCCCCTCCCCTGCACACACTTTCTCTCTCAAAATAAAAATAAATAAACATTTAAAAAAAAGATTCTCTCTCTCCCTCTGTCCTTCTCCCTCACTTGTGCGTGTACACGTGCTCGTGTTCTCTCTCAAAAAACAAAAATTTTTTTTTTTTTAATAAATAAACTAACCACAGGTTAGTTTTGGCTGTTCTACAAGTTCATGTAAATGAAATCGTGGGTTCAGTTTCTTTTTCATTCAGCACATCCCTGTGAGTTTCGTCTGTGTTATTAGGTATAATGTGATAGCTGGTTTTTCTTTTTTGTTTTCTTTTTTTTAAGTTTTATTTTTTTTATTTTGGGGGTGGGGCAGAGAGAGAGGGAGACGCAGAATCTGAAGCAGGCTCAGACGCAGGGCTCAAACCCACAAGCTGTGAGATCATGACCTGAGCTGAAGTCAGACGTTTAATCAGCTGAGCCACCCAGGTGCCCCTCTTTTTGTTTTTTTGTTTTGTTTTGTTTTGGTTTATTTTGAGAGAGAGTACCATGCAAGCAGGGAAGGGACATAGGGAGAGGGAGAGAGAGCATCTCAAGCAGGCTCCATACCTAGCACGGAGCCTGATGCGGGGCTGGCTCTCACAACCCTGAGATCCTGACCTGAACTGAAATCAAGAGTCGGACGCTTAACTAACTGAGCCACCCAGGTGCCCTGATAACTGGTTTTTAAGTGAATGAATCAACAGGGTAGGAATGAGATAGAGTTTTTTGTAGACAGCAATTCTCTGTCCTCTGGCCCAGGACCCCGGGAGTCCCTGTGATATCTGGCAGAACACTGGAAGAACTGGAAGATCCCACCATCTCAATCACGTGCTTATTGAAGTCCCTCTGTGCCAGGCCTTGTGCCATGCCCTGAGGTCGTAGAGATGAATTGTATACCATCTCTTCCGTCAAGGGTTCCCAGATTAGTGAGGAATACAGGGAAATACATAAGTGATAAAACACTGGGGAAAGTGGACCAGTAGCAGGAGATTCAGGGAGCAGTTGAAGAATGCTGAACTCTGTGGGGAGTTTGAGGAAGGCTTTCTGGAGGATCCTGAGTTTGGAAAGAGCTTGCCAGAAGGATACGGCATCAGGAAGTGCAGTTCAGTCGGAGGGAGAGACTTGCGCAGAGACATGAAACAGTAAGCTGTGCTGGAGGAATTAGAGACAGTTCTGAATGGCTTGTGCCTGAGCTGTGCGGTGGGAGTCACGGAAGGGCCTCAGTGGCAACACCACATCCTTGGGGACTTGACTCCGAGAGCACTGAAAACACTTAAGGGGGTTCGAGCAGAGAATAGGCTCAGCTTGGTGTTTTACAAAGACCACTCGGGCAGCTGTGTAGTAGACCAGATGGAGGCTAGAGGTTAAGAGCAGGTGAGGAAAATGCACCCGAAGAGGGAAAAGGGTTTTCTGGACAGTCTCTCAGACATGAATGACAACTCTAGACCCTCTGCCTCCCAGTGCAGTGAATTTCTCATGATTGTTACCCCATTTTACAGAGGAGGCAGCTGAGACCCAGAAAAGGAAAGTCACTGTGTCTAAATGATAGAAATGGGAGTCGGGGGCCCTGGTGATCACGCCAGGCGCAGGCTTCTGGTACCCCCTTTTGTGGGTGAGCTGGGCATAAGGGGCACTGTTGGGCTGTGCCTCCAGGTGGACGGAAGAATGCATGTGGCCGCAGGGCGTGCTGGTGAAACACAGCAAGAACGTCTACAAGGCAGTGGGCCACTACAACGTGGCTATCCCCTCTGACGTCTCCCACTTCCGCTTCCACGTGAGTCTCCTCCCCTGGGAAGGAGGGGTGGGGCCTGATCTGGAGAGCAGGAGGATCCCGGACAGGAAGGTGATGTCCTAGCAAGAGACAGCTATTTTCAGCATTTCCCAAATCCAGCGGAAACTACACACTGTGCAGCACAAGGACAGCCATACCAGTGGTGACTTCATAAGTGCAGCTCACTTGGTGGCTGATCCTTGAAAACATCGGGTGGAGGCGGGGAGGATGATACAATAAAAGAAGAGGTTCTCAGTGGCGAAAATAAGAACTATCCCCATTCCATATGGTGCGCCAGGCACAGTGGTAAGCACTTGCCGTGCAGCCTCCGTGCAGTCTTCGCCTGTGTGTGAGAGAAACACCACGGCTCTCCCCATTTTCCGAGACTGAAATTGGCTCAGAGGGTCTAACTCGTTAAAGGGTGCCTTGCTCGGAAACTTGGGATCTGATGGTCATGACTCCTGGACTCAGCATTATGGAAAGGGTTGCTCAAAATCAATGAGGCTAGTGGTCTCCATTTTATTTACTTATTTTACTCTCAAAAGCCTTTTTTCCAACACAGTCATAGACTGAAGTCTGGTATATAGGACCTCCTGGCACTACTCTATTTGAAAGAGTTGGAACTCCCTTCAGTTCCCACTCACCACTGCTATAGCCCCTAAAAGACCTCCTCAGAACCCAGGGTTCCAAGGAACACAGTTTGAGGAATCATTGATCTGGGTCATCTCTTCACGGTAGAGAAACCCGAGGCCCCGACAGGAAAGGGACTTGCCCAAGGTCCTGTAGCCTGTCAGGTTCAGAACTGAGCCTGGCATGCTGGTTTCTTGGACTCCCATTTCCTGCCACTTCTCTTCCCATCCTTTAAGTAGCTCTTGAGGTCAGGTACCTTGGTCCCTGCAGAATTGAAATTCCCTAAGACGTTGATTGCACTTTGGAACGGATGAGAACATTTTTCTCGAGTCCCCACACTCTGTCTTCCTTTGTAAATACCAGGTCAGAGTGAGGTGTCGCCACATGCCCTAGAAGCTTCTGGCCTAGATCGGGATGCTACCCATGAAGAAGTGGGTTTCTCAGACTGTAGAGTCTATGATGACTTTCCATGCCTGTGTCGTAAGATTCTAATTTGTTCAGGCCTGACTATACCCAGGAGGATCACATATAAAAAGGTGTCGATTATAGACCAGAAAAGGTTTGAGGGAGTAAGCGAAACCTCTCAAGAAAAGCTTCCCGGAAAAGAAACACCACAGGCAGAGGCGGAGAGGTGGCAAAGTCCGTGCCCAACCTCACAGTCTTCCTCTCCATCCAAGTCTGTATGGGGCCCCCAGAGCTTGTCCCCTTCCCTGGCCCACCCCAAACCCCCATCCGGCAGGCAGGTTTCTCGAACATACTTTCCAGTCCCTGCCTACCCTTTCCTGGGCAGTTCTTTTTCAGCAAACCCCTGCGGATCCTCAACATCCTTCTGCTGCTGGAGGGTGCTGTCATTGTCTACCAGCTGTACTCCTTAATGTCCTCTGAAAAGTGGCACCAGACGATCTCCCTGGCGCTCATCCTCTTCAGCAACTACTATGCCTTCTTCAAGCTGCTGCGGGACCGCTTGGTATTGGGCAAGGCCTACTCCTACTCGGCCAGCCCCCAGAGGGACCTGGACCACCGGTTCTCCTAAGCCCCAGGGTGACCCCAGGGACAGCATCCAGGCTTCAGCCAGGAGCTCTCTGGGAAGGGGCTGTTGGGGAGGGTTGGGTGAGGGAGCAAAAAAACACAAAAACAGACAAAAAAAAATTGACCAGAGCTTTGTATTTTTGTTACATACTGTTTCTTTCTTTGATAATTGATGTGATTATGAGGGGGGAAAAAAGTCCTATTTTTATACTCCCATGAAGCCTGTGTGTCCTGTGTTTCTTTCCCTTCTTGCCTGTCAGGCAGAGAGCAGAGGTTAGGATTCTGGGCCAGTAAGCCCTGTGTGTGGCTTCTGGGGTCCTCATGGGTCCTGCCTTCTCCAGTGGAGAGGAAATGAGGCACCAGAAGTCATGGTGTTTACGGCTGGCTGAATGCTGTGTATCAGACATTACTCTCGTGTGTATTATAAGCCTTGTTTCAATCCAACTTTTATGTCAACCCTAGGAGGTAGGTACTGTCACTCTAATTCTATAGGTGAATAACAAGCTCAGAGAGCTATAGCAACTTGCCGAAGGTAACACAGCAGCCAAAAAACCCTCCCAAAAGACAACACCACTATCCTCTCAAAATGTGATGTCCTGATTCTCTCAGCATGCAGTCACTGAGACCCTGCTCTGTGTCAGGTGCTATGGTAGACAGGACGCCAAGACAGAAACAGACAGGTCACACTACACTGGGATGGGTGTTAACAGTTACAGGACAGCAGCACAGGAGAGAGCATGTTTAATGCTCTAAGAATTTCTTGAAGGAGGGGACAGTCTGAGTTGTCAGGCACTTTCTAGGTGGGCAAACTGGGGGAAAGGCACTTCAAGCAGAGTAAAGGAGACATGTAATACATGTGAGATTTGGAACATTCTGGTGTATTTGGGGCAGGTAAGCAGAATGGTTCCTAGAGCAGGAAGGATAGGGAACAAGGGGTGGGGGTGGGGTGGAGCTGGAAAATTTTGCAGGAGATGGATCAGGGTGGACCAATGGTTCTAGGCCAGGGAGGGTGTGTAATCAAGGTCAAGCGCTAGAGTGGAAACAAAGCTGCTTGGAGGACCACCTGGCTCTTACTGGACAGGCTAGAGGGCTCATACTGGGAAAAAAGGACAGTCGTAGCCACTCATCTACTCTGTTTCCTGAGCCCTTTTTGGCCACAGGATATGCAGATGAGTCTGTGGCGGTGTATGGGAGACAAATATTGCAACAAAAACTTTTTGGTGTCTGTTGAGGAAGGCATCATACTGGGTAAGCATGAGACAGATAAAAAGGAAGATGTACCTTAGACAACCAGGAGACAGAAACATACCTTGTAAGCAAATCAGAGTACTGAGTGCTGAGGAAAATGTGTGTCCAGGGCACTGGGGAGCAGAGGATAGGTACCCAGGCTCTGTCTGGAAAAATCTGGTTTTTTAGGGAGGGGAGAATTGAACTGGATCTTGAAAGTGAATTTGTTCACCCTATGGTCAAGTGGGAAGGGAGGGCATTGCGTTCCAAGCAGGGGAAACAGCATATGCAAAGGCACAAAAAATGCATACTTGGGGAAAGGGGTTCCTCAGATATGAATGGAACCTGGGTGGCTTAGTGGAGAAAGCCCAAGAAGTGAATAAGGACCAGCCTGTGTGTCAGATTGAAATGTTTGAGCATTACCTAAGGGCAGACAAGTAACTAAGCAGAGGAACAATCTGACAAATTCTCTGCTTATTTAAATCTGATTGTTTAATGTTTACTTTGTAAGTACCCATGCCGCATATGCACACACATGTGGGGTAAGCAGAGAGAGCGGAAGAGAGAATCCCAAGCAAGCTCTGTGCTGCCAGCCTGGAGCCTGACACAGGGCTCAATCCCACAAACGGCAAGATCGTTACCTGAGCCGAAATCGAGAGTTACAGACAACCAGCTGAGCTACACAGGTGCCCCATAAGGTCTCTGCATTTTGGAGATGGTGGGCACAAGTGGGAGAATCTGGACACAAGAGACCTGTGAGGATCTGGCAAAATAGACCAAGAGAAAATGAAGAGATCTGACCTTGAGGAGTGGAAGTAGGAAGAGAAAGATAATGCTCCCTTTCCTGGCCCTGAGTTCCGGATTGGCTTTTTGAGTTATTTCCCTTAATGGCCCAGGCACAAGCCAGGCACACATGTAGAAGAGGCAATTTGTTGTGGCAGGACTTGGAAACCCAGGTCCCTCACTCTGCTTCCAAAAGACAGTTCCCTGTGGGCCTAGTGACTTGAAGATGCAGCCTTACCCTGTTTGTTGAGGTGGGGGACAGGAGGGCTGGCCTGTCATGCAAAACGGGAGGTCTGATGTGTACCAGCCATAAATCCCATGATTCAAAAGGCACGTGAACGCTCAGAGCCTCAATTTCCTCATCTCTAAAAAGGGAGATGATATCCCTCACTTTGTGTAAGTCTCAGGCCTGTTCATTTGTTTGTTTATTCACTAAACTATTTATGGAGCACATACCATGTGCCAGATACTGGGCTAAGCGCTGGAGGAGATACCATGATGAACAGTGCAGAACCTACCACTGCCCTCAGCTTGCTGGTGGGGTGGGCGGGGGAGAATGAAATCCCACGGTCAGCTAGAAAGCCCTGCATCTGTCTCCTTATTTTTCCATTTGTCTCCCAATAAAGTCATGATCTGGTTTACTTTTGCTTTCTTAATTTCCTTATCTCCATATCCTTAACCAAATCTCTTCCCCCTCTCCAGGTGATCCCTCACTCACCTCCAGCTCAGGGTCTATGATTGGCTTTAACTACGGAGAGGAAGGAATGTGCTTCTGGGAAAAAAATTTTTCAAGGAGAGGAGGCTTCATTATACAGAGGAAATAGGAGCAGAAAAAGCTCAGAATTCCTGAACACACTTGACTTTCTTTAGTATCCCTCCTAGTTATCTCCCTCCACCACTCCTTTTATAGTCCATCCCTATTCCCCGCCTTCAGTAGCTGCGGTCTCTTTAAGTGCGCTCCTCCCCGTAAGCTAGGCTGGGGGGCGGAGAGCGCGTTTCTTCCCGGGGTTGAATGTTAAGTTGTTTGTCCGTTTCGGGCTGCCGTCCTGCAGATCCGCCATATTGTCTGCTGAAGCTACTGCTGAAGCTGCCGCTGCTGCCGCCGCCAAGTAGGAGCGAGCGGAGCCGCGATGGGTGAGTAAGGACACCAGGCAATTGGGGACTCGAGCTGAGACACTCCTGGGGCGTGGGGCCTAGCGGGAGCCTGTCTCCGGTCTGCGGAAAATGTCTGAGGCCTCTCCAAATAGGTGTGAGGGGAGAAGCCAGGCCGGGAGAGCAGCTCAGGCCAGTTTGGGGCCGGGCTAGGGCCCCTGCGGGAGCAGTCTTTGGGGGCTGATTCCGGGAGCACCTTGCCACGCCTGGAGCCCCCACGTGGTGGCCTTGGGCCGGAGCCCTCGCGTTCCCAGGGGCTGGAAAGGGGCCGACCCTCCGGCCTGCGCCGAGACCGCGGCTGGGGGGACGGGCGCCCGGCGGCAGGCCCGGGCGGCGCTCAGGGAGCCGTTTCCAGGCGTGTGTTTGACCGACGCGCATCTTGACTAGATTCGGGGCTCCTCTGAACTCGAGGGAAATCCTGCCTACGTCGCGAGTAGAGTCCTCTGGTGAGGGAACGCCAGGCGAGCTAGCTCCAGGCCCGTAACGAGGGGCAGCCATGCCGAAAGCAGCCTGGGCCGCTGAAGGCCGGCAGAACTTCCCGAGCCGCGGGCGGAAATGGGGTGGTTCGGTTGGACTCAGTGACAGCCTGGTAGTAGAAAATCACAGACCGAGACCTCGGAGCCATGTGTGGTAGATCGGGACTTCAGGTTTGTGGGTCTGGCACTGGTTAGGAGAAAAGGAGCGACCTGTTGCTCTCTCTGAAGGGACTCTGGCGGGCAAGGCCTGTGCTCAGGGATAATACGATGGCGAAGTCTTTGGACTTAGCGACAGAACCATCAGTGAAGAGATACTTCCTCTTAAGCGTTAAAATCGATTCATTTTGCTAAACTCTTCCTACGCGCGGGTATTGTTCTGACTGCTTTACATGTTACGTTTTGCTTAATATGCACAAGCTAGTGAGCCAGTTACTACTGTTACCCCTGTTTTACAGGTAAGGAAACTGAGGCTTAGAGAGAGGTAAAGTAACTTACCCAAGGTCATACAGTTAGTGGCTATACCCCGGTGATCCAGACCCCTAGGTTATAGCTGCAGTTCTTTACGGCTTGGCCCCCTAGTGGTTGGGCTGGAAAAGGGGGAAGAAAGCTTTTAACCCTGGGCAAAGTTGTAAAGGTGTTTTTGTGTGCTGGTGTGCCCACTTTGAAATCTTTAGTCTGAAGAAACTGAAAAACTACAAAGTAGATTGCTAACTCCAGCAGTTGTGTGTGGAAGGGAGTGTTAAATGAGGTTCTGGGATTTAGTTTTGTAAGATCCCAGATCCTGAAGAAACAAATTACTCCCTTGAGCAAGGCAATGACTTTTTATTTTATTTTATTTTTGCAAGGCAGTGACTTTAGAATCAGATCTGGGATTATAATCCTGCCTGCCACTTTCTAGCTCTCATCAGTTAAATATCAGATATTAAGAGAAGTCACTTAAATATCAAATGCAACAGTGCGCATAGGAAGCATGTAGCACAGTTCACAGTAAATGTTATTTCTCTTCCCTTCTGATCCTTCCTTTCCTCATCTCTAGAAGGAGGGGAGAGAGTGTTACCAAGATGTTTGAAGACTAAATAAGATAACAAGTGTTTAGAAAACAGCCTAGTAAGGGCTCTGCAGGCATCAGAACAGATTCTTTTCTACCTGCAGTAGCATTCCTTTCCCTTAAGCACTCTGGTTTTCAGAATCCAGTGTCAAGCCTGATAGGTTTGTCTAACTGCAGCTTTATGAA
The DNA here is from genome assembly GCF_022837055.1 of Prionailurus viverrinus. NCBI lineage: Eukaryota > Metazoa > Chordata > Mammalia > Carnivora > Felidae > Prionailurus > Prionailurus viverrinus. The sequence goes on along the minus strand of NC_062568.1, from coordinate 190,217,260 downwards.
GTGAAACATTTGGGGGACTTTTATGTTATAGATTTCTGTCGGCCTTCAATTTTAGAAACACTTCCTTCAAAGGGAAGGAGCTAGTGTTTAGTTTATTAAGCGCAGTGAAATAAGTTTACAGATTGGGAAACTACCTTAGAGAAGATAACACAGCTAGTAAGCAGCAAAGCCAGACATGAGATTCTTACTCATTTTGCTGTACATAAACCTCTTAGAAGAGTTAAGGTGTGAACTAAAATTAGTCCTTTTCTGGTAGACTTTGAAATGAAAGTTATTTTTTTCTTTTTTCTTTTTTTTAATGTTTTGTTTGTTTTTGAGAGAGAGACAGAATACGAGTGGGGCGGAGGCAGAGAGAGGGAGACACAGAATCCGAAGCAGGCTCCAGGTTTTGAGCTGTCAGCACAGAACCCGACGCAAGGTTCGAACTCCCAAACCATGAGATCATGACCTGAGCCGAAGTCGGACGCTCAACCATCTGAGCCACCCAGGCGCCCCTGAAATGAAAGTTCTTATGTGGAGCAACAAAGCCTGACCAAGGTCCTGAAGGGGCTTTTTAGTATAGTCAGGTGGCCTTCTTTTTTCTTTCCAACTCCGTTTCAGATACCTCTCTCCTATCCCACTTGGTCTTTGCGCATGTCCACCTATTGGTGTGTGTGTTTTTGGCTGGTCTTTATACACATGATGTGAGTGAAACTAGTGTACGGATACATTTAATCCTAACATGGGATCCAAGGTGGTTTGGGTTATCCCCATTTATAAGTGAGTAAACTGAGGCTCTGAGAAGATTAGGTGACTTGTCCAAGGCTGGTGGTCTAGGCCCTTTGTGTGCTTGGAACACTAACACAGCCTGCACTACACCTCCTTGAATCTAGAACCTGCTGTGTTTCACTGCCTGTCAGACGTGCTCCACTCAGGCTGTGGCCTGTATCCTATACTGTTTGTCCTGTGCCAAACTTTATTAGCTTTAACAGACTTTTGTAGTGACTTTCACTGCCATTAGGAGCCCTGTGGGGGTGATGCTTGCAGCTCTGGAAGTTACTTATTCTGACCCTCCCTAGCAGAGACCACAGTCTTTTAAGACTAAGTCTTGGCAGACACTGGTAGTTTTATCAACCATTCCTGCCATTTTGCTAACCAGGAATCTGGCAGCCCCTCCCCAGCCCCAGGGATAGGTCTTGATTAATATAAACTATAAACCAATCATTGTAATTCTGTCTCCCTAGGCAGTGATTGATTTAGGCTTGGGTATGTGATACAGCTCTGGCTAATTAGATAGGAAGGGAAGCCTGAGGGATTTCTGGAAAAGCTTGCTTTCTTTCTTTCTTTCTTTCTTTCTTTCTTTCTTTCTTTCTTTCTTTATTTATTTATTTATTTTTTAAAATAATACTGATTTATCATTTTTTTTTCAACGTTTATTTATTTTTGGGACAGAGAGAGACAGAGCATGAACGGGGGAGGGGCAGAGAGAGAGGGAGACACAGAATCGGAAGCAGGCTCCAGGCTCTGAGCCATCAGCCCAGAGCCTGACGCGGGGCTCGAACTCACGGACCGCGAGATCGTGACCTGGCTGAAGTCGGACGCTTAACCGACTGCGCCACCCAGGCGCCCCAAAGCTTTCTTTATTTAAAAGAGATTTGTTAGTGGGGTGCCTGGGTAGCTCAGTCCCTAAACGTCTGACTTTAGCTCAGATCATGACTTCATGGTTCTTGAGTTCAAGCACTGCATGGGGCCCTGTGCTGATAGCTCAGAGCCTGGAGCCTGCTTCGGATTCTGTGTCTCCCTCACTCTCTCTGCCCTCCTGTGATTGCACACACGCTCTCTTTCGCTCTCAAAAATAAACATTAAACATTTTCATTTTTTTTTAATGTTAGAATTAATGTTTTTCTTTTCTTTTCTTTCCTTTTTAAAAATTTTAATGTTTATTTTTGAGAGAGGAAGAGAGACAAAGCATGAGTGGGGAAGGGGCAGAGAGAGAGGGAGACACAGAACCCAAAGCAGGCTCCAGGCTCTGGGCTGAGAGCATAGAGCCCAATGCAGGGCTCGAACTCACAAACTGAGATCATGACCTGAGCCCAAGTTGGATGCTTAACCAGCTGAGCCACCCAGGCACCCCTTTATTTCTTTTAATGTTTATTTATTTTTAAGAGATAGAGTGAGACAGAGTGTGAGCAGGGGAGTGGCAGAGAGAGAGGAAGACACAGAATCCAATGCAGGCTCCAGGTTGTGAGCTGTCAGCCCAGGGCCCAACACAGGGCTCAAACTCACGAACCACAAGATCATGACCTGAGCTGAAGTCTGACACAACTGACTGAACTATCCAGGCACCCCTGTTTTTATTTTATTTTTGAGAGAGAGACAGTGTGAGTGGGGAAGGGGCAGAGAGAGTAGGAGACACAGAATCTGAAGCAGGCTGTAAGCTCTGAGCTGTCAGCACAGAGCCCAGCACGGGGCTTGAACTCATGGACAGTGAGATCATGACCTGAGCTGAAGTCAGACACTTAACTGACTGAGCCACCCAGGCGCCCACCCCCAATTTTTTTTAAATAAAATAAAAGAGATTTGCCAGGGGGCTCATGGGTGGCTCAGTCCATTGAGCATCTGACTCTTTGCTTTGGCCCAGGTCATGATCCCAGGGTCCTGGGATTGAGCTCTACAAGGGGCTCCACGCTGAGAGTGGAGACTGCTTTGGATTCTCTCTCTCCCTCTGCCCCTCTCCTCAACTCACATGCTCTCGTTCTCTCTCAAAAAATGAAAAAAAAAAATTTGCCAGGTTTTATTTTATTTTTTGCCAGCATATATTTTAACTCAAGTATCACCAAAGTGTGAGAGCCTCAAAAAAAAAAAGAGAGAGAGAGAGAGATGGAAAAGCTATAATAATAGCCAGCACTTAAATAGAACTTGCTATGTGCTAGGCACTAAGTACTATAATATTAACTCCTTTCCGTCTCAGATTATCATGTTCTAGTTGATGAAACAAGCACAGAGAAGTTCAGTAACTTGTGCAAGGTCAGAGCTAATAAGTAGAACCACTTAAGTTGTATGGTTCTAACCAACATATGGCAATTAAGGGCTATGTTCTGCCTCTAAAAAGGAAAGAGCCCTTTTCTGACTCTGAAATTGCCATTAGTAATGCTGGGGTGATGAGGCAGAATTTATAAATAAGAGCAGGCAGCTTGAAGAGTGAGAATAGAGAAGATGGGAAGAATCTGATGTTTTTAAGCTACTGAATTAGGCAACTTTGGAACTGTCTTATCTCTTGGTTTAACTAGGATACTGAAGGCCAATTCTTGTTTGTTTTTGGCTGCAGGTAACAAAACCTTTCTGATAACACTTCCAGGTCAGGAAGTAACTTAGCCCATACTTCTTTTAGTTTCTCTCCAACCTTGTGCACCCACCCCACCATGTGTAACAGCTACTTGCAGAGATGGCACTGAACCATCAGTCACCACCTAAGTGTCCCACAAGCATCAAGCTCACTCCCCTTTCCTGACCTGCTTTTCCTGCATTTTTGTTAATGGTAATGGTAGGACCACTGGCCCAGACACAAGGGCACCTATCCATCTTTGGTTCCTCACTCTTTTCTTCCATTTCCATATTGGCAGTTGAAGACTGTGTGATTGTGTTACTGAGGTCTCCTCTAAATTGCTTCGTGTAGGTTTTTCTCACAGCATAGACCCACAAAGAATATTCTGTGCTCTTTAACCTTACTGAGTCTCAGGCTCATCAAAGTGAAAATATGGATAACAGTATTTATTAAAATTAATGAAGATTTGTGAAATATTAGATGTAAGCAAATAGTGTAAATTGTAAAGATATTAATTTAGAAGCCCTCCAGAACTTTTCCGTAGCCTCCTGTACCACTGCTGTAATTCTTCTGCAGCAGCGTCGCTAAAACACCCATTTGATCTGGTCACTCTACTCCCTAGCTTAGGAACCTTCATGGACTTGCTGTTATCTACGGGATAAAATCATAACCCATATGATATGGTATTCAAGGCCTTCCTATTGATTTTACTAATCTTACTCTATTTAAAGATGTATCCACATATCCTGCATTCCAGTTAGACTACCTCCTTTGTAATTTAGCATTACTGGCAGAGAAGGTAACACAAGTAATTCTTTCCCCACCAATCTTTTCCTATGGAAATCTTGCCTGATTTTCAAGGGCTAGTTTATTTTCATTTTATTTTTATTTTATTTTTAAATGTTTATTTATTTTATTTATTTTTGAGAGAGGGAGAGGGAAGGAATCCCAAGGAGGCTCTGTGCTGTCAGCAGAGAGCCCAGCATGTGGCTTGAACCCACAAAATCGAGATCATGATCTGAACTGAAATCAAGAGTCAGATGTTCAACTGACTGAGCCACCCAGGCACCCTTCAAGGTCTAATTTAAATGCTACCTCCTAGGGGCACTTGGGTGGCTCAGTTGGTTAAGTGTCTGACATGACATGGGTTCAGGTCATAATCTCAACTCCATGATGAGTTCAAGCCCTGCCCCCGGCTCTGTGCTGACAGCTCAGAGCCTAGATCCTGCTTTGGATTCTGTGTCTCCCTCTCTCTGCCCCTCTCCAGCTCCTGCTTTGTCTGTCTGCCTCCCTCTCTCCCTCCCTCTCTCTCTCTCTCTCTCTCTCTCTCTCTCTCTCTCTCAAAAATAAATAAACATTATAAATAAATAAATTAATTAAATGCTACTTCATGAACTCTCAAATGCTTTTTGCCTTCCAAACTGGAAGTGAATTTCTGATTTCTGTAGCACTTTCTTCTTGCCTTTCATGTAGCCCATTTCATATTCTTTTCCTGTGTTACAGTTAATCTGTAATATAATTCGTTCTTCAACCAGTAACTTAATTTCCAGTCTTAGAGTTCTCATGTCTAAAATGGGGATAATAATATCTATGTCATAGGATTGTTAGGGGGATTAAATAAGCTAATGAATGTAAACCATTTTAGCATGGTGTTTATTAGCACATAGTACTCAGTAATTTCTTTTAGTCAGTGAATAAATAAAGGGCTTACTATATTTCAGGCCCTATGCTAAATATAGATTAATCAGTTTGTCTTTGAGGGGAATGCAGTAACATGAAAACTTGTCAGAAACATACTTTTAGGGGCCAGGCAGTTATTCAACAGTTATTCATCAATTTCAGCAGATGTTTATTGAATACCTAGTATGTGCCAGAGACTGTTCTGCTCCAGGCCCTGGAAATATAGTGGTAAACAAAAGAGACAAAAATCTATCTTGTGAAATGTCAGAATTTAAATTCTAATGGGTAATCAGCTACATGGAGACTAGCATGCAAGGACTATGGAGCTCCGTGCAGTCTGTGCAGCTCTAGCCAATTGTTGCCCTGGAGGACTGTAGGTCTAGTATTGCTGTATTGCATAATTTCCCATTCCTTTCATCATCTCTCTCCTCTTGAAGTTAGAAACCCAGATTTTCATGATATTTCTGGATTAAACATTGATAAATGCTACAAGTTAACTCTTAAAATCTAGAAAGCCTAAGCTAACCAAACATAGGATATTTGAGGCCAAATATAGCCCAAGAACATCCGGTTTTACTTGTAAAATATTAGAAAATAATATTCCGTGTATTTTATAAAATATTTCTTAGTTTATGTATTTTACCAAATTCTATGTGTTTAAAAAAAAGTTTTATTATTGTTTCTTTGGGTTTTGTTTTTTTTTTTTAAGTTTATTTTGAGAGAGAGAGAGAGAGCATGCTTGCTGGTGCAGAGAGAGAAGGAGGAGAGAAAATCCCAAGCAGGCTCTGCATCGGCATCACGCTGCCTGATCACAGGGCTCAAACTCATGAACCATGAGGCCATGACCCGAGCCAAAATCAAGAGTAGGATGCTCAACTGACTGAGCCACCCAGGTGCCCCTAAAAAAAAACAACAAAAAACATTTTAAAAGGATGAAGACACATTTTTAAAGTCTTACTGATCGTGATTGCATTACATATTCAGTAGGGACTCTTTTTAAGCACAATATACATTTGGAGTAAGATGCACAAGAGATTGTAAGTCCATATTTTAACTAGTCTTCTAGATAATTTTAAAATTTTGGCTGGCTTAGATCTGACTAGCTGGCCATAATATTTTGTTTTGTTTTATTGTGATGTGGCAGGTGGAATTCTGATACTTGGGAGATCTTTCTTCCAGGGACGTCAGCTCTGCTGTTTTTTGTTCCTCTTGTGATAACATTATTAACATTATCTTCCATTAAGTTTCTTGATGGTACTCCATACCATTTATCCATTTTGCAAATATTTAGTTAAAACTAGATACTTTGCAAATCCACTTAACTAGGCTCACAAACTACAGTATGAGGCACTATCTTAAATGTGAATGAACTAGTATCCTCACCTTTTTGGTATAACTTTTAGTCTTCCTTCAGGAAAATTTGGCCATCTGACCGGCAGATAAACATTGCCACATTGCCAGTATTAATAGGCTTATATGTGTATGTACACCCATGATAAAGGTAAACCTTACTAATACATGTATTAGCATATATACATGTATGTATTTCTTCCTATCTCCTACTTAAACTTGCATCCCATACTTTGGAGAGCAGTATAAAATGGTAAATATTTGGATGAGGGAGTCCAGAATGCTATGGGCACATATAGTAAGGGGGTCCAGCCCAGCCCAGGGGAATCAGTGAAGGCCTTTAAGCTCAGTGAGATCTGACCTATCGATGAGAGTTGTCAGTGGGAGGGAGAGAATGATTATTTCAGAAACAAAAGATTGATAGACTAAATGGATTGGAAGCATGGGGGGAATGATATTTGGACTTTATCTTGATAGTGAAATGCCATTGAAGGGTTTTAATCTGTGATACCAAATTTACTTATTTCTATAACTTGGACAGCTCTAGGAGGATGAATCAGACTGCAGTAAGATTCCAACTAGGAGGTTCTTTAAAAATTTTTTTTTAAGTTTATTTATTTTTGAGAGAGAGAGCAGAAGAGGGGCAGAGAGAGAGGGATACAGAGAATCCGAAGCAGGCTCCAGGCTCCAGGCTGTCAGCACAGAGCTCGACGTGGGGCTCGAGCTCACAAACTGTGAGATCATGACCTGAGCCGAAGTCAGATGCTTAACTGACCAAGCCACCCAGGCGACCCTAGGAGGTTCTTTAAAAGTTGGTTCTTGGGGCGCCTGGGTGGTTCTGTCAGTTAAGCATCCGACTCTTGATTTTGCCTCAGGTCATGATCTCACTGTTCATGGGTTCAAGCCCCACTTCAGGCTATGCGCTGGCAGTGCAGAGCCTGCTTGGGATTCTCTCCCTCACTCTCTGCCCCTCCCCCACTCACTCTCTGTGAAAGGAAATAAATAAACTTAAAAAAAAAAATGTAGTTGGTTCTTAAGTAGTGCAATAGTCCTAGCAAGAGAAGATGATGATGATTGAGGTGGTAATGGTAGGGAATAAGAGAGTTAGGAATTTGAATTAGCAGGACTTGGTTATCACCTGGAGGCTGATGGGGCCTGTGGGGGAATTAAAAATTGCAGGACTCCCTGGCCTCTTGCCTTAAACAGCAGAGTAGATAGTGATGCTGTTAACTGAGATGAGTTTAAATTTCAATATTTTGAGGTATCTCTGTGATCTCCAGAGGAGGATGTCTCAAAAGCGATTGGATATACAATTCTGGAGCTCAAGAGGGGTCTGGGGATGGAGTTAGGTGTTTGATCATCTATTTATCTGTATATGGTAACTAAAACCATGGAATCACTGATGTAATCATGGGAGGTGTACTGAAAAGAGAACATCAAGGTGCATCAGCCTTCACATGCAAGAAGAAGAGGATCAGCAGCCAGAATTGGAAGAAGAAATCAGTGATTACTGTTTCAAAAACCAAGGAAAAAGTATTTCAAGAAGGAAATGGTTGTCAGGGTTGAGTGCTGCTAAGAGCACCAGCAAAATAAGTACTTAAAAAGGTTGGTTGAATTTAGCATCATGCACCTGACAGTTGCTTTTACAAAATGAGTTTTGATGGTATGCAAGCAAATTGGAGCAGGCTAATGCAAGAGGAGAGGCAAACTGTTTCAGGAAGTTTGAAGTATAGCGAGAAAGAAGAGGTTAATGAGACTCTTAATAAAGTCTACCCAAGAAATCACGAAGACTGGAATTAGGGCAATTGGCAGTAGGAATGGAGAAAAAGAATCCAAGAAATAATTAAAGAAATCAAACTGGCCATTCTTAGTGATTGGATGTGGGGATAAGGGAAAAGGGGTTATCAAGAGTAACTCCCAAGTTTCTGGTTTGAAGAGCTGGGAAGATGTTGGTACAGACCCCTAATCTCTGTATGTGTTTTTCTTAGCCTTTTTTTTTCATTATCACCCTCCTAAGGAACCCTTTTAGACTTTTTCCTCCCCTGATGCATCCCTCCAATGAAATTTCTATCTTTTTACATACAGTAAATATATCTGTGCTTTCTTTATGCATAAAGAGTAAGCATACAGTTGGCTTTTGTTCAAAGTAAGGTTAAAATTTGGGGTTAAAAGGGGCTCCTGGGTGGCTCAATCGGTTAAACGTCCGACTTTGGCTCAGGTCATGATCTCGCAGTTCATGAGTTCGAGCCCTGCGTCGGGCTCTGTGCTGACAGCTCAGAGCCTGGAGCCTGCTTCAGATTCTGTGTCTTCCTCTCTCTCTGCTGCTCCCCCCACTCACACTTTGTCTCTCTCTCAAAAATAAATAAACATTTAAAAAAAAATTGGGGGTTAAAAAGCTGTTTGCGTTTAACTAAGTTTTATAGCTGGTATTTGTTGAGTAACTTTTAATATACTTTATTTACCTATACGAATTGTAAAGTATCAAATTACACATGCAAATTAACATTTATGAATACCTAACAAATGTAATCAAAAAATGTTTTAATGTTTATTTTTGAGAGAGAGAGAGTGCGTGGGTGCGCATGAGACAGCGTGAGCAGGGGAGGGGCAGAGAGCGAGGGAGACACAGAATCTGAACCAAGCTCCAGGCTCTGAGCTGTCAGTACAGAGCCCCATGCAGGGCTTGAACTCACGAACAGCAAGATCATGACCTGAGCCAAAGTCAGATGCTTAACTTAACCAACTGAGCCATCCAGGTGCCCCCAATATAATCAAATTTAAAGATCATTCAAAGCTGTTCCTTTTCCCATGAAAGCTTCTTGTTTTCCAATAATAGAAAAAAATCACGGGGCACCTGGGTGACTCAGTCGGTTAAGCGTCCGATTTCGGCTCAGGTCATGATCTTGCAGTTTGTGGGTTTGAGCCCCGTGTCAGGCTCTCTGCTGACAGCTCAGAACCTGGAACCTGCTTCAGATTCTGTGTCTCCCTCTGTCTCTGCCCCTCCCCTGTTAGCACTCTGTATCTCCCTGTCTCTCAAAAGTGAATAAAAACATTAAAAAAAAATCACTTTCTTAAAATTATTTTTTTGTCAAACTTTATTGTTATTATTACCTAATTTATTTTAGAGAGAGAGAGAGCACGAGCAGAGGGAGGGACAGAGGGAGAGAGAGAAAATCTTAAGCAGGCTCCATGCTCAGCACAGAGACTGAGGAGGGTCTCAATCCCACCACCCTGGGATCATGACCTGAGCCAAAACCATGAGTTGGATGCTCGACTGACTGAGCCACCCAGGCTCCCTATTTTTGGTGAACTTTTAAACTGCTTGATAGGAAAAACTTACAGCTTAACTAGCTTTTCGACACTCCTTTAGCTATCATTGACATTTCTCTTTTCAATACTTGGCATAATGAATCATGACAAATTTTAGTCTGTGGAATTAAATAACAAAATATAATCTTTAATTACCAAAACCTTTGTCATACACAAAAGCACTGAGTATCAAACATACTAAATAACATCCACAGGCATGACAGGCATGCATAAGCCACCTCTCGTATGACTTCAGGACCCAGTGGTTAGTCCAGAGAAAGTGCCCCCGTCATAGCCATCTGTTCACCATAGATTTGTAGTACAGATCTTGCATACTTATTGTCTGCCTTTCATGAGATTAGTGTCAATACTGTTCATGTAATACTCAAGAAAATCCAATGAGAGAAATTAAATACTAAGAAATAAGACTTTATTGATAATGTTGCACTTTGGAGCACCACATACCATTGTAATATCTAGGTCCTTCCCACTCCCCATGAACCAGTTTCACCCTTCTGGGTGCAGTATTTACCCCACTGAGAATGCATGTCTTGAAGAAACCATTTAAGCCAGATATTTCAGAATTCTAATTATTTAGATTTTAAAAGGCATTATAGTGCATATAAGTTGGATAGCACATCCAGCAGGGTGTGGGATAGAGTTCTATATATATAGTCAATTATTGTTAATATTTTGTAGCAAACCATTAAGTGAGATAAAGAAGGGCTGTCATCTCGTGTTTTGTTCAAGTTTTAGTAAATGTGTTTTGAAGCTATATTTACTACACTTGATCTTAGCCAAAAGGCCGAGAAGCGATGAAGCTATATTTACTAAAAACCTTATTTTCAGAGCTCTGTTGAATTCAGAATTTGAAATAAGGGATTGTGGATTGTGAATTAAGAGAAATGTATAAGGAGCAGATTTATGGGAAAAGTGATAACTTAAATTCTTTTTAATATATTTATTTTGAGAGAGCGTGCATATGTGCCAGTGGGCGAGGGGCAGAGAGAGGGAGAGAGAATGGCAAGCAGGCTCCACACTATTAGCACAGAGCCCAGTGTGGGGCTCAAACCCATGAACTGCAAGATCATGACCTGAGCTGAAATCAAGAGTTGGACGCTCAACTGACTGAGCCACCCGGGCACCCCTAAATTTTTTTTTAAAACATGCTTTTTAAAAAGATGCTTATGGGTTATGGTTGGAAGGTACCTCTTGGGTATTAGGTGTGGACTGTAGATGTAGATTTGGAAATTATCACCATCTTCCAAAGAGGCAGTAATTGTCTAATGAGACGAGATTGGAGTTGCTTATTTGGGGGTGAAGTAAATGGTAGAGAATAGGCCCTTTTTTTAAAACTCTGGCTCATTGGTTCCTACAGCCTAGCTCTGGAGGGAGTGAAGGTGGAAGAATAAAGATTAAGAGAAAGGAGCTACAGTGTCAGGACAAAGGAAAAGGAAAAACCACCTGTTATGGAAAGCAGGAGAATATAGCTGTCCTCTTTGACCATAACTTCCTAGGAATTACCCTCATGGGGAAGTGAGGCCTTTTTAGAGGAGGAGCTGAGAAGAAATCACCTGTCTCCCAAATTGGCCTTCTTTCCCACTACATCACATAGGAAGGCGTTGATAGGATTTGAGGGGCAACATTGGCAGAGAGGATTCCCTTTGTGTGGCCTCTCAATCTGGCACTCTGCTGTATTGTCCTGGGCCCTTTATATATGGGGCCTCAGAAGATTGCCTTCCAAAATTGGCTCCTCCTTTTTGGATTATTATATATAGGTTAGAGAAATCTCTGCTTTTAATTTGTCAGAAGGGCTCTTGGAAAAGCCCTTTCTCAGATTACTAAAAGTTAAAACAAAGAGCTAATCAGAGAGATTTGTGTAATCCAACCTGACTAAGGCTGGAGCAGCATAGTGCTGCAGAATAGAGGCCAACTAGTTATAACTCAGACATTTTGCTGTGGACCTTTGTTTTTATACCTCTCTAATCAAACTTCTTGTTCCTCAAACAAATCTTGGGCCTTCTAATCTTGTAGTCTTTGCTCCTGGTGAATTGCTTTCCCTCCCTACCCCTATTACCTTTAGAAATAATAACATCTAGGGGCACCTGGGTGGCTCTATTAGTTAAACATTCGACTCTTGGTTTTGGCTCAGGTCATGATCTCAAGGTCCTGAGATCAAGCCCTGCATCAGGCTCCACACTGAACATGGTTGAAATTCTCTCTCCCTGTTTCTTGCCCCCTGGCCCCAAAATATTAACATCTAGCCTTCAAAGACCACTGTAGAGCTTACGCTCAGGACAGACAGTTTTCACTCCCACCTTCTGAACTCATTGAATGCTTAGATTCATTGTCTTTTTATATTCTTAATGCTATGACAGTTGTAAAGTAAGTTGTAAAGCTTCCTAAAGGCAGACTCCTTTACACAGTGCCTGGCACACACATTTTTTAAAATGAATAATAAATTACTTTTCTATTTGAGTCAGTTTAGAGATTATTTGGATTTTATATATGTACATATATATGTATAATATATGTATACAATATGTGTATATGTAGATATATTTATAGAAATGTATAATATATTTATATAAATACACAATAAATTTATATATAAATAACAGTGTATAAATATATAATATATATTAAGTATTATATAAATATATGTAAATTATATAATTATATATAATGATTTTATTTTTACCATTTTATTTAATTTTTTTTTTTAATTTACATCCAAGTCAGTTAGCATATAGTGCAACAAGATTTCAGGAGTAGATTTCTTTTTTTTTTTTTAATGTTTATTTTTGACAGAGAGAGACGGAGCATGCGTGGGGGAGGGGCAGAGAGAGAGGGAGACACAATATCCGAAGCAGGCTCCAGGCTCTGAGCTGTCAGCACAGAGCCCCACGCGGGGCTTGAACTCACAGACTGCGAGATCATGACCTGAGCCAAAGTCGGATGCTCAATCGACTGAGCCACCCAGGCGCCCCCAGGAGTAGATTTCTTAATGCCCCTTACCCATTTAGTCCATCCCCCCCTTCCAAAACCCCTCCAATAATCCTCTGTTTGTTTTTCATATTTAAGAGTCTCTATGTTTTGTCCCCCTCCCTGTTTTTATATTATTTTTGCTTCCCTTATGTTCATCTGTTTTGTATCTTAAAGTCCTCATACGAGTGAAGTATATATTTGTCTTTCTTTGACTAATTTCACTTAGCATAATACCCTCTAGTTCATCCACATAGTTGCAAATAGCAAGATTTCATTCTTTTTGATTGCTGAGTAATGCTCCATTGTATATATATACACCACATCTTCTTTATCCATTCATTCATCCATCAGTGGACATTTGGACTCTTTCCATACTTTGGCTATTGTTGATAGTGCTGCTATGAACATTGGGGTGCATGTACCCCTTTGAAACAGCATACCTGTATTAGTGCAATTGCTGGGTAGGGTAGTTCTATTTTTAGTTTTTTGAGGAACCTCCATACTGTTTTCCAGAGTGGCTGTACCAGTTGGCATTCTCACCAGCAGTGCAAAAGAGATCCTCTTTCTCCGCATCCTCGCCAACATCTGTTGTTGCCTGAGTTGTTAATGTTAGCCATTCTGACAGGCATGAGGTGTATCTCACTGTAGTTTTGATTTGTATTTCCCTGATGATGAGTGATGTTGAGTTTTTCATGTGTCGGTTGGCCATCTAGATGTCTTCTTTGGAGAAGTGTCTATTCATGTCTTTTGCCCATTTCTTCACTGGATTGTTTGTTTTTTGAGTTTGATAAGTTCTTTATAGATTTTGGATACTAACCCTTCATCTGATATGTTGTTTGCAAATATCTTCTCCCATTCCATCAGTTGCCTTTTAGTTTTACTGATTGTTTCCTTCACTGTGCAGAAGCTGTTTCTTTTGATGAGGTCCCAATAGTTCATTTTTGCTTTTGTTTCCCTTGCCTCTGGTGATGTGTTGAGTAAGAAGTTGCTGTAGCCTAGATCAAAGAGGTTTTTGCCTGCTTTCTCCTCGAGGATTTTCATGGCTTCCTGTCTTACATTTAGGTCTTTCATCCATTTTGAGTTTATTTTTGTGTATGGTGTAAAAAAATGGTCCAGGTCATTTTTCTGCATGTTGCTGTCCCGTTTTCCCAGCACCACTTGCTGAAGAGACTGTCTTTATTCCATTGGATATTCTTTCCTGCTTTGTCAAAGATTGGTTGGCCATATGTTTGTGGGTCCATTTCTGGGTTCTCTATTCTGTTCCATTGATCTGAATATCTGTTTTTGTGCCATATAATGATTTTATTTTTAAGTAATCTCTATACCCAATGTGGGGCTCAAACTTACAACCCCGAGATCAAGAGTTGCACGCTCTACTGGCTGAGCCAGCCAGGTACCCCTAATTTTTTCTTGATATTTTGAACAGTGTGAGTGCTTAGGAGATATTAAGTGAATATTTGGGGGTTGGCTTAAATGGAAGTTGAGCTCTTTGGTTTCTCTACTTTAATTCATCTTAGTTCCTTGTAGCACTTAGTGGTATTGGCAGTTGGGTCTCTCTAAGAAGGTGAGAGCTGCCATATTCTGCACAGTCTATAAAGGATAGCTGGAAGTTTTCTTTTGCAGAAAAACATGTTTGGACTGTAGCTATCCTAGTCCTATCCTGTGTTTCTCATCACCCCTTACTTCCCACCCCTAGGTCTGACCATTGCACTTTACATATAGACTCAAGAGCCAAAAGGACTAATAAATTTATAGGAGAATCAGTATTAGAGAACTAGTATCTGGGACTGTCAACACCTTGTTGATTCAGTACTTCAGTGTGCCATACTTCACTTAGACCTTGAGCTTTGAATACATAGTTGTGTATGCACGTAAGTTTCCCCATGTGGTCTTTTAGCCAAACCACCTAGTTTATAGACTCAACTTTGTTTCCTAGAGTGATGACTACTCAGCCCAGTCCTGTGAGGATCTGCCAGAATAGAAGTAGCCTTAGTATGGCCCCATTCTGGACTGACCCACTTGTCCTGTAGAGGAGCCTCTCCCATTGTCTTGATGACTAGCATTTTTGACAAGCTTGCAGATAACACCCTGAGAGCCTCATGCTGTCCTACCTGTTTCACACTGTTTCCTTGTTGGCCATATTTCCTGGTCATGAACTGCCGGGGAGAAATTTGAGAAGTTTGAAAAGCTATTACCAAACCTAATCCTAAATTATTTTCATGTATGTTCTCAATTATCTTCAACATAACTCTGAAGTAGACAGGGTAAGGGTAGGAAAATTGAGATACAGATAAATGACATCCAAGGTTGTACATTTATTAAGTAGCAAGACCAGAAATCAGTTTGTCTGGCTTTGTAGCCCCTTTCACCAGTACCACAGTGTTTCCAGTGTGCCTTTTGGTGGTCCATCCAGCACAGCTGCCTTTTCTCAGCCTAGCTATTTATTTACTTTTTTTTTAATTTTTATGTATTTTTGAGAGAGAGAGCACTTGCAGGCTTGTGCCCACGAGCACAGGGGAGGGGCAAGGAGAAGGAAACAGAGGATCCAAAGCAGGCTCTATGCTGACAGCAGTGAGCCTCATGCGGGACTCAAATCCATGAACCATGAGATCATGACTTGAGCCGAAGTCAGATGCTTAACCAACTGAACCACCCAGGCGCCCTACTATATCTTTCTAATACAAACCCTTAAAGACATTCTGTCCATTTACATAATGTTGAACTTCTTGAAAACATTTTCAAACCTTACACCATACTTAAATGACATTTATCTCCCTTCATCCTATTTCCCTCAACTTGATATCATCAATGCAACTGCCGCCACCGTGACTCCCTCCTACACACACAAATAGGGTGGAGGGCTTCTAAAACAAGGAGGATTAACTCAAATGATTGTTTTCGGTTTTTCTTTGAGGTGGCAGACAGCCTTGAAATGACTGCCTAACCACTTGCCAGTCCCTACAGTTTTCTACTTCTGTTCATATCAGTGTTGTTATCTAATATTTGTATTCCCTATTCCTGGCAAGAACCAGACCACACCTCATTTAAGGGATTGAGTCAGGCAATGGTTAGGATAGAAGGAACATTGACACTTCTTCCAGAAAATAACAAGGGAGTCCCCTTGTGGCTAGTATGCTATTAAGTGTATGTAATGGAGAGAGCATTGGCTTTAGAAATACCTGGATTAGACCCATTAAATTAGCTGGGTCCTTCTGTAAATTATGCCTTGGTCTCCCTACCTCTAAAATGGGGGTTCTGTATGAGTTTAGCCTTAGGAGCTAAGCAAATCATTACTAAATTATTACCAGTTAAATTTGAATTTCCTTGGAAAAATCTTGAATTTTCCTTCTATGGAGGTTAAACATTGACTTTGGGATATTTCAAAGATCTTTCAAAAGGGAGATCTTGGCTTTTACTCTGGATTTAGTAGATAAAACCTTTTCATCATGGGTAGAGACTTTGGAAAGCATTCTGGGCTGAACTCAAGAAGATGGCTTCACATCTAGCAGTGAGGGCACAGATGTATGATTTTCTTGGCAGGAGCATCATGATCCTTGTCTGCTTTGGGGAGTCTGACAGAGGTCTCCTAGTGGGACACAGAAGTAAGAAACTTGACACAGGAAATGAACTTGTTGTATACTGCAGCAGTTTCTTGGTTTAATAGATTGGTTTAATCATAAAAATCATTAACTTTGAAGGCATCGCAATTAAAGATAAATTCATTAAGAAAGAACTTGTGTGGATCACTGGTTTATTTTTATTATCCTCATGTGCTAGGTATTATATTTAATGCCTAAATTATATACAGGTGTCCATTTGCAAAAGAATAAAGTTGGACCCCTCTGCCTTACACCATATACAAAATTAACTCAGTGGATCAAAGACAAATGTAAAGGGTCAAAGCCATAAAACTCTTTTAAGAAATTGGGAGTAAATCATGACCTTGGCTTAGACAGTAGTTTCTTAGATATGACGTCAGCAGCACCAGCAACCAAAAAAGGAAAAGTCAAAATTTTAAACTTTTGTGTTTTAAAAGTCACCATCACGGATAATGAAAATTATGTAAGTGTTTGCTCATTGCTTTGTTTTGGCTGCCAAGCAGCTGACATGTCAAAATTCAGATCAATTTTAATAATGGATTCTTTGGGTCATCCTTGTCTGTATTCATCGCTTCTGTTTTTTATACAAATTGGTATATTTCTATCCCAGATTTTTGTTTTTGTATTTTTATTTTGTTGAATTTATTGTAAACCACTTTGGATCCTTTGGAAAACTGAAGTTTAAGATGTTGAATGGAACATTTGAGAGCATGTTCGTGGTGTGCATTGTGCCATGGATTCTTGCTCTCAGAGATTTAATAGTTTAGAAGTGAAAGGTGGTGGGTTGTAATGTACAACAGTGTCATTGGAAGTTGTCAGTTGGAACCATTTTGGGGTAACGACTCACAGATAAACAAAGCTGGATACTAGTTAATGTGACAAGGACAGATTTTAATCATTAACATACTATTGCAACAGGGAAAAGTGTGAATTAAATTCAACCTCGATTTGTACAGGGGTAACTGGGCATTTTGAAGGGAGGATGAGAGAATAGAGGGGGCAGAGAAAGGGGGCTCAGAAGAGTCAGGGAAGTGAAAAATTACAAAATGTGAGAAAGAGGGGTTGGCCTATCTGAAACCCATCTGGGTTTGCTAACTGGTGCTTACTGACATTAGACTCCTACCCTCCCACAGCCTGGGAGACAGGGGCCCTGTTTTCAGGTGTTGGTGGAACAAACAGTAAACTCTTTTTGCAGCCTTGAGATTTTCTTAAGCAGGCACTTTAAGGGCAGGGGGCTAGGGTCATCCTAGGAACCATGAGTGTTTTGTTCAACTGTTATTAGGCCATGGTTGAGAAAAGTTTCAAAGGAGGCTGGATAGAGTTTGGTTAAGGAGAGACTCTAGCACAGGTAAAAATCTGTTTATCTGTTGAAGCTTGGGGAGGAGGAAGTTCATGGCTGACTCTAAAGCCAGGTGAATGGTAATGGCGTTAACTGAACTAGGGAAGATACGAGAAGTAACTGGCTTAAAGAGAGGGTGAGGTGGAGATATAGCCAGTAGGCATTTGGAAATACACTTTCAGGCAGGAGGCTGAGACAGTAGGGATTTGGTTCTTGGTATAAAAATGGAGGTTGAAGGGGCACCTGGGTGGCTCAGTCAGTTGAGCGTCCTACTTCAGCTCAGGTCATGATCTCACAGTTCATCAGTTTGAGCCCCGCATAGGTCTCTGTGTTGACAGCTCAGAGCATGGAGCCTGCTTCGGATTCTGTGTCTCCCTCTCTCTCTACCCCTTCCCCGTTCATGTGCGTGCTCGCTCTCTCTCTCTCTCTCTCTCTCTCTCTCTTTCAAAAATAAACATTAGAAAAAAATTTTTTTTAAAAAGTGGAGGTTGAAGCTGGGGAAGATTACTTGTGGGAGCTGCTCCTGCTGTGATGAGGACCAAAGGTAGAACTTTGATGCACACTGAGAGTGAGAGATGGGCATTGAAGAGGAACACAGTATGAAACCTGAGGATTGGTAGGAAAGGTAGAACTGGGATAGGGTGGAGCTGTCAGAATCATGGGTAGAGTTTCGAGAAGGCAAAGGTGATCATCAGTGGCAAATTAGAAAGTCAAACAGAATCAACATTGACAAGGTCACTGGATTTAGTAGTCTAAAATTTTTTCTGAAGCGTGTGTCTTTTTTTTAATAGCTTCATTTTTTGACTGAGGTGAACAGCATGGTATATTATCCTTTTTTTAAGTTTTTATTTATTTATTTATTTTGAGAGAGACACAGTGCGAGCAGGGGAGGGGCAGAGAGAGAGAATCCCAAGCAGGCTTCGCACTGTCAGCACAGAGCCCTACGTGGTGCTGATCCCACAAACCATGAGACCATAACCTGAGCTTAAACCAAGAATTGGACATTTTAGCCAACTGAGCCACCCAGGTCCCCGTGTCCTGCTGTTTTACAATTTTTTTTTTTTTTTTTTTGCATGGGGCGTAGGGGTGCTGTTTGTTCATTTATGTATAGAGAGAGAGCAGGGGAAAGGAAGAGAGAGAGAGGAGAGAGAATTCTAACCAGGCTTCACTATCAGACCTGAGCCAAAATCAAGAGTCAGAAGCTGACCACCCAGATGCCCCTACAACTCTTTTTTATTCGGCTTTCTGTCAATTCTGGAAGAAACCCTTCTAAAATCTGCCTTTGGGAATTCTGCTCACTCCAGTCACAGAAAATTTCTTTGCTGTACATTTCTTCACCTACTGGTGAACACTTATTATGCAACTCTTACAGCTAAGCCTTGTGTCTGGGGCAGTGTAGGTGTTCAGTAAATATTGAATAAATATTTGAACAGTGACTCATTAACAAATTCTTGTGTATCTATGATAACCATAGATGCTGGAGATACAACAAAGGTCCCTGCCTTTGCGGAACTTAAAACATCCTACAGAAGAGAAGAGACAGACTGTAAATAGTGTAATAAAGGAAATAAAACAGGTGTTCTGACAAAAATAGAGTAGCTTACTTTGGGTTAGGGTAATGAGGAAAGGACCTAGCAATTCTAAGAGCTAGGGAAGAGCATTGTGGGCAGAAAGAAAACAGGAAATGTAAAGACTACACTCGGAAACAGCCTCTAAATACCTAGCAGTGGTCTCTCTGGTTTTATTGTGGTGGCGGATGGAGAGTAAGGGGGAAGAGAGGAAGAGGCAGGTTGTTTTTTAGTAGCCAGGTGAGATATGGTAGTGACTTGGATGGTGTGGGGGTCAGAAATTGATAGATATGTAAATACATTCAAGATACATTTAGAGATAAAACAGACAGGTTTTGTTAAGAGATTAGATGAAAGAGGAGAGAGAAGAGAAGGAATCAAGGATGGCTTTTACTTAGGTTTTGGGTTGAGTAACTTGCAAATGCTGTTGCTGGTAGGGGGGTGAGCAGAAGTTATAAATGGAGCTAGTTTTGGATATCAAAGTAAAGATTTCGATACGTGGTTGAATATATGGGTCTGGAGCTCAAGGGAAAAGGCTGCACTGGGGACATAAATTTGGAAGTTATCATGGGAATGAATGAAATCGCCTAGAAAGAGAGTAAAGATAGAAACCAGTATCTAGATGTAGTGAAGACTGAGAAGACTGGGTGAGGTTGGAAGTGGTGCCAAGAGAGAACCTTCTCCAAGAGAAGGGATTAGTGATTAATATTGAGGGCTTAAGAAGAGAACAGAAATTTCTGTCTGTTAAATATGGCAGTGAGGTTGTTGGTGAACGTGATAAAAGCAGTTTCTGTAGAATAGAAGGAGTAGAAGTCAGGTTTGAAGAGTTAGAAGAATGAACAGCAAGCACACAGATTCAACAATAGTGGTAATACCTGTTTTAATAATGGTCGTTTCATTGTGCTTTATATCTTACACACAAAACACGTAATATTCAAGAAACATGTCAGAACAAAAAGTGAATATAGACTTAGGATATGTAGATGACCTTTTTTAAGTTTATTTACTTTTGAGAGAGAGAGAGTGTGCAAACAGGATAGGGACAGAGAGAGAGGGAGAGTCCCAGAGAGGGCATAGAGCCTGACGCTGGGCTTGAACCCAGGACCCACAGCCTGAGCCAAAGTCAGATGCTTAACCAACTGAGGCACCCAGGAGCCCTGTAGATGACTTTCAGGAGGGATCTGGTTACCATCTTACCAAATTTATGATCATTTAGGCAGCCTACCATTACATGTCTCCTAATGTGATGAGTATGAAACACAAAGCATCGCCTATATGTGTTCTTGCCAAAAAAATATTGTGAACCTGAATCTGTTCTAGCCTCTAGACCTAACTTCCATTTTACAGGAAACACAGGAGATAGGCATAAATTAATGACAAAAAAATGAGAATGTGAGGCATTCGTTAAGACAACTGACCTAGTCTTCACAAAGTCAGTATCACAAGTAAATAAAGGGATTGAGGGAGGGGTGCCTGGGTGGCTCAGTCGGTTGAGCATCCGACTTCAGCTCAGGTCATGATCTTGGGGTTTGTGAGTTTGAGCCCCACATTGGGCTCTGTGCTGACAGCTCAGAGCCTGGAACCTGCTTTAGATTCTGTGTCTCCCTCTCTCTCTGCTCCTGCGCTTGCGCATGCGCATGCACTCTCTCAAAAATAAACATTAAAAAAAAAATTTTTTTTAAAGGATTGAGGGAGAGGATAGGGATTTTGTAGATTAAAAGCGACCAAATGTTGGAATAATGATAATGTAATTTTTTTTTAATTTTTTAAAAATTTACATCCAAGTTAGTATATCATGCAACAGTGATTTCAGGAGTAGATTCCTTAATGTCCCTTACCCATTTAACTCATCCACCCTCCCACAACCCCTCCAGTAATCCTCTTTGTTTTCCATATTTAAGAGTCTCTTATGTTTTGTCTCCCTCCCTGTTTTTATATTAGTTTTGCCTCCCTTCCCTTATGTTCATCTGTTTTGTATCTTAAAGTCCTCATATGAGTGAAGCCATATATTTGTCTTTCTCTGACTGACTAATTTCACTTAGCATAATATCCTCCAGTTCTGTCCACATAGTTGCAAATGGCAAGATTTCATTCTTTTTGATGGCCGAGTAATGAATGCTTCATTGTGTGTATGTGTGTGTACATACACATACACACACACACCACATCTTCTTTATCCATTCATCCATCGATGGACATTTGGACTCTTTCCATACTTTGACTATTGTCAATAGTGCTGCTATAAACATTGGGGTAAATGTGCCCCTTCGAAACAGCATACCTGTATCCCTTGGATAAATGCCTAGTAGTGCAATTGCTGGGTCGTAGGGTAGTTCTATTTTTAATTTTTTGAGGAACCTCCATACTGTTTTCCAGAGTGGCTGCACCAGTTGGCATTCTCACCAGCAGTGCAAAAGAGATCCTCTTTCTCCGCATCCTCGCCAACATCTGTTGTTGCCTGAGTTGTTAATGTTAGCCACTCTGACAGACGTGAGATGGTATCCCATTGTGGTTTTGATTTGTATTTCCCTGATGATGAGTGATGTTGAGCAGTTTTTCATGTGTCGGTTGACCATCTGGATGTCTTCTTTGGAGAAGTGTCTATTCATGTCTTTTGCCCATTTCTTCACTGGATTGTTTGTTTTCTGAGTTTGATAAGTTCTTTAGATTTTGGATACTAACCCTTTATCTGATATGTCATTTGCAAATATTGTCTCCCATTCCGTCAGTTGTTGCCTTTTAGTTTTGCTGATTGTTTCCTTCACTGTGAAGAAGCTTTTTCTTTTGATGAGGTCCCGATGGTTTTTTTTTTGCTTTTGTTTCTCTTGCCTCTGGTGACGTGTTGAGTAAGAAGTTGCTGTGGCCTAGATCAAAGAGGTTTTTGCCTACTTTCTCCTGGAGGATTTTCATGGCTTCCTGTCTTACATTTAGGTCTTTCATCCATTTTGAGTTTATTTTTGTGTATGGTGTAAGAAAGTGGTCCAGGTTCATTTTTCTGCATGTTGCTGTCCCGTTTTCCCAGCACCACTTGCTGAAGAGACTGTCCTTATTCCATTGGATATTCTTCCTGCTTTGTCAAAGATTGGTTGGCCATATGTTTGTGGGTCCATTTCTGGGTTCTCTATTCTGTTCTATCGATCTGAGTGTTTTGCCAATGATAATGTAATTAAAAATATATATTGTTTGAAGCTACATATTGAAGTATATATAGATGAGATGTCAGGAATTTGCTTAAGTGATTCAGGATCTGGGTGTAGATAGAAACAGAGATTAATGGCTACTAGTTGATTATTGGATCTGAGGGATTGCATTGAGATTCACTTTATTTACTCCTCTGTCTACTTTTGTACATATTTGAAATTCTCCATAATAAAATTTAGAAGACTAAATACAGTGGGTGAACCTTGACTGGATTCTGGTTTGGGTTGAAAAAAAGCCAACTAGCTATAACAATCATTTTGAAATAAGAAAAATTGAGTATGGACTAGATAATAGGTGTTTTGATAATTTTCTTAGGTTTGAAATTGTGGTTATGTACGAAGGTCCTTATTATGAGGCACATACTAAAGTAATAAGGGTGAAGTGCCAAGTTGTGCCATTTACAACTTTGGTATGTTCAGTTTGGGGTGCCTGGCTGGCTCAGTCAGAAGAGCATGTGACTCTTGATCTCAGGGTCATGAGCTTGAGCCCCACTTTGGGTGTAGAGATTAAATAAACTTTAAAAAATATAAAACAAAATGTGTATAATATTTGTAAAATATCATTTGTACATCTGATGGAGTAAAACAAATAGGGCATCGTTAAAAAGTATTGAATCTTAGGGGTGCCTGGGTGGCTCAGTTAAGTGTCTGACTTCAGCTCAGGTCGTGATCTTACAGTTCATGAGTTCAAGCCCTGCTTTGGGGTCTGTACTGACAGCAAGGACCCTGCTTTGGATTCTGTCTCCCTCTCTGTCTCCACCTCTCGCCTGCTCATACCCTCTATCTCAAAATGAATGAATAAACATTTAAAAAAACTTTTGAATCTTAAAGGAGAGTTTATAGATGTTTATTATGCTATTTCAATTTTTCAGTGCTTAAATAATTCATAATAAAAAGGGAGCAGAAAAATTATTTTGGTCTTCATGAGAATAGAGAAATGGGGCAGTAGTTTGGATGGGGGGTGGTAAATGAAAAGATGCACTCACAAGTGACTGGCTGCTTCTCAGGATAAAGAATTGCAGGTGGTGTGGCACCTGGCTGGCTCGGTCGGTGGAGCATGTGACTCTTGATCTCTGGACTGTAATTTTCAGCCCCATGTTGGGTGTAGAGATTACTTAAAATAAAATCTTTAGGGGTGCCTGGGTGGCTCAGTTGGTTGAGCCTCTGATTCTTGATTTTGGCTCAGGTCATGATCCCAAGGTTGTGGGGTCAAGCCCCATATCTGGCTCCACACTGTGCATGGAGTCTGCTTAAGATTCTCTCCCTCTCTCTCTCTCTCTCTGTCTCTCACTCTCTCTCTCTCTGTCTCTCCTCCTCTCTCTCCCCCACCCCACCCCAAAATAAAGAAATAAACATTTTTAAAAATAAATACGGGGTACCTGGGTGGCTCAGTCAGTTAAGCCTCTGACTTTGGCTCAGGTCATTATCTCGTGGTTTGTGGGTTCAAGCCCCATGTTGGGTTCTGTCCTGACCCCTCAGAGCCTGGAACTTGCTTTGGATCCTATGTCTTTCTCTCTCTCTTTCTCTCTCTCGCTCTCTCTCTCTCTCTCTCTCTCTCTCTCTAATATTTATTTATTTTTGAGAAAGAGAGAGAAACAAAGCAAGAGCAGGGGAGGGGCAGAGAGAGAGGGAGATCTCTTTAGACAAACATCTTGGCAGTTTTCAGTTGCTCCCTCTTCGTATGAATACTAATTAAAGAATCGATTGCCAGTAATTCTCAAGTTAAAATGACTGAGTACATAGATCAGTATAGACAGAACCTAGTCTAAAGGCAGGAGCCAAATTGAATAGAAATATATGTGTGTTGGGGGGGTTGGAAAGAATGGAATTCTCAGAGGTTGGATGAAAAGTGGAGGCCTTTAGAATTAGAGGGTCTAGATCCCAGTCCCAGGTTCACAATTTTTTTTTTTTAATTTTTTTTTTCAACGTTTATTTATTTTTGGGACAGAAAGAGACAGAGCATGAACGGGGGAGGGGCAGAGAGAGAGGGAGACACAGAATCAGAAACAGGCTCCAGGCTCTGAGCCATCAGCCCAGAGCCTGACGCGGGGCTCGAACCCACGGACCGTGAGATCGTGACCTGGCTGAAGTCGGACGCCCAACCGACTGCGCCACCCAGGCGCCCCCACAATTTTTTTTAATGTTTGTTTATTTTTGAGAGTGAGAGAGACAGAACATGAGTGGGGGAGGGGCAGAAAGAGAGGGAAACACAGAATCCGAAGCAGGCTCCAGGCTCTGAGCTGTCAGCATAGAGCCCGATATGGGGCTTGAACCCACAGACTGCGAGATCGTGACCTGAGCTGAAGTCTGGCGGCTTCTCCAACTGAGCCACCCAGGCACCCCCCCAGGTTCACAATTTAATAGTTGAATGATCTTGTGTGAGTCCTAACACCTCTGAACCTGGCTCCTTAGCTATTAATTGCTATTTAATTACTGTCCTCAAACCAAGAGTTTAAAACCGCTGATTTCACGCTAGCCCCTGTCAGATTTTGTTTGGCTGGCACAATGTTGTAAAAACTGAGTATGAAGGCAGTCCCTGATGTAATATTAAAACTGTCCTGTAAAACCTGGGATGTGAGCAAATTTGTTTCTTTATCGGAGATAGAGTAACCCCCAACTGAGAATTCTGATGGATTTGCTGCTACCAATAGCTTACCTTTTTGGGAAATGAGAAGAACCTGGAGTTTGCAATCAAATAGGTCAAGGTTGATGGATTAGCTTCCTGGCTTGTTACTTACCCTCTGAGTCTCATTTTTCTCATCTGTAAAATGGATTCTCAAGATTATTGTGAAGATCAGATATTATGTCTACAAAAAGCTTGGCACATTAGCAATTGTTACTAGCCTGCTAAGGCTGTGGACTCTATATCCTGGTATACTCTTATTCCTTTCTTTTCTTTAAATGTTCATTTATTTATTTTTGATAGAGAGTGAGTGTGAGTGGGGTAGGGACAGAGAGAGGAAGAGAGAATCCCAAGCAGGACTTGGCTCAGTCCCATGAACTGTGAGATCATGACCTGAGCCAAAATCAAGATTTGGACGCTTAACTGACTAAGCCACGCAGGCGCCTCTCCTTTCCTTTAAATTAACTGGAATATGGCCGTAGTGGAGTTTTTGTATTTGTTTTTGTTTTGTTTTTTTAATGTTTGTTTATTTTTGAAGGAGAGAGAGTGTGAGCCGGGAAGGGGCAAAGAGAGGGAGAGACACAATTTGAAGCCTGCTGCAGGCTCTGAGCTGTGAGCACAGAGGCCGATGCGGGGCTTGAACTCAGCAGCCATGAGATCATGACCTGAGCTGAAGTCAGAAGCTTAACGGACTGAGTCACCCAGGCGCCCCTGGCCATAGTATTTTAACCCAGGATTGTGTGTGTGTGTGTGTGTATGTGTGTGTGTGTGTGTGTGTGAGAAAGAGAGAGAGAGAGAGAGAGAGAAAGCGAGCACGAGCAAGAGCACGTGCTAGCTTGCATAAGCAAGAGAGAGGCAGAGAGAGAGAGAGAATCCCAAGGAGCCTCTGCACTCTCAGCACAGAGCCTGATGTAGGGCTTGATCCCAGGAACTGTGAGATCATGACCTGAGCTGAAGTTAACTGACTGAGCCACCCAGGGGCCCCCAACCCAGGAATCTTATGTTGATACATATTAGCTAGATAATTCCTAGTGAAAGGTATGAGAGGCCAACTAAAAAAAAGCCATTTTTTTAGCCTAGGGGGAATCAGATTTCTTTCTTGAAGGAAGAGGCCTTAAATTGAGAGATAACCACTTATCTTTTTTATCCCTCTTCCCACTATCATTAAGTAACCTTTAATGCATCATGATGAGTTGTAAAGCTTCCTAATTGTAGCATATGCCCAACAGTGAGTCTGCATGATTTAAAGCCTCAGCTCATCCTTGATGCCCAGGCAGCTACAATGACATTTCTTTAGAAAGCTTCCTTCTGCAGTGATCAGCGGCCACTCAGCTTAACACCAGGGCAAGGGAACTAATTTGAAAGGACTGACTGCTTCGTAGTGTTCCAAGTCCCATCTCCGTTGAAGATTGTCAGGTCATTACCTAGAAAATAATGCTAGTTCCCTTATTTACTAAATATAGCTCTTTTGGGCTTTTTCTAGGCAGATGCCAAGTGATTTCTTGGTAGCTTTTTGAAGTACAGACCGTGAACATAAGGCTTTGATTTGGAAAGTCCTAGAGCCAGCAGGTATACAGGATGTGAGCTTGAAGGTGTAGTAGAATCATTCCCATCCCACACACAGGATAGCTGCCTATATGTAGTATGCCTTTTTCTGAGAACATGTGCATAATTTTAAAGGTGTATGAATCTCAAAAGAGACTCTGGGGGCACCTGGGTGGCTCAGTTAAGCATCCAACTTCGGCCCAGGTGATGATCTAGCAATCCGTGAGTCTGAGCCCCATGTCAGGCTCCAGGCCTGGAGCCTGTTTCAGGTTCTGTGTCTCCCCCTCTCTCTGCCCCTACCCCACTCATGCTCTGTCTCTCTGTCAAAAATAAATAAACATTTTAAAAAATTAAAAAAAGACTCTGATTCTAATCAGTCAGAGCTTATATTATTTTGCTAGGGCTGCCAAAACAAAGTACCACGGCCAAGATGTCTTAAACAACAGGAATTTATTTTTCCACAGTTCTGGAGGCTAGAATTCCGAGATCAAGATGTCAGCAGGGTTGGCTTTTTCCGAGGCCTTTTTCTCTCTTTGGTTTATCAGTGGCTGTCTTCATGTTCACGTGATGTTTTCCCTCTGTGTGCATCTATATCTTAATCTTCTCTTTATAAGGACACTAATCATAATTGGATTAGGGCCTTACCCCAGTA
The DNA here is from genome assembly GCF_022837055.1 of Prionailurus viverrinus. Lineage (NCBI taxonomy): Eukaryota > Metazoa > Chordata > Mammalia > Carnivora > Felidae > Prionailurus > Prionailurus viverrinus. The sequence continues at coordinate 190,190,103 of NC_062568.1, read as the reverse complement.
TCCTCACTTCTTTAAAAATACCCTGTCTGGGGGTGCCTGGGTGGTTCAGTCGGTTAAGCATCTGAGTTCAGCTCAGGTCATGACCTTGCAGTCCTTGTGTTCAAGCCCCACATTGGGCTCTGTGCTGACAGCTCAGAGCCTAGAACCTGCCTCAGACTCTGTGTCTCCCTCTCTTTTTGCCCCTACCCTGCTCACACTCTGTCTCTCTCTCTCAAGAAAAAAATAAACATTAAAAAAATAAAAAGACCTTGTCCGCCGGAACTTAAAAATATGAGTTGTAGGCAGGGTACAATTCAGGACATAACAGGGTCTGTGCCTGTTTTGTATCATTGCTCGTCCCTTGGTTCCAAACGTTTAGAGAGTACACTGCAACATTAGCCACTTATTTCCTAAGAAATGGGAGGTATAACTTCAGGGACCTATTCACTTTGAGAGAATTCCTTGACTAAGAAAACCCAAAGGCTGTCTAAGACAGTCAGATGCTAGAAAAGGTTATTTGTATTCTGGATTTCTTAAGAATCCAGTAAGGGAGTGCATGATGAAAACAAACCCTTTGCCTGTTGGTCCCTAAATGAGAGCCCAGCATTCCTTTGGTTGCTGATTCCAGATATGCTTCTGTGGTTGTTCCTTCTTCCAATCTAACCTCCCTTGCCTGCCTTCTCCAGTGAAGTCACAAGCAAATATTTGTGATGGTTTCTTGTCACCATGGTGACTAAAGAAGCACATCTTGGTTCTCCTTCCAGCTTTGTTGTCAGCTTTGCTCGAAGGAAGGGACAGATCCCTGGGAGAGCCCAGGCTCAGAGTCATGAAAAACCATGTGTCAGGTAATGGGGGACAGCGGTCCACAGTCCTGCCTTTAGGAATCTGTCCTGTGCCTATTAGTCTCCAGGCACAGGGGTAATCAGTAACCCCAAAGGGAGGCCACTGCATTCGCCTAGAATGTTTTTTTTAAATAATAAATTCACTTGGGACTTGCCAAGTGGGTGTGTAGGCTTGCACATTTTAAGACCCTACCGCCGCAGTTGGTTCACCAAGCTACTTTACAGAATGACGAAGGTGCCTTCTCTGAAGTTTCATTTCCTCAGTTTCTCTAGCTCCAGAATTCAGCTCTTTCTTCAACTTCCATTTTCATTTCTCTTTCACTCAGATTCTCTTAATAGACTCTTCTTCCCCCCCCCCCCCCCATTTATGTACTTCCTTATTCTGTTTCCACCCCCAACATGATTTCCTGGTTGAAGAAGCAGCCCCATCTTCTTAGGAGATTTCTTTTTAAACTCTCATTACAATCCCCCAACCATGCTACAAAGGGGGCAATCTTAGTTGTTCATTCTGTGTGCCTGTAAAACTTATTTTTCACCCCATTAGCAATAAATACTCTTGATAATTTCCAGTTAGAAATTCAGAGAATCAGAAAGGCCTCTAAAGGACTTGTGGGTTAACATAATCAGCTTCACTTTCATCAGGTCTTTAGGTAGTGAGATTGTTTTAAAAATGTAAATATTGGGTAAGGTATGATAAAGCCTCTCTGACCACAGGAAGAGACAGGAATGTGGCATGGAAGGAATACATTTGTTACACTCACAGGTCTCAGAGAGGAAGCCACTGCATGCATGCAGGGTTACAGAAGAAATACATATGTATATATATATACATATGTATATATATTGTCTGTGTGTGTGTGTGTGTGTGTGTGTGTGTGTGTGTGTGTGTGTGTGTTTTGAGAGAGAGAGAGAACACACAAGCAGGGGGAGGGCAGACAGAGGAGGACAAAGGATCCAACATAGGCTCCACACCGACAGCAGCAAGCCCAATGGGTGCCCAAACCCACAAACTGAACCGAACAGTGAGATCATGACCTGAGCCGAAGCTCAACCCTAGCCAGAGACTTTATTAAGGTTTCTGAGGGAAAGTGAAGGCAGGGCAGAGTAAACTGTTTAGGACTGGCAACTTTGAATTAATCCAAAGGATTTTGGTCTGTAGGAGTGGTATCTACTTGCCTACTACCTCACCAAGAGATGATTAAAGTGAAGGAATATTGTCTCCTGGGTGTATAGGCAAGGTAGAGGAGGAGATATGGCTCTGGACTTTGCTGTTAGGCAAGTTGTTACCTTTAGGCATTAGCCATGGGAGGGGCAGTCTGTCCCTGGGTCTGTAAAGGTCCCAAATGCTGAAACATCAAGAACACAATGTAATGGGCACCTGAATGGCTCAGTTGGTCAAGTGTGTCCCCTCTTGGTTTTGGCTCAGGTCATGATCTCACAGTTCATGAGTTTGAGCCCCATGTCAACTTTTTTAAGTGCCAACACTTAAAAAAGAACACAGAAAATAAGAAAATAGAGTTAATATAATTGGCCCTGTAACTGGTGAATGCAAATAGACAAATATGGTATCTAAAAAAACATATATAGAACAGGGATTCGGTGTTAGTTTTAATTGGCAGAGGTATGCTGCAATTATAACTTTGGTAAAGGGGGGCGCCTGGGTGGCTCAGTCGGTTAAGCGTCTGACTTCAGTTCAGGTTATGATCTCACAGTCCGTGGGTTCGAGCCCCACGTCGGGCTCTGTGCTGACAGCTCAGAGCCTGGAGCCTGCTTCAGATTCTGTGTCTCCCTCTCTCTCTGACCCTCCCCTGTTCATGCTCTGTCTCTCTCTGTCTCAAAAATAAAATAAACATTAAAAAAAATTTAAAAAAAAAAACCAAAAAGCTTTGGTAAAGGGGCGCCTTGGTGGCTTAGTTGGTTAAGCATCCGACTTCAGCTCAGGTTATGATCTCACAGTTCATGAGTTCGAGCCCCGCATTGGGCTCTGTGCATCATGACAGCTCAGAGCCTGAAGCCTGCTTTGGATTCTGTGTTTCCCTCTCTCTCTGCCTACCCCCCCTCCCCTGCTTGGACTCTATCTCTCTCTCTTTCTCAAAAAAATAAACATTAAAAAAAATTTTTTTTTAATTTTGGTAAAATATAACTCACCATTTTAGCTTTTTTAAAAAATTTTTTTGTTTTATTTTGAAAGAGCGCACACACAGGAGGGGCAGAGAGAGATAATTCCAAACAGGCTCTCACTGTCAGTGCAGTGACCCTGGGCTCAAAGTCAGCGAACCATGAGATGAAGTCAGACGCTTAGCCAACTGAGCCACCCAGGCGCCCCATTCAATTTTTTTAGATATACAAAAGTGTAGAATTTACAGTCCCACCAGGAATGCACCAGATGCTAATTTCTCCACATCTTTGCCAACACTTGGTATTTTGTTTTCTTTTGTCTTTATTATAGCTATTTATTAGGCATGAAATCAAATCTCATTGTAGTTTTGGGTTTGTTTTTTTTAACGTTTATTTATTTTGGGGAGAAAAAGAGAGCACAGCAGGGGAGGGGCAGAAAGAGAGAGGGAGACACAGAATCAGAAGCAGGCTCCAGGCTCAGCTGTTAGCACAGAGCCTGACGCGGGGCTCGAACTCACAAACAGCAAGATCATGACCTGAGCCAAAAAGTCAGACACTCAACCTTCTGAGCCACCCAGACACCCCTGTAGTTTCTTTTTTTTATTGTATTTTTTTTTTAATGTTTGTTTATTTTTGAGACAGAGACAGAACATGATCAGGGGAGGGGCAGAGAAAGAGGGAGACACAGAATTGGAAGCAGGCTCCAGGCTCCTAGCTGTCAGCACAGAGCCTGTCGTGGAGCTCAGACTCACGGACTGCAAGATCATGAACTGAGCCAAAGTTGGAAGCTTAACCTGTTGAGCCACCCAAGCACCCTTCGTTGTAGTTTTGATTTGCATTTCTCTTAAGACTATGTTGAGCATCTTTCCATATGCATATTAGCCATTTATGTATTTTCTTTAGAGAAATGTATACAAATTATTTGTCCATTTTTAAATTGGGTTGTCTTTTTGTTGTTGAACTGTAGAAATTCTTTGTATATTCTTGGCATTAAACCCTTACCAGATACATGACTTGGAAATAATTTTCCCATGCTGTAAGTTGTCTTTTCACTTTCTTGTTAATGTCTTTTGTTGCTTGTGCTTTTGATGTCCTAGTAAAAGAATGTATTGCCAAATCCAAGGCCATAAATTTTTTTTTCATGTATTATTCTAAGTATTTTATGGTCTTAGCTTATATTTAGGTTGTTGATCCATTTGGAGTTAATTTTTGTGTATGGTGTAAGCCTGGGGTCCAACTTCATTCTTTTAGATATTAGTTGTCCCAGTAATATTTTTTGAAGAGAGTATTCTTATTCCGTTGAATGGACTTGACACTCTTATCAAAATTATTTGGTTGGCCATAGATGTATGAATTTATTTCTACACTCTCAATTTTATTCTATTTATCTGTATGTTTATCCTTATGCTAGTACCACACTATTCTGATTACTGTAGCTTTGTAGGAAGTTATAAAATCAGGAAGTGTGAGTCTTCCAACTTTATTATTTAAGAGTATGTTGTTAGTTTCCACATATTTCTGAATTTCTAGCTTCATTCTGTATGGTCAAATTTATTGAGAATTTATTGAGACTCTTTGTGGCCTAACATGGTCTATTCTGGAGAATGTACCATGTACACTCGAGAAGGTATATTCTGCTATTGTTGGGTGGAGTGTTCTATGTCTTTTTAGGTCTGACTGATTCATAATGTTGTTGAAGTCCTCTGTTTCCTTATTAATCTTCTATTTAAGTATTCTGTTCATTATTGAAAGTGGTGTATGGAAGTCTCCAAGAACTATCGTAGAACTATTTTTCCCTTCACTTCTGACCATGTTTGTTTGCTTCATATATTTTGGGACTCTGTTTTGGTGCATATATGTTTTATAATTATTATATCTTCTTAATGAATTGACCGTTTTGTCAATATATAATGTCGTCCTTGATCTCTCATAAGAGTTTTTGACTTAAGGTTTTTTGTCTGATATTGGTTAGCTATTCCAGCTCTCTTTTGGCTACCATATGTTTGAAATATTTTTTTAAAAATTTTTTTAATGTTTATTTATTTTTGAGACAGAGAGAGACAGAGCATGAACAGGGAGGGTTAGAGAAAGGGAGACACAAGAACCTGAAGCAGGCTCCAGGTTCCAAGCTGTCAGCACAGAGCCCAACGCGGGACTCAAACTCACAGACTGTGAGATCATGACCTGAGCCAAACTCGGATGCTTAACCGACTGAACCACCCAGGTGCCCCGCTTGAAATATTTTTTTCCATCCTATTACTTTAAACCCGTTCGTGTCTTTGGATATGCGGTAAGTCTTTGTAGACAGCATATAATAACTTAAGAGTTTAATCCATTTACACATATTACTCTGATAAGGAAGGACTTCTGGCATTTTATTCTTTGTTTTCTTTAGGTCTTCTACTTTTTTTGTCACCCTCTTCCTCCAATTACTGCCTTTTGTGTTTAGTTTAATTTTATGTAGTGAATGGTTTTGATTCCCTTTTCATTTCCTTTCGTGTTTATTTTTTATTTCTATTTTGTATATGTATTTTTTTTAGATGGTGTGGTTACCATGGGGATTACATTTAACATTCTAAATTTATAGCTATATAGTTTGAATTGGTACCAACTTCAAAAAATCTGTTTCTGTACAGCGCCAATTCCCCCTTTATGTTGTTGCCGTCACACAAAGTACATCTTTACACGTACCCATTATATGCCCAGTAACATACATAAATTTGTGATTAGTTTATACACTTGTTCTTTAAATCATGTAGGAGATAAAAAGCAATTACAAACCAATAATACTGATTTTTATATTTACCCATATAGTTACCTTTATTGGCTTCAAGTTACTGTGTAGTGTCCTTTCATTTCACTTCATTTTCAGTTTAAAGGACTCTCTCTAGCATTTCCTGTGGAGCAGGTCTCATGGTAACACACTCTGTCAGCTTTTGTTTATCTAGAAGTGTCTTAATTTCTCCTTGTTTTTGAAGCACAATTCTGTCAAATGTAGAATTCTTTGGCTTTCTCCCCCCCTTTCAGTTCTTTAAATGTGTCATCCCAATGCCTTCTGGCCTTCATGGTTGCTAATGGGAAATTGGCTTGTATGTGATGAGTCACTTCTCCCTTGCTGCTTTCAAGATTCTCTATGTCTTTGGCTCTCAATAGTTTGATTATGTGACTAGATGTAGATCTGAATTTATCCTCCTTGGGATTCATTGAATATTTTTATGGGTAGATTCATGTTTTACATTGAATTTGGGAGGTTTTCTGGTATTATTTCTTAAATTTTTTCTGTCCCTTTCTTTTCTGTTTCTTTGACTCCCGTAATACTTTTTGGATATGCTTGTTGGAATTCCATGGACTCCATTGGCTCTGTTACTTTTCACTCTTTCCTCTCCTCAGAGTACATAATTTGTGTTCCTGTCTTCAAGTTTGTTGGTCCTCTTGTTTGTTCACGTGTGCTATTGAGTCCCTCTAGTGAATTTTTCATTTTAGTTATTTTTCAACTAACTTTAGTTACTTTTCAACTCCAGAACTGCCTTTTTTTTTTTAAATTAATTAATTTAAGTAATCTCTACACCTAGCATAAGGCTCAAACTCACAACCCCAAGATCAAGAGTCACATGCTCCTCTCAACCAAGCCAACCAGACGCCTTTCAACTCCAGAACCTCTGGTTGATTCTTTCTCTATTTGTTGTTGTTCTCATTTTGTTCTGCATTGCTTTCCTGATTTCCTTTAGTTGTTTGTCTTTTTTTTTTTTTTTTTTTAGTTCTTTGTATTTAAGACAGTTGTTTGAAAGTCTTTGTCTACTATCTCTAGTAGCAGGGATAGTTTCTTGTCTATTTTGTCCCTTCAAATGGGCCATACTTCCCTGTTTATCTCCATTATTGGCTTATTACCTTTAAAGAAGTTTCTTTTTTTTTTTTTTTTTTTTTAACGTTTTTATTTATTTTTGGGACAGAGAGAGACAGAGCATGAACGGGGGAGGGGCAGAGAGAGAGGGAGACACAGAATCCGAAACAGGCTCCAGGCTCCGAGCCATCAGCCCAGAGCCTGACGCGGGGCTCGAACTCACGGACTGCGAGATCGTGACCTGGCTGAAGTCGGACGCTTAACCGACTGCGCCACCCAGGCGCCCCCCTTTAAAGAAGTTTCTTAATGGGAAGACTTTATTTTATATGTACTTACATGTTTACCATTTCTAGTATCCTTCCTTTTGTGAAGATCTGAGTTACCATCTGGCATAATTTTCCTTCTACTTAAATGTAGTATTTCTTTAAAAAAATTTTTTTTAATGTTTATTTATTTTTGAGAGACAATGGGAGTGGGATAGGGGCAGAGAGAGAGGGAGACACAGAATCCAAAGCAGGCCCCAGGCTCCAGGCTCCGAGCTGTCAACACAGAGCCCGACGCAGGGCTCGAACCCACGAGCTGGGAGATCGTGACCTGAGCCGAAGTCAGACGCTCAACCAGCTGAGCCACCCAGGTGCCTCTATTTATTTTCAATTGAGAGAGAGACAGAGTGTGAGTGGGGTAGAGGCAGAGAGAGAGGGAGACACAGAATCCGAAGCAGGCTCCAGGCCCTGAGCTGTCAGCATAGAGCCTGACATGGGGCTCGAACTCACAAACTGTGAGACTATGACACAAGCCCAAGTCGGACACTTAACCAACTGAGCCACCCAGGCACTCCAGCTATAGTATTTCTTCAATGCCTGTCTGCTAGAGACAAAGTCTCAGGTTTTGTTTGAAGAAGTCGATTCCTATTTCATTTTCATTTTTTGAAAGTAATTTCATTGGGTATAGAATTCTAGTTTGACAGGTTTCCTTCAATACAATTTTGTATTTCATTATCTTCTGACTTGCATAGTTTCTTTTTTTTTTTTTTTTAAGTTAATTAATTTTGAAAGAGAGAGAGAGTAGGGGAGGGAGGGGCAGACAGCGAGGGGGAGAGAGAGGATCCTGAGCAGGCTGTACACCGCCAGCATGGAGCCCGAGCCCGATGTGGGGCTTGAACCTGAGCTGAAACCAAGAGTCAGTTGCTTAACCACCTGAGCCACCCAGGCTCCCTGACTTGCATAGCTTCTGACAGGAAGTCAGGTCATTCTTATCTTTGGTCTTCTGCATGTAATGAGTCATTCTAGCTGTTTTTAAGATTTTCGTTATCACTGGTTTTCAGGAATTTGACTATGATGTCCCTTAGTATGATTTTCTTTGTTTTTACCATTCTTAAGGTTTATCATGATTTCTTGGGTTTATGGGATCAAGTTTGGAAATGTTTCACTCTTTGTTTCTTCATAAGTTTTTTGTCAACTTTCCTCACCCCCCACTTTTTCCCCTGTGAATGCAGCTACAGATAAATTAGGCCATTTGATAAACATCGCATGAGCCACTGTGGCATCATTTTTGGTCTGTCTCGATTGATTTTTCTTCTTTCTGTGGGTGTGTCATGTTTTTCTGCTTCTTGGCATATCTACAAGTTTTTAATTGGATTTTTTATGTAATTTTTATTGTCTTTTTTTTTTTTTTTTTTTAAGGATGTAGAGCCTTATAGGCAGTTGTTACATTCTGCCCACTCGATCAGTTGAAGTGTTGTTTGGAAGCTTTGTTAGTAGTCTTGTCTAGGGACTTTCCCCCCCTAAGTTTTATATATTTAAGTAATCTCTACACCCATCCTGGGGCTTGAACTCACGACCCGAAGATCAAGAGTCCCGCACTACTCTGATGGAGGCAGCAAGGCACCCCTCTAAGGATAGTTTGATCTTACTCTTAAGGCATAGCCCTTTTTAGGGTTCACTGTATGACCTGAGTGATCAGTGAGGAATCTCCATTCTGATTCATCAAATGCTTTCCAGCCCTGTGTGAGCTCTGGGAACTGTTGAGTTTACAGCTTCCCCGTTGCTCTTTGCCTGACTCATGAAGCTTCTTCACCTCACACCTGTACATCCTTAGTCTCTATCCCAGATTTAAGGGAACCCCAAGCAGATTTCCTGAGCTTTTTTTTCGTGTATTTTGCTCTTCTCTGGAACTCTGCCTCACAATTTCCAGCTGTCTTAATCTCCTTGATCTCTTTCCTCAACTGGTGAGATTGCTTTGCTCTTTGGTAACCGTCTTCCTGCTCAGTGGTCTAGAACGTGCCTCCAGGCAGAAAGCCAAGGAGATAAGTTAGGGCTCACCCTCTTGGGGATCACAGATTTTCAGTGCCTTGTGTCCAATACCTGAAACAAGTTTACAGCAGGAGGATAAATCCAATCCCTGTTATTCCACCGTGGCTGGAATGGAAGTGATAGCTATATTTGTAATGCCTAACAAAATAAGACAAAAAGGAATTATAAGGAATAATTAAAAAACAACAACAACAACAACAGGAACTGGTGTTCAGACAGACTGTTCTAAATGTATGTACCTCTAATAAAATTGTCATAAAATATATAAAGCAAAATAAAACTACAGGGTGAAATGGATACATTTACTGTTGATAAGTCAAGAAAAAAGTTAGTAAAGTAATAGAAGAGTTGAATAACAAGGTGAACAACTTGATTTAATGGACATATGGTTAATAGAATGCCATGCACAATTATTAAAGAATACAGATTTTTCTCAAGCACACATGGGGCACTTACATAATTTGTATACATATTGAGCCGAAAAAGCAAATCTCGATATAGATGGTTCCTGACTTACTATTATTTTTTAATGTTTGTTTATTTTTGAGAGACAGAGCATGAGGAGGGGAGGGGCAGAGAGAGGGAGATACAGAATCCGAAGCAGGCTGAGCCCGGCGTGGGACTCAAACACGTGAACCATGAGATCACGACCTGAGGTGAAGTCGGATGCTTAACCGACTGAGCCACCCAGGCGCCCCAATGGTTCTTGACTTATGATGGTTCAACTTAACAATTTTTCAACTTTACTATGATATGAAAGCGGAAACACATTCAGTTGAAGCATTACTTTGAATTTTGATCTTTTCTCGGGCTGGTGACATATGGTACAATACTCATTCCCAATCCTGGCCAGCAGCAGTGAGTCACAGCTCCCAGTCAGCCACGTGATCACAAGGGTACACAATTGATAAACTTAAATCATTCTGTACCCATACAACCATTCCTTTTTTCACTTTCAGTGTAGTGTTCAGTAAGTTACATGAGATAGTGAATATGTTACTATAAAATAGGCTTTGTGCTGGATGATTTTGCTTGGCCAACTACAGGCTAAAAGAGTATTCTGAGCACATTTATGGTAGGCTAGGCTGAACTATGATATTCAGTAGGTTACGTGTATTAAATGTATTTTTAACTTAACCAGTATCATCTTAACAGTGGGTTTATCAGGACATAGCCCAATCATAACTCAAGGAAGATCAGTAAATTTAAAAGAATCCTTGAGACTCTGATCACGGTGTGATTAATTATATTAGAAATAAATAACAGAGGGGCGCCTGGGTAACTCAGTCGATTAAGCATCTGACTTACGCTCAGGTCATGATCTGACAGTTCATGTGTTCAAGCCCCATGTCAGGCTCTGTGCTGACAGCTCACAGCCTTGAGCCTGCTTTGAATTCTGTGTCTCCCTCTTTCTCTCTGCCCCTTCCCTGCTCATGCTCTGTCTCTCAAAAATAAATAAATACTAAAAAAAAATTTTTTTAAAGAAATAATAACAGAAAAGTAAGTCCCCAAACATTACTGATTAAAAAAAACACTCATGGTTCAAATAAAACCAAGGGAAATTTGGTATTCAGAAGTGAATTACAATGAAAATATTATTTTGAAGGAAATTAAAAAGACTTTTAGGAAGATAATAAGCAAAATACAAAGTCTGAATATTAATGACTTAGGTACACAGTTTAGAAAGAAATCATACAGTAGAGAGGATTAACAGGCAAAATTTGAATCTTTCAGAAGACTAAGATTAGTCAAATCTTATAAGATTTCTAAAGAATAAAAGAGGATACAAATAATATTAGAAATGAAAAAAAAGAACTACAAGTAACTAAGGAAATTAAAAAGAACATTAACAACTTTATGCACACCATTGAAAAGACAAATTCCTAGAATAACATAACTTACTAAAAGTGACTCTAATAGGATGTCTGACTAGCCTTATAATCATGACATATATTAAATTAGCAGCAAAGACTGTTCTCACAATGAAAATGCCAGATCTAAGTGGTTTTACAGAGGAGTCTTGCCAATTTTTTTTAATTAATTAATTAAAATTTACATCCAAATGAGTTAGCATATAGTGCAACAATAATTTCAGGAGTAGGTTCCTTAAGGTCCCTTACCCATTTAGCCCATCCACCCCTCCCACAATCCCTCCAGTAACTCTCTGTTTGTTCTACATATTTAAAAGTCTCTTATGTTTTGTCCCCCTCCCTGTTTTTATTTTAGTTTTGCTTCCCTTCCCTTATGTTCATCTGTTTTATATCTTAAAGTCCTCATATGAGTGAAGTCATATATTTGTCTTTCTCTGACTAATTTTGCTTAGCATAATACCCTCTAGTTCCATCCACATAGTTACAAATGGCAAGATTTCATTCTTCTTGATTGCTGAGTAATACTCCGTTGTGTATACACACACACACACACACACACACACACACACACATACATATACATATATATACACAAACACACACACACCAAATCTTTATCCATTCATCCATCGATGGACATTTGGACTCTTTCCATACTTTGGCTATTGTCGATAGTGCTGCTATAAACATTGGGGTACATGTGCCCCTTCAAAGCAGCATACCTGTATCCCTTGTATAAATGCCTAGTAGTGTGGTTGCTGGGTCGTAGGGTAGTTCTGTTTTTAATTTTTTGAGGAACCTCCATACTGTTTCCAGAGTGGCTGCACCAGTTTGCATCCCCACCAGCGATGCAAGAGATCCTTTTTCTCCACATCCTCGCCAACATCTGTTGTTGCCTCACTTGTTCATGTTAGCGATTCTGACAGGCGTGAGGTGGTATCTCATTGTGGTTTTGATTTGCATTTCCCTGATGATGAGTGATGTTGAGCAGTTTTTCATGTGTCGGTTGGCCATCTAGATGTCTTCTTTGGAGAAGTGTCTATTCATGTCTTTTGCCCATTTCTTCACTGGATTGTTTGTTTTCTGAGTTTGATAAGTTTTTTATAGATTTTGGATACTAACCCTTTATCTGATATGTCATTTGCAAATATCTTCTCCAATTCTGTCGGTTGCCTTTTAGTTTTGCCGATTGTTTCCTTCACTGTGCAGAAGCTTTTTCTTTTGATGAGGTCCCAATAGTTCATTGTTGCTTTTGTTTCCCTTGCCTCCAGAGATGTGTTGAGTAAGAAATTGCTGTAGGAGTTTTGCCAAATTTTTAATAAATAAGCTATTTAACTCTTCATACTTCCAGAAAACAGGAAAAGAGGGGATACTTCTTTTGATAATTACACCAAAGAATAATATGAGAAGATCCTATACTTTTCTTTTGTCACTCATGAATAAGGATACAAAAATTCCAAATAATATTAAAACATAAACAGCAGTATATAAAAGGTATAATTTATCCTGACCAAGTGGGGCTTATCATGGGTAGTCTGTAGTCTGGGGCACCTGGGTGGCTCAATCTATTAAGTGCCTGACTTCAGTTCAGGTCATGATCTCAGGTTTATGGGTTCAAGCCCTGCATCAGGCTCTGCACTGACAATGCAGAGCTTGCTTGGGATTCTCTACCTCTCCCTCTTTCTCTCCCCTCCCCCACTAGTTCTTTTTCTCTCTCTCTCTCAAAAGGAAAGGAAATCTATAGTTTGGGGCACCTGGGTGGCTCAGTCAGTTAAGCGTCCAGCTCTTGATTTTGGCTCAGGTTATGATTTCACGGTTCATGAGATCGACCCCCCATGTAGGGCTCCACAATGAGTGTGGAGCCTGCTTGGGATTCCCTCACTTCCACTGTTTCTGTCCCTTCCCCCTTTCTCTCTCTCAAAAAGAAAAAAAAAATTTAAAAACCTTAAAAAAAAAGAGAGAATCTTAGTTCAGTTCATTCATTATGCCTTTTAAAGAGAAAAACCATATATCATCTCAGTAGATGCAGAAAAATGATTGGATAATATTTAACAGTGGGGCTCAAACTCACAAACCATGAGATCATGACCTGAGCTGAAGTTGGACGCTTAACCGATGCAACTGAGCCACCCAGGCGCACCATTTGTGAAGAAAATTTTAAATCCATTGAGTAGCATTAACGAAAACAAACTAAGGGCTCCTGGGTGGCTCAGTCGTTTAAGCATCTGACTTCGGCTCAGGTCATGATCTCACGTTCATAGGTTTGAGCCTCATGTCAGGCTCTGTGCAGACAGCTCGGAGCATGGAGCCTGTTTCAGATTCTGTGTCTCCCTCTCTCTCTGCCCTTCCCCAACTCATGCTCTGTCTCAAAAATAAATTAACATTTTAAAAAACATAATAGTAATAAAAAGGAAATCAAACCAAAAAAGGGAGGGTGAGGGAAAGACCCACATGACCTCATTTCGTGAATATGGAATTTCAATACTGGTAACAGTAATTCTGATTTAAATCCCAATAGCATTTGTTTAAGGTTTGGCAAGCTGATACAGATTTTCTGAAACTCAAAAAAGAGCCAACCCACTTCTCAAGGTTTATGATTGGAGGACCAGCTCTACCAAATGAAGAGATTTGTTAAAATTTTATTTAAAAACTGGGATATTGGAGGGATAGAGCATGCGACTCTTGATCTCAGGGTTAAGCTCGATCTCCATGTTGGTCTAGAGATTACTTTAAAATAAAATCTGTTGGGGCGGCTGGGTGGCTCAGTTGGTTAAGCGTCTGACTTCAGCTCAGGTCATGATTTCATGGTTCATGAGTTCGAGCCCCACATCAGGCTCTGTGCTGACAGCTCAGAGCCTGGAGCCTGCTTCGGATTCTGTGTCTCCCTCTCTCTCTGCCCTGACCCCACTCACACTCTGTCTTCCTCTCTCAAAAATAAATAAATGTTTAAATAAATAAATAAAATAAAATCTGTTAAGGGCCTCCTGGGTGGCTCAGTCAAGCATCGGACTCTTGATTTCAGCTCAGGTCATGATCTCGTGGTTCGTGAGTTCAAGACCTGTGTCTGGCTCTGCGCTGACAGTGTGGAGCCTGCTTGGGATTCTCTCTCCCTCTCTGCCCTTTCTCTGCTGATGCTCTCTCTCAAAATAAATAAATAAATTTTAATTTTAAAAAATCTGTTTGGGGCGCCTGGGTGGCTCGGTCAGTTAAGCGTCCGACTTCAGCTCAGGTCATGATCTCGTGCTCTGTGGGTTCGAGCCCCGCGTCAGGCTCTGTGCTGGCAGCTCAGAGCCTGGAGCCTGCTTCCAATTCTGTGTCCCTCTCTCTCTGCCCTTCCCCCGTTCATGCTCTGTCTCTTTCTGTCTCAAAAATAAATAAACGTTAAAAAAAAAAAATCTGTTTAAAAAAATGTGATTGAAGCAAGATAGAAATTGACCAATAGTAGAGATTCTAACACTAAACTTGGTCACAGAGGGTGATTTTCTTGACGATAGGAGTGGCATAGTAAATCGTGCTAGGACAGTTGATTTTCCACATGGAAAAAAATGAAATTGAATCCCTATTTCATATATAGACATAGTTAAATTCATAGATGAAACATTTGCATGTAAAAGGCAAACTTTATTTATTTATTTTTTTAATTTTTTTTTTTTAACGTTTTTTTTATTTTTGAGACAGAGAGAGACAGAGCATGAACAGGGGAGGGTCAGAGAGAGAGGGAGACACAGAATCTGAAACAGGCTCCAGGCTCTGAGCTGTCAGCACAGAGCCTGACGCTGGGCTCGAATTCACGGACCGCAAGATCATGACCTGAGCCGAAGTCGGCCGCTTAATCGACTGAGCCACCCAGGCGCCCCAGTAAAAGGCAAACTTTAAAACCTCTAGAAGACATAGAGGCAGGCGCCTGGGTGGCTCTGTCATTTGAGCGTTCCACCTTGAGCTCAGGTCATGATCTCAGCGGTCTGTGGGTTCGAGCCCTGCATTGGACTCTTTGGGAGCCTGGAGCCTGCTTTGGATTCTGGGTCTTCCTCTCTCTCTGCCCCTCCCCCACTTATGCTCTGTCTCTCCGTGTCTCAAAAATAAATCGGAAAAATAAAAATAATACCAAATAAATAAAATCTCTTGAAGACATAAGAAGCTATTTTTCTGACTTTGGGAGCAGTAAAGGATTTATTAAATAACAAAAAGCTAAGAATAAAAGAACATTTTTAACTACATTATAATGAAAAACTTCTTGTTAACTCCATAAGGTGAAAATCAAAAAAACTAAAAAGCTTCAAACTGCTGGAAGATATTTGAAGACACTTTATTTATTTGTTTGTTTGTTTGTTTGTCATTTTGAAAGAGAGAGAGAGAAAACAAGTGGGGAGGGACAGAGAGAGAGGGAGACAGAATCCCAACCAGGCTCCACACTGTCAGCGCAGAGCCTGAATCAGGACTTGAACTCGTGAACCGTTGAGATCAGGACTTGAGCCAAAACCAAGAGTCGGATGCCTAACTGACTGAGCCACCCAGGTGCCCTGCTGGAAGATATATGTAACACACATAACCAACAAGTGGTTAACAACTAGAATATCTAAAGAGCTACAAATTAATAGGAAAGGGGCTAATAATTCAATAGAAAAATATTCAAAATACACAAATGGATTTTTTACAGAAGGAGAAACATAGCTAATAAACATGAAATCTTACCTCATTAGTAATCTGGGATATGCAAATCCTTATCTCAGTGAAAGACCTTACTATACAGAGTAGATTGGCAAAAGTGAAAATTCCAGGTAATAAGGTATAGATCAACAGAAGCCTGTTGTGTATTGCTAGGATAGTATAAATTGACATCACATAAAGATGTGGTTTATATATATAATGCAATACTGCTTGGCAGTGAGAAAGAATGAAATCCTGCCATTTGCAACATGTTTGGAACTGGAGGATGATATGCTAAGTGAAAGAAGTCAGTCAGAAAAAGATACATGTTTTCACTCATGTGGAACTGGAGAAACTTAGCAGAAGACCATCGGGGGAGGGGAAGGGAAAAATAGTTTCAAACAGAGAGTGAGGCCAACCATAAGAGACTCTTAAATACAAAGAAAAACTGAGGGTTGATGGGGGGGCGGGTAGGGGAGAGGAGAAAATGGGTGATGGGTATTGAGGGCACTTGTTGGGACAAGCACTGGGTGTTGTATGTTAAGTGATGAATCATGGGAGTCTACCCCCAAAACCAAGAGCACTGTATGTTACCCAACTTGACAATAAATTATATTGAAAAATAAAGTGGCACCTGGGTGGCTCGGTTGAGTGTCCGACTTTGGTTCAGGTCATGATCTCACGGGTCTTGTATAGGGCTCTGCGCTGACAGCTCAGAGTCTAGAGCTGATTCTGCCGCAGATTCTGTGTCTCCTTCTCTCTCTGCCCCTTCCCTGCTTGTGCTCTCTCTCTCTCTCAAAACTAAGTAAACATTAAAAAAAATATATATAAATATAAATTAAAATTTCTCTTAATGAAATGAAAAAAAATTTAAATGTTGGCATCACATGGAAGGCAACATGGTACTAGTTCGTCAAGTTTAACATTAACCTGCCTACAGCCCAGCAATTAATTCCTTAGAGTTCTCAAAGTGTGATCCGCACAATATTTCAGAGGACCTGGGAAGTGAAGATTAAAATGTTATCTGCCGATGACATGATATTATACATGGAAAATCCGATAGACTCCACCAGAAGTCTGCTAGAACTGATAACATGAATTTAGCAAAGTTGCAAGAGACAAAATCAATGTACAGAAATCAGTTGCATTCTTATGCACTAATAATGAAGCAACAGAAAGACCAATAAAGAAACTGATCCCATTCACAGTTGCACCAAGAAGCATAAAATACCTAGGAATAAATCTAACCAAAGATGTACAAGATCTGTATGCTGAAAACTATAGAAAGCTTATGAAGGAAATTGAAGAAGACATAAAGAAATGGAAAAACATTCCGTGCTCATGGATTGGAAGAATAAATATTGTCAAAATGTCAATACTACCCAAAGCTATCTACACATTCAATGCAATCCCAATCAAAATTGCACCAGCATTCTTCTCAAAACTAGAACAAGCAATCCTAAAATTCATATGGAACCACAAAAGGCCCCGAATAGCCAAAGTTTGAAGTAGAAGACCAAAGCAGGAGGCATCACAATCCCAGACTTTAGCCTCTACTACAAAGCTGTAATCATCAAGACAGCATGGTATTGGCACAAAAACAGACACATAGACCAATGGAATAGAATAGAAACCCCAGAACTAGACCCACAAACGTATGGCCAACTAATCTTTGACAAAGCAGGAAAGACTATCCAATGGAAAAAAGACAGTCTCTTTAACAAATGGTGCTGGGAAAACTGGACAGCAACATGCAGAAGATTGAAACTAGACCACTTTCTGACACCATTCACAAAAATAAACTCAAAATGGATAAAGGACCTGAATGTGAGACAGGAAACCATCAAAACCCTAGAGGAGAAAGCAGGAAAAGACCTCTCTGACCTCAGCCGTAGCAATTTCTTACTTGACACATTCCCAAAGGCAAGGGAATTAAAAGCAAAAATGAACTACTGGGACCTTATGAAGATAAAAAGCTTCTGCACAGCAAAGGAAACAACCAACAAAACTAAAAGGCAACCAACGGAATGGGAAAAGATATTTGCAAATGACATATCGGACAAAGGATTAGTATCCAAAATCTATAAAGAGCTCACCAAACTCCACACCCGAAAAACAAATAATCCAGTGAAGAAATGGGCAGAAAACATGAATAGACACTTCTCTAAAGAAGACATCCAGATGGCCAACAGGCACATGAAAAGATGCTCAACATCGCTCCTCATCAGGGAAATACAAATCAAAACCACACTCAGATATCACCTCACGCCAGTCAGAGTGGCCAAAATGAACAAATCAGGAGACTATAGATGCTGGCGAGGATGTGGAGAAACGGGAACCCTCTTGCACTGTTGGTGGGAATGCAAATTGGTGCAGCCACTCTGGAAAACAGTGTGGAGGTTCCTCAAAAAATTAAAAATAGACCTACCCTATGACCCAGCAATAGCACTGCTAGGAATTTACCCAAGGAATACAGGAGTACTGATGCGGGCACTTGTACCCCAATGTTTATAGCAGCACTCTCAACAATAGCCAAATTATGGAAAGAGCCTAAATGTCCATCAACTGATGAATGGATAAAGAAATTGTGGTTTATACACACAATGGAGTGCTACGTGGCAATGAGAAAGAATGAAATATGGCCCTTTGTAGCAACATGGTTGGAACTGGAGAGTGTTATGTTAAGTGAAATAAGCCATACAGAGAAAGACAGATACCATATGGTTTCACTCTTATGTGGAGCCTGAGAAACTAACAGAAACCCATGGGAGGGGAAGGAAAAAAAAAAAAAAAAAGAGGTTAGAGTGGAAGAGAGCCAAAGCATAAGAGACTGTTAAAAACTGAGAACAAACTGAGGGTTGATGGGGGGTGGGAGGGAGGGGAGGGTGCGTGATGGGTATTGAGGAGGGCACCTTTTGGGATGAGCACTGGGTGTTGTATGGAAACCAATTTGACAATAAACTTCATATATTGAAAAAAAATAAAAATAAAAATAAAATGTTATCTGCCGATTCAAAATGGATCAAAGACTTAATTGGTAGAAACTGAAACTATAAAATTCCTAGAAGAAAACATGGGAAATAAGACCTTGGTTCTTGGCAGTGATTTTTCAGATATGACACCAAAAACACAACAAAAGCAGAAATAAACAAGGGGACTACATCAAACAAGAAAGCTTGAACCAAAATGAAAAGGTAACCTATAAGATGGGAGAAAATATTTGCAAACCATGTATCTGATAAGGAGTTAGTATCCAAAATATATAAGGAGCCCATACAACTCAGTAACAACAACAACAACAAAAAACCCCAAGTACTCCAATTAAAAATGGGCAAAGGACCTGAATAGACGTTTTTCCAGAGCAGACATAGAATCGCCAACAGGTACATGAAAAAAGTGCTTAACATCACCAATCATCGGGGAAATGCAAATCAAAACCATGGTGAGATACCACCTCACACCTGTTACGATGGCTATTATGAAAATAAATAGATTAATTAAATAACGAGCTAAGCGGCAAAGAAAGACAAATACAAATACATGTACATGTAGAATCTGAAAAGACCAAACTCCTAGAAACAGTAGATTGGTGGTTGCCAGGGGTGGGGTTGGGGAAATGGATGAAGGTGGTCAACAGGTACAAACTTTGGTTGTAAGGTGAATAAGTGCTAGGGATCTAATGTATAGCTTGTGACTACAGTTAACAGCACTGTATTATATACTTTAAGGTTGCTAAGAGAAAAATAAAGGCTGCCTAGTATTCTGTTGGGGTGCTTGGGTGACTCAGTCAGTTAAGCATCCAATTCTTGATCTCAGGGTCACGAGTTCAAGCTTCATGTTAAGCTCTGTGCTGTGCATGAAGCCTACTTAGATAGGTAGACAGGTAGGTAGGTAGGTAGGTAGGTAGGTAGGTAGTTAGATGGTAGATAGAGCGAGTGCGTGCACGCGCGTGCGTTCGTTGCTCCTTCGGTCAAGCATTTGACTCTTGATTTCAGCTCCAGTCATGATCTCCTTGTTCTTGAGATCTGAGCTGTCAGCCTGGAACCTGCACTGGATTCCCTCCCTCCCTCTCTGCCCCTCCTTTCCTCTCACTCTCTGGATAAATAAGTAAACTTAAAAAAAAAAACAAACAGGTTATAGATCACTTATATCTCTATAGCTGGAAAAAAAGTTGTAAAGATGTTATTTGCTGTTTTTACTATTTTGACATTTGTACTGCAAAAGTAGTACGAAAGCAATGATGGGAAAAGTTCTGGTGTCTTAGCACAAATCAACACAGTGGCACCAAGGTGTACTAGTAGTCCGTATATTTGCCACTAGCTCACTCACTGTTGGGGAAAAAAATTGCTATGTCCTTGATGCAACAGGACGAATCCAACCTTTGAAAATGTGTCTGGAGGAAGATCGCCTGTGGTAATTAAGTTACTAGCTAAATTAGACGCTTTATAAATTGAAACTTTTTAAGGGGCGCCTGGGTGGCTCAGTCTTTTAAGCGTCCGACTTCAGCTCAGGTCACGATCTCGCAGTCCGTGAGTTCGAGCCCCGCGTCGGGCTCTGGGCTGATGGCTCAGACCCTGGAGCCTGCTTCCGATTCTGTGTCTCCCTCTCTCTCTGACCCTCCCCCGTTCATGCTCTGTCTCTCGCTGTCTCAAAAATAAATAAACTTAAGGAAAAAAAAATTAAAAAAAAAAAAAGAAACTGTTTTTAAGGAAAAAAGAGACAAACCGGAAAACAGACTTAACTTAGACAACAAACTGATGGTTACCAGAAAGGAAGTGATGGCAGGGGAATGGGTCAAATAGGTGAAAGGGACTAAGAGCACACTTACCTTGATGAGCACTAACTAGTGTATACAGTTGTTGAATCACTATATTGTACGCTGATATAACACTGTAATTAATAGAACACTACTTGTTAACTATCCGAGAATTTTTTTTTTAATTGCCGCTATTTTCATGTGACTGAATGACAGACTATTATTCAGACTTAGATATTGGGCAGATGTTTTCTCAACATGCATGACATTCAGGATAGCATTTTCCTTTTGCCTGGAGTTGGGGTGGGGCTGGAGGAGCCTGTGATAGAATGAGAGCCCACAAGTAGATTCAGGCATATTGGTAATGTTCTAGTTTAGATTTGGTGGTGGGTTTACAGATGTTCATTGTATTATTTTGCTTGGTAACATTATATTTCATCTCTTTGTTTTTATCAAATATTACAGAATAAATTAAAAAAATTTTTTAGTTTGAAAGATAGATGGTGGACGTTAAAGATAACAGTATCTCACTGAATTAGATGTTTTCAAGTTTATTGAGCAAGTCAAGTTTTCTCTGTTGTCATAGAGGGATCATAACTTGTGACCATTTACCATATGGCCTAGCATCGTTCTAATACTTCACAGTAGTATTAACCTATTTAATCTCTCCCACAACTCTCTGAAGTAGGAATAGTTATGTCCACGTTTTAAAGATGAGATGTCAGGTGTTAAGTTATTGAGATTATCAGCCCTCCTCGAGGAGCTTCAGTCCCCCTGAGTAGGGGGGGGGTTGGGAGGCAGGGTGGAACCGAAGCCCAGTGAAAAGGAAATGCTGTCCTCTTAAGACCCTTTATATTTGTATCTTCTCTTTTTCTAGAGACCATGGCGAGCCCAGGGAAAGACAATTATCGAATGAAGAGCTATAAGAACAATGCCCTAAACCCTGAGGAAATGAGACGAAGAAGAGAGGAAGAGGGCATTCAGCTCCGGAAGCAGAAACGGGAACAACAAGTAGGTTAACCTGAATATGCTCAAACATACTGTTCAGGAAAATGATCCAGCTGCCATGGTTGGGCTGCTCCTTGCATTTATTCTTCCTTTCCCCTTGGGAAAACAGCTTAGCTCTGGGGCCACTCATCCAGCTTTCTTTATTGTAGAGAAGTGTTGGAAGCTTCGAAGAAAAGAACCAGTCCCTTACTCCTTTTCCACAATTTAGAACAACGTAGACATCATGTATGTCTTCTGTATAACATTCTAGTTCTAGCCCCTTGTTGCCTTCTCTCTTCTTCACCCCTATAGTCAGCATTAGGCCTGGTGCCTTAAGAGGTTCATCAGCTATTCTGGACTGCCTTACTTCTATGTCTTCAGTCCATTCTCTGGAAGTCTCCCTAGGACTGAGACAGTATGAATGCCTTATCAGCTATGCTCCACCGCACACCACCAACAGATTGGTGCCTTGCCCCGGTCTAGATGCTGTCACCTAACCTGCTTGTGCCCACCCTCTTGCTTTACTGTTACTCCTTTCCTTCAAAGCCTTTTATATCCATCACCTTTTATACAAAGGGCACAGAAATCTTTAAATGGTCTCTTAGGGGCACCTGGCTGGCTGGCTCAGTCGGTAGACCATATGACTCTAGATCTCAGAGTCAGGAGTTCAAGCCCTGCTTTGGGCATAGAGCTTACTTTAAAAAAAAAGAGAATGTTCTCTAAAAAACTTCAAACAATTAGATATAAAACAGTCAAGTGCTTAGATATCTTTCCATGTCCATATATTAAGCTTGGCATTGTCTCAACTATCCTAGCATTTCCTTGGCAATTATTGACATAATTTAACATTGGATCATTCTTTGTTTTCTTTATTACAGTGAGTAGTTTTACCACTATATCTTTTCTTTACTTTCAGCTTTTTAAACGGAGAAATGTGGAGCTGATTAATGAAGAAGCCGCCATGTTTGACAGTCTCCTCATGGACTCCTATGTGAGCTCTACCACTGGGGTAAGGCCCTTACATGTGCTTCAGGCAGGCCTGGGAAGTACCAACGTGTACAGAACAGGCAGTTCACATCATCTAGTGGCTTTGGCAACAACCACGCTAAGCTCTTTCTTCCATGGGCCCTTTTGTAGCTGGTTGGCTTAAAGAATCAGTAGGGTTACATCTGTGATGGAGATACCTGAGAAAACATTTTAAGGGAAGCCCTTATTTGCCTCAGAGGTTAGGAATCATTCAAATATCCCAACTTGAAGCAGCCATGAATTAAACAAACACCTTCTCCTGAGCCTGCTGTTATGCCATCCTCTTGCCCTCAAGTCTTTAACAAGCAGGATACCAAGCAGGGGTGTGTGCTCATATCTAGCTCTAGTGTTGGTTTGCCAAGTCTTAAATCTGTCTTATGTTCTAGGAGAGCGTGATCACACGAGAGATGGTGGAGATGCTCTTTTCTGATGATTCTGACCTACAGTTAGCAACCACACAGAAATTCCGGAAACTGCTCTCCAAAGGTACAAATCCTGGTCTTCCCCAGAAGGCCCTACGTGATTTAACCTTATGTTTCCTTTCACTGACCTCATTTGCTGTTCCCCTTCACTCGTTCTACTCTAGTCATACTGCTTTGGTGTTCCATGGACAAGCCAGGCACATTCTTACCTTTGTTCCCTCTGTTCCCTCTGCCTGATATCCTCTGGTTGCAGATACCTGTGACGACTCCCCACTTGCATGATCATAATCTAGGTTCTCAACAAGCCTACCCTGATGCCCTGTATAAAAAAGCAGATCCCCTTCACTCTCAGCATTCTTAATCTTACCCTGCCCTACCTCTTTTTTTTTTTTTTTTCCCATGACACTTATTAATATAATAGAAAGTCTCTCCTCGTTAGGACATAAGCTCTGTAAGGGCAGAGACATTTGACTTTGTTCACTGTAGTGTTCTCGGTACCTAGAACTGGCACATAGTTTGTACTCAATAAAGATGTGATGTATGATAGGAAAAATACTTCTTGTCTCAGTAAATGAAGCAGTCCTGCTGAGAAAAGAATGCTCTTCTTAGACGGGAAATATTTAGACTAGGGTTGCCCATTTCTTGGGCTTTCTTTTCCTTAATTACTTGCTTGCTTAGTTTCAGGAAGCCAAAGGCAAGTATACCTAAATTAGGGATTGGTTTTCTCTTTAGCATCCTAACTAGATCACACAGTTCAAAAATGACTGACTATTGTGAAAACCACCTCACCAGAAAGGAGTTTGGAAATGTTGATAAGAACGGTCAGGACTACCTAGGAAGGATGATAGACCGACCCCAGTGAATGCACCAGCCGAAATCTCTCCTGACTTTTCCTCTCTTTCCTTTCTCCCCTCTTCCAGAGCCTAGTCCTCCAATAGATGAAGTTATCAACACTCCAGGAGTCGTGGATCGGTTTGTAGAGTTTCTGAAGAGGAATGAGAATTGTACATTACAGGTGAGGACTGGTGTAGAGGGGTACCAGATGAAAGCCCCTTTTCCAAGAAATTGTAGTTGAGTGTTTCTATAGACACATCTCTCGGGAAATAGACAAGTAATATGAGGAACTATTTAAGAGATGCTTCAGAGGTCTTGGCCTCAGATGAGAGAGCCAAAACCTCTTCTCTAAAACAATCTCGAAGGACACCAGAATAGGACAGGCTGATTATTCAGTTATAAATCAAAGGTTCTGGGGTGCGTGGCAGGCTCAGTCAGTAGAGCATGCGACTCTTGATCTCAGCGTTGTTAGTTTACTTAAAATATATATCTATTTTTTTTTTTTAACATTTATTCATCTTTTGAGAGAGAGAGTGCA
The DNA here is from genome assembly GCF_022837055.1 of Prionailurus viverrinus. Classification (NCBI taxonomy): domain Eukaryota; kingdom Metazoa; phylum Chordata; class Mammalia; order Carnivora; family Felidae; genus Prionailurus; species Prionailurus viverrinus. The sequence goes on along the minus strand of NC_062568.1, from coordinate 190,165,930 downwards.
AGCAGGGGGTGGTCAGAGAGAGAGGGAGACACAGAATCTGAAGTAGGTTCCAGTCTCTGAGCTGTCAGAGCCTGACGTGGAGTTCGAACTCACAGACTGCGAGATCATGACCTAAGGCGAAGTCCGGACACTTAACCGAGTGAGCCACCCAGACAGACACCCCAGTGATCTCGTACCTCTAATTACCTGTGTGACCTGAAGCAAATCATTTAGCTCCTCTGCGTCTCTCTTTTCAAAAATGAGTGATGAGTCAATGCATTAAAACTTAACCGGAAACTCAGCTGAAAGGGACTTTGAGTCACACGTGTCACTCTAATACTGGTTTCAGAAACGAAGAATGTGAATGAAGTTCAGGAAATCAACTTGCCAAAGGACTCGGGTGCTATGGTAGTGCAGAGCTAGACTTGGGACCATTGAAGCCCAGGTCCATTCTTCCCGTTGTGTCACATCACTGCCCATACTGTGTTTTGTCATTTAAAGGAGAAGAGGAAAAGGCTCAAGTTTTAGTGTTTTAGTCAGGGGCAAGAGGCCTACTGCTCTCAACCAGCTGGTAGGCATGGCTGCTCTGTCTGGAATGACCTCTCAGTCATGGCTTAATCTCACTTCCAGTTTGAAGCTGCCTGGGCTCTAACGAACATTGCCTCTGGAACCTCTCAGCAGACCAAGATTGTCATTGAAGCAGGGGCCGTCCCCATTTTTATAGAGCTGCTTAACTCAGACTTTGAGGATGTACAGGAACAGGTAATGCTCAAGTTTGGCTTAATTCTTGATAGTACATGTATCATAATAACAAATACATTTGGTCTTTGTCCCCGGTTCCTAAAAATTCCTAAACACCTTGGAATTTTCTGAGTGATAGGAGTGTCTTTTGCTATTTATACTGGAACACATCCAATGAGATGACTGGGTGGGGTTCCTAGACAGCCTCAAGATGAGGGGGTTGTCATCAGAACCCCCAACTCTTCCATCCCTCCACCCCACCTCCCCAGAGAGCTTCTGGGTTGGTGAACACATTGATGTGGTGCCCTGCAGAGGGCACAGAAGTTCTGCACCACCCTGACCTCTCACCCCATACCTTGCCCTATGCATCTCTTCCATTTAGCTCTTTCTGAGCTGTGTCCATTACAGTAAGCTAGTAGATGAAAGTAAAGTGTTTTCCTGAGTTCTGTGAATCATTCTAGTGAACTACTGAAACTGAGGAGGGCATTATGGGAACTTTTGCATTTATAACCAGTTGGTTAGTAGTATTATGACACCCAGGAATTGCGGCTAGTGTTTAAAGTGGGGGTAGTATTGTGGGCCCGAGCCCTTAACCTGTGGGGTCTGCGCTAACTCTAAGCTTAATGTCAGAATTGAATTGGATTGTTGGACACAAAAATGATGTGGGAGAATTGATTGCTGGTGTAGGGGAAAAAACATAACATTTGGCATCAGAGGTAGGTAGTATTGGAAAAAAGACACCACAGTACCCATTTCTCACTACCTACACATCGTAGAGATAAAGACACAACTTGCATTTCTTCACTGGACTTTATTGATTGGATAGAAAATAGAAAGTGGTACCAAGGTTTTTTCCTTCGTTACTACATATGGAGTAGATCCTATCAGGCTGCAAAAATGCAACTTTCCAATTACTCTCTTTTTCTGGAGAGTGGGCATAGGGAGGTCTTGGTTTGGCTTCTTTGGCTGCAGTACAGATGTCAGCCTATCTTTCCCACTAAGCCAAGAACTCCCAGAGGAAAGGCCGTCATAGAACAAGTGCTCAATAAGGATGTCAACAAGGAGGGTACCTGATCCTGTTCGGGATGTCTTGGACCTTGATACGGTTTTTGTCCTAGTTACTGATGGGTACTCACTCTGGTGTAAAATATTGACAGGAGTCACTAGAGTCTGTGAGTGACAGTTCCACCGTCCCCTTTTCAGGCAGTCTGGGCACTGGGAAACATAGCTGGAGACAGCTCCGTTTGCCGAGATTACGTCTTGAACTGTTCCATCCTTAATCCTTTGTTAACGTGAGTAATTATGATCATCTGCAGCTGGGGCATCTATAAGGCAGACACATGGCAGATCTTTTCGGGGCAGCTTACATTAAGATGTTAAGTAAATGCAAAAACACTAAAAGTATGCTCATTGCCAAGGTAAAAGATCGGTATCTTTTGAGAGTAAGAAGATTGTGCCACTGGTCTTTGCTGAGTACAGTCTTCTGTTTCCTGACTGTATGGCACTATAGATTCTAGTGTTGGTCATACCTACCTCATCATTGAGCCAGAAGAGAGAGAGGCAAGACTAGCTCATCTGGAAAAATCCAACCTTCTCTAAAGAATGCATTGATTTATCATTTTATGCATAGGTACATTGGAGAGCTCTGTTGTAAAGCACAGATCAAAGACCGCATGAAGGAGCATAGGAGTCCTTCTCCCGTCCGTCCCTCCCATACCCTCAAATAGAACTTCATCTAAACCAAAACAGATAGATAAACCGTTCTTCCGAGACCACAGCCCCATAGACTACCATTATAACTCTTTCTTGGGCCCTTCACAGACCTTTAGCTTTTATTTCCAAGGAGAAATAAAAGTATTCCTTGTTTAGATCTCGTGGCCACGGTTAGAGGCACAGTATGTCCTACCTCAAAAGGTTTTCAGACCTACTCAAATTCCAGCCCTTTGTCCTTATTAGCTGTGGTCTTAACTAGCTACAGCTGGTCCTAATTCTCTGTGAAGATGTAGGTCAGGCCTCCTGGTCCAGACAAGCACAGTTAACTTAGGTCTCTGGGTTGGAAGACAAGGTGAGGCTGCAAAAATCTTAAGGGTCTGATTGGACTTGCTCCTGGGGTTCGTAGGTGACAGCCCTGTGCCAAGGGCATCATTGCTCAGGATCTGTCTTAAGACTTTGCTGTTTCCTTCAGACTCCTTACGAAGTCCACAAGACTGACAATGACACGGAATGCAGTATGGGCCCTGTCAAACCTCTGCCGAGGAAAGAACCCACCCCCCGAGTTTGCAAAGGTAAGAGAGCTTACCAGTTCCTGAGTGAAAGCAGTTTCCTTCATATGTAGGAATTTTGATATGGGAGTTTTCAAGTCTTTGGGTTACCCCTTAGAGTCTCAGTCCCTGGGAAACTAGAAGAGGCAATTGTCAGTGAAGTAGGTGATCTCATGCATCTTGGACAGCAAAGTCAGAAAGGTAGTTCTGATGGTATAATGTAGGAGAAATCTCTAGGGCTTAGAATTACTTGTAGAGGAAGGGACAGCCATGTTAGGGTTAGTGGTAGAGCTGATGTAGCCCTATCCCTCCATGAGTCTCTCTCACTCTGCTTCCAACAGGTCTCCCCTTGTTTGCCTGTGCTGTCTCGCCTACTCTTCAGCAGTGACTCAGACTTGCTGGCAGATGCTTGCTGGGCCCTTTCTTATCTGTCAGATGGCCCCAATGAAAAGATCCAGGCGGTCATAGACTCTGGAGTCTGCCGAAGATTGGTAGAGCTTCTAATGTGAGTGGTCTGATTAGAAAGTACAGATTCCCTAAGTTTCTCCCAGGCTCTAACTAAAGAACTGCAATAAGCATTCTGCTGCTCTCTGCAAAGATCTAGAGCCATGAGAGTGCTGCCAACCTTGGTGGTTGGCAGGCTGATAACTGTGTGCTGGCCCTCTACTGATCAGTTCTCCCTTCTCTGTAGGCACAATGATTACAAAGTGGCCTCTCCTGCCCTGAGAGCAGTTGGTAACATCGTCACTGGAGATGACATCCAAACCCAAGTAAGGAGGAAGAGAGCTGTTTATAGACAAAATCCTTCCCTGATGGGGGGGGGGGGGGGGGGGGGGTAGAGTGGGCAGTGTGGTAAGGAGAGAAAGCATGGGCTTGAGTAAAAAATTCCAACTTTGACACTTCCTGTATGATTGTGGGCAAATTAGTTGCCTTCATTTCTTCTACAAGTTGGAAGCAAATCATCTTCCACTGGGAGCTTTTGAAGGAAAACTGAGTGGAGTAAACTGCCTTACTACCTGGGACGTTATAGGGTAATTCTCAAGTTTTGGAGTCCTGGTCCCCATGAGACACTAAAAGCTGCAGAACCTTATCCCTACTTCCTATACCTTTAGAATCCCATCTCATGTTAATAATACTTCCAGTGAGGGCACAGTAGGAACAGTCCTTTGTTCAAAGGCTAGAGACCAGAGTATTGTTTAAGTCTTGAGTTGGCATAATTTGGTAGGATTCTTGACAAATTCTTGAGTGATCTCACTCAAACCCACACTCACTACCTAGGTCATTCTTGTGTGTGTGTATGTGTGCACGTGCGCGAGCGCGTGCATGTATGTGCGAACATTCATAACATAAATTGTACTGCTTTTACCATTAAGTGTACAGTTTAGTGGCAGAAAGTCCATTCACCTTGTTATTTGTCAACACCATCCATCCCCACAACTTTCCATCATTCCAAACTGGTTTTCTGTACCCATTTAATAATAACTCCCCATCCTCCCCACCCCTTCCTCAGCCCCTGGTAACCATCATAACACTTTTTATCTCTTAGGAGCCGATTGCTCTAGGTACTTTATATAAATGGAGCTATATATAGTTGTCCTTTTGTGTCTACTTATTTCACTTAGCATAATGTCTTCCAGGTTCATCCGTATGTAGCATGTGTCATGCCTTCATTCCTTTTTAAGGCTGAATAGTAAGCAGTCCATTGTATGCATATATCCCATTTTGTTTATCCATTTGTCTGTTGATAGATTCCTGGGTCGTTTTCACCTTTTGGCTATTATGAATAATGCTATGTTGAACAATGTGTACAAAAGTATCTGAGTCCCTGCTTTCAGTCTTCTAGGTACATACCCAGAAGTGGCATTACGGGATCATATGCTAATTTTATGTTTAAGATTTTGAGGGACGACCATACCATTTTGCACACTAGCTGCACCATTTTATACCTCCAGTAGCTATATACTAGGTTCCAGTTTCTCCACAACCTTACCAACACTTGTATTGTCTGGGTTTTTTTATAACAGCCATCTTGATAAGTGTGAAATGGTATCTTATTGCAGTTTTGATTTGCATTTCCCTAATGATTAGCGATGTTTGGTATCTTTTCATATGCTTATTGGCCATCTGTATTTCTTTAGAGAAATGTCTGTTCAAGCCCTTTGACCATTTTTTAATTGGGTTCTTCAGTTTTTTTGTGTTTAGTTGTTAAGAGTTCTTTATACATTATGGATATTAATCCTTATCAGATATTATTTGCATATATTTTCTCCTATTCTGTGACTTACCTGTTCACTCTGTTGATGGTATCTTTTGATGCACAAAAGTTTTTAATTTTGATTAAGTCCAGTTTACCTAATTTTTCTTTTATTGCCTGTGCTTTTGGTGTTCTAGGTCATTCTTAACTGTTCAGCCCTCCCTTGCCTCCTCCACTTGCTGAGCAGCCCCAAGGAGTCAATCCGGAAGGAAGCTTGCTGGACCATTTCAAATATCACTGCTGGCAACAGGGCTCAAATACAGGTACAAGCAGTGGAGGGGAGGGCAGGAGCAGATGGGAAGGCATGGGAACTTGAGCAGTTGTGGGTTATTTGCTTCCAGAAGAAAGAATTTGTTTCCCTTTAGAAATTGGGGCCAATATGTGCTATTAAAGATTCTTTCTAAGAAGCCAGGCTCCTCTGTAGCTTCTCTACGGGGAGAACAGAGGATTCCCAGGAAGAGGAAGATGTCTGAATCATAACTGATTTTGTAGGCTAGATTTGCTTACTCTTTTTGAAGTGACTTTCTCTCTATCCTGCTCCCCATCTTCTCTCAGGCTGTCATAGATGCAAATATCTTCCCTGTGTTGATTGAAATCCTTCAGAAAGCAGAGTTCCGTACAAGGAAAGAGGCAGCCTGGGCCATCACCAATGCCACATCAGGAGGAACCCCTGAGCAGATCAGGTATCACATTCATTTTTCATTGTCTTGAGTGGTATGTATACTGTCCTTCTTGGTTCATGGTCTGCAGTGACCGCTAAACTGCCTTTTCTGGAATAGATATGCCCCAGATCTAAACCAGCAGCTGGTTTAACTGGTAAGATGCTAGATTGGTACTGAAATTTGGAATAGATTGCTCTAAAGCATGAACTTCTTTTCCTTCCTAGAGAATAGAGACCTATAACACAGACATCCATTTCTCCTCCACTTCTTTCTCCAGAGAAATTTAAATCCATGTAATTCCCAATTATCCATATAAATGAAAGAGAACCAAACTGTGGCTCATTCACAACAGCTTCTTTGGGAAATCACTTTTGGGGGTGACACTTGGGAGAAACAAATAGAAAGCCACTGTATGTGTGTGCGTTCTTTGATTCTGGTTTCCGTTATCAACATGAGTAAGGGTGATGGGAACTGGACAAGTGTTTTGCCCTCAGATTGTGGCCCAGGAAGAGAAGTAGGAATAGATTCAACATATTTAAAGCCTTAGGAGAAAGGGGATAGCCGTTGGTTAAGCTTTGAAGGACACGGGGTTGCAAAAGCCCTTTGGGACAGGAAAAAGCATAAGTAAAGGCACAAGAATCAGAAACTTGGAGATGTTTACACATTTGGAAGGTAGGGTCCTTGGAAGAGAATGACGGGAGGTGATGGGAGATGATGGGTAGGAACCTGATTGTTGAGGGTCTGTTTTGTCATGCCTGTAGAGCTTGGACTGAAAATTTTAATCAGGGAAGCAATATGTTCAGAGTGGTAACATTACACTAAGGGGACATTAGAGATGAGAGGAATCTATGACAGCCTTCCCCATGGAAATGAACTAGACTTGGAGCATTGGGAGGACGGAGAGACTGAGATAAAGGATAGGTGGTTGTGAAGGCTCAGCAAGAGGGGGTTGCTCAGAGTCCTGATGTGTGAGGGAGACCCACAGGCCCCACAGCACCTGCCTAGCACCTCCCTTGCACTTTGTTAATTTAGAACTTGCCCGGTCTCTGCCCTTAGGTACCTGGTCTCACTGGGCTGCATCAAACCCCTGTGTGACTTGCTGACTGTGATGGATTCGAAGATTGTGCAGGTGGCCCTCAATGGGTTGGAGAACATCCTTCGGCTTGGAGAGCAAGAGGGCAAGCGCAGTGGCTCAGGGGTCAACCCCTACTGTGGCCTCATCGAGGAAGCCTATGGTAGGTGCCCTCTCCCCAACCTCACCTCTGCCTTCAGTAGAGAAGTTCTAGGTCTGTGAGCCCCCAAAGTAGTATACATGTGAGGCTGTGGGATTTGGGGGGTCATCAATGAATGCAAAGTTCTATCCCATCATATCCTTCTCCCTCTGAGGAGCAGAAGATCAGTTCTGTTTTTTGATAGGTTCTGTCTAGTAAGTAGGTATGGCACAGATGCAAAAATAAAGCTCTAGAATTGATGAGAGAATCAGGCACTGGAAGGTATGCTTCCAGCTGAGTGTCTAGCAAGTTCCAGTAAGAGTGCTCATCTTACGACTTTAGAGAAACTAATGATTTGCCCAGGCCACACAGGTAGTTAAAAGCAGAATCAGGACTAGAACTTCTGGCTTATAGCTGACATTTTGGGCTTTTTCCTTTGGGGTTATGTAGTTTTAGGAAAAGGTCTTAATTCTCTTCTTTGGGGTCAAAGAGAGATCTGATCATATTACTTGTGTTGGTAAACATTAACATACCACAAGGAAGGAAAAACGGATAAATATTTCATGGCCCCGTGGAAAAGCAATCACAGTTCACTCTTGTCCCTCCTTCCTTTTTGCCACCATAGGCTTGGATAAAATTGAGTTTCTCCAGAGCCATGAGAACCAGGAGATCTACCAGAAGGCCTTCGACCTCATTGAGCACTACTTTGGTGTAGAAGATGATGACAGCAGCCTGGCCCCCCAAGTGGATGAGACACAACAGCAGTTCATCTTCCAGCAGCCTGAGGCCCCCATGGAGGGCTTCCAGCTATAATGTCTGCCTCCGGGGAGGGGAGGGGATGGGAAGCACCACCAACCAGCGGAAAAGCAGCCCTCTGGTGGGCGGGAAACCAGCCCCCCCATCATCAGCCACCATACACCTCTGCTGCCCTGGAAACTGTGCTCTTGACCTGCTCCGCCCCCTTCCCTGGAGGGAGCACCCTCTGGACAGACAGAACCATCTGAGGCTCACATTTGGGTTTTGTGACAAGAAGGGGACGTGTTGGGTTTTTCTTCCTTACACTATATTTTGGCTGCACATATGTCTTTAACCCAGGAGCCCCAGGGGTAGACAAAGGAGGACTGAGGTAATCAATTTTGCACCTTTTTTTAATTTTATTTTTTCTTTAGTGGTGACTTCCTTCCCTTTTATCTTCCTTTATCCTTCCCAGTTCTCTGCCCTGATCTGTGTAACTCTTATCTTGGGTACTTGAGCAGATGGAATGTTCCAGAGGTGGGGGGTGGGAGGGGAGGGGAGAAATCCAAAACAAAGTGTTCTTGCTCTGACAGAATATTAATCTTGTATGCTTGGATTGAGTTATTTAATTTTTTTTTTCTTTTGCACATTTTTCTTGTATTAAGATTGCTCTTTCCAAGAGCCATGAGTTCCTGGTTTTAGGAATCCCAGCTGCCAGCATGGTCTGGGACTAGAGGCTGAGGGGGAGGTCACCATGAGACAAAGGCCCCTTCCTCTCTCTAACCCCTTTCCAGACCTCTTTAGTTTGGGAGATCTCCTTCCCTCTCCAGGGGCAAGTACACCAGTGGGAGGGGAGGGGAGGAGCACAGGCCTTCAGATGGGGCTTCCCATGTGTCGCTACTGATCCCATGTTTCCTACCCACCTTCCTATGGTGCGACCCAACTTCATTTGTTTACTTGAAAATTCCCCTCGGAGTTGAATGAACCTCTGAGGTAGCTGTATTTTCTCCTAAGCACGAGACAGGGGGCTGTGGGCCTTCCTCTCTCCTGAGGAGAAAGTCCTTGCTCTGGTGACCCATAAGTTGCTGAGGAGGCTGGAGTGAGAGCGTCATGTATTGGGATAGCCAGGGATCCCTGCCTTTGGCCTTTCTTCTTCCTCTTCCTCTTCCTCTTCCTCTTCCTCTTCCTCTTCCATAGTTGGATCATGTATATTTTACTTCCAAAGGAGAGAATGTCAAAAAGTTCTGTATTTTTTTATATTCTATATATTAGGTAGGTCAATCTTAATTGGTCTCAAGAGGAAGAACTGTCTGTAATTTCTAGAAGTAGGATACTGTGAGGAAGACCAAAAAGAGATGGGGAAGCTCCTTTGCTCAGGGAGCCTGAGCTTGGTCCTTTTCCTCTCTGCTTAGGTTCTGGGCCACCAACCTGGGACCAACCCTTAGCGCTGGAACCTTTACATAGCAGGTCAGCCTGGTCTGATTGTCCCAGTACCTGAAGGGAGCAAGGATGGCCCCAGGGCCCAGTGAAGTCTACCACTCTAGTCCTTACTGCTAAGCGTCCTGCTTATATTAGGAAACCCAAAAAGCAGTCTGCCTTCTCAGATTCAGTCTCAAAGGCCCTGTCCACATAAGTTATCACACATGGCTGCTTCTCCAGTTATCACAGAACTTAGCAGCCTCCGGGCTTTTGTGAGAGTCACTGGTATCTTTCCTGTTTGGGAATTCTTAGACCTGGTTTGGGTCTTGCCCTTCCTGGTGACAGTTATAATCCCAATGCCTTTTCTCTTTGAGGAAAGCTAGAGTGATGCTTCAGTGGCTTGCCTGCGCTTTGGTGGATTACAGGATAGTAGAGCCCAGTTGTTGGGGAGAAGGATGGAGAAAGCTGCTGGCTAAGTGGAGACCAGCTGCGGAGCTGTGGGCACAGTCGGGTCCCTGCACCAAGCTGTAGTTCCCCTTCCCCAGAGACTGTGCCACCCTTGCTCCTGTTCCCACATATCCCCCCCGGCTCAGGTTAAACCTATACCCCTCTGCTTACAGATCTAAAGTTTAGGTGCTCACTGTCGGCCATTGGTCTTGAATTTGCCCTCTCCTTCTAGTGTTGAGATCCAACTCCAGAACCATTTTCTAAGGAAGGTGGTTTGGGGCTTGTGGTTGTCACTAAAAAGTCACACCAATGCTGTTACACTTTAGTGAGTCAGATGCTATTCTTCAGCTTAAGAATGACAACTACCAACCCACAAGTAGGCAAGGGGCAGGACCCTTGTCATTTAGCCAGCTGACTCCATCACAAAACTATTCTCCTACAGTTCAAAGAAAAGCCACCTGCCCCCCGCGCATGCCCCCCATCCTTATCCAAAGGGCAAAGCACTTTAGTAGGACCTATTTTATACATCTCAAGCAATAGTTGAGTCCCTGACATTGGGGCCAGATTTTTCTTGTGAGACATACACATCCTGCTTTTCCCAACTGCGCCTCTAAAATCTTACACTTTAGATCTGGGGCCTGTACCAGATGGAAGATTCTCTTGATCTTCTGGCTGCTGCTTAAAGCCAGTTTTCTCCAAGGACTTCAAAGGTGAAGTCTCCCAGGGCACAACATGAGGACAGATTTCTCATCAGATAAAGTGGCCTCTAGGAGCTTTCCTTTGTTGGTGTCTTCCTCAGACCGTATTTTCCCATTATTTCCCTCTAACCTACCCTTTCAGCCAGCAGGTAAGATTCTTCCAGCCCACAGGGGCAGTAATACCACCTTCTCTGTCTCCTCCTCTCCTTTGGCCCTCTTGGGAAGCAAAACATTATTTCTGTAGCCCAGCCTTGACAGCCACTCTTTGTGGGCAGCCCCCACTTGGACTCTAGACCCTGGCCTTGGTGAAGTCGAAGGCCACTTTTTGGTGGATTTCTGAATGGATGTTGTAGGGATGAAGGGGCTCCCCAGCCTGTCGTAGGGAATAGCCTGAAAAGACATGTTTTTAGAATCTCCCTATGTTGGCACATGGCTGGTCTATCCATTTTAAGATCTCTGGTGGAGGTGGAGGTATCTAGGTGTGGATTAGAGGACAAGGAGCCGCCTTCTTAGCTCAAGTGTTCTAGTACTGTTTTGAACAGTGCCAGCTTTTCTTTATTGCCAGCCCCTCTGGTTATCCAACCCCCTATATCTTCTCTAGTACTAATAAAGTCTCTAATCTCAGAAACCTGCCTTCAGTTCTGAGCTATCCCCAGTGGCTAACTGCCTCACCTTGGTGTTGGCTACAGCCTTCCGGTAGAACCACATGGGTTCCACTTTCAGCTGGCCAGCCTAGTTACTTGGGGCATTGTGTACAAATGACCCTTCGGAGGAGCAGGCATTGATGACCTCAGCTTTCAGGAACCCTTGCTGTCTGCTCCCGCCCCCCCCCCCCCCCCCCCCCGCCTTACCTAGAACCCTTAGGCCTACTCCTACTCTTTGCCCTGGAAGCCACTTTCCCAGAGCCCTGTTTTTTGGAGCTAAACTGCACAGATTATAGCTGCTACTGTACTTGGTCAAGGAAGAGCAAAAGAAGGCTCTCAGGCACACTCTATTTCTCTCAAGCCACACCAGTTTAAAATGAAAACCATCTTAGCAGAATGAACTGGATTTCCATTTTCTCATGTCTACTACCTGCCTTTCCTCTACATCGTAGAGTTACCCATTCTAGCAGACTAGAAGGGAAGGAGATGAACACCTAACAGTACTTACCCCTCTTCCCACAGTGTCCTTCTTTGGAGGCCTCAGCTCATTTGTTCTGGCCACATCTCCTCCCTGAGACTCATTCAGCTTGGTATCCATCATCTCTGACTCCTCAGTAGATTCATCTTGTGAGCTCAGATTCTGGAGTTTGAGTTGAAGGCAGGGAGCTGTAAGGAGAACAGGCTGGCTGGAGGCCTCAGGACTGTGTGTGCCTTTGTGCCTCCCTGGAAGAGGGAAGGGTGCGAGGCTCAGTGTGCTGAACCATAGGAAGTGTTCATAACCAGCAGCAACATCTTCCAGGTAGGACTATCCTAGAAGTGAGTGCGTGAGACTTGAGAATTTGCTCAGAGTAGGTTTCTTCCACAGCCGTTTAGGATTTCACATTGTAGACCAATCTTGTCCAGTATTTTTTGTTTTAACTTTTGAATTCTTTTGTTAAGCCAGCAAGCTGAGAATTTGGCCCTGCGGGGATCCATGTGGTAGACACTAGCTGCTCTTTGGCCAAGGCCTTCATAAATGATTCAGTCATCCCACTGTCTACCCCCTAGCCCCACCCCCACACTAAGACCACGATAAGGGAAGAATTTGAAGTCCATATCAATCAAGTCTGTGAATTAAAGCTGTTATTTTTCCTCTGAGATGGCATTTTGCATCAGGCCTGGGGTATGTGTAGAACCAAAACTAGGTGTGGGAGTCAGCATTAACTTTTGGGTTGGGCCCCGAGCACCCAGGAAAAGGTTTGTGTACTGTGTTACAAAGGTCTCCAGTGGGTCTGGGCCTACCGTGCTACTTCTGGGCCAGCCTGACTGCTGATGTTCACATTAGCACATACCTGAACGGCCAGACTTGCTCCCCTGTGTTGGTTAGATTTTCAGCCCTTGGGTTTGGGGAGAGAGAACTCTGCCATGCCTTGGGGGCAGTGAAGGAAGTCAAAGCTCAGATCCAGAGACTGGCTGGGAACCTCCGACTCAGGATGTCTTTAATGAGTCCACCTCTACAAGAACTCTCAGGCCCTGGAGCTAGGTACTGTCTCTTTTAGCCAGCTTCTGTGGGAACTATCTGACTGAACCACTGAAGAAGCATGGGGGGTGGGAAGGCGGTATGAGGTCCCAGCCACCCAAGACAGACTGGATGTCCTTCAAAAACAGCTTGGATTCCCAGCTAAAGACCCTAGGAAGCTGAATCGAAACTTTTTCCTCACTGGTTTATTCTTTCCAAATTCATTTGCTTTTAGTTTTCCAAAAACTATAAACTCTGGCTGTTTTCCATGTTCTCAGGGCCCCTGGGTAGACAGACAAAGCTTGATGATTTCAGAGCAGACATAGGCCAAGAAGCCGTGGCATTGAGTGTGCTGAGTCCAGACAAATGATATTTATATACACATCCAAATTTGAAGAGAAAATGTATTTCTTTAGGTTTCAAACACTGTACTAGATATAAAGCAAAAATAAAAACCTGTTGCAAAGTTCTAAATTGTCTTCTTTGGAATGATCCTAAACTGGAGTTTTGGGAAGTGAATGAGGAAAGGGTGTTTAAACTTAGGGCCTAACAATGGAATTAGGATTGCAGCAGCTTACTCCTGCTACAAAGAATTTTTTTAAATCTGCTTTATTGAGATATAATTGGCATACAGTAAATGGTACATATTTAAAATGTACAACTTGATAAGTTTTGACATATGCACCCATGAAACCATCACAATCAAGACAGTGAACATATCCCATCACTTCCAGAATTCTCCACAAGCTCCTGTGGAATTCCTCCCCACCCAACCCCCAGCAACCACTGCTGTGTGTTCTGTCACAATACTTTAGTTTGCATTTTCTAGAGTTTATAGGATTTTGACATTTTATCAGCCCCACTCATAGCCCTTTGAGCCCTACTCACATTTAGATCAGTTCCAGGACAGAGATTACAAACAAGCAGCCAAAAAGCTGATTCAACCCAAAAGGAGGATTTTAATGTTTATTAATGTTTATTTAAACATTAATATTTAATGTTAACATTAATGTTTAATGTTTATTTTGAGGGAGAGGGAGGGAAAGAATCCCAAGCAGGCTCCACACTGTCAGCACAGAGCCCGATGCGGGGCTCGATCCCATGAACCGCGAGATTATGACCTGAGCCAAGATCAAAGAGACGCTTAACCGACTGAGCCATCCAGGGGCCCCCCCTTGCTAACATTTTTTTTTTTTTTTAAAGATCTATCTTGAAAAATAAGCTGGCACTACTGGGTCTGAGTTTCTGCTTGAAAACAATCTGCAAGAGCTCTATTTTACCACAATCTCCACCATTCCAGTCTCCTTGACTGACTGGCAGGTATTAATATTGCCATTTTCTTTTACAGCAAAGGAGAAAATAACTTTCAACCCATGTTTCTCAACTTTTCTTATTCCTTGCCTGCCTACTCATTACCCAGCTGGCCCCTGTAGGCCACTGTTGATCCTTCCGGCTATGTTATTCCACCCATCACCCCATGCATATGTTGTTCTTATGATACCTTTATCTCTGCCTAGAACACCCTCTTCCCATGGGAATCCATCAAGGCCTGATTTGTATGTTACCTCCTCAAGAGATTTCCAACATGTTTGTCTGGAAATAATCAGGGCCTTGGTTCTCAGAGACCTGGATTCCAAACCCTTCTGGCTTGAGTTCCACCTTCAGCCACACTGACTCTCAATGTTACCTGGTAAACAGCAGACTAAGGGATGGGGAAGAGCATTGCCCTGCAGTCTAACTGAGGAAAATACTGAACATCTTGAAAAGCCCCAAAACAATGCCCGATTTGCACAACTTCATTCTCAACCTCACTGCCCCAGACTGATGCTAGGCTGTAGGACTAGAATTTAACCAATAGTTCTTACAATGTTCATTGACTTGTAAGCAAATAATTTCAACATCCCATTACTATGCTGTTACAGAGCTCTATCCAGACCGAGGAGCTGTGACAGACTGCAGAGCACCGGGAAGGCTCTGAAGTGAAGTGGCCTTTGTGCTGGGCCTAAAAATACTGTTTTTGCCAGAAGGGCATTTTGAAAGCTGGAATAGCACCTGAAAAAACTGGGAAATCCTGGAAAGATTGAGAGTATACTGGAAGCAAAAAAGGCAGAGGGCATGGACAGAATTGGCTGGAAACAAAAGTCAAACCATTTAGGCATTAAATTCCAGGCACGTGGGTTGTTGGCTGTTTTTCTCTTATCTACAGGCAGCTGAAAAAAGAACTGATCGCACGTTTGGAGAAAGTTTGGGTTCTCCCCCGCTTTAGCCCAGTGCAACTGGGATTTTGTCTGTAGAGGGTGGGCCAGTCAAAGTAAAGGCTCAGGAATTGCTGTGGCCAAACTGCTTGCAGAGGCCCCTCAGACCCTTCCAAAGAAGGACTAGGGCTAGTAATGGAGAAGGGATGGAAATAATTTCACAAATTACCTTGACTCATCCTCAGGGAAAGTGTGCCGTGGTTATTTCTCCTGGGTACGAATCAGGGTACTGAACAGTAGTTAAAATGGGTACTGGTGCCAGACTTCCTGCTTTTGAATCCCTGCCTGAACCACTCATTAACGATGTGACAAAGTTATCTTTTACCTTACTGTCCTCAGATGCAAATGGGAATAACAAATACTACTGTTCTTGATAAGTAGTTACGAGGATTAAGCTAGTAGACGGGAAAGCACACGGTAAGCTCTCAAAGAACCGCTATAGTTATGAAGAGTTTTCATTTGAATACAGAAAATGAGGCCCTGGGAGAGACTGTGTGGTCACAGCAAATTAGTGATGAAGTTAGGACTGGAACGCATGTCTCCAGATTCCCAGCCCCAAATTCCTTCTATCCCTTGTCCTCGGAGTTCCTCCTAGTCATAGATGTTCACAAAAGGGGAGTAAGGCTTGTCGGGGCTTGCAGGAGAGAACAGCCAGTAGCAGGGCTTTGGACCCGAATGGGTCCAAAGCAGGGCTTTGGACTTCTGCATGACAGAAATGGGCTGGACTCGTGTATCCGTGTAGAATGACTGGCTCCTTTCAGACCTCCTGGGTATCCGGCTCCTACGACTAAAGTTCTTTCCATTGCATCTTGGGAGATGGGGGCGTCAGCCCCGGCGCCTGGCGGGACTTGTAGTCCTTTCCCTCCCCCGCCTTCCCAACTCCCCCACCTCAGAGGCCGCCGTCGCTTCATCTTTCCCAGCAAGCACCGCGAGAGTGCCGGCTATCGATTGGCTGTAGCGGGAGAAGGCGGCTCGGCCGGCAGCGGTTGCCCAGGGTTTCCGGTGCGAGGCCAGAGCGGACGAAGCTGTCGGAACGTCGGCAGTGAGGTTCGTGTAGCGGTCTGGGGGAACGAGGCGACCAGAGGGTCTGTGGGCCTGAACGCTCTCGGCCAGTGGTGGGACTCACGCCGATTCCGCGGGAGGACTCAGGCCAGGCGGGAGGCGGGGGGCGGGGGGGGGGGGGGGTAGGGCTGAGGCCTTTGCGCATGCGCTGGCGGGCGGTGCGCGCTGCTGGAGGGCGCGCGGGGCGTGGGTGGCTGCGCGCGCGGGGGGGCCCACGTGGGGCCTGGGGGCCGGGGGAGGGATGGGAATCGAGCGTCCCGCCACGTCAGTCTCCGGCCCTGAGCCTATCCCGCGCTGGGCCTGCAGTGAGGGGGTCGTGTAGTGCCGAGCAGCGGCTTTGATCGAGAAAGGAGGCCTCGCCTGCCCCGCTTCTGGAGCGGTGTTCTGCAAACCTGCCTGGGCGCGTCGAGCTTCCTTCGCTGGCCAGAGGCAGAACCGTTGGCTCCCTCCCGTGAAGGCCGGCCGGCGTGTTCTAAGAAGCTCTGAGCACCCGGTACCGGGATCTCGGGTCTAGGCTGTGAAGACTATTGAAGTCTGGAGAATAGAGAGTGTGTTTGTTTCTATAGGATCCGCGCCCAGCCTAGCACCGCAGACCACAATGAAGAACCAAGACAAAAAGAATGGGGCTGCCAAGCAGTCGGGCAACACTTCCAATGCAAAAAGCAACCCGGGGCAAGCGGAAGCAGGACCAGAGGGAGCCCAGGGGCGGCCCAGCCAGTCGGCTCCTGCGACAGAAGCCGAAGGTTCTTCCAGCCAGGCTCCGGGGAAGACTGAGGGTGTGTGCCAGCTCTGCTTTCCAGCGGGCAGGGGGAGGAGTTTGTGGTGCCCCAGGGTAGCTTCTGGAGTCAGAGGCCTTGGCCGCTGTCTGTGCCACCCGCCCCCCCCACCCCCAGATCCGTACAGCTTCCCGGAGTGGGGAGGGTGGGGGGGGTGATAGCGCCTCCCACTGTATGCACTGGAACAGAACTCTTGAGAGAAGGCTCTGGCAGGATTAAATCAGGGGGCAGCCAAAGAAGACACCCAACCAGCCAACCCGGGTTAGAAACCCCTCATTCACCAGTGGGTAACTGCTCTTCATATTGGAGCCATTCCTGGAACTTTTTTAATAGCAAGAAATAATTCTTGCAGTGAGGAGAAGGGGATGTACTAGACGTTGAGCTCCAGCTGTGTGCCAGCCCTATGTGCTGGATGCTTTATTTCCTTGATTTGTTTGACACTCACAAAACACATGGTTGGGCAATAGTAGGACATAGTTGTATCATTTTATAGGTAAGTAAACTGATGCTTAAAGAAGGTGGGCAACATGTAACCCAAACCAGTAAGTTTGGGCCTGGAAATTCCAACTGCTGGTGTAACCATCTTGTTTTTCATTTTGCCCCTTGTCCTGCCCTGCTGTAGGAGCACAAGCCAAAACTGCTCAGTCCGGGGCCCTCCGAGATGTCTCTGAGGAGCTGAGCCGCCAGCTGGAAGACATCCTGAGTACATATTGTGTAGACAACAATCAGGGGGGCCCAGGTGAGGATGGGGCACAAGGTGAGCCTGCTGAACCTGAAGATGCAGACAAGTCCCGGACCTATGCCTCGAGGAATGGGGAGCCCGAGCCAGAGACCCCAGTAGTCAATGGTGAGAAGGAGACCTCTAAAGGGGAGCCGGGCACAGATGAGATCCGAGCAAGTGACGAGGTCGGAGACCGAGATCACCGAAGGCCACAGGAGAAGAAGAAAGCCAAGGGTCTGGGTGAGCAGAGGGCAGCTTCTTGTGAGGCTGGTAAGGTGGGGAGTTTGGACCCAACATTCCCTGGGCTAACCTGCTCTGCCAGGATTCAGAGGAAACTACTTCCCAGAGCAGCAAGTTACGTTAGTTTGATCTAAGCTGGGGCTGTAGGCCGTAGTACAGAGAGGTGTGTGAGTTGTTCGTTGCATAGGGACTTCTGGCCTTGGAAGGAAGTAAGAACCAAAATCTAGCCTGCTTTCTCTGTCTTTGAGAAAATGGAGAGCAGGAGGCCCGAGTGGGCTCCTGTGTCAGCCAGCACTGTCTCTAACCTGCACTGTGAACTTGGGCAAGACCTTTCTCCTTCTTGTCCTTAGTTTTCACTTGTCTACAATAAGATTTAGACTAGACCAGGGTTGAAAACTCAAATAAGCCAAGTTAGACGGAGGGCCCCATGAAGACCAAGACATCGCCTACTTCATCCAAAGAGGTGATTGCCACTTGGTCCCAGCTTGTCGATAGCATGTAACATTACAAGCTAAGTATAGCCATGAAATTTCTCTGGAGTTTTAGCAGTTGACAACTAATATGCTAGGAGGCAAACAAAACCCCTCTTTGGGTTGGATTTGGCCTGTGTACATGTGCTTTGCGGTCTCCGCACCCATCTTTTGGAGCCTCCCAAGGTTGACACTCCAGGAGCCTGATGCTGTGCTATGTACAGCGGCCTTCCAGGGAGACAGAAGGCAGACTCGACTCAGGCACAGTGAGGGGAAGTCATTGGAGGGTTGGGCAGCTAATGTGTGTTAAAGAATCAAAGTTAGGTGATACTATATCTGTGTCTTAGTCCCGCTTCCCCACCTCCTGCCTGTCATCCTGATTGAAAGAAGGTTTTTTGTTTGTTTTTGTTGTTACTTACTCTTAGAGTCAAATATTGGAAGGTATATGTGTTTTAAAGTTCACTGTCTGGAAGGCGTGGGGGAGGGAAAAAATAAAGTTCGCTATTTGACTGCCTCTGTTGAAGAGAGTTTTGTAGTTCTCAAGGAGACCTCTTCCTTTTTGCATCCTTCTTTCATGAGGGCCTTCCTTGCATTGAAACAGTAGCACGTAATTTGCAGATGGGACATTTTTTTTTCTCCTATTGGTAGAGCAGGCAGCTTTTGTGGTCCCACCCCTGGTGTTCACCAGGGAGTCTTCACATATATTCAGTCATTCATTTATTAAGCATTTGTGGAGTATGTCTTCTGAGGTGGGCACCGGGGATGGTACTGGGCAGTACTGGGACCACAGCAATAGGCAGAATTGGGTTGGCAGCAAACCTCATAAAGCACACGGTCTAACGGTTCGGCAGCCAGTTCAACAAACAGAAGTGTAAAGTATGAGGAGAGAGGGCTGCGGAAGAGTGTGGGCCCAGGCCTGGGGAGACCCCCAGAGAAGGGGGTACATTTTTTTGCTCCCTGTGCTTTGCAGGGAAGGAGATCACGTTGCTGATGCAGACACTGAACACGCTGAGCACCCCAGAGGAGAAGCTGGCAGCTCTGTGCAAGAAGTATGCTGAACTGGTCAGTTCTCCCCCTTCTTGCACCCGCCCTGCCTTGGAAAGTCAGCAGGCCACCTGGCATGGGGTGGAGGGTGCAGGGGCAGGTGGGTGGCTTAATTGCTCTTCAACCTCTTTGAGTCTTTTCCCCATCTGTTAAGTGGGGAGTCAGGTCCCAGCCGGCCTCTTCCAGGCTGACTGTCAGAGGAGAAGCTTCACATTCCAGTGGTCGAGCCCTAGCTGCCTGGCCACCGTGCCAGACACCGTGTCAGCTCACCTCTGTGTGCTTCAGTGTACATCTCCCCAAAATATGGAAACGCACAGTGCCGTCGTCATCACACTTGACAAGACTAGCATTAATCGTGTGATGTTCTTTAGTACACAAATTTCCCCAGTTGTTTAAAATATCAGTTTGGTGACAGTCGGGCCAGAGGAGGTCTGTTTAATACTTTGGGTCCTTAACTTTTTTTTCCTTTTACTCCAAAACAGTCTTCATCTTACTGCCCACTGTTTTCCCCATGACATTGATTTATTGCAGGTCAGTTATTCTGTAGGGTATCTCACTTTCTCACTTGGTGGTAGCATTTAACTTGTCCCTTTACCTCCTGTAGATAAAATGGAAATCAGCTGTAGAAGCTTGATCCGATCTGAGTTCAGCTCTTTTGATCAGAACTCTTCATAAATGGTCCTCTGTAGAGAAACAGAGTGTGCTGCTCCCACTTTCAGTGATGGAAGATTGTCCACTGGGTTCAGGTGGGGCCAGCCAGGTTCCTCCCTTGACAGCTTTCCATCAGAATTTGAGTGAACGGATTCATCCACTGAGGGTCATTGCCTAACTACTTATTTTTAAATTCTTCCATTCCATTTGCATTTATTACCTGGAATTCTATAGAGAAGTGGTCTCATTTGTAAAATGGGGAAAATCGCATCTGCCTACTGGGGTTATTATAACCACTAAATAAAGGACAAGGTATGAAAAAGATAGCACCCCTTCAGAATGAGCCAGCTAGGGAACGATTGATGAAGCCAGAGAGGAGGAGCTGAGTCACTAGGGTGATGTTCTCAAGTAGACGAGGAGGTAAGGGCCAGAGCATGGGGAGAGGGTCGGCTGTGGTGGGAAGCACGCCTGGGGCCCGGTGACTGGAGGAGAGAGCAGGTGGAGGTGGATGGGCAGGGGTGTAGCTTGTGCCACCCCTTCTGGTTGCTTCTGTTCCCAGGGAGATGGGATCTCCCTGCTGGGGCTGAGGAGAGGTGAAAAGGAGGAGGAGATAGTTGTCTGGGGGCACCTGGGTGGCTCAGTCTGTTAAGCGTCTGACTTTGGCTCAGGTCACGATCTCACAGTGGGTGGGTTCAGGCCCCACATTTATGCTGACAGCTTGGAGCCTGGAGCCTGCTTCAGATTCTGTGTCTCCCTCTCTCTCTCTGCTCCTCCTCTGCTTGTGCTCTTTCTGTCTCTCAAAAATAAATATTAAAAAAAGAAAAGAAGTAGTTGTCTGGAAGAGGAGTATGAGCGACAGGAGGGATGTAGTTGGGCTGCGAGGCAGACGAGGGTCTTCCCCAGAGGGGTGGTCACAAATTTAAAGTGCAATTCTTCAGGCAGGGCTGGTTCAGTGCCAGTGCAGAGGACTCAGAAGGTTGATATATCAGGGTTGGGGTTTATCAGGAAAAGGGGGCAAGAGAGTTGAGGATGTAAGAAATCTAAGCCAGGTGAGAAGGTCGGTAGTCATTTAAAGGAGGGTTTGGGACCCCTGGGTGGCTCATTCGGGTAAGCATTGATTTGGGCTCAGGTCATGATCCCAGGGTTGTTGGATTGAGCCCTGTGTCAGGCCGAGTGTGGAGCCTGATTAAAATTCTCTCCCTCCCTCCCTCTCTCTCTGCCTCTCTCTTGCTCACACATGCATGCACACACACTCTTTCTCTCTCTCAAAATACACTTTTATTATACATGTTTTACATATAAAATAAAGAAGGGTTCAAGGAAAGTGAAAGGATGGTTGGGTCATTGAGTTGGAGGTCCAGCATGGTAGAATTTCTGGGTCCACAGATACTGGAATGAGCTAGAATGATAGGTTATAGTTGGTCCTGCCCTGGGATGAGATAAGGGAGGTGCATGTGCTTCTGGGTAATGACAAAGTCTAGACCTGACTGTCCAGGACAGTAAGCACTGGCCAATTGAAGTACGCCCCGTCTGAGTTTGGATGTGTTGTAAGTGTTGTAAGATACACATCAGATTTGAAACACCTGAGGAAAGGGGAAGAATTAAATATCTCCAGTGTTTTGCGTTGATCTCGGGTTGAAATTAAAATATTCAGGTATTAGATTAAGTAAATATTTTACTAATGTTAATTTCATCTACTTTTTACCTTTTTAATTTTTTTTTAACATTTATTAATTTTGGGGGGGGGGAGAGAGAGAGAGAGAGAGAGAGAGAGAGAGAGAGAGAGAGAGAGACAGTGTGAGCAGGAGAGGGGCAGAGAGAGAGAGGGACACAGACTGAAACAGGCTCCAGGCTCCGAGCTGTCAGCAAAGAGCCCAACGTGGGGCTCAAACTCACGAACCATGAGATCATGGCCTGAACCAAAGTGGGACACTTAACCGATTGAGGCACCCAGGCGCCCCTACTTTTTACCTTTTTATTGTAGCCACTAGAAAAACTGTAATTACATAACTGAGTCACACTGTAGCTGCGTTGAATAGGCTCATGGAAGGGAAGCTGATCTGCAGAGAGGACAGGGTCTGAGGACGAAGTTAAGGTCTGTCCATAATGTAAGACCAAAATGATAACAGCAATCGTGGTGAGAGAAGTGGTGCTAAGTCTCGGGGTAGCAAGAGGGAGTGATGGGTCTAGTGAGTACATGGAGGGGGTGGCAGGAGATCTCGTCTGAGGGCATGAGTCTCCCAAGAGTTGAGGGAGTGTAATGGCCTGAGAGTCTTGAGAGCTGTTTCTTGAGTCAGAGCAGTCACAGAAACTGGGATCTGCACCCCTGCTTGTCCTGGGCACTTGTCTCTGTGTCCTCGAGATGGGGCCTCTGGGTTTATCGAAGTGTGTAAAGCTCCCGGACCACGTCCAGCTGGAGCGGTTACAGCCAGGGTCGGGAGATGGGGTTGGGGAGGGGCCCTTGGGAAGAGTCCCACGGGGCACTTACTTGTGCTCCCTGCCCCCAGCTGGAGGAGCATCGGAACTCCCAGAAGCAGATGAAGCTGCTACAGAAGAAGCAGAGCCAGCTGGTGCAGGAGAAGGACCACCTGCGTGGGGAGCACAGCAAGGCCGTGCTGGCCCGCAGCAAGCTGGAGAGCCTGTGCCGCGAGCTGCAGCGCCACAACCGCTCCCTCAAGGTGGGCACTCCCCCCCCTCAGCTCCTCTCTGATGGGCTTTGCCCTCAGCAAGTAGCGCGGGCTTGGAGCAGAGAACTAGATGTCCCCAGCGGCGCCCTACCTTAGAGCATCTAGTCACCACTTGACCTGGACTAGTATCCCGTAAGGTGAGGGCCGAGGTGCTGAGGGAGCCCAGGACACAGGGCTTCAGCACCGCTCCGTTCCCTAGCAGTTCGCAGGGAGGCCGGGGCCCTGCGCTGCCGGGTGGCTCCTCTTGCAGATTCCAGCAGTCCCGGATGCTGGCTCTTTTCTCCCGGTTCTGCCTCTCCTAGGAGGGGGTTCATGTGGTCACAGCCTAGTCACTGCTGTGACCTCTGGAGGCGGTTTTATGTGTATCCTTTATTCCTCACAGATTTGGGTTGGCAAATACGTGGTAGTTTGCAACTTGTTTTGCTCATTTTTAGTTTGTCTTTGAAAACATTTCAACTTTAACATAAACTTGATGTGAGAGATTCAGAGGTGACAAAAGTATAACAAAGGTGACAGTTGCCCACCCTCCTCAACCCCAGTGTCCCGCAGAAACTGCTGGGAAGTAACTACTTACATGTAAGTTTATGTACAGACTTTAGACTTTCCTCAACACGTATGTAGTCTTATATACGATTTTCTAAATGGAATAGCTATACTTCTATTGTTTCATATTCTGTTTCGTTTTGTCACTTTGCATAATGAATGCCTCTCTTTCCTTATCAATTTAGGAGTAACTCATTTTTAACAGCACTGTTGTATGGATGTACTGTATTTCATCAGTGCCTTAGTTAAGGAATCGCTGGGGTTTTTTCTAACTTTTCACTATTACGTTAGTAGAGCAAAGTGAAAATTCTTGTTACATATATCCCTGGCTAATTATATAGAATTTATCCATAGGATAAGTCTCAGAAGTGAAATGTCTGGGTCAAAGAGCGTGCACGTTGTAAACGTTAATGGTTTAGCCAGATGGCCTTCCTGCCAATATGTCTGCGTGCCTGATTCTGCACAGTCTAGCCAACCCTGGGATTACTGCATTTGAGTTGGTTGGGGGTGGGGAGGGGAGAGATGAAAGCACAAAAATTAAGACTTCTTAACCTGAGGTGTGGAAGAAAGGGCTTCGGGAGATCTAGGCTGCTTTAGAATGGCAGTTACGTGTATGCCTGCGTTTTTCTAGGAAGACAATCTCTCACTTGATGTCACCTGATAGACGGGTTCGTTAGGAGCCCTTTTTGCATGACTTCTTGGAACCTGGCTGCTCCTGACTTGGAGAGCAGGGGGGGTTGTTGGTACAGACCGTTGCTGGCTGGGGAGCAGCGGGTGATGAAGCTGGGGCTGACTTCTCTGCCCAGGAAGAAGGTGTGCAGCGGGCCCGGGAAGAAGAGGAGAAACGCAAGGAGGTGACCTCACACTTCCAGGTGACACTCAATGACATTCAGCTGCAGATGGAGCAGCACAATGAGCGCAATTCCAAGCTCCGCCAGGAGAACATGGAGCTGGCCGAGAGGCTCAAGAAGCTGATCGAGCAGTATGAACTGCGGGAGGAGGTGAGGTGTCCCTCACAGCCATCACCCGTCTCCAAGCCACCTCTCCTTCACTGTCCAAAAAGTATATAAAATCCCCACGGTCCTTTTTGTCAGTTGCTTTGACCTCTGAAGTAGTACTTGAGTCCATCACCTTCTCTCCGTTCCTGCCCTCTCACCTGGTCCCGGCTCCCAGGGCTCCTCCAGCAGTTAGGACTGCCACTCCTTGAAATGTGCATATCTAATCTTTGTAGGTGGGGCGGTTCTTTGCCAACTGAGCTAAGCCGTTGTGTTGGTGGAGGTGTCGTTTCTGTCCTTTCTTCCCATCTACAAGGGAGTCGGGCCACAAAAGGGAGGGTTGTTAGCCCAGCGGAGTGAACTCTTGGGGCTGGAGGTTTGAGGGTATTCATTTCTTGGCTTCCTGGGAGCTGATTTCATCCCTGTGCACACCCAGGACTGACTGGAGAGAAACAAGGTGAGGTTGGGAAGTAGGTCTTCCGGGGATCTGGGGCCCACGTGCTATGGTAGATGTGGGAGTCAGAGCGAGATGGGAGGATGGGCAGGAGATCCTCGTCTCTGCAGCCGCCAGGCCTCCCTGAGAAAGGGTGCCGCTGACAGGTGGCCCTCCCACCGTGCTTTCCTGCAGCACATCGACAAAGTCTTCAAACACAAGGACCTGCAGCAGCAGCTGGTGGACGCCAAGCTCCAGCAGGCCCAGGAGATGCTGAAGGAGGCCGAGGAGAGGCACCAGCGGGAGAAGGATTTTGTGAGGCTCGGGCCCCGGGGGTGGAGGGTCTGGGATGAGGTGGGTTGGGTTCCAGCTCAGCTCATAGTTAAGCTGGTAAGGGAGAGGCTGCCGCCTGGCCAGACCAGGACACTTTTCCCTCAGATAGCAGTCTGAGAGCAGGAAGCCTCGGCGGGCTCTGGGGCATGTGGCTTAAAAAGGCCAAACAGCCCCTAGGGGTTTCTGACAGGATCCGGGGTCCTGTCTTGGAAACAGCTCCTCAAAGAGGCAGTGGAATCCCAGAGGATGTGTGAGCTGATGAAGCAGCAGGAGACCCACCTGAAGCAGCAGGTGAGAGACCGTGTGTGTCCTGACCCTGTGCATCTGAGGCCCCTTGCTGGGATCCATCGTGGGGGAGGGAAATAGGACCCTCGTTCTAGGACCACTTTGACTGCTGTGTGACCTTGCTGAGCCTTTGTTCCCTCTGGACCCGCCAGGCACCTGTGGTGGTGACCAGGTGGCTAGGTGAGCTTGAAGGACCTCGTTCCTAGTTGGAAGCGTGTGCTACTTTTGAGGAGGCAGCGATGCGATGGTTGTTTTTAACTACATAAGTTGTACTTAATTTCCAAAGGAAAGTTTGAAAACAAACATAAAGGCAAAATGTAAGGCAGCATAAATCGTGCTTTCCAGGCTTAGCATCTTGGATTCTGTCCTTCCAAATACACAGTTTTTTGCTTTAAAGTAAAAGGGTACCTCAATAGAATTGTCAGGTCAGAGGTCCAAGCGTGGATCTGACCGTGTTAACCAGAAGTGCCCCCCGGAGAAGCCTAATCTTTGGACTTCTTTTTCACCCAGCTTGCCCTGTACACAGAGAAGTTTGAAGAGTTCCAGAACACTCTTTCCAAAAGCAGTGAGGTGTTTACCACATTCAAGCAGGAGATGGAAAAGGTAACAATGTCCAGACTACATATGGCTCCAGGGCACAAGTTGCTTCATTCAGAATTGAGCACTGGGCCTATCGTCAGGAAGCCCCAGCCCCTGGGGTGCTTTGTGTGGGGAGCTGTTTACAGTAACAGTGTGATTGTCAGCAAAGGTGGGCTGTAAGGAGGCATCAGAACCTTTCCACTCCCTCAAGCATCACTGATATGTGCATCCTTCAGGTTTTCCGAGGGGAAGGGGCAGCCTTGTCATTTTCTGTTGTTGGTGGTGGCACTTAACTTGAGATGTCCTGGTGTGGCACCAAAGGCACCGACTCTGCCCTGTAATGCCTTGCTCCCTCAGGACTGTTCCCCCACCTTGGAGACACAGATGCGTAGACAGTCTGGCCCCTGACCATTTCCTTCTGTCTGCCCCATAACCCAGATGACTAAGAAGATCAAGAAGCTGGAGAAAGAAACCACCATGTATCGGTCCCGGTGGGAGAGCAGCAACAAGGCCCTGCTTGAGATGGCTGAGGAGGTGGGCTGCGTGTGCTCTGCCGCTGGGGGGAGGCGGGTGCAGTTTTTGAGTGTTCGGCCCTTTCCTCTACTTTGACCAGTAAGTCCTGCAGCTGGCACGAGGTGAAGCTGGGACTCACGTGTCCGTCTGTCCAAGTCCAAAGGCACTGCCAGCTGTTTCCCTGTGGGAGATGGTGAGCCCAGTAGCAGGTCTGCAGTAGAAGCAAAGAGAACAAATGGAAGAAAGAAACACAGGAACGGAAAAACTAAGGGCTACAGTGATGGACACAGTTTATGTGCAGAGTAGTTCAGCTACTTTGATTTCGTGGATTGAGATGTAGGAGAAGGGAACTAACTGCTGGCGTAGCTACGCATGCCAGACCCTCCTGAATGATTTAGATAATGCCTGTTCATCGAATCTTCTCAAGATCTGTGAGGTTGGTGTTAGTAGTCCATTTTAACAGATAAGGGAGTAGGCTCAAAAGCCAAGTCTTACCTTTGCCAAGGTCATCTGGTGGATAAATGGAGAAACACACTGTCATGCCCCCTCTCTGCACCACACTGCCCCCTACCTACAGCCACGTCTTGGCATCACACCAGGGCTGTTTTCCTAGGAAGGGACCAGCTTTTGACTCTGGTCTGCTCCCAGCATCATTCAAGTGTGGATGTTTTCTACCAAGAGGTACTGTTGCCTGGGGGTTTGATGGCATGGCACTAAAGGCTCCATTTCTCCCCCTAGAAAACACTCCGGGACAAGGAGCTGGAGGGCCTGCAGGTAAAAATCCAGAGGCTGGAGAAGCTGTGCCGGGCGCTGCAGACAGAACGCAATGACCTGAACAAAAGGGTACAGGACCTGAGTGCTGGTGGCCAGGGCTCCCTCACTGATGGTGGCCCTGAGCAAAGGCCAGAGGCTCCAGCTGCCTCCAAGGAGCACGGTGGTGAAGGGCCTGGGGCTCAGTCACCTAGCTCCCCAAGGGCCACAGAAGCTCCTTGCTGCCCTGGAGCACCAAGCACAGAAACACTCAGCCAAGCAGGGCGCCAGGAGCCCACCTCCACCACCGCCTAGGGAGCCTGGCACGGGGGGCATGCTGGGAAGGGAGCAAGCCGCCCAGCCAGGCCTGGCCCATGCAAGGCTCCCGCTGCCAAGCAGTCCAGTGCTGAGGCCCAGGGTGCTCTGACCTGGCTGGCATCTGACACTTCGCAGTTTTGGATTTTGTGGGTCAGTTTTACATACATACGGCATATGTGCAAGGCCTCCTACATTTCTATCTGTAAGTGTAAAGTGGGCTTGCACTGGAGGTGGGGGTGTGTACAGGTGAAGTCACTGGCTCTTCTAGGAGCTCGAGAGTCTTAAAAAAGCTGTCATCTGTAGCTGCTGTCACAGTGAGCTGGCAGGACAAGTGACTTGAGCATTCCCCTGCCTGATTTGAGGCTTAGACCCCTCCCTAGACCTGCCCTTCAGGGCTCGTGACAAGTGACACACTCAGGCCTTGACCGTGTTTCCCTTGTTAGCAGGGCTTGGGCAGTCCTGGCTCTCCTAGCTCCCCTGGAAGTTCCTTTGCTTCTCAACCTGGAGAAGGGGTCCCCGGGCGGAGCCCGGGCAGGGCCCGCACAGCCAGGGATCCAGCTGCTGTCCTGCCTCAGACGGGGGACCAGGGGAAAGTTGCTGTGGGCTGGTACACTGTTAGGGAGCCCCCGGGCACCGCTTCCCCTGCCCTCAGGTGGTGCCAGGACCAGGCCAGTGATGCTTCTCAGTAGCCTTATCATTCACAGGTGCCTCTCTAGCCTGCACAAATGATTGACAAGAGATCACCCAAAGGATGCTTTCTGAAGGTTTTTGTTTTTTGTTTTTTTGTTTTGCACGTGACCGTGTGTGTGTTGATCTGAGGGAGGAGGAGGGGTCCTGGAGCAGTTGGGTCTCCAGTGCCACCACCCTCACCATCCGACCTGGTACCTTTGCCACGTTGGTGCTGAGGTTTCCTGTTTGGTGAAACCAGATTGTTTGTGGTAGGAGAAAGGAAAGGGCATCTAATGGTTTTGCCACAAGCTTGCCTTTGTGTTTCAATCCTGGGAGGCCACCGCTGATTCCCATCACTACTGTCTCCATGCGGAAGTTGCTGGGCCCCGTGCCCAACTGTCCCTTTGGCTTTTATGAATCTGTTTCTGCTTCTGACCCCATCCCTAATGTGCAATCCTTGAGATTTGCCCTGGTTCCATTGCCCAAGGAATAAGAGCTGAAGTATGTCCTCCTTGACATTCCACCTCCCAGCTCTTGTCTGATAGCTAAGGGATAGAGTGAGACTTGACAGCTGAGCCTCGGAAATCCACAGGTGGCTGCAAATATTTGTGTCTGGTCCCTGCCCCCCAAACTTGCTACTCTAGACTGAAAGTTCTGGTTGCACACTTGCCAGGGCACTAGCCAGTCTGTGCAGAGCAATTTTCTGGAACAACAGAACGAGTCTCAGACCCAGAGGCTGGGCTCTGCTGGGCTTGAGGTTCTAGATCCCACCTCTAGCCAGGCCTTGGATTCGGTGCAGCTGAGGGAGGTACAGGGTCATAGAGCTTTTCTTGCTGGATTTCCTTAAAGCTGGTTCATTATCCTTCAGGTCCCTTCATCTTGCACGACCGGCTCACTCTCCACACCTTTTACTTCAGTCCATCACATAAATAGGTTCATGAAGAGTGTTAAGTACTCCTGAATCATGTTATGACCTAGAACAGAGATGGCAAATGAATGGCACACCATTGTCCCTCTGCCCCCCATGGCAGATACCACTAATTGGCCTAGAGTGTTTTCCACTAACCTCTGGTATATCCTCATTAACCAAGATTCCCCCAGCAGCCAGTAGAAGTGTTGAGACTTACTTGCCATCCCTGGCTGAGCTTCTTCCCTCCTGTGGAGAAACGTTCCTGAGATCTTTCCCTCTGAAATTCCTGTGTCTGGAATGGTCCCTGGATATGCCTTTTCCTGCCCCAATAAGGCCTTCTTCCAACAATGCCTGTGTCAGGCTGAGACACACAAGAACTGCCAACCCCATACAGGGTTTGCTGGGTTCTGGAAGCACAGGGAAGAGGCAGAAGCTTCTGCCTGCCTGCTTTAAATAGCAGGAGGCCTGCAGTAGCCCATGTGATTGCCTCCCTTGCTTCAGCTACCTCGTAGAGCCTATGGGGTCGGGGGGGAGGGGGGCGGGGGGAGCTGTTGGAGCCCAGTGTGGTGGTGGGGACTCGTGACTGTGCAGCACAGCAGCCCTCTGAGACCCAGTCTAACTACTGTGGGGCTACGGTGAGCTACGGTGTGGCCCCAGCTGGTCTTCCCAGGTCCAGAATCTAGGTCCTGGGCAAGTCAACCCTTTGCTCTCAGCTCCAGCCATGTCTAGGTATCCAGACCACGCTATAGATGGGAATCCCGTTTTCTCTCTTCCTCTCCGTTGACCACATCACAGCAATCACTACAGCTGCTCTGTTCATTCTGCTTTCCAAAGTCAACCCAGGTACCTGGGTGCTGCCCTCACCAGCCAGGAGCCTGGGCCAGATGCGGGGAAGGTGGCCTATCTGAATGAAGGCCAGTGCCTTCCTCACCAGGGCAGGTCCCGTGCACGTGACCTCAGTTTTAGGACCAAGTGCTGTGTTGGATTCTTCAGTTGCTAGCTTTTCCTCCAGGGGACCAGAGCCGGCGAGGCTCACAGCCTTGAGCCCTTGTCCCTGCTGACGGTAATTTGTGTTCAGGACCTTGTCCAGCTGAGAGCCTCACATACACCAGATTGTGAAGAGGTTTCAGCAGCACTTTGTTATAATTTGTTTTCCATGAGGCTTTCGGACCATGGGCTGAGCTCAGGCACTTTCTGTAGGAGAATGTTCTGTCTGTAAAGATGGTTATTTCCATTCCTCCGCCCCCATCACCGTGGCCCTGCTGAGGGCTGACCAAGAGGCCAGTCGAACTGACCTCGTGGCTTTGGGGAGGGCCAAGGCCTGCTGAGTGGATTATCCAGCTGTGGCTCCAGCCCTCCCACCTTTGCAGCACAGAGGTGGTCACCCCAGGGACAGCCAGGTATCTGCCTGGGGGAGGGGTGCTGCCTTCTGTCCCTGTAACTGCTTCCCATGTGGCTCAACCTGGCCGCCCAGATTTGTTTTAAAGCTGTGCTGACAGCCTCTTTGTCTCCTTTTGGTATTCACAACAGCCAGGGACTTGATTTTGATGTATTTTAAACCACATTAAATAAAGAGTCTGTTGCCTTACTTGTTTCTCTTTTGACCTTTGTGGTCATTGGTGCTTCTGGATCCATCTAGCCAGCACTGACTTGTCTGGCTCTACTGCAAAGCTTCTGGCTGTGCCCAGCTTTCGTGCATCTTGCAGAGCACCCCTCTGGCTGCCTTCCAGGAATTACCATGGGCTAATGCATTTGAGCTGCTCAAGCAAAGCCGTTGCCAAAGTTGGCATGATGCTCATATCCATAGAAGGATCAGATATTTTTCATTCAAGTCAGAGGTTACCCCTGCCCACTAAGGGTCAGGCTAGTGATGAAGAAAGATACTACATTTTATTTATTTTTGAGTAATCTCTGCACCCAACGTTGGGCTTGAACTCACAACCCCTGGGTTAAGGGTCCCATACTCTACCACTGAGCCAGCAAGCACCCTGGAGAAAGATACTTTCAGATACAGAAAAGTCAGTGGTGCTGTGGGAGCATAAAGGAGGTCTCTGTCCCCTTCAGCAAGGAGATAGGGGTGGACACCTGGAAAGGAATTATGACCCAAAAGGCAGGTAGAAGTTTGACAACTTAGTAGTGAAGTAGTTTACCTAGAAATGCAGGTGCCCAGGATGGGTAGTGGGAGGTCACCAGGAGCCTGTGTGCCAAGTTAAGTGATTTGGGCTAGATCCACAGGGCAGGAGGAACCACTAAAGGTATTTAGGACATTGGGAAAATCGACAAAGAAGGCATAAGGTAAGGAAACCAGAGAGGCATAGGCCAATTGAGGCCCAAAATCAGATGGCTGGATACTAATCCCTGCTGCTCAGGGCTGTCACAGGCCACATCCTCTGGCATTGACCTACCTCTGAGTTCTTTTGATTTTGTACATTCCTTGAGAAGACCACATCCTGCGTGCAGTCCTGAAGAATGGGCTGGTTTCTTAAACACTCCTGTTCACCCTGCCAAGCCTAGGCGCAAAAGTTTAGGCTCCTGTATGGGAGGCATCCTATTGTGGCTTCACCAGCACCCTATTCTCTCCGGAGCCTGGGTTTGGTCTGGCACAAGGGATGGTATGTGAATGCCCAACAAATAAATGGCAGAGACAACTAAAGGGCCCTTCCCTCCAGGCCTCCATGAGCAGTTGTGTCCACACTGGCTGTGACAGTCCTCTCAGAGCCTCTGCCTTTTCTAATCAGGGTCCAAATGGGTTGATACTTTTCTGTGCTGGTCACAATGGTTTCCGTCAAAGATCCTTTGGAAGAAGTCAGGGGAGGCTGCCGCAACTCTTAAAACTCACAAAGCATCTCTGAGAATAACTTCACCCATAGTGGTGTCTCAGGACCTGCCACCATTTTCCTGGAGGAGCCCTGGTTCTCCTCCCTAGCAGCTGGAGGACAGCAGCTTCCCAGTTGTCCTCTCTGCCTGTGCAGACCCCTCCCTCCAACCTCTGGTTATTTAAAAAGTCCTGGGTTAATGTGTCCCCTTCTGGGACAGTCTAGGTGTTGGAAGAACCTGGAAAAGAGCCCCTGCATGGGTGCCTGTGGGAAGGATTAGGTGCAGGAAAGCTGTTCCTGCCCATTGGTAGGGGAAGGTGAACAGTGGGGCTCTGCACATTGCCCTGGGGCAGTTATTTGAGACTGCAGGGCAGCCTGGCCAAGGATAAGCCTGTCTCCTGTTGCATCAGATGGTTCTCTGGGGACCTGAGCTGGGAGCCTCTGCCAGGTCTTTAAATAGCTGCCCCATTGATCTGGCCTCCCAGACAGTGCGGGCAGCGCTGGGTCGCCCTCCATGTGGCGCTCAGGTTTCCCTCCTGGGGGCTGGGGTCAAGAGCCAGGTAATCGCACCGATTTTCCTCTGATCTGGTGCTCTCCACACGCGTCTCCTAGAACTGGGGAAGGGGAGGGAGGAGGCGTGGTCCCACCACTTCATCAGTGACTGAATATAGCCTCCGTTGCTTACCAGTGAGGAGTGTCTGGGTATTGTGGAGTGAGTGGTATTGCCCTCAAGACTATAGTTGACTTTCAGCACAGGGAATAATGACAGTAACTTCCTGCAGGATTGTTACAGGGATCAAACGCACATAAAATGCTTAACAGGGGACCTGGACTCAATAGACGGTTGTCTTTTCTTGTAGTTTCTTCCTGCTGCTGCTGCTTATAGGCTTATGTGTGTATATATATATGTATGTATGTATATACATACAAGATATATATATATATCTTGTATGCTTATATATATTTTACATGTGTCTGTCCATTCCCCCCCCCCCCCCATCCATATCCCTCCACCCTGGCCTTCTGACAAAGCCAGCACCATTTTGTAAGGGACTGTAGCTTCTCCCCAAAACTGATGGGAAAGTGAGATTTTTAGATTGCCATCACACAACAAACATAGCCACCTTAGTTCGGGTGGGCAGGTAAAGTCCAGTGAGTGGGGCAGCCTGGTAACTGTTGTAGGCTCCTCCCATCTCCCAAGCACTAAAAAAAGGTCACTTTCTCTTTAAATGCAAATTACCTCCTGCAAGCTCTGCTTCCACACGCTCAGTTCCCTAGGAGGGGAGCGCTAAGAGCGGAGGGAACCACGCTTCTGCCTCACTCCAGACCCCAAACCTCCAGGTCAGTTGCCCGCTTCCAGGGTTTGGGGGGGTGTGGAACATCACGGGTCCGATGCTGCATTTCGGATCCTGGCTCCCCAGCTGAGGGATCCATTTGGCACACGGCTTTGAAGACTGAGTGTAGGAAATAGATCCCAGGTGGCCCCCAGCCATTCCTGAGAATCAGGGGCTCCTGCTCTTCTATCAAGACTTTAACTGGGCCAAGCTGCAGCAACGCATGGCAGAGGACGTGCTCCTATCTCCTCTCCACCACACACCCCCTGGGGACCAGCCAGCCGGGTGCCAATTTCAATGCTTATGCCCCCAGTGCCGCCGCCACCATCCTAGAGTGCAGACGCGAGCTTGGTGGCTGCAGCCTGGAGTGAGCAGCTGGGGAAAGCCCCTGTAGAGGGCCCCGGGCCTCCATCGGGAGGACCTCGGCAGACCTGAGACTTAGGGGGTGGAGCTGGACCGGAGGCTGAGCGGTACCAGCCACAGGCGCAGCCATTGTTGGAGGCCCAGACAGCCAGCTGCCCGACCACCCACCCCACCCTGGCTGCAGCTGAAGCGGAGCAGGGCCTTTCTGACCGGGGATGGTGAAGCAGCAGGAAGCCTGTCCCAGGGAACTTCTGGGAGTTGCCTGATGTTTGCAGTTGGGGGTGGGCGGAAGAGGAGGGATGCCAGCGTAGAAGTAGCGGAACCCACAGTGAACCCTGTCCCGGAGGCTGTGGCTTCTCCCTCCGTCCCCCATCCACTGCTTGACACCGAGGTCTTTCCAGGTGCCCCCACCCACACCTTGGTCACCACTGCCCTTTGCTGACAGGGTTTGTCAGCATCTGCCTGGACACTCTATTAAATAGAAGAAGGTCTAGTTAATACACCCCTAATCCTCAACTGGCCTCTCCTGCCAGCTCACATCCACCCTGCCCCTCCCCTCCGTGTTTCCTCTCCCAGGTCCGCCCCCTCAGCTCCTGGGACAGGAAATCCCAACAGCAGAGGAACGGTGTCTGGTCCAGCCCTTTCACGCAGGGCTCAGGTTTTCAGTTAGGGCTGGAGGGCAGGTGGGAGACCTGGGATGGGCCACGGAAGGTCCTTCACGTACACATTCAAGACCCTAGCAGTGAGGCGCCAACATCTGGCCCTGCCCATACTTGACAGAAGGGGACAGAGGTCCCAGTTGGTATGAGGGGACAGTTAGAAGTTCCCAGAGCCCTTCCTTTGCAGCTGTCAGGGGTTGCTGGGGGAAGTGACGACTTAGCCTCTCATTGTCTCAGTGGGTCCTGAGGCTCAGCCAGCATCCAATGGAGGACAAGAAGAAGAAAAGGAGTCCCAAGCCCTGCCTGACCCAGCCAGCCCAGGCCCCGGGCACATTACGAAGGGTCCCTGTGCCCACCAGCCACAGCGGCTCCTTAGCCCTGGGACTCCCTCATCTGCCATCCCCCAAGCAGCGAGCCAAGTTCAAGAGGTGGGTACAGAAGAAAAGTAGGGCAAGGAGGGAGGGACCCCAACTCAAGCCTTGTGGGAAGGAAGTAAAGCCAACCTTAGCCTAGTTACTTAGCAACGATTGATGCCTTCCCTTGGACTAAGAACTCGGAGATGCCTCAGATCCAGTCCTTGCCCTCAGTGTAGGGAAAAGGCTAGATGGGTCACTGGGACCCCACACTGTGCTGATGCCCTCAGCAGGGAGTGAGCAGTGCTGCCAGAAAGTGACAGGGTGTGGGGCACACCGGGCAGAGACAATGTCTAAGCTGAAGGGCTTGCCTGACATAAGTATGGAAGAAATACATTGCCTGGAAGGTTCCCAGAATCACAGGTGGTTGGGGGCCCTGGAGTGTCATGGAGCAGGAGATGGTAAGGGGATGCTCAGGAGTACAATTTGAATTTTCTGCTTAATTTTTCTTAATGGTAGGGAATTTACACCTTACCCTAAATGTGTCCCTGTTAGTGTCCCGCTAAACACCAGGTGCTCTTTCTCCCATTACTGTGCCTCCCTGTGGCTTTGCACACTACCTGCCCAAGAGATATGGCTGGGGATGACCACAGTAGGGTGTCACTGAAGCTCGGGGCTGGAGTAGGAACAGAGGAAATGAGACAGAAGAGAAGGTTCTGGTGGGTAAGGGAGGGGCAGACTGGGAAGGGTCCTTCAGTGCTTTCCTGGGGACAAGGAAAATTCAAAACCGTTTTGAAATAGAAGAGGAGCGCAGAAAGACATTTTTGGGAGAGGTAAGAGGGCTCTAGTGGCAATAAGGAGTAACTGTCCCCAGTGAGGACAAGTGATTCACCCAGAGCCATGGGAGGAATGGCAGGCCTCAGACGAGAACCCCAAAGCCGCCTTCCAGGCATGGTTCTGGCTATGAGTGTCATCTGCAGCAAAAGACTTCTTTTGACCTCTTCTGCCTACCCCTCCTCACCCGCTCCCTTCCCTTCCCAATCCTGGTGCCAGGGTAGAAGAGAAGAACAAACATCCCTTTATGGTTGGGAGTAGATAGGAAGA
Organism: Prionailurus viverrinus; assembly: GCF_022837055.1. Taxonomy (NCBI): domain Eukaryota; kingdom Metazoa; phylum Chordata; class Mammalia; order Carnivora; family Felidae; genus Prionailurus; species Prionailurus viverrinus. The sequence continues at coordinate 190,130,518 of NC_062568.1, read as the reverse complement.
TGATTTAGTGCATAGACAGATGGCATAAAAGACTTTGGGGTACCAGGCCGCCCCCACCCTGTGACCATGGTCCGTGCCCACCCCACCCAGGGTAGGCAAGGAGAAATGCCGCCCGGTGCTGGCCGGAAGTGGGGGTGGCTCTGCAGGCACCCCGCTGCAGCACTCGTTTCTGACCGAGGGGACGGACGTCTATGAGATGGAGGGGGGACTGTTGAACCTGCTCAATGATTTTCATTCAGGCCGGCTGCAGGCCTTCGGTGAGTCCCATGGGCTGGGCTGAGGGGGTGGGGGCGGGGGCGGACACGGCTGGAGGGCCTGGTCTCTGGGCGGTGGCTGGGGCCAGGGTCCCAAGCTGCTCCCAGGGCTCAGACAGGTGTTGTCCAGGGAAGGAATGCTCCTTTGAGCAGTTGGAGCACGTGCGGGAGATGCAGGAGAAGCTGGCCCGGCTGCACTTCAGCCTAGACGTGTGTGGGGAAGAGGAGGAAGAGGAGGAGGAAGAGGGCGGGGTCACTGAGGGACTGCCAGAGGAGCAGAAGAAGACGATGGCCGACCGAAACCTGGACCAGCTGCTTAGCAATGTGGGTCAGGGCTGGGTGCTTTGGTTCTTGGGGACATTAGAGGGTGGGGGAGGTACATCATCCTAAGACTAGTCCTGGACCCGGGGTGAAAAGCTGGGGGGTGCATGGAGCCTCAACCCCCACCAGAAGATGGCTGGAAAAGCATCTGGGTCTGGGCCTGGTGCCTCTCCTGACAGAAACCTCCTTTTCTCTCTGTTGACAGCTGGAAGATCTTAGTAACTCTATGTATCCTTTTCAAGGGACCTTGCAGCATGTACATGTGTCCCCACCTCCCACAGAAGAAATCCGTTTTCTTCTCCTCACCACCCTCTAGGACTATTTACAATAAAACCAACATCTCCCCTTTCAGTCCTGCTAAAGCGGAATTGGCCACAAGCTGCCCCCATGCAGAGTTCTCCCGAATATCAGGAGAAAAGCCATTGCAGGGAATGTGATTTATCTACTTATGAAAATCTCTGCAAGTGAGGCCCCTGGCTGGCTCAGTCGGTAGAGCAGGGTACTCTTGATCTCAGGAACACGAGTTCAAGCCCCATGTTGGCAGAAAATCTTTGCAAGTACTTTACTGACACCATGGCAAAACTTGCCTGATGTCTTTCTTTTTTTTTTTTTTTTTTTTTTTTTTTTAATTTTTTTTTCAACATTTTTATTTATTTTTGGGACAGAGAGAGACAGAGCATGAACGGGGGGGGGGGGGGGGTGGGGGCCAGAGAGAGGGAGACAGAGAATCTGAAACAGGCTCCAGGCTCTGAGCTGTCAGCCCAGAGCCCGATGCGGGGCTCGAACTCACGGACCGCGAGATCATGACCTGAGCCGAAGTCGGACGCTTAACCGACTGAGCCACCCAGGCGCCCCGCCTGATGTCTTTCTACTTTTTCAACATTCAACAATTATTTTTCACTGATTTAGATGATCTCCGCATCTAGTCTCAGCCAGAAGTAGTGCGGGTGCATGTAACTGCATGATCTAGAGCGAAAGAGCAGGCGGGCGGGGGGAGGGGGAGGGGGACTGGTGGGAGGGGAGGGAAGCCACCCAGCAAGAAGGGCAGGTGTGGACTGCAACCTGGACCACAGACCACCTGAGTCCTTCGCCCCTGCCCCTTTGTGCAATTGAGGAAACTAAGCCCGTTCAGGATGGGGAGACAGGGCTGGAAAGACTGGGGTCCAAAGCATCGCAATCCTTGACTGGCACAGACAGAAGTTGCACTTGGCCGAGAATGCCGAGCCTGAGGAGCAGTCAGCTGTGTAGGTGTCGGACCCAGGACCAGACTGCCTCTCTCATTCCCTTCAAACTGTGACTTTTTACGAACTCGATCGGGTATTCCGCGGCCCCCCAGGTGCTATGGGGGAGGGGGGCGCTGGATGAAATTAAACCAGAAAGAAAGACACCGGCTCCGTGTGCTCCCTCCCCTCCTTGCGCCTTTACTCGGCCGGGGACCGCAGGCCCGGGCCTCCGCAGAGACACCGCTGCGCGACACACTGGTTTAGGCGGAACCGCTCAGGAGCTGGAATTCCCAGCGTAGTTCTGGAAGCTGGAGTTGGAGGCAGGTGCCAGGACCTGGCGGCCACCGCGGGAGGGGCAAGGTTGCCGTGGAGACGGCGGGGGCGGGGCCTGTGCGCGGCGCGGACTAGTGACGCACGCCGCAGGCGCGCGGCGGGCGGCAGGTCCGTTGGCGCCCGGATGGAGCGGGAGCGGTTGCTTCGCGGGGTGTCGGTGCTGCAGGTGCGGAGCGGGCTGGGAGTGCATGATTCCCACCACGGGGTCTCGGACTGGGGTCTTCGAACGAGATGAAGCTACCACGTTCGGTCACCTACCCTCGTGCCCGCCTCCGGAGTTACCGACCCACCCCCACCGCCCTGACGAATGCTGGGACCCACGGGCCCCCACCGGCCTTCCACTCCCACCACACGTTCCTGCGGGATCCAGGAAGTGGCGGGAAGGGCCTCAAATCGAAGAGGGGGATCCAGTCCAGCATCCTCCCTTGAACCCCCGGAGACTGTTCTGACAGCGTCACCTATCCTTTTCCCGCGGCCAGGTCCCCTCTTAGAGTCACTGGGATGAGCTCTCCAGGAGAATCCTCCAGGAATCCCCCCACTTTTGGAGTGATAAGCGTTTTCTTTCCCCTTATTCTCCACACCAGGCCTGCGTCCGGGGCTTCTTGGTCCGACGCCACATCCAGAGACTGCGAGATGAGTATGAGGCTGTTGTACGCGAAATCGAGGGTGACCTGGGCAGGCTTCAGTGGACAGAGGGTTGGATTCCCAGGCCCCAGTTTCTCCCAGAGGTAGTACACACCCCAGTGGAAGAAGGGAGGGAAAGGAGGGACCTGGGCAGGGGATTCGAGGAAACGGTAGAAACCACCCTTCTTATTGACAAGTTTTTCTCAGTGGAAGGACCAGCAGACTCCACTCCTCATATCCCAGTCCTTAGTCCTTACTGCCTTATACGCTACATCTTGGCACCCAGAAATTTGGAAGGTTTAGCTGTCGGGTTCTCCTACTTCTGTTTTCTCAGAAAGCAAAATCCCATCGGACCTGTAAACCCCAAGAGAGGGCACCAAATCCAGAACAGCAATGGCGGGGCCGCTTCTCATGTAAAGAACCTGAGAGAGAAGCTGTCTTTGGGGAGATGATGCTGAAGCAATCAGGACAGAGCTCAGCAAACTCGGGAAGTCTTCCCTGCAGAGGTGACAGCCCCCCGCCTCAGGATGAGCACAGCAGGCAAGCCAGGAATCCCAGCCAAGAGGAGACCAGAGCTATGTCAGGGATGGAAAACCCAGGTACCTCTCTGCCTAGACTGAGGGCAAACCCCTGACACTCTCTGAGCCTTAGCTTTCCCATCTGAAACGCCAAAGGCTTGTGCTAGATAAGCTGCATCTCTCTTCTTCCCGATGCCTGGTTAAGGGCAACTTAGGGGTGGGCAGGAGGAGAGTGTCAGGGCCAAATGATAGGCCAGTGCCCAGTGTATACCCCTAAAAGCCTTCTCCCTTTTTCCCTCCCTCCTTCACAGAAGCTGTAGGTCCAGGACTGCCCCACAGCCAGACCAAGCTTCAGGAACTCCAGTACCACCACAGCCACTTGGCCATGGAACTGCTGTGGCTACAACAGGCCATCAATAGCCGTAAGGAGGTAGCCACTAATTTGAAGCCTTTTCTGCACGTTTAGGGCCAAGGGAGGAGGTTAGGGAAAAGCCTCCTGCTATGCTCAGACAGTCCTGCCTGGTACAGTGTCTTTTCTCTTCCCCAACAGTACCTAATTCTCAAACAGACACTGACATCCCCGGAGGCGAGCCAGATGAGAGACAAGCCCAGCATGTGCCCAGACCACAGGGCTCAGACCTGTGTGAGGGCTGGGTCACAAACAAGCCCACCACTGAAAGACAAGTTCTACAGAGACAGGACCATTAAAGACCCAGACCATGTAGATAACTCCTCCTGGAGGCTGAAATCACAACCCCACAAGTCCCTGGAAAGCCTGGCCACTACAGACAAAACCACTGCTGGGGTCAAGTACAGGAATCCATGCAACAGGAGGGCTAGAGCACAGCTGCCCACACTATCCAATAACCAGGCCTTAGAGAACAGGCTCACTAAAGAGCCACACCGTGGAGGGCCCTGCCTGCAGTTGATGAGAGTCCCGGAGGACCAGATCCCCAAAGGCCTTGAACCTAGGGGCTACTGTTCTGAAAAAGCCAGGATGCAGGTGCCCACACTCGGTGAGGACCCGGATATTGAGGATAAGTCTCCCAGAAAGCCAGAACGCAAAGAGCCTGATTGCCAAAGAGCTAGGCCACGAGAGTTGGACCTCTCCGAGGACCGTGGCATCAGGGATGAGACCTTGGCAGAGCATGGTGGCCAGGATCTCTGGGAGACTAAGCCACCCAAGGGCCAGATCCCTAGTGAGAAAAGCTCCAGAGATAGAACCTCCAGTGAACCTAGCCATGAACAATCGACAAACCAGAGGGCTGTACCATGGCGATCGAGGCCACCTAAGAAACTGTCTTTGACAGAGTCTGCCCACACAGGAGAGGACCACTGGAAGGACAAGCCATGGAAAACAGGACCACCAGGCTAGACCCTGGGGAACCAGGGCCTCATCCTTGCTCCCTGGTACTAGCTCTACCTCCTGCCCTTGGCCATTGGTGGCTCATGGGGCCAAGAGAAGCTGGAGCAGAGAGCTGGCACCGGTATAGGGAGGGGTGGGAGAAGGATACTCTTTCATCTTCCGCCTGTGGCTTACTCCAAATTTGGGGGCAAGGAGTTACCTGGGATAAGTAAAGTGGGGAGCCTGGTGGAGAATAAAGGTTTTTCTTGGCTTCTGCACCTGACTGTATTTGTCTTCTGCCTCTGTTTAGGACAGACACTGGGGCCCACGTGTTCCTTTCCTGCTGGCATGGGGCATCTTCCCCAGGGCTGGCTGGGAACCACAGTCCAGGGGCAGACTGGCCATCCTTAGGAACAGTCCCCAAAGCTGATCCACCTTTGAGCTCAGCCCTTGGGCTGCAGGGTGGCAGAGAGCTTCAGAGAATTCCTCCCTCTATCCAGTATCGGAACATCTGTGTTTCAGTGCAATCTCCACCACTGCCTCCCTCACTGAGCCCCAGGGTCTTCCCTTCCAGTATAGTGATCAGATCCACCCTACTCTGTGTGGCTGGATGAGACCCTGAACACAGACAGATGCTCCTGCGGAGTCTCTCCCCACCTTCCTGGGCAAGGGTGCAGGACTCCGCCTCTGATTGGCATTGCTCCCAGCCTGCCTAGTTGCCTGGCAACAGCTCCGCGTCTCTTGCCGAGGACACACTATGGCCAGTGGTGGCAATCCAGCAGCCAAGAGGGTAGTGGTATACCGGAATGGGGACCCCTTCTCCCCAGGCTGCCAGCTGGTGGTGAGTCAACGCCGCTTTCCCACCCTGGAGACCTTCCTCTGTGAGGTGACATCGGCTGTGCAGGCCCCAGTGGCTGTGCGGGCCCTCTATACGCCTTGTCATGGCCACCCTGTCACGGACCTGGCGGACCTGCAGAACGGAGGGCAGTATGTGGCTGCTGGCTTTGAAAGATTCCGCAAGCTGCAGTGAGTGGGCTGGGGCTGCTTAGGGCCTTGGGAGGGAGGTAATTGCAAGCGCAGTAGCACGTGTTCAGTACTATGTGTGTGCAGGCACTTTACGTGTTCTCTTCTGGAATATGGCAGCCCTACGCAGGAGGTGGTCTTATCCCTGTTCTTTAGAAGACAATCAAGGAAACCTGCCTAAGAGTACCCAACAAATAGTGGAGTCATGGCTCTGGCTGAAGTCTGATGTTCATGCCCACCACCGTCAGGACCAGAACATTCTCCAGCAGGTTGAGCCCCTTTTTCCAAAGGCTCTTGATTGGATTCTACCACCATCACCACCAAACACTTAAATCCATCTAGCACTTCCTCCTTGCTGTGATTAGGTCTCCTATGCTCCCCACTGGGCTGGGGCCACCCCCTTTGCAGGGTGGGGCCATGCCTTCCAAGATGGGAAAAGAATTTGAGCATCTGAGCTTCCAGGTGCTACTGAGCTGTTGATGGTAGCATAAGGAGCAAGGGGTGGGAAGTCATTCAGACTTAGAACCTGGGCCCTGTCACCTGTTACTTCTGTGTTACTTTAGGTGAGTACTTAGCTTTCAATCTTCTAGAAAATGAGATAAAACCTCATGAATGAGAAAACTTCTGAGCTACAGTAAGATGCTTAATGAACTAGTTTCTCTTGACCTTTAATCTTAATGGTTTGTGTCTTGAGACCCCGGTCTGGGTGGTCAGCCTGATGCAGGGCCTAAGACAGGCTCAAAGGCCAGGATGTTTCTGGACTGAGGTGTCTTGAGACTGGCCCAGTGGGAATGGATACCTGCTAAGCTGAGCCCCAGACCCTCACTCTGGCAGCTAGCAGGGTGTTGAGGTCCCAGGCTCCCGAGATGACCTGTGACCCATCTGTCTTTTCAGCTATTTACCCCCTGGACGGAAGGCTCCAGGTGGAAAGAGCAGCAGACGATCAGTGAGTGGGGGTGGGTGGGTGGGTGCTGGCTTCTAGCCCTCTGTCTTCTCCCTGCTCTTGGGATTGTTCCCAGTTCGGTCTGGGAAGTCAGGGGCCCTGGAAGTAGCAGGATCTGCTGCTGGGAGGCGGGGCACTCTCCACACCCTCTCTGGAGCCAGCTGCTACCCTTCCTGGGGTGCAGGATTTCAAGATGCTATCCCTTGCTCCTTTCCCAGCCTCTCCCTTTACCTCCAGGTCGTGGTCCCCAAAGGAAAAAGGAAGCTGTAAAACACACGAGGGCAAGGGGATGGTTGGAATGTGACTTCAGGGAGGGAGAAGCTCCCTTTGGTGAAAGGTGTGACCAGTCCCATCCCTCCTTGTCCCCTCCTTCAACCACCCTACCCACCTCAGACGAACCCACCCCTAACCAAAGGCCTCAACTGTCTTCTGATCTGAGGGCCTGACTTGGGTTTCAGGATCCTCCTGAGACTCACTGCCCATGTGATGGGACCTGTGGACCACGACCACCGGCAGGTTCCCCCTGCTATATCCAGTGAGTGCTGGTGTCGGGGAGCAGGAGCACAGATTTTGTTTCAGTAAGACCAAGATGTGGGTGGGATTGTTCCAGAAGCCCCTGGTCTCTGGTGGGGATATAAAAAGTCCCAACATGCCTGGTGGGTGAAAATGGACCAATGTTCTTAGACCATTTTCTGGCCCTGTGCTACCCTTCTTCCTCTCATACGTGGGGAGTGCTGGGGACCCTTCTCCTTACCAGGCTGCTCTTTGTCCCAGTGTGTTCAGGAATGGGGACCTGTTAAGTCCCCCATTTAGCCTGAAGCTGTCCCAGGTGGCCAGCGAGGACTGGAAAACAGTGTTGAAGCTCCTGACTGAGAAGGCCAAACTACAGACCGGAGCTGTGTGCAAGTGAGCATGGGGACTGAGGAGACCTAAAAGTCCCTGGAGGGCATCTCCCTGCAGATTTCGGCTGTCCTTAAGGACAACAAGGCAAAAGAAAACGTTTCCCCAAATGGCACTTCCTTCTATGCTGAGCCCTTGGAGCCCTGGCAGAGCCTAGGAGACTGGCCCAGATGTCCAGAGGGCAAGTGGCCAAAGGGTACCTTGGAATAGTTGTACCCAACCCGTCACAGTCTGCTAAATATGAACGGGAATCTTGTCTACCGGCCCTTACCCACCTACCTCTCTCTCCCAGACTCTGCACCCTGGAAGGGCTCCCACTGTCAGCAAGAGAGGCTCTGGTGAATGGCCATTACTATGTGGCTGTGGGAAAGGATGAGTTCAAGGCCCTCCCCTATCTGGAGCTGCTGGTGCCTAGCCCCTCACTGCCCAGGGGCTGCTGGTATGTATGTGTGAGGCGGTGGGTAGCAGAGTAGAGCAGCGGAAGCCACCCTGATTCCATGCCTTTCTCTGCCTACTATAAACTTTTTCTTTTTTTTTGTTGCAGGCACCCTCCAGACCCAAAGTCTAGGCCTCACAAGCAGCAGGTAGGTGATGGGGGAGGCCACGGGAGGCAGGAAAGATGAGGGGTGACTGGCTGACTTCTCCTCCAGCTCAGGCTGTCACCACATGTCCCTGCGTCCTCTCAGTCACCTTGTGAAACAGAGGTTATCGTTCCCGTTTTCTAGTGGAGACACTGAAGTTCAAAGGAGTGAACTAATTTGTGCAGGATGGCACAATTACTGAGTGGCAGGGGCCAGACCAGAACCTGGTCTAAGAGACAGCTCAACCAGGCTCCTCGAAGATCTTTAGACTGAGTTGCTGGTCCTAAAGCCTTTCTGCCAGGTTGGATGCTGGGAGAAAAAACTGGCATATCTGACATAGCAAGATCCAAAGGAGCTTATCCGCTCCTCAGCTGATCCCAGACCTGAGCCCTCCCAAAAGATGAGCCAGTGAGCACTGGGGGGCTCGGGGGCACAGCCTGGCTTCACTGGGCTTCTTGAGTGCCAGGCACCAGCTGTTCTGTCCCTGGATAAGGCAGCCTGATGGGAAGAGGGAGCCAGGAGGGAGCATGCAGGCTATGAAGATGGACGGCATCTCTCCCAAGCTCCCGCAGACACCAAGGGCATTCAAGCGTGGCCTGGCAGGAGAGAAGGCAAGAAGAGCCAGCATCCACAGCCCAAGCCCAGTCTTCCCTCTACAGGCCCATGGCCACGGGGCACAGGCAACCCAGCCCTCTACAAAGGAGCCAAGCCAAATTGAGCCATCTGCTTTTCATGCCAGACGCCAGCAGGCCATTCAGCCAAGAAGCAGGCTCCCCACTCTCTCATTTCCATCAGGTGAGGGGACCCTGGGACCCTCTCACCCACCCTCTGACAGGGATCCAGGATGGTCCCTGCTGTCATGGGAGAGGTCTATGGGGGCAGAATGCCTGGGTACAGGGCCGGCCCTGACCTCAGCACAAATCTTTCCTGCTCCCCCATGTGCACATGCGGTTCCTGGCCTCTTCGCAGGGACCTGGCAATACAGAAAGAGGCACAGGGAAACTCAAAGCACTGAAACTTCAGCGGGGGGTTTGAAAGGGATGGAGGCCAAAGGCCTGCCTGGGAGCTATGCTGCCATCCTCTGAGGTAGTAGGGAACGTGGAGCAAGGCTCAGGGGAGGGCAGGGGGAGCGGCTGGGAGAGAAGGTCAAGGGAATGATGGCTCCTCAGCCTGGGCATCAGCCCGCACTGCGTCCTTCATCAGGAGTCAAAGGAGTATATGAGGCTCCCCACCCAAGGAAGGAGACAGCGGGGGCCCAGGAAGTGCCAGATGATGAAGACACCTGTGCAGAGGAACCCTTGGACCAGGTGTGCCGGGGCTGGAAGCAGTATGTTGGTTCAGGAGTTCTGAGCTGGAATCGCAGTCCTGGGTCCCAGGGGCAGTTCCCCCTTGGCGCCGTAAGCAGATCGAACTCTCCAAGCCCAGCCTCCTACCTTGTTAAATGAAAAGCAGATCCAAATTTCTAGTCTCTTCCTTTCCTGGGGTCAGAAACTTCAGCTGAGGGCTGGAGACAAGGGATGCTAATGCTCCGTTATGTACGGCCTTCCGCCTCCTCCAGAGGGCAGTGCAGATGGTGGACGAGGCCCTGTGCCTGGAAAAGCAGCCTGGGACTGGGGCAGCGATCTCAGCCTCAGCCCTGTCTCTGCCATCTTGGGCACCAGCAGCTCCAGCCAGGAACTGGGGCGTCCACTCTGCAGCCACCATTTATCCTTGCCTCCAGCAGCCTGTTCCAGGGGACCCAGCGCCCCGCCTGGGCTCACAGGATACCCTGTAGCCCCCTCAGCCCTGCCCCACTCTTCTGCTCCTAAACCCACATCCTAGTCTTACTTTCCTTTGAATAGAGCAGCCCTAGCCATGGAGGCCATGTCCTTAAGGGATTATCTGGCCAGAGAGAAGAGGAGCCAACCAACCTTTGTAGCCAAGAGAGACTACAAACTTGAGAGCAGGTCTGTCACAATAAAAGAATACTTACTATCCTCCGTCTGTTTAGTGCAGATTTATTTGAGGCTACTGCTCGCCAGGTACCGTACCACATGGCTGGAGTGAGGTGGTGCAGGGGCCCACAGGAGGCTGGCTGTCTGAGAGGGGCAGGCTGGTGAGGATTTCCACCCATCTCATGGGTGGGACAGGCGATGCTACCAGACTGCTCATCCCCTCTACACCTGCCATTCATCCCCTCAGATGCCCCTCAGGCAGCGGGGGCCCCTGACAGTCCTGGAGGCCTTCTGTTTGCATTTCTGGCTCAGACTACAGCTGGCTGTCTCCATGCAGTCCGTGGACCCTGCTGCTGTGACAGTCCGGATCAGGCCATAGTGACAGTGGCTGGGCTGGGGGTCTGACATGAAAGCACGAAGAGGGCTGCTGGGGCAGAAGGGTCACTGAAGGAGCCTGAAGTCTCTTGTGCTAAATCCTAGCAGTCGAACAGATCTCGGAAGTTACAAAACCCTTTTGCTCCGGTTCTCTTGTGCAGTTCACCACGAGGTAGCTCTTAGCCCCCTAAGAGAGGAGGACGCTGAGGCTCAGGCGGGGAAGTGCTAGGTCCATCTGCTGCACCTCCCAGCTCAGGGGCTTCCTGGAGACAGAAGCGCTGCAGGGTGGCATCGGCCCACTCAACGGGCAGACAGTTGCCCCTGGGTCTTGCTCACGGAGCTTGTGACGCAGAGTGTAATTCCTGCCATGGTGAGCACCATGCCTGTGAATGCTCCTGGGAGAATGGGCAGAAATCGAGGGGCTGAGCCCAGCCACGCTAGGAGGAGCTGGTGCAGGGCTGAGCACCCAGCTCAGATGGGGTCTGTCCCCAGAACGCCCAGGGGAAGGAAACTCTGATGGCTCTAAGGAAGAGCTGCAGAAGAAAGGGGTGGGATGGGGAAAGATCCTCTCCTCCCCTGTCCTTGGAGATAGCTCTGGAAAGGACTAACCAGGGGTGGCAAGGCCCAAGTAGCGGCTTCCTGCACTTGCAAGCAGTCTAACTTACCTTTTCCACCAATATCTTCTCCAAGGACCTTCCCAACAATCAGTGTGAAGATGATGGCCAGAGAGTTGCTGATGGGTACAGCTAGGGTCAGATCTGAGTGATCAGAATGAAAAAAAATCTCTGAGATGCCAAAAAATGCCTTTCTAGGCACAAAACAGTTTATCAAGACAGCCTGTTTAAAAAAAAAAGAAAGAAAGAAAAAAAGTATCTCTTTCCAGATGAAATCAGAGCAAAGCTCAAGATTCCAGCCAGGTTTCCTGACTCTAAATTTGGTGCTCCCTCAATTCCAGCATGAAGACCTGAACCATATAGTGGTCGGCGACCACCTGGTTGGCCGATAAGGATAAGGTCTTTGTACTCAGAGAGCTTCTGAGATCCCAAGGGTATCTGGACAGGCCACAAAGCCCAAAGGATGCAGGAGGACGAGTGCAAAAACACAGTCATCACTTAGTAAGTGCAAATTGTGTGCTGGGTGCTTTGTATCTTACAGACATACCTTACAACACTGCAAGAAGAGCGTTGTCATTTTGCATAAAGAAAACAAAAGCTCAGAGGGGACATGTCAATTGAGGCCGACTGAGAATGTTATTTTTTTTTTTTTCAACTTTTTTTTTTTTTTTGGGACAGAGAGAGACAGAGCATGAACGGGGGAGGGGCAGAGAGAGAGGGAGACACAGAATCGGAAACAGGCTCCAGGCTCTTAGCTGTCAGCACAGAGCCTGACGCGGGGCTCGAACTCACGGACCGCGAGATCGTGACCTGGCTGAAGTCGGACGCTTAACCGACTGCACCACCCAGGCGCCCCTGTTATTTATTTATCTATTTAGTTTAGTTCATTTATTTTTTGAGAGAGAGAGAGAGAGAGCAGGGGACGGGCAGAGAGGATCCCAAGTAGGCTCCGCACTGCCAGTGCAGAGCTAGATGCAGGGGCTTGAAATCACAAACTGTGAGATCATGACCTGCGCTGAGATCGAGTCAGAGGCCTAACCGACTGTGCCACCCAAGTGCCCCCATCTTCTTAAAAAGTTATATTTTAGGCTATTTAAGAAGATGGGGGCGGCTGGCTGGCTCAATCGGTACAGCGTGTGACTCTAGATCTCAGGGTCGTGAGTTCAAGCCCCACGTTGAGTGTAATGCTTACTTTAAAAAAAAAAAGTTTTAAGAAAATAGACCTCATGTTAAGTGTGCTTATTACACAAGCATACAAAAAAAAAGTTTAAATCAGAAACTGAGCTACTTATGATGACAAGACTAATAACTGCCAGGCCAACTGCTCACCTTGGCTCCTGAGTCAGCTCATTCCTTCCCAGCATTCCCGGCCTCACCTGCTTCAGGAAGAGGAGGAACTGTCCTGTTTCTTATCCCGAGAGTCCCCACCATGGTTGGCATTCCCCACCCAAGAAACTGACCCAACTACCTACTCAGAGCTGCTTCCTGGGGCTCACACACCTTCCATGGAATGCGAGGACTGCTATCGACTGGTGTGCAACAGTAGATGGGGAGGGGAAGCAGCATGGGGCTATGGAAGAGCAAGGGCACTGGAGTGAGGCTGACCTAGGTCTCCCTGTGCCTCCTTGGTTAGGCCCTTGACCTCTGCAGTCTACAAGTACAACAGTGATAGCAAGGTGACAACGCCTCCGCCTCCGTACCACAGCGCTGCTGCGGTAAGATAAGACGGGATAATGTGTCTAGCTCCTGGCTGAAGATATACATCTTTGATAAAGTGACCACTGTTGTTGATTACTAGAATAGACAGATGCTAAAAGATGGATGTAGAGCAGGAGAGGAGATAACAGGACCCTAATGTTGCCATCTGCTCAAAATTTGGTAAGGGGCTAACTGCAGTCAGCTGGCATTCTTGGGCAGCAGGGAGTGCCAGAGGCTTTCAAACTTGCTTTTATTTGCTTTTCAAACTTTTGGGGTTTAAGTTTTATTTAAGTAATCTCCACACCCAACAGGGAGCTTGAACTCACGATCCCCGAGATCAAGAGTCACATGCTCTACCGACTAAGCCACCCAGGTGCTCAAACTTCCTGTCAAATGATGTTTTATGGGGTGCCTGGGTGGCTCAGTCAGTTTAGACATCTGACTCTTGATTTCAGCTCAGGTCGTGGTCTCACAGTTCATGAGATTGAGCCTTGCATCAGGCTCTGTGCTGGCAGTGTGGAGCCTGCTTGGGATTCTCTCTCTCCCTCTCTCTGCCCCTCCCCACTCGCTCTCTCTCAAAATAAATAAATGAACCTTTTTTAAAAATGACGTCTCTTGGGGCGCCTGGGTGGCGCAGTCGGTTAAGCGTCCGACTTCAGCCAGGTCACGATCTCGCGGTCCGTGAGTTCGAGCCCCGCGTCGGGCTCTGGGCTAATGGCTCAGAGCCTGGAGCCTGTTTCCTATTCTGTGTCTCCCTCTCTCTCTGCCCCCCCCCCCCCCCCCGTTCATGCTCTGTCTCTCTCTGTCCCAAAAATAAATAAACGTTGAAAAAAAAAATAAAAAAAAAATGACGTCTCAGGGCGCCTGGGTGGTTCAGTCAGTTAAGCAACTGACTTTTGATTTCGGCTCAGGTCATGATGTCACAGTTCGTGGGTTCAAGCCCCACATCAGGCTCTGTGCTGGCAGTGCAGAGCCTGCTTGGGATTCTCTCTCTTTCTTCCTCTCTCATTGCCCCTCCCCTACTCATGCTGTCTCTGTCTCTCTGAAAATAAATTTAAAAAAAAAATGATGTCTTATGAGAAGCCCCACATGTAAAAGGGATAAATGTAGCCTCTAGTTGAAGCTGAAGTGGTAGGTCTTGAGGTCAGCCTGTCTCCTCACCCTTCTGTGGCCTCTGAGGGGTTCTCCAGAGCTCTCTGGGGCCTGGGTGAGATTCCACGGGAGACGAAACCACAGCAGGGGGACTTCTCATAGTTAAGTTCAAGAACATAAACTTGGAGTAATACATAGCTTCAAATCCTTCTGCACTAACATGCTTGACTTCAGAGAAGGGAAATAAATTGCCCCAAGTTTTGTAACTTCACCTCCTACACGGATATCATGTCTGCTTCATAGCATCATGATCACGATCCAATAGAAATCCGGCGTCATTTCATTGCACTTCTCTTGATGGCACTTTGCAGATACTGTGTTTTTAACAAATTGAAGGTTTGTGGAAACCCTGCACCGAGCAAGTCTATCGTTGTCATTTTTCCAACGGCATTTACTCACTTTGTATGTCTGTGTCACATTTTGGTAATTCTTGCAGTATTTCAAACTGTTCCTTATTATTATACATGTCCTGCTGATCTGTGATCAGGGATTATGACTTGCTGAAAGCTCAGATGATGGTTACCATTTCAAGCAATAGAGTATTTTTAATGTTTATTTATTTATTTAAATTTGTTTATTTTGAGAGAGAGTGGGAGGGAGAGGCAGAGAGAGAGGGAAAGAGAGAGAATCCCAAGCAGGCTCACCGCTGTCAGCATGAAGTCCTGTGTAGGGCTGAAACTCACGAACTGTGAGACCATGACCTGAGCCAAAGTTGGACCAACTGAACTTAACCAACTGAGCCACCCAGGTGCCCCAGCAATAAAGTATTTTTTTAAGATTAAAAAAAAATTTTTTTTTTTTACTCATTTGTGAGAGAGAGAGAGCACATGCACACAAGTGGGGGAGGGGGAGAGAGAGAGGGAGAGACGCAGAATCTGAAGCAGGCTTCAGGCTCCAAGCAGTACAGAGCCTGACACGGGGCTCAAACCCACAATCCGAACCAAAGTCAGTCTCTCAACCGACTGAGCCACCCAGGCGCCCCAAGTATTTTTTAATTAAAATATGTGCGTTGTTGTTGTAGACATGATGCTATTGCACACGTAATAGGCTACAGAATAGTACAAACATAACTTTTTGTTTTTTAATTTTTATTTTAAATCTTACTCTTTTTTAACTTTATTTTTTATCTTTTAAAATTTACACCCAAATTAGTTAGCATATAGTGCAACAATGATTTCAGGAGTAGACTCCTTAGTGCCCCTTACCATTTAGCCCATCCCCCCTCCCACAGCCCCTCCAGTAACCTTCTGTTTGTTCTCCATATTTATGAGTCTCTTCTGTTTTCTCCCCCTCCCTGTTTTTATATTATTTTTGTTTCCCTTCCCTTATGTTCATCTGTTTTGTCTCTTAAAGTCCTCATATGAGTGAAGTCATATGATTTTTGTCTTTCTCTGACTAATTTCACTTAGCATAATACCCTCCAGTTCCATCCACGTAGTCGCCAATGGCAAGATTTCATTCTTTTTTTTTTTTTTAAAGTTTTTTTTTTAACGTTTATTTATTTTTGAGACAGAGAGAGACAGTGCATGAACCGGGGAGGGTCAGAGAGAGGGAGACACAGAATCTGAAACAGGCTCCAGGCTCTGAGCTGGCAGCACAGAGCCCGACGCGGGGCTCGAACTCACAGACCGCGAGATGGTGACCTGAGCCGAAGTCGGCCGCTTAACCGACTGAGCCACCCAGGCGCCCCGAGATTTCATTCTTTTTGATTGCCGAGTAATACTCCATCGTATATATATACCACATCTTCTTTATCCATTCATCCATCGATGGACATTTGGGCTCTTTCCATACTTTGGCTATTGTCGATAGTGCTGCTATAAACACGGGGGTGCATGTGTCCCTTCAAAACAGCACACCTGTATCCCTTGGATAAATGCCTAGCAGTGCAATTGCTGGGTCATAGAGTAGTTCTATTTTTAGTTTTTTGAGGAACCTCCATACTGTTTTCCAGAGTGGCTGCACCAGCTTGCATTCCCACTTAAATCTTATCCTTGAGTAAACTCTACACGCAAACTCACAACCCTGAGATCAATAGTTGCATGTTCCACATACTGAGCCAGCAGATGCCCCTAAACATAACTTTTATATGCACTGGGAAACGAAAAAATTCATTTGCCTTGTTCCGCAATATATGTTTTATTGCGGTAGTCTGGAACCAAACCTGCAGTATCTCTGAGGTATGGCTATAAAATGTGTAAAACCAGCACAGTATCTGATGCAGTAGAGGACAGTCATCAATCAGTGGGGGAAAGGAAATTTATATTTATTGAGCTCCTACAGTGTGCACCAGGTACTCTGCTAGATGCTTCTCATACATTGAATTGAATTCTCTCAATGGCAAGAAGACCATCCTATGAAACCAACGCTCAATTAAGAGACTTACACAGGGTCAGACAGGTAGCACACAGTGGAAACAAGAGTGTCAGCGCCAGCCATCAGCACAGCAAAATGAACCTTCCCTCTTCCTCTGCTGCTGTGCAAGACTGCCGGGCTTCAGATCAACCCAAATGCCTGGCAGCATACTCATCATCAGCCCACTGTGCCCCAACTGCTCAGGGAAGAGGGTGCAGAGAGGGAACTGGAGATAGTGGGCTCTCCCTCACTCATGGAAAAAAGGTGTTTCAGGCACCCTCCCCAAGTGACTCTTCTGGGTGGCTTCCACCACTGAGCATGGCAATTCTAAGTCAGAAACCCACCTGTTGATGCCAAGGTGAGGTAGTAGAGAAGGGAGCCACACTGGTTGAGGAAAAAGGGCATCAAGTACTGGAAACAGAAGAAATCTGCAGTCAGTGTGATGCTGGACTGAGCAGCATTGCCTTCTTTGAGATTCTAGCTACGCCTTTCTTTAGAAGGAGGGGTAACTATAAGGGCCCAGAGAGTGTTTAGCCTTCTGAAAAGGACCCTTCAGGGCAGACAGGAAGTTACTGACTGAACTCCATGCCTTTGCCTTGAATGCCCCTCCCACAGCCCTGCTACTCCCATCTTCCCCCTCCTGCAAGTCCCTGAGTGCCAATGTCACTCCCTCCAGAAAGCATTCCCCCAGGCTCCTAGCTCCAACCTCCCTCCTGTGAACTCAGGAGGCACCTAATCTGTACCTCTTTCACAGCCCTTAGCCCAGAGAGGTGGTTGTGTCTGTGTCTTGTCTTTCCCACTAGCCTAGACGGGCAGCACTGAGGTCAGGGGTAGTTCTCTAGATCTTCCCACTCCAGGGTCAATTTAAGCCCCAAGTCCTCCCTTGGAAAGGTCTGTTGGAGGGATCACCATGATAAAACATTAGTAACAGCAGCCATAGATTGAACACCAAGTGTGTATTAGTTAAGTGCTTTATGTGCCTCACCTCACTGAATCCTCACAACTACCCTATAAGATGGTTACCATTCTTTCCCATTTTACAGATGATGAAACTGAGGCTCAAGCAGGACAGGTGTCTCATCTAAGAGCTTCCAGCGAGTAAGCTGGTGGGGAGCAGACTCTGACTCAGATTTGACTCCAGAGACCACATTTTTAGCAGCTATGCGCGAGAAAGGGGCCATTCACAGACGTACCTCAGTGTTCAAGAAGAGGGTCTTCATCTCCTGCAGCAACTGCCGGGCCCAGGTCCGCTCATGAACTTGCTGCAGGCGGGAGGAGGCCCGCTTCAGCAGCGGCTGCGTGCCACCCCACAGGGCAGCCACCAGCACCAGAGCCAGCACCTGCCCTGGATGGAGACGCGAGTGACCCTCACCCCCACCAAACTGCCGCCCGCGGGGCCCAGCCCTCCTCTGGCCTCCCCTCCTCAGCCAGCCGCTGCCACATCTCTCCTTCGCTCTCCAACGCTCCGGGTGAGACTGGCGAATAGGGCAGGGCCCTGGAGGCCGAGGAGATGGATCCAGGAGCCCAAAGTTTGGGGCTGAGGTTAAGTGGTGAAGGTGGAGCAGGAAATGAACTCGGGGCCAGGCTCGGGAAGCCCCTAGAGGGGCGGGGCCGCCTACCCACCTAGAGATGCCGCCATGGCAACGCCGCTCCCGGCCACTTCCGGGAGCGAAGGGGCGGAGACCCACAATCCGGAAGTGGCGCTAAGCCCCTTCCGGTCCCACTCACGTTGCTGCTTTCCTTTCGTCAACGCAGGGATGGTGAGTTCCCCTGAGCTGGGGTGTTAGCATGGGGGGGTCTTTGGGGGTCTGGAGCTGGAGCAGGGGCCGATATTTGGCGGTGACACTCCCGTCTTGTCTTCACAGAAGCCGATCCTGCTGCAGGGCCATGAGCGGTCCATTACGCAGATTAAGTACAACCGCGAGGGAGACCTCCTCTTCACGGTGGCCAAGGACCCTGTGAGCGTCGGCAGAGGGCGGGCCGGCGGGACCTTGCAGCAGGGGCCGAGAGGGGGCGAGTTCACTCTCACTGGGCGGTGGGTGGACAAGCCAGTTTTGCCCGAGAGGAGAACCAAAGAGAGCCCCATTCTGAGAAGTAGGGAGAGACCATCCCGGGATGGTCATTTTACCGGGAAAACGCAGTTGTTGGTAGAAGGAAGGAGTAGCCAGGAGGAAAAAAGCCACAGACCATTGTGGAAGGGGGACGGAGATGAGAGTCAGCCCCTTCAGGGGACTGGGAAGGGACCAATCTGAGAAAGAACAAAACTATTCTTCCAGGTAGGGGAACACACCATCTCTAGAAAAGGACAGCTGATCCTTGGACTGTGAGGGACAACAGAGGATTTATGGGGGTGTCCCTGGGCTCATTTCAGTCGGTCCTTCTGGGCCCCATCCCGCCTTTCACTGAGTGCAAACAGCCTCTCACAGCACTGCCCTTTGAGGCACCTCCCTATGCAAGACGTTAACTCTAGTGGCTCAAAGTGGGAGTTGGGAAGCCTACAGACCTGATTTGAATCGTGACTCCCACGTCCAATAGCAGCGTGACTTTGAGCCTGTCATTTAATCTTTCTAAACTTCATTTCCTTTTTTATACATTATGGGTACAAATAGTACCTCCCTCGTGGGGTTGCCTTCAGGGTTAAATGAGATTCAAGTAAGGAGCTTAGCACAGTAAGTACCCGGTGTGTATGAGTGAAGAATTCTTAGTCATTTATATTTTAAATCCCTTAGACACTATTTTATTGAAGCTTCACAGCTACCCTTTGAAGAAGGCATTATTGTTGTGGCCATTTTACAGATAGGAAAAGAAGCTCAGAGGAGAGAAGCACTGTATTTGAGAGTTTGGGGGAGGACTGGGACAATGGCTTGGAGATGTTTTTGCAAGCCTCCTGGTGCCCCTGCCACTTACCTGCAGGAAGGGGGAGAATCTAGGAGTTGTTCTTTTTACCAGCAACCTGCTGTTTCCCAAGAAATGAGCAGGAGGGTTCCTGGGGAACCTCTAAATAGAAGGCCATTGCTCTGCTTGGGATGTTTACCACGTGTCGCTGTCATTAACTCCTCCAGATCGTCAATGTGTGGTACTCTGTGAACGGTGAGAGGCTGGGCACTTACATGGGCCATACTGGAGCTGTGTGGTGTGTGGATGCCGACTGTATCCTGTCTTCGCTCTGAGTCTGTGCTCCCAGGGTCTGCCAGCAACGGAGAGGCCGCCAACTTGGAGTTGAGAGTTTGGGATGATATTGTGGGTCTAGGGAACGATATCTACCTCCTAATCCCCAGTCTGTACCCTGGTTGGGGGAACAGTCAGGACAAGTTGCAGTTCTAGATGAGGAGGGTAGAATGCTCCAAAGTAAGAGAGGAAGGGAGGCTGGCGGGGGCTGAGTGGGGAGGTGATTCAGTTGGTGTTCCAGGAGGACAGGGGCTCAGGTGAACTGGGTTCTATTTCTTAACACCCTCTTCAGGGGACACCAAACATGTCCTCACCGGCTCAGCTGACAATAGCTGTCGTCTCTGGGACTGTGAAACAGGTAAGCCTGGATCGTTTACTTTTTCCTCAAACAGCAAGAACCTACAGTATACCTGTTTAGGTGAATACGTTTTGGGGAAGTAGAAATCCAGACATGGCTCCTGTTCTGAGGAACAGGAAGCAGACAAGGAAAGGATAACAGACAAGAAAAGGGGTGCTACACAGGGCACCTGGGTGGCTCAGTCGGTTGAGGGGCTGACTTCGGCTCAGGTCATGATCTTACGGTTTGTGAGTACGAGCCCCGCATCAGGCTTTCTGCTGTCAGCATAGAGCCTGCTTTGGAGCCTCTGTCTCCCCCTCCCCCCCGCCCCTCCCACACTCTCTCTGAAAATAAATAAACTTAAAAAAATAAAATAAAAGGAGGCACTGTGGTGAGACATAAGCCATGTTGGAGAAAGCACAAAGCACTGTGGAAGGCCAGAGGGGGGCAGCTGATGTCTGGATTGGGGATGGAAGCAACCCGGGAAGGTTTCCCAAGAAAAATGTCATGTGAGCTGGGGTTTAAAGGATGAGAAAGAGGTCATCACTTTGGCACAGACTGGAACGAAAGCATGGCAAGTGTCCTGTCCAAGTCATCTGATCTGTGGGGAGTTTCTGCTTCTTAGGAGACAAAATAGGAGAGAAGATGAGGCCGGCAAGGGTCAGAATAGGCCATGAATGACAAACTCAGGAGCTTGGCTTTGTTCCGTCAGACTTGGTGTGCTGTCCCTCAGCGGGGCAGAGCATGTTCGGTTTTAACAAACTCCGGTGGCGGTGGGGAGCATTGGAAGAACAGACCGAAGACACGGGAGCCTATAAACTTGCTCCATTGAATAAATATTTACTCGGCACCCAGTTCTGTGCCAGCTCTATGCTGGGTACTGGAGACACGCAGAGAAATTCTGAGAAGACAGATACATTTGCACTCCGCTATGAGAGCAGTGCCACAGCGGCAGGATGTCTGAGGAGAGACAGAGAGGAAGTTAAAAATCTTGAGCCAAAGCGTAGCCACCAAGGTGGCGGTGGGTTGGGGTCACTAGACCAGGAGAAGCAGTGAACAGGAAGATAGGTAGATGTAGAGAGTGTCCTCTTCTCAATGGCATTGGACAAGGGGTAGCCCAGATTTCTGCCTGTCTCCAGGGAAGCAGCTGGCCCTACTCAAGACCAATTCAGCTGTCCGGACGTGTGGCTTTGACTTTGGGGGCAACATCATCATGTTCTCCACGGACAAGCAGATGGGCTATCAGTGCTTTGTGAGCTTCTTTGACCTGCGGGATCCAAGCCAGATCGGTGAGGCAGAGCTCGGGGGGTGAGGACCGGGGCTGGGGTACAAGGCGTAGCTCCAGAGCCCAGGGCCTGACCTCTTCTACTGCACACAGACAACAACGAGCCCTACATGAAGATCCCTTGCAACGACTCCAAGATCACCAGTGCTGTTTGGGGACCTCTGGGGGAGTGCATCATCGCGGGCCACGAGGGCGGAGAGCTCAACCAGTATAGTGCCAAGGTGAGGAGGTGGGTGGGGCCCAAGTCCACCAGAACGATTCCCTTCAAAAGGCAGGATAGCACAGCAGTGAAGAACACCACTTTTTAGCTGTGAATTTAGGCAAGTTACTTCACTGAGCCTGTTTGTCTGTAAAACGTTGCAAGGATCAAAGGACATCAGGCATTTGAAAAACTTGTCACAGAGTACTCTAGATAGGTTAATAATGATCACAAGTAAGCATTTTCCTGCCACTACTGAGTGCCATGCTGGGCTCTTAGGACAAAGACATGAATCAGACATGGGCCCTGTCCCCAGGGAGACGGACTGGCAAACAGCTAGCACACGAGTCAGGTTGTGAGTTGTGCCACCACAGAGGTCTTGAGCCAAGCACAGAAAATGCCCTCCGTCACAGAGAAGGTGGCAAGTACATTAAGCCGTGAAGAATAAATAGAGCTTCAAGCAAGAAGAGAAGGCAGTTCCACAGGTGAAAGGAACAGTGCACACAAAAGCACAGAGTTAAGGGAGTAGGGGGACTGGTCAGAAGAGAGTCTGGTGTCATTGGGACACGGTATTGGAGAAAGTGGATAGCGACTAGATTTTTCGAGTGTCAGGAGGTAAAGGAACTGTGATTTTCCTTTTGGTAGCGGGGAATCTTCAAATGGTTATTGCTGATCAGATTTTCTCTTTAGAGGCCTTTGCAGGCATAGTTCAGAGAATGGACCTGAATGAGGCAATAGCTCTGGAGGTGTGGAGCACCTGAGAGTTAAGAGATGTAGGGGTGACTGATGAGATGGGGGATGAGGACAGGGCCAAGCCCAGGCTGTCTTGATTTCTTGTTTGGGTGCCTGGGCAATGCTGGAGGGCACTAGCATAAAGGTTAGTCAGTCACTCAGCAAACATTGGCTGTAGTCCACTAGCCCCCAGACCTACCTGCAGAAAGGGAATGGAAACCAAAGTCAAAGGCATGAATCATGCTTGATGCCAGCAAAGAGTGGAACTGATCTGTCCCTTCGGATAGGCCTGACTGTAAAGCTGGTGTGCTTATTCCCCGAAATACAGGAGCCAGATATGTCCCTACCATGTGTCCACATTGATGGAGGAGACAAAAATACATCCTTCCCACAGAATAGGTAAAAACAATTCAGGAATGGGGCGCCTGCATGGCTCAGTCGGTTGAGCATCCGACTTCAGTTCAGGTCATGATCTCACATCGGGCTCGCTGCTGTCGGCACAGAGCCCGCTTCAGATCCTCTGTCCCCCCCGCCACTCTCTCTGCTCTACCCCACTTGTCTTCTCTGTCTCTCTCAAAAATAAACATTTTTTTAAAAAGTTTAAAAACTAATAATAATTCAGGAAAGGGTCACCTGGCTGACTCCATAGAGCATGCAATTCTTGATCTTGGGGTCGTGAGTTCAAGCCCCGCAATGGTCATAAAGCTTACTTAAAAACAACAACAAAAATAATTCAGGCGAGGAAAGGAAAATTCTCTGAGGGTCTAGTGTGTGTGAGGCTCAGTGCTCAAAAGACCTTTTAATCATCTCACCAGTGTCTGCACAGTGTAGACCAGGTTCATGTCACAACGAAGTCAAACAAGACACAGTCCCAGTCTCCCTATAGTGAACCTCGGTGGTGGGCTTTTAGTAATCTTGTTTTCTAGACAGAGAAGTTGAGGCACAGAAAGGTGCTTTTGAGGGGAGACTCAAATTCTGCTCTTTGTACTGTACAGGCTAGCCGGTTGCTGAGTGGGAAGGGAAATCAGGAGGTGAAATGGCCCTTGGAGAAGATCTTAAAAAAAGCTGGACACACAGCAGTGCTTGTGGACTGTGACTCCACCCCTGGCTGGGGAGGGGTGAGCTCAGGCACTCTGCCCCTTACAGGTTGCACGATCTCCAGCGGGTCACACCATCGCTCTGAGCCTTACTTTCTTCCTTTGAAAATGTCCTTTAGGGGCGCCTGGGTGGCTCAGTCGGTTGGACACCCAACTGTTCATTTCCACTCAGATCATGATCTCTTGATTCATGAGTTCAAGCCTCGCGTCAGACTCTGTCCTGACAGAGCCTGCTTGGGATTCTTTCTCTGCCCCTCCCCTGTGTGCTCTCTCAAAAAAAAAGAAAAGAAAGGAAAGAAAACAGGTGTTGAGTATATAGTACAATGCTTGGCAAATTGTGACTGTTCACAATTCAGTGACTGTTGAAAGGAGTAAGTGAAAAGTGCTCTGCCCTTGTAATGTGTTGATTAATTAATAGGTCCGGTAGGTATGTCACCATAAGCATGTATTTTCATAGATGGACTACCAGTGTTGATGAAATGTATACGTGGGCCACGTTTGGATGTGGGCTTTGGAGGGGGTAAATGTTAGTTCAGGGAATACTTAGGCCATCCCAACCCAGACCTTGCTTCCCCCGGCCGGGACAGGGGGCAGTATAGAAGCCCTGCTGAGGAGTGGAGCCTGTGGAGGTCAGGCCACCCAGAACCTCACTCTTCCGCTTCTGCCTTCCCCAGTCTGGAGAGGTACTGGTGAATGTTAAGGAGCACTCCCGACAGATCAATGACATCCAGTTATCCAGGGATATGACCATGTTTGTCACTGCCTCCAAGGACAACACAGCCAAGGTGAGCCTGGGCAAGGGGCCTGGCGGGGGGCTCCTCCCATCATCCTGCAAGGCTTTCAACTTGCCCGACTTCCCCGAAGAAGACTCCTTTTACAGATTGCTTTCCCCTGTCTTCTCCAGCTCTTTGACTCCACAACTCTTGAACACCAGAAGACTTTCCGGACAGAACGTCCAGTCAACTCAGCTGCCCTCTCTCCCAACTATGACCATGTAAGGGAAGCGCACCCAGACTTCTGCTGAAGCCTCGGACTGCTTCCAGCATCTGGGTGTCGATGGAGATCTGAATTCTGGAGGAAATAATGTCAGCTAGAGAGGAGATTCCCAGAGCAATGATTCAATGATTGGGCAGCCCCGGGGGATAGGGCAGGAGGTGGCTAAAGTATCTGTTGGGCCCTGCCCTTAGCATGCTTCCAGTCAGATGTGGGAGATATTAAAAGCTTATGAGCTGGGGATAAGAAACAGAAAATGGACTTGCCTGCCCTTTGGGCCTGTCTAGCTTTTCTTCTTCCCTTCAGGTGGTGCTGGGTGGTGGTCAGGAAGCCATGGATGTAACCACCACCTCCACCAGGATTGGCAAGTTTGAGGCCAGGTAAAGGGGGGGGGGGGGGGCTCTTCCAAGTCAAAACCCCATGGAGTGTCTTTCATGATGGACACAAACCATATACCCGAGACTTCCCTTATTTCTTTGGCTGCTAGGAGGTGCAGCTAGATTTGTGGCCTTCCTGGGACAGGTGTGTGATACAGCAGTTACAGCATGACCTTGGACTCACTGTGAAGCCCTGGACACATCCTTGTATTTCTCTGTGCCCGATTAGCGATCGTATAATGGGGACAGCGATAATACACTTACCTCATACAGTTGTACAGATCAAATGCATGAGTTAACGAGTTAACACTTGCTGCACAGCACGCAGTAAGGAAGTTAGCTATCCAGTCTGCCCCCCCCGTCTTATTTTGTTCACATTCCCCACTCTCTACTTTGCATTTGGGGAGTGGTACGTCCAACGTGTCTCAGAAGGAGATGGAGAGTGAATTGTCCCTTCCCACCACCCTCCTCCAGGTTCTTCCATTTGGCCTTTGAAGAAGAGTTTGGAAGAGTCAAGGGTCACTTCGGACCCATCAACAGTGTTGCCTTCCATCCCGATGGCAAGAGGTAGGGCTCCGTGCAGGGAGCTGAGCTTAGCCCGGGACTGGCCTCTATCCCTTTACCATGCCCTGCCCGACGGGCCTGTCTCCCTCCCCCAGAGGGGGCACCTGACTGGTCCCTGGCTCTTCTTTCTCCAGCTACAGCAGCGGTGGTGAAGATGGTTATGTTCGCATCCACTATTTTGACCCACAGTACTTTGAGTTTGAGTTTGAGGCTTAAGAAGCTTGGATCTCCATCAAGACCGGGGAAGTTTCTGGGCCTGGACTCACAGAAAGTTTTGGACTCTGAGAAATAAATTAGTTTGGAAATCAATGGCTTCTGGCGAGAAGTTTTATGGGAACTGTTAACATCATTTTCCCTTCTCAGTGACACCCAGGGAGCTGATACCAGTCATAGATATCTTTATTATTTGGACCTTCTCCCCCACACTACGGACACTTCAAACCTGGAGCTTCGGTATTAAGGGCTAGGCTGGGTTGCAGGCACCGTCATCCAAGGCCCAAAGGTACTGAGGGACCTGGAGAGGTCTCAGGAACGTCTCAGCCACTATCCAAGGAGCCAGCCCTTAAAGTTGGGGCTCAGAGGCTGAAACTGTTGGCTGAGAGAGCTTGGTCTTCTCCTTATCTGTCACTATTTGCCACACCTTCTCCCATGCTACCTCTGAAGGTTCAGGTGGGCGGATCCAGCGCAGAAATAGGCCTGAGGAGGAGGACAGATAAGGAAGCTGAGCAGAGGGGTTAGCCAGCTCCCCAGGGAAGAAGTTGGGGTAGGGGGTCACCTTGCCAGAGTCGCAGGCTCTGGAGCTCCACGGAGGGCCAGATGGCCAAGGGATTGGGGGCGTAGAGCGGGTTCCGGAGTTTCCGTTGCTCTTTTGGCTGGTTGAGCCCAGACCACAAGGAGTGTGTTCGAGTCCTCACTTCACAAAGGCATCTGTAGGAAGTGAGTTTCCAGACTCAAGCTATGCCTTCTGGGATTCTGGGTTGGGGACCCTGGTTAGTAGGGTGCCAGCCATCCTGGGGCAGTGATAACCTCTCCTTTTTTCTGCACCTGTTCTTGCCAGTCAGATACATGTACTGGCACTAGAATAAAGTAGAACAAAACAAAGTCCTAGTTGTTCAGGGGTTCCACTTAGTTCTGCCTGGAAGTATCAGGGAGGCTCATGAGAATGTGCCACTTGGGCTGGGTCTGTCTGCAGAAGTTCACCAGGTGCACAAAAGCGTGGAAATACTCAGGAGGGGAGACTGGGGCCGAGAGCAAGAAAGTGGGAACAGGCCCAAGTGAATGTTGGCGAGTTTTTTTAAGCTGGTGACGGGAACTACAGCAGTGAGACGGCTGTCCCAATAGCCCACGTGGGAAGGAGAGTCTGGGTTGGGGTTAGCAGGAGGGGTCTTTGACAGGAAAGGACCAAGTAAGAAAGTTTTAGGAGAAAGGCTGTATATGAAGGACGGGGGAGAGGGAGTTACACAAAGATAACCATTTCTAACCTGGATGACCCAGTAGTGGAGTCAGCGAAAACAACATGGGGGATGGGGACCCAGGCAACTAAAGAGAACAGTCTCATCTCAGACCGATGAGAGATGGCTCTTGGGGGGGTCTTGGGAGCACATGCAACGAGCCAACCAAATAGTAAGAACAACCACTGCTTGTGTGCCAGGCACTGTGCTAAGCACTCCCCATGCCTTAACTCCACTAATCTGCACACAGCCCTGCTCCGCAGAGATTGTGGCTGCCGTTAGAATCCTCTCCTTGCTACAGATGGATAGAAACTGAGACAGGTTTCCTAGGATGCCCCAACAGGTGAGTGGTGGAGCTGGAAGTTAAGCCCAAACAATTTGACTCCGTTTTCAACCTCTACACCATTGCTTCACTAGAATCGACCCTGCAAGTGGTAGGGAGCCCCAGAAATGATTTATTTTGCAGCAACTCTCCCCATCGGTCCTTGTTTTTAAGCTAGGGGTGCACGTGCCCTTGGTTCTGGACACAGTAGGTAGGTCTGTAGGATTGTCCTTGGACCCATTCAAATCTGCGTTTGCAGAAACTAGGGGAAAGCATGGGGTTTGGAGGCAGGGGAGGAGAAAACACTCCAGAGTTTTCCCCAAAGAGAAACTCATTCAAAAGGCAAAGATGCCTTCCAGGGACATAGGTGCTGACACAGCAGGTGTCTGACCCCATCCTGTGCCTGGCCCCTGACTCACCTTGACACCCCCTTAGCTCACCTCTCCTTTTCGCTGTTGCAGAGGAAGGTGCCAAAAGGGGAGGCATACGCGTGCTCAAACAGGGCCAACAGCAGCCCCTCCCCAAACTCCAGCGACAGCGGGAACTGGCGGCCCAGCTGCCACACGCAGTCCAGGAAGAGGAGAAAGGTGGGTGCCTCGTGCTTGGGACGGGCATGGGAGAAGGCCGAGTGGGCACAGCGCAGCTGGAAGGGGTGGCCAGCCTGGGAAAGGGGTAGAGCCATGGGCACAAGGAAACAGGGTTTTTGGATAGAGGGGCTGGGCTGGGGCTGAGTGGCCACTTACCTGGATCCACTCCCGCTCCACCAGTTCCTGGAATCCAGCCATGGTCCGGCTCACAGGGTCCAGGATGAGCTGGGCCAGCGAAGTCACAAGCAGGGTGCTATCTGTGCCTTCAGCCCCATGCACCAAGATGCAGGCCCCTTCCCTGTGGGCCAGGACTTATTAACTGGCCAGTCCCTCCCTGCCTGGGGTGGCCGGGCCAGGAATTGAATGGGCCCATTTCTAGACTGTATGTGCTTACTGAGATGTGGTTGTGTGCCCAGGGGTTGAGAGCCCTGCCCGTCCGCCCTGTTCTCTGCCTCGTAGGGTGGGGCCTTACCTCTCCATGCCCTGGGCTGCTAGGCAGGCGATGCTCAGTGCCTCTTTCACATGTGCCAGCCAGCAGCAGCCTTCTAGTCGACGGAGCCAGCTATCCGTGCTCTGCTGCAGGTCCCCACAGGCCTCCACCAGGCGCACGAAGCTCTCCTGTAGGGGCTGTCCCCTGCACAAGTGGGAATCTGGTCATCCCATCTCCAGCCCAAGCTCTGGTGAGCACAGCCTGGGAGCCAGTGCTCCAGACCAATGAGGGAGACAAAGAACTCTCAGAGGAGCCCATTCGACAAGAGGGACACAGGACCCTTTGGGGAGCTCACTTAATCTGATGGGAATGATTCAGTATCTTTGGGGATTCCCCAATCTGATGGAGGAGACCCAAGACCCCTTGGGGGAGACCTAGTCTGTTTGGGGGGGGGGGGGTACCTGGGGAAAGGTCACACAACTCTGTCGGAAACAATGCCATGGGAAACGCCCAATTTGATGGGAGCAACACAGTACTCCCTGGGGAGTCCCCGTCTGACAAGAGAAACACAATACTCTTAGGATTCTGGTATCTGCCCCTACTTCCCAGAAACTGCTCTGCTCAAGATCACCAATGTGACCTCCCATCAGAAAATCTAATGGAGATTTTTCCAGCCCTGTTTAAAAGCCTTCAATGGCTCCCCTCTGCCTTTAGGATAAAGTCTAAGCTCATAATCGTGGCATTCAAGACCTTTTCTCTGGTCGCTGTCACCCCTTTAGCCCCATCTCTCTATACACTCTACCTCACACTCTGTACTCCCACCAGACTGACATACTTGCAGCTCCCCAAGCAGGGCAAATGGCCAGGAACTCTGCAGTTCTGTCCACCTGCAGTGTCCTGCTCTCCGGCTAACTCCTTTCCGGTGTCAGGTAAAAGGGATGCTTTCTTTGCACTACCCACACACAAGAGAGGGGCGCCTGCCCTATGCTGCTGCTTATCACACTGAATCCTAACTGCCAATTTACTGCGGATCTCTCAGCCACGTCTGGGCTGGCCACCATCTCAGTCTCTGGTGCTCAATCAACACTGGCTGAATAAAGGAATAAACGGGTTTGTATTCTGGACAGGGGAGCTTCCTCAAAGCACAATAACTCCCTTAGGACCTCCTCTCGGTACTACCAGCACCTGGAGACCCAGGTAATAGTTACAGGTGTGCAGGTCCAGCACTCAGGGCAGGGCTGGGACCAATGGGGAGGGGTGTGTGTGTGTGTGTGTGTGTGTGTGTGTGTGTGTACGCGCGCGCGCGCGCGCGCGCGCGCGCGCGCGCGTCTGTGTAGTGTAGTTGCTCCTGGAAGTCAGTTTAATGGAGAGAGGCTTTTTCTTTTCCAGGCAGAGTTGGGGTGCCTGGAGAGAAATGAGATCTGTCAGTGGGGGTGTGCAAGTGGGGATGCCCACCTGGTGGGATGGCTACCCGGAAATGCCTGACAATTCCTAAGGTTCCTGGAAGACACCCCCCCTACTCCTACTCCCCCCCTCCCCCCCCCCCCCCCCCCCCCCCCGCACACGTTCATGGAGAGTCCTGTAGGAGACCGCCTAGGAGAGGACGAAGACCCTTCACCTCTCCAGCGGCCGGTGCAGCCTTTTCCAGCCAGGGTAGGCGGCTTTGGCCTCGGTCCCGCCGCCAGTCATGCGGGCCTGTTTGGCGGCCTGAGACGAGCGCGTGTCCAAGATGAAGCCCCGGGCCCCAGGGCGAGCCCCCGCCAGCACAGCTCGCAGCAGCTCCTCGTCCTCAGCGCAGCGCCTTTTCTGGGGACCAGTCAGGGGCTGGCTGGAACGTACCAGCACCTGCGGACCGGGACTGCGCTCCGGAAGCCGTAGCCACCCAGCCTTGGCTTGGGGACTCCTCTCCCGGAGCCCCGAGGGAGGGTCTACACACTAGGGCAGGTCTAAAGCTGGCAGGGGCAGGCCGGAGCCTAGGGCCTTAGTGGCAGAACTGGCCGGGCTTTGGGCCCGGCCTTGGGTGTGTTGTAGTCAGAGGGGAAAGGGACCCGAAGAGTAGGCCGTGGACGAGTCCAGGGTTGACAAAGAAGGGACCAAGCTCAGGGGGCCCGACCGGCCGGGGGCGGGGCCCGGGGTTGGCGAGACTCCGAAACTGGGGAGAGGGGCGGGGTCAGAGTCAAGGAAGGCCGGAGGGGGCGGGGCCTGTTGGAGGCAGGACCCGGCGCGGCCAAAAAGGGTTGGAGCCGGCGGGCGGCAGCCGCGCTGCGAATTGGCCGGACCGGTGCAGAAAAGGGCCAAGAAGGGCCGCAGTTGGTCCAAGAGGCAGAGTCTGGGGAGGGGCGGGCTCACGGTTCCGCTGGGCGCGTGGTGGTAGCTGAGCACAGGGAAGCGGCCTCCCTGGCGGAAGCGGGCGCTGCGCGCCAGGGCACCATCGTCCACAGAGCGAGGCACGATCACCGCGCGGGGGTAACTGGGGCACACGCCGAAGTCCTCGTTCACCTCGCTCAGCCGCCAAGCGTTGGTCTGCGGCCCAGGGAGAGGCGAAGGCCAGGTGTAGGGCACCCAGTGAGTGTCCGGACCCCACGCCCCTTCCAGGCGCGGCGCTCGCACAACCGTGGGCCCCCAGGACCGCACCCACCTCGCGAGCTACTCGCTTGTAGTAGCGTTCGGGTGGGTGGAAGTGCCAGGCGTCGCCCAATCTCAAGCCCTTGGGACGGTAGAAGAACGGAAAGGAAGTGATGACCGATTCCAAGGAGGACAGCGCCTGGGGAAGGAAGTTGGGCGATCTGGGCAAAGTCGGAATCATCTCGCCCGCACCCTCCCAGCCCCTTTCGCCCCTCAGCTCCCTCCTCTGCACTTACTCCAGACCACCCTGCGTCCCTTACCATTGGCTACGTTTCAGGGTAACACTGGATGCCGAGTCCCCTTGCGCAGTAGCCCCCGTTTACTCCTCTCGTTACGGAGTAGGGGTAGTTTAGGGGCCTCGGGTGCACTGCTTGTGTACCTCGATGGACCGGGCGATGTCCAGCGACGCTTCCACGCCCTCTATTTCCAGCTGCAGCACTCGGAGGTCCTTACAGCGCAACGTGATGGTGCCGGAGTCACTCGCGACCCTGGGGATGGACGGGCTTAGGTTGAGTGTCACCCGCCCGTCACCAGGGGAGGAGAAATGAGTTTCTTAGGACTGGACGTAATGCAAGGGTGCAAGGGCTCCAACTGCTCTTGCCCTCCCCCCTCTCCTCCCGGAGCCGCAAACTCCCCGACTACGGGGACGCCCCCGCCACGTCTCACCGCTTCTCGATAGAGTCTACGCTACGCAACAGCAGCAGCCACAGCTCTGAAGTCGCCTGGGGCCCTGGCGACAGCAGCAGGTGGTGGCCGGTGAGGCATAGCGTGCCACGCAGTGGGGGTGCCTCCGGACCCCTCAGGAGCTTGGCTTGGGCCCGGCCGCTACGAATCAGGTCCGAGAACTCCATTCCGCCAGGGGTGGGCCTAGGGCCCAGCAGAAAGACTCCAGGAGCGTCAGGCGGGGCGAGCGCGGGCTCCGAAAGGGACAGGAACTAGCTGGGCAGCTGGCGACGCCGGCCGGACAGCTGTTAAGGAGGCCTCTTGGAGGAAGGGATCGAACAGTTTCACAGGAATTTCCCCCTCCTACTGCCAGCACCTCTTAGCGAGGAACCCGGCCAGAACCTGTAAGGAAACCTCAATTTCATCATCTGTGAAATGGGGAGAATAGTCTTGCTTACAGCCCGTTACCTCGTGTCTTGGTCGCAGGTGGCACTTAACAATTTTGTTTTTTTAAAACTCAGGTGCTGCCACTCTCGCTGATTTAAAAAAGAAAGAAAAATACCATTTCTTGTACCCTGGTGGAAGGGGTTGGAAAGTGTGGGTGTGAAACCGGGAACTGTCTACTTCCTCCCTCTACATCTGAGGCTGGGTGGGGGAAATCCCTCAGTCCACCTTAAATGCAAGCAGCTGTGTAGCTGGTGCCCCTCCCCCACCACAGCTGGAAGTCGCTGCCTGTGGGCGCCCTCTATGGGGGCCACTTCTGGTTTAGTCTTGCCCTCCGAAGCCTCAACACGGATCACTCCATCCTTCCACCAAATATGAATTGCCTGTACACTGAACTGGGCCCTGTATTTAGTGAGAGGACCCAAGGATGACTGGAGAAGGTTCTGTTCATTAGGATTTTCAGTCTAGCAAGAGACACACACTTAAGCTGATAAATTACAAGAGTTTAAAGGATTTACTGGAGGACCCATCCATCCATCTCTCCATCCATCCAATTATTCTTTCATTTCTTAAATGATGCCTACACTCTGTTAAGTGCTGATTACTAAGAAGAATAAGACAGATTCTTGCCTTCAAAGGGCCTTTTGGTCCATTAGGTTCCACACGTCTAGAGTCCAGGCACACACACACACACACACAAAACCCTTCTTTCAACACACACACACACACACACACACACACACACACACACACACACATTTCATTAAACACACACACAAAGAAAATAAATCATAGGGGGACACCCATAACATAAACATAAAATCGGAATAATCTGTGAAAGGAACGAGACATAAAAGAATACAAATTGTAAAATTCCACACCAGCTGGGATGGGAATTCGTTAGAAATGCAAATTATCAGGCCCCGCCCCATATGTCTCTTTTAACAAGCTTTCAGGAGATTCCCATGCACACTAAAGTGTGAGAACCATTGGAAAGTACACAAAAAGGTAAAACTAATCCTTGCTGTCAGAAATTATGGTAACATTACCCTCAGGAGAGTAGTGACAGGCCAGGAGCACTTCCTGGATGCTGGTAACACTCTTGCTTTATCTGGGTGCTGGGTACATAAGTGCATTCAGTGTGGGAGAATTCAGCAAGGCATGTATTTATGATATGTGAGTTTTTCTGTGTGTATATTTCAAAACAAAATTTTAAAAAGGGAACAGCTCTGGTTGAAGCCCTGGGAGGGACAGGAAGAGAGAGGGTTTAGGAGCCCTTCTATGGCTCTGCCTTGATCCCATATACAGTCCTTAAGGGGTTTCCAAGGGAACCTAAAGTTCCTTAAAGTATAGCTTGAAATCAATCATTGATCTGTCCCAATAGAGAGTCGGTGACTTGTCCAAAGTCTCACAGAGCCAGCACCAGAACCCAGATCTCCTGACTCCCCGGCCAGGGTTCTGGACACTGTTCCTTTGCTACAAGGCCAGTGTCATGAGTGAGGATGGCGAGGGGGAACAGCTCCCCAGCCTCTGTCCAATCCCCACCCCTTAACTTGGGTCTTGGGAAGAAGGCCAAGACTCTAGTGTGGATGATGCTTTTCTCATCCTGGAGCAACTTCCGTTCTGGGAACTGGGTGTCTCCTTCTGGGCAAAGACAATAAAATTCATCCAAGGGGCTGGAGGAACAGGGCTCCTCCTGCCCCCACCCGGATGAGCATCACGTGGCTCCTGGGTTAGCAGGCCAGGAAAATCCCAGCCCTTGCACACTTAGCCTCCCATACCCCTCTATTCACCCAGCCTGACACACTCAGAGAGACCAGACCCACCTTGAACACTCACCGTCACACATTCCCTGGCACAGTTCCATCACCTTCAGCTCCTGCCACCTCTCCCCAGCAATACTGCCACCCTTTCCCAAATTCCCAGAGCTGCAGCCTTGCCCTGTCACTCACCCCAAATCCACCATGTCCCTGGGGCCACTGAAATTCCAGCCAGTAGGTGAAGAAAATGAAGAGGATGAGGAGGGAGAGAGCCTGGACTCCGTGAAGGCACTGACGGCCAAGCTACAGCTGCAGACACGACGGCCCTCATATCTGGAGTGGACAGCCCGGGTGCAGAGCCAGGCCTGGCACAGGACCCAACCCAGACCCGCACTGGGGGGCCCTGGGACCCTCTGCGGCTTCGACTCAATGGACTCTGCCCTAGATTGGCTCAGACAGGAGCTGGTGAGTCAGGTGGGGTGGGCGGTCTTGCAGAGGGCCTAAGGGCCAGTCATCCTTAGGACCCAAGAACAATGGGTGTGGGGAGGGGTTGAGAATGGACCTCAACTCCAGCAACTGCCTGCTCCTGTTGCTTTGTCCTGGGGCTGAGGAACCATGAGTGGACTTGTCCAATGTTTTATCCAGGGAGCCTTGCCAAAGCAGGATTCCATCCAATCTATCTTCTACCGACTACTCCTGTGGCTCTGGGGACAGAGCCCTGGCACCAGTTATAGGTGGGGAAGGTATGGCCTCCCCCACTCTGGGAATTGCTATACCTCAAAGATGCAGTGAAGGACAAAAGGAGGCATTGACCACACCGTAGGCAGAATCTGAGGAGGCGAGCATTACATAGGTGGCTCATAACCCAATATGTGCGAACAGAAAGATGTCCAGGCTCCAAATTGGAGATTCCGCTTAGTTGCCCTGGGGTGGGGCCCCAGGCACCTGTATTTGTTTAACAATCTCTCCTTAACTTAGTTTTAGAGCAAGATCTGAGAGACGGGGAGGGATCAAGCTGAGGCGAGAGGGGGTGGGGAGGCCACAGCCTGTGCGAAAACCCAGGGTGTTGACAGGAAGGGAAGGATGACGAAAGTGGCTGAAGACCAGGCCAGCAGTCTCACGCCCCCTCTCGGCCGCAGCGGGAGATGCAGGCTCAGGACCGGCAGCTGGCAGGACAGCTGCTTCGGCTGAGGGCCCAGCTGCACCGGCTGAAGGTGGACCAAGCCTGTCACCTGCACCAAGAGCTGCTGGACGAGGCCGAGCTGGACCTGGAGCTGGAGCCGGGGGCCGGCCTTGCCTTGGCCCCGCCGCTGCGGCACCTCGGCCTCACGCGCATGAACATCAGCGCGCGACGCTTCACCCTCTGCTGAGCCACACCTGCACCTCCTGAGACCTCCCGGGAAGGGGAAAGGAGGGGTGTCCCAGAGGTGCCAGCACCTCGCAAAGCGTGCTGGGAGGGTTGGGAGATCACTCAGCTTTCTGGGAGCATAAAGGCCCCTGCTGCCTTAGCTTGGGAAGGGGGAGTTGGAGGAAGGGGAGAGGCTCGCCGACCCCCAAGCTCTTCAGTAAAGACCCTCTCTGCTTCCCATCAAGGTCTCTGCAGTCATTTATTCAGGCCCAAGGTCGTTGTGTGTCATCTGTAGCTGGGACCAGGGATTACACTGCAGGAGAGAAGGCCCTGGTGGAGATGAACAGAGGCGCCCCCCTCTCCCCCTAGCTCCAGCTCTATCTCCCCATTTTACCAAGATCAGAGCTGGAAAAGAACTTCAAATCCTAAATCACCCCCATGAAGGTGACAGGTCAATGGGCAACTGATGAATGCAGGACCTGGTGGACCTGGGTTGAAAAGCCAGCTCCACCATGCATTTTCTATCAGATCTGGAGGGGGGCCCCTTAAGCCTGCAACTGTTTCTTTCTCTCTAAACTGGAAATGCTACTTCTCACTCCGCAAATAGTTGGAGATGTCTTAAGTGAGACAATGCACAATAGACACTCCATAAACTTGAACTGTGTCTTGCTTATCCTTGCTATCACGCATGGTATTAGTACCATTGTGCTGAGGCCCAGAGATGGGCTGTGCAAGGCTCTGTGTCACCGGGTTCTTTTTTTTTTTTTTTTTTTACATTGTATCTCCTCAGCCTTTGTTTCTGTATTACCCTCTTTGTCTGACTTTCCAACTCAGGCTTCCTCTTCCCCCCACCCATTTCCTGTCTCCCCCTTCCCTCTGCAGCTGAGGTGCAGGCAGCATCAGCTTCCACCTCACAAACCCCAACAATGCTCTGTGGGCTCCCCTCCCCCAACTTGTTCACTAAGTGTAGGTCTGGTGGTGGTGACGGTGACACAGTTATGTTTTCCTCCGGGTGGGGCCAAGGCCCCGCTCTTGTGCCTGATAGATGCCACCCAGGGTTCCTCATAACACTGGTGACCTGACGCTTAGCCTATGATGGGTGCCACCCTCAACCTGGCCCCAAGGGAAAGGGAGATTCTTGGCCTGTGTGCTGCTTGTGACAAGGTTCCTGTCTCCCGCCTATAACAGAAAGTCCTGCCAGTCAGCTACCTGCACCTGGGTCCCTGGGCAGGCGTGTTTGTCTCCCACTTGTTGCAGGAGATGGTGGCAGGCCCCACATTTCTAACAGGGGCTGTGTCCTTGCCTCGTCCTGAATTAGAAATGTCGTCCTAATTAGTGGGGGCTTGCCCTGTCCTCTGTCCACAACAGGGGCTGTGACTCTGTCGTCTTGAAAACACTGGGTTGTCCTGCCTGCTTCCTTAAACAGATTGTTGTCCAGCATTCTGTCTATAAGAAGGGGGTTATTAGCCTACCCTCTGACTCTAATAAAGGTATCGTCCTGAGCCCTGAGATGGCATGATTGTTGTTTTGCCATAGTTATTTGTTAACCTGACATCTGACTGTAACATAAGGTGGTCTGCTCTCCAATGATTGAACAGGGAGAGCGCTCTCTCCTCTGACTCCAAAGTCCCTCTCTTCGACTGTAATGAAAAGGTCACTCAGCTCTCAGACTGTGACAGCAGTGCCACTTGTCTTTCACCAAAAGCCGAGTGTATGTCTGCTTGCCCCTTGCTCATTGAGATACAAAGGCTGCCCTTGAATCTCTTGTCCAGGTCACCCCGGGGGGGCAGGAGGGAGGTTCCATCAGGTACCCTTTCTTCAGCTCTAAGAGCCCCCCTCCAGTGGGCTGGAGATGTAAAGGACTCCCAGGGGCTGAGGAGCTGGGGGCTATGGCAGCAGGAAGCTTGGGGTGCTGGAGGCTTGTGGTTGGGCTGCTGGGGCCCCGGTTGGCTGCGGAGCCCTTAGGAGGAGGCAGGAAGTCAGGGTGGGACGTGGGCGCGCTAAGACAGGCGGTGGCTACCTCGGCGAGGGGAGCTGAAACTGTGTGTGAGCTGCCAAGCTAGGCCAGGAGGACCATGTGAATGGGGCTGGAGGGCTCCTGGGCTGGGCAGGTAAGGAGTACTGGGAACAGGGGTCTAGGACTGTGGTGGGAGGACCGACTGGGGGAGGGTGGTGCTGCACCCGGGCATGGGGCGCGGCTCCCTGGGTATTCAGCCGCCCTACAGGCGGGGCAGGGGGATCGAAAAGCCTCACTAGAGGTCAGGTGGGCGGCGTGCGGTACAGCTGGAGGCCCCCTTCCCTACGTAGCTCTTGCCTCTCGCCTCTGCCACGCTGTCTGCACTGGTCCCTCCCTCACTGGGAGCATCTTCTTGGAGATCTGGCGCATGTACTGTCAGGTGTTGAAAAGGCCTTCAGAAATCCCCAAGTCCAGTCCCTGATCCCATTGATGGATGAGCCTCCTGAGGCCCAGAGAGGGCAAACGCCCCCTCCTTGCAGCCACTCAGCAAGGCAGTGGCAGAGTCAGGCCCTGGGAGAGGGTGGTGGCCTAGGCTAGGACTGCCCCCCACCCCACTGGGCAGGGTGATGATGGTCAGTCTTGAGTCAGGGGATCCAGGAATCCTGCTGATGGCTAGGACAGACCCCAGTGACAAGCATCTTCTGAGAGAGAGAGAGAGAGAGAGAGAGGGATTGAGAGAGAGGGATTGAGACAGAAGAGTCACCCAGAGCATCCAGATGGACACGTGACAAGTGATTTTAGCCTCAGTGACCAGCAGTACTGGAGAGCCTGGGGTGTCTCCTATTGGGAGCACGTGGATGCGGGAGGGTGTATTTATCATCTGGGATGGGGCCTCCAGGGTGGAAGCATCTGACCAGAGGCTGGGAAGTTGAAGGAGAGAGAATGGAAAGGAAAGGGCAGAGGAAAGGCTATTTTTATCCCAGACAGGGGCACAGTCGGCCCTGGGTAAGGAACGTCCACGCTTCCATCTGGAAAGTTGCCATTCCTGCCCCTGCCAAGTGTCACAGGATGTCCTCCCCCCCCCCCCCCCCCCCGCCCCTGCTCTCTCTGGCCTCAGCACACACACACACACCCCACCTGCATGTACAGGGCCAGCTGGTACTGCAGATTGCTGCTTCAAACCCCGGGAAGGTGGAGGCCCAGGTAGGCATAGTCAGCTACCTGCCCACCCCCTCACTTTCTAACTCTGAGCCTTCAGTTTATGGGGGGCATCTCCGTGTGAGCCAGACTTTCCAGGGTCCCCCTACCCCACCCTCCACTGCTGGAGTTTTCCTTGACACACGATTTCCACCTAGTGTGTCCCAGTCTTTCTCTTGTCCCCAAGCCCGATGCCTGTAGCCTTTTGTGAGGGCTGGAGAACATGCTGGCTCTCCCTGTGCCTCGGGGGGGGGGGACCCATCCGCACCCTGGACCTGCACCCCCTCATTCTGCCAGCATGTGCTGAGAGATGACGCAGGGCCCCTCGCCCTCCAGGCTCAGGGACAGAGGTTCTTCTCAAAGGGTAAAGGGCCAAGTGACAGGGCAAGAGAATGAGATAAGGGCCGAGACTACAGAAGACTTCCCTTGGGTGACCTGGAAGGCTCCCTGGAAGAGTCAACACAGTTCTGAGAAGGGCAAAGGCCCTTTTTGGAAAGCACCTATGACAGGAGCCAAGGTCACTGTCCCTGGTTTCTGTTTCTTGGGTACCATGAGGGTAGCGCAAAACCAAACACCAGAGAGTGGATGGGTATGGTGTAGTGCAAAGAACATAGGTTTCAGGAACAGGCCGACCCAGGTACAATTCCGGGGCTGGCATTTCCTCAAATGGTATTGCCTTCGTCTCTCCAGACTCCAAACTCCAGATCATTAATCTGTAAAGAGGCAATAATCAATTTCTCCCTTACAGACTGTTTGTGGGGCCTGTCATGTGCCCTGGGTTGTACTTGACACATAGTAGGTGCTTAACGGAGGTTAGGCAGTCCCTCCTCCTGTAAATGGTGCACCAAAAGGAGGGCTGTTCACACCCAGAATTACACCTACTCAGCACCTTGGCAGGCCAGTGAACCCCATCCCCTCACACTTGTGGTATAGCTTTGCAAATGAGCTTGTTTCCTGTGTATGGTGGGTGTGAGAATTCTAGGCTGAGCCACAGGGTCTACTTTAGAGGAGAGTCCCCCCAACAGCTTCAACACACACACACACACACACACGCACGCACTCCCTATCCCAAACACCAGACATATCATCAGACATTACGTGTGTGCATATGTGGGCAGAAGCAGAGTCAGGGTCTACACACAACACACATTGGATCTTACAAGGCTATACATCCCCCCACAGGCTGATGACTTCAAGGCCAAGCTCCGTTTAGTGAAAGCAATGCTGAGGGGAGCTGGGTGTGAGGGTGGGATGGGGGCAGGCAAGACCAAGATACCATCATCCAGGGATGTGGCCAAACTCCAGTGTTGGCTTAAAGTGCCTGGTGCTGCGTTTCCAACACTTGTTCTGAAGAACAGCAGTTCACGGGGTGCCTGGGTGGCTCAGTCGGCTGGGTGTCTGAATTCAGCTCAGGTCATGATCTCACAGTTTGTGAGTTCGAGCCCCTTGATGGGCTCTGTGCTGACAGCTCAGAGCCTGGAGCCTGCTTCGGATTCTGCGTCTCCCTCTCTCTCCACCCCTCCCCTGCTCATGTTCTGTCTCTCTCTCTCTCTCTCTCTCTCTCTCTGTCTCTCCCTCTCAAAAATAAACATTAAAAAATACTAAACAACAACAACAACAATAAAACACCAGTCTCATGAAGCACCTGGAGAGAAAATGGTCTTGGGGCCAAATCCACATGGCTTCAGCTACCAACCAGCCCAACCCATGTTAATTTCATAGTCAATATCAGCTTGTAAAAGCTTTGAAAGTTCCCCCAGAGTAGGGGCCTGATTGATTTTGTCCAACTCATCATTTCCCAAACTTCTTTGGTCACAGAACCTTTTCTCCCCCTGATCATCTATTCCACGCCTACTTTTCTTGTGATAGGGAGAGGAACAGAAGAGTAGGCTGTACAGTGAATCCTCCTCGAATGATCGTATCTCTTGGCAGGGTTTTTGCATTGGTGGTGGGGTTTTTTTTGTTGTTTTTTTGTTTTCCAGTGACAAAATTAGCACACGGCTGTTACAAAAAATTCAAACGGTACAGAGGCATGAACAGAAATATAAGAAACACAGCCCCCTCCAACCTCACTTCTGGGATGTGTTCACCGCGAACAGTTTCCAGAGTTTCCTATGTGTGGCTGCTGACAAGTGTCGTGGTTAGAAGCCCAGGCTCTGGAGGTAGACCAAGGTTCAAATCACCACTCTACCACTTACTTATTTGTTATGAGGCCTCAAACAAATCGTTTTACCTCATTTGTGCCTCAGTTTTTGCATGTGTAAAATGGGGTTCATTATAGCATTTACTTGATAGGATTAGTATGAGAATTACATGGAAACATGCAAATAAAGTATTAGCACAGAACCTGGCTTAAAAGAATCCCCTTATAGATGCCCATTTACATGCAAATAGGCTTCCATTCTACATTCTGTTCTGTAACTTGCTCGCCATGTTTTTTGGTCTTGGGTTTTTTGCTTGCCATGTTATAACTGGGATGTCTTTCCATGTCGATACCTGGAGACGGTCCTTCTCTCTTCCACAGCTTCAGCTAACCGTTCACTTGGTAAATGGGTAATGGTGGTGATTTTGAAATGCTACTTCCTGACAAGTATTGCTGTTTTGCGTTGCCAGTGTTGTTGTGAGTCATAGACATTACCAATCAGTAAGGTGAAGACAGGCCTATGGCCTCCTGGGAAAATGGAGTGATCTGCCAGAGGGGCACCCACCTCTGTCAGAGAGGGCAGGGCCAAAAGGACAGGAAGCTCTTGATCTGCTCACCTCTGTGTCACCAGCGCTAGAACAGAGCTTGGCACAGAGAGATATCCGTGCAACTTTTGTCAGGCTGACCAGTTAAGAAGATTGTCCCTCCATGGGGCACCTGGGTGGCTCAGTTGGTTGAATGTGTGACTCTTGATTTTGGCTCAGGTCCTGATCTCAGAGTTCATGAGATCGAGCCCCGCATCAGGCACCCGCTTGGGATTCTCTTTCCCTCTCTCTCTGCCCCTCATCTGCTTGCACGTGCTCTCTCTCTCTCTCAAAATAAATAAATGAACATTAAAAAAGAAAGAAAATTGTCCCTTCTCTAACTCACCAACAGAGGTCTAAGCCCAAAGCTCTGGCTCGTGTTGTAACATTTCCCAAAATATGGCCTGTGCACCACCGATGTAGGTGAGTGATATTAGGGGGTAATGAATTTGAATTTATAGATGATATTATGAATTTGTTTTAATGTATCCTGATTTCTGTTTATGGATGGTGATACTGATTTTCCATTTATGGTAGATAAATATATTCCATTTTAGGTAAATATATTCAAGGTGAAAAGGTGGTCTGTGGAAATGCTCAAAATCACAAAGGAAAAGGAAAATAATTGATAATAGCTAATATTAGCGTTTAGACTGGAAAATGTTTAAGGCTGGTGTAATGAAATGCTCATGTTAGCCGCGAATAATAGTTAGAGTTGACCTTTAAACAACAGGGTTGTTGGGCTCCCACCCCACGCAGTCGAAAATCTGTGGTGTATAACGTTCAGCTGCCCAAAGACTTAACTACAGTTGACCCTTAACTACATACAGTCAGGGGCGCTGACTACCTGCATAGTCAAAAATACCCGCACTGGGGTGCCTTGGTGGCTCAGTTGATTAAGCGGCTGACTTCGGCTCAAGTCATGATCTCATGGTTCATGAGTTCGAGCCCCACATTGGGCTCTGTGCTGACAGCCTGGAGCCTGTTTCAGATTCTGTGTCTCCCTCCCTCTCTACCCCTCCCCTGTTCACACTCTGTCTCTCTCTCTCTCAAAAACAAACAAAAAAAAACATTCAAAGAAAATCCTGGTATAACTTTGATTCCCCCTAAGACTTTACTAATAGCCTACTGTTGACTAGAAGCCTTACTGATAACATAAACAGTTGGTTAACACATATTTTGTCCATTTTAATTAATTTATTTTTTATTTTTAGAGAGCGAGCACAAGCAAGGGAGAGGGGCAGAAGAAGAGAGAGGAAGAGAGAGAGAGGGAAAATCTTTTTTTTTTTTAAGCTTATTTATTTACTTTGAGAGAGAGAGTGCAAGTGAGGGAGGAGCCGAGAGAGAGAGAGAGAGAGAGAGAGAGAGGGAGAAAGAGAGAATCCCAAGCAGGCTCCACACTGATGGTGCAGATGTGGTACAGATGTAGGGCTGGAACTCACCAACTGCAAGATCATGACCTGAGCCGAAGATGGACGCCCAACGGACTAAGCCACCCAGGTGCCCCGAGAGAGAATTGTAACCAGGTTCCACCCTGAGCAGGGCTTCTATCTCAGGGCTCAATGCTATGACCCTGGGATCATAACCTGATTTGAAATCAAGAGTTGGATGCTCAACCCAATGAACCACCCAGAGGCTCCAGATTAACTTATATTTTGCTTGTTATATGTTTTATACATTGCATTGCTACAATAAAGGAAACTAGAGAAAAGAAAGTGTTATTAAGAAAATCATAAGGAAGACAGACCACCTGGCTGGCTCAGCCGGTAGAGCATGCGACTCTCGATCTTGGGGTTGTAGCTTCGAGCCCCATGCTGGGTGTAGAGGTTACTTAAAAATAAAATCTTTGGAAAAAAAAAAAAGAAAGACAAAGAAAATCATAAGGAAGAGGAAATACACTTATAGTACTCTACTGTAAAATATCCACATATAAGTGGAGCCCCACGGTTCAAAGCCCTGTTATTCAAGGGTCAGGTGAACTCTCATGTACATAGTTCTCCCTATGTGCCAAGCACATGCTAAACGCTTTATTTATGGGATCATCTATATCTCACATATAATGCTTACAACAGCCCTCCGTGGAGATCCTGTTTTAGTTCCATTTTGCAGATGAAGGAAGGGAGAGAGGCTCAGAGAGGTTTAGTAACCTGCCCAGAGGCCCTCTGCCATTACGGTCAAGCCACTCTCAGTTTCGTGAGAATAAATTCATCTTGTTTGCATTTAAGAGAAAGCTTATCTTTTTTGTTCTCTGTGGTTTAAAAAAAAAAACGGGGGGTGTTATATCACAAAGGAACTCAGGACACATCCCTGTTCTATCCGTTAGAAATTATTTACCATGCCTACCAACCCTGATTCCTAAGTACCATGATGAGGGTTCTGCGTAGGCCTCCATAGGCAAGGCCGTTCATTGAACATATACAACCGTGCTAACAACCAAATCTTAGTCAAAGGAAAAGGCCAAGAAAATGTTTTAAATGATTCCTGACAGATTTTGCCACAAGGTGGCCCAAAGTACCACAATGGTCTGCATTGGAATAGCCTGTCTGCTCTTGACCAAGAATTCCTGGCAAGAAGCTGGCACACGTTTTGGACAGAATGTTCAATAAATGAATAGGTTTACAGTTTAGGGGAGAAAAAGTGTTGCCCCCTTTTTTTTTCTTCTTCAAGGGGACGAAACACATTCTAGGCAGCCAGGCGAGATAATGTCTATGGAGTTGATAAAGGTGAACAGGTGGGCAAAAATCAGAAC
Source organism: Prionailurus viverrinus (assembly GCF_022837055.1). Lineage (NCBI taxonomy): Eukaryota > Metazoa > Chordata > Mammalia > Carnivora > Felidae > Prionailurus > Prionailurus viverrinus. Next base: position 190,087,313 of record NC_062568.1, on the reverse strand, counting down.
TCACGGTGATATGAGCCCTAAACAGACCTGGGTTCAGACAATCCAGTCCAGGAGCTGCACAGAGCCTGGGATTTTTGATCAGTTCTACACAGTGTAAGCAGGGCCACTGCTGCATGTGTTGGGCACTATGCTGAGGGTCATGAAGGGGTGGGGACTGACATTTAGCCCTCGCTCTACTCTCCAAGTTTGAAACCCCAGGGAGGGGTGGCTCTTTATAATTGGCACAAAGTGCTCTGTGGACCATGGGCAGCTTTGAATTTGACTGAGAACATTACAGACCCTAGTCAGAGGAGGTCTAGATCTATAAAATTCCTGCTATTGACCTCGAATTCCGGAGTTGGGAGAAGAGAATGTCCTGTTTCACTCACCCCAGAATCTGCCCTCATTGCTGGTGCTGAGAGCCCTGGGGATTCTCTGGATCTGTTTTGTCTTCATCTTCTTTTCCTTTCTTTCAGACAATGAGACATTTATATTAAGATTTAATTTTGATTTTCTTTTTACTGGCCTCGTTTCTTAACCTGATTAGATTATTTTGGCTACCCAGCAATCTTTGTCAAACTAAGACCAGAAGGATGGGACCCACATTGTGTATAAATAGATGCATGCATATATGATCTCACAACTACACAGGGACAGGCACAAACTATACATACCCCCATTCTGTGATACATCCGTCTGCACAAACAGCCTTGGACAAGCCCATGGGTATGCACACATAAGCACGATGTTCACAGAATCATCCGCCTTCATATACGCAGACTTGCATTCACCAATTGGCTAAATGTACACTCAGAAACATGCATTCTAGGTGGAAGGAGAATCGTCTTGCAGAAAAAGGCCTTTGTTAACAGCACAATGATCAAAGTTTTGATGAAGAGCGGTTCCCCACCCTGTCAGACCTCCTCCCCTGCCCTGTTTCCTCCATGGCCCCTCAGGATCCTCCACCCTCTTTAGAGGACTTCCCAAGGAGTAAAGAGCAGAGGAGAAAGTTTGGTAGGTAGCCTTATCTGAGTTTCACCTCTGCCTAGAGTCCTCATGTGCTATTGGGAAAATCACTCAACCTCTCTCATCCCCCAGAGTCTCCACCTTTAAAACAAGGCTGGTGGGGCGCCTGGGTGGCTCAGTTGGTTGAGCGGCCGACTTCGGCTCAGGTCATGATCTCGCGGTCCGTGAGTTCGAGCCCCGCGTCGGGCTCTGTGCTGACAGCTAAGAGCCTGGAGCCTGCTTCAGATTCTGTGTCTCCCTCTCTCTGACCCTCCCCTGTTCATGCTCTGTCTCAAAAATAAATAAACGTTAAAAAATTAAAAAATAAAAATAAAACAAGGCTGGTAAATTACACCAGTGCTTCTAAGCTCTTCCCTCCCAGGCTTCTTTGCCCTTTTTCCTTGTTGTAGTCCCCCCCCACCCCCCAGGTCTCATGGTTTTGAAGTTACTTTGTTTAGGTGCTCATTTTCTTGTTTTCTAATTTAAATTTTAATCAGAGACTTAATCAAGTATGCATTGAAGAAACCATCATATAATTTGTCAAACTAAGAAACAAATTATAGTGCAATTTCCCTTCAGGCTTTTTGAAATACTGAAATAATCTGCAGGCCTCCAGCATCATCCTGGGGCCTCCCAGAAACATGGAGCTCCCAGTAGCTGGGAGCCACTCACCAAAATCCTCTCTGGCATTGTCGGACCCCAAGGTCTCATGATGGCTGCCTGGCCCTACACTCCACAGCTTAGACTTTTTGTAGAGGGCTGGATGTGCTACCTGCTGCTGGAGGCCTCCAGGAGCACAGGACAAGCCACAGAGGAAATTCTGGGGTCGGATTCCCCAGAAGAGTTAGAGTTCCTTTGGGCTTAATCAGGACAGGTTTGACTTCTTCCCCATTCCTGACTCCAGTATATATTTTTATATATTTTAAATGTTTATTAATTTTTATTTTTTAATGCTTATTTGTTTATTCTGAGAGAGAGAGAGAGAGAGAGGATAAATAGGGGAGGGACAGAGAGAGAGAGGGACAGAGAATCTGACCGAAGTGGGCTCTGTGCTGACAGCAGAGAGCCTGAAGTGGGGCTTGAACCAAGAACTGTGAGATCGTGACCCGAGCTGAAGTCAGATGCTCAACCGACTGAGCCACCCAGGTGCCTCAATTTTTTTTTAAGTAGGCTCCATGCCTAACGAGGGCGGGACACGGGCCAAACTCGCAACCCTGAGGTCAAGACCCAAGCTGAAAGCAAGAGTCTGATGCTTGAAGCACCTGGGTAACTCAGTGGGTTAAGCATCTGACTCTTGATTTCAGTTCAGGTCAGGATTTCATGGATTCGTGGGTTTAAGCCCCGCATCTGGCTGACAGCACAGAGCCTGCTTGGGTCTCTCTCTCTCCCTCTCTCTCTGCTCCTCCCCCTACTTCAAAATAAATATACTTGAAAAAAAAAAACAACTTTTTTTGAGAAAAAAAAGTCTGGGGCATCTGAGTGGCTTAGTCGGTTGAAAGTCCAACTTTGGCTCAGGTCATGATCTCACAGCTCGTGAGTTCGAGCCCCGCGTCGGGCTCTGTTCTGACAGCTCAGAGCCTGGAGCCTACTTCAGATTCTGTCTCCCTCTCTCGCTGCCCCTCCCCTGCTCATGCTCTGTCTCTCTGTCTCTCTCAAGGATAAATAAACATTAAAAAAAAATTTTTTTTTTAATGAATAAATGTTAAATTTTTTTAAAAAAAAAGAAAAAAGGAAAAGGAAAAAAAAATGTCTGAAGCTTAACCGACTGAGCCACCTAGGCACCCCTGGCCCTAGTAACTAGGGATGTCAGGTCCTCTCTGGTAGGCCCAGATTTAGTCCATGATATAGATCCTGTCTGCATGCTGTCCTGGACTGTGGCCCAAGGCCCTGTGGCTCTTTTTCCCTTCCCCGCGTGACTCCAGCCTGGACCAGGCACCAGCTTCCAGCCCTGTGATCTCCAGCCTGGATTCCTTCTGGCCCCTCCACTGGCTTCTCCTCGCTATCGCATCCAAATTCATCCCCTTACCTCAACCCCAAACTTTTCTCATCTGTCTCTTACCCTTTTCTGAAGCCTCTGAGAATGTCAGCCTAGATGGGCCCTACGATCTCAGTCCAACTCCATCTGATGTTGGCGTTCTCTATACAGTACAATCAACCTGTGATCTTCCAATGCCTGTTTGAATATCGCAAACAACGCGATGCTCACGGCCTCACCCATAGCTCAGCTTGTCTTTGGCTGCTTCCAGATTGATATCAGGGCTTCTCTGGAGGCGTTTGCTGCTCATTAGTTCCTAGCCATAATAAAATTAGCTGTCAAAAAGCCATTTACAGCCACAGATGGGTAGACTCTGGTTGAGCAGGATTTCTCGAATGTCTCTCCCCCACACTCCAGGACTCCTCGCAGGAGCAGGGAGAGTGAATGTGTATCCTTTTCCTTGAAAGTCTCTTGATTTGGCTTAAAGTTCCACGTACATTTTACATTTTCCTCCACGACAGGTCTATGTTTGCTTAACTCTATGAATAAGGTCAAGTAACACTCATGTTCTGAGAAGACACACACCCATGACTTCTGGTATCCATGAAGGGTCCTGAGTATTCAGTTTGACAAATATGACTTTCAAGGGAGGCCTGGGTGGCTGAATCGTTTAAGCGTCCAGCTGTTGATTTTGGCTCAGGTCATGAGCTCATGGTTTCTGAGATTGAGCCCTGCGTCAGGCCCTACACTGACAGTGTGGAGCCTGCTTGGGATATTCTCTCACCCCCTCTCTCTGCCCCTCCCCCAACCCCCCCCCCTCAAAATAAACTTTAAAAAAAAAAAAAGAAAGAAAGAAAAGAAACATTGGATTATCTACCAATTCCATTCTCCCATCCTCCAAAGTAGGGCCTGGGAGGGCAAAATGAGCAGTGGTGGAAGTCTTTCTAAGCTCTAAACTAAGCTAACATTTGTGCAAGCTTATGAGAAAGGGATACTAAGACCCCTCTGACAGAAAAGGGAAAGTGAAGCTTAGGAAGAATGATTTCAGCAGTCACACAGTAAGCGTCGGAACTGGGGTTTGAACTTAGGTCTCTCTGATTCTGAGGCCTGTCTTCGAGTTTTTTTGTTTTGTTTGCTTGTTTATTTTTTAAGATTTTATTTTCAAGTAATCTCTACACCCAGCGTGGGGCTTAAACCCACAACCTTGAGATCAAGAGTCACATGTTCCACCAACGGAGCCAGCCAGGCATCCTGAGTCTTTTTTTTTTTTTTTTTTGAATTGAGATACAATTGACATGTGTCCTTAAGTCTTGCAAACCAAAAAAATCTCCACTACCCTCCCTCCACTTCTACTTGGTCCCAGCATGGATTAGCATCTCCAGCTTTGTTCTGTCCCAAATAGGTTGTGTGAGGTTTTTTTTTTTTTTTTTAAGTTTATTTATTTTTGAGAGAGAGAGAGAGAGAGAGGATCTTAAACAGGCTCCACTCTCTGTGCAAAGCCCAATGTAGGGCTCAAACTTCATGAACAGTGAGATCTTGACCTGAGCTGAAATCAAGAGTCGGCTGCTTAACTGACTGAGCCACCCAGGCGCCCCTAGATGGGGTGAGTTTAAGCAGGCCTCTCCGGGCCTGCTTATCTAAGGTTCAGTTTGCTCATCTAAAATCAGAAGTTAGACTTGGTGGCTTCTAAGATCCTGGGAGATGGGATGCATGAATCCTCCGCGTACTAGTCAACATTTATTAATGACAACTAGTTCTGGGTGCTGGAGCATTTAGGCAAATAAAGCACAGCTTCTGTTCTGGATGAATCCACCGTCTCATCAAGGGAGTGGGAAATGCAGTGCGACTGACACATAAAATCAGTCCAATCATGATACTCAGTGCTAAGTTGACAACTCTGTTTGAGTGGAGTGTTGTAGGAGGGCTTCACAGAGTAGGTGATATTTGAGCTGAGCCTGGAAGGTTGAGTTAGTTCAGTAGGTAGACAAGAGAGCATTCAAGGTAGGGGAGCCACACGTGCAAAGGTATGGAGTAAGAAAATAGCATGGGGTGTTTGGAAAAGGCAAGAGTAGATAAAAATGAAGGCTGTGTGAGTGTGAGTGTGAGTGTGAGTGTGAGTGTGAGTGTGTGTGTGTGTAGCAGAATAGACCATGGAGGTGGATTTGATCTTGATATTAAACGGTCTTGGGGCGCCTGGGTGGCTCAGTCAGTTAAGCGTCTGCCTTCAGCTCAGGTCATGGTCTCACGGTCTGTGGGTTCAAGCCCCGCGTCGGGCTCTGTGCTGACAGCTCGGAGCCTGGAACCTGTTTCAGATTCTATGTCTCCCTCTCTCTCTGACCCTCCCCTGTTCATGCTCTGTCTCTCTCTGTCTCAAAAATAAATAAAGGTTAAAAAAAAAGATTAAAAAAAAAAAAGGGCCTTGAGTGGTTAATTTTATCTGAGGACTAGTGATTTCTAAGCAGTTCAGAGAAGCAGCCCCAGGAAGGAGATGCTCTCAGGACTCCTGGGGGCTTCACAATGAGGCATCCAGTCTACTCTGTTTCAGGCAGAACAGCCCCACTTGTACCTGTTTTATCTATGAGGTTCTGCGTTCTGCTTGATTTCCATCTGACAAAAAGTTTCCACTGCTTAAGCAAGCAAACAAATAGAAAAGTTATGGTCAATAGTGTCGCTGAAGGTTTTTCTGCTGGTGAGAATCAGAAAGAACCCTCTGAAGGAGACTTGTTGCGGGGGGGGGGGGGGGGGGGTTGGGGGGGCTGGGGCCTGACCGCTGACGCTGACGTTAGGGAGCAGGAGTCTGCCGTTTGGCTGGCTTCCTTGGCTAGAAAGGGGAATTGTAAATAGGAGGTGGGGTGCACACACCTCTCTGGTAGGGGAAGATGAAAATTCAGGTCTCCTCCACGGCCTGGGGAAGTGTGTGTGAACTTTAGTAGGTATTCCTCCAACGTGGGGGATGGGCAGAGAGAGAGAGAGAGAGAGAGAGAGGGTTGGGGGAGAGGCAGGAAGTGGGCAAGTAGGCTAACAAAGGTAGCTGTGGCGGTTTGCCCACCCCAGGTGGGAGGGCGGGGCCTAGGGCTCAGTGGGGGCCCATGTGTGACTTTACTTGTGGCCTGGGGGCTCAGAGGGAGCACCAGTCTGGAGCTAGGACCTCATTTCAGCTTTTCTGTGGCTGGTGAATGGGGGATGGGGGCCTGACAATCTCAGGTACTTGTGGAAATTCCCAGGGCAAGGCCCTAGGATGTCTGATGTCCAGGAAGTAGATCTTGGGGGAGCCCCTTCAGCCCCCTCTCCATTCCCCCAGGGACCATGGGCTGTAGCTGCAGCTCAAACCCTGAAGATGACTGGATGGAAAACATCGATGTGTGTGAGAACTGCCATTACCCGATAGTCCCACTGGATGGCAAGGCCACGGTAAGAGGCAAGACAGGGGACTGACTTGGCGAGGGAGTCTGGTGGAGGACACAAACCAGGAGAAAGAAACCACCACTGGAATAACAGAGTGGTCTTCTCCCCTTGGAAACAGAAAGGAAAGGAGGCTGAGAGAGGGGAAGGGACTCTTCTGAGTAGCTGGTAAATTCAGGGACAAGACCCAGCCAAGCTGGAGAAGTGAGAACAGTGGGGAGGGGAGCCAGTATCTGACCAGTCTTTTGCTCTCTGACCCCATTTTCACCCCCCACCCTACAGCTGCCCATGCGGAATGGCTCTGATGTGAGGGATCCACTAGTTACCTACGAAGGCTCCAATCCCCCAGCCTCACCATTGCAAGGTGACCTCACAACCAGTGGGGCCTGACAGTTAAGGCCTGTGGATCCTTGGCTCTTGTCTCCCATCTCCCTATCCACTCTCTACCTTGTCTTGCCTCGCTTGTCCCTGATCTTCTTCGCTGCCCTGTAACTCTTGAACTCTGTGCTTCCAGCCTATCCAGGCTGGTTCTCCCTGACCCCCACCCCCACCCCTGTCTTTACAGACAACCTGGTTATCGCTCTGCACAGCTATGAGCCCTCTCACGATGGAGACCTGGGCTTCGAGAAGGGTGAACAGCTCCGTATCCTGGAGCAGTGAGTGTCCTCTCCACGCCACCCATCCTTGCCCCACGGGAGCGTGGGAGGGAGCAGGGATCCCCTGTACCGCGCGGCCCCTGAGTGGCATGCAGCCGGAGCCCTTGGGACAAAATGGGAGGCTCCGGAGTGCCGGGCTGGAGGCTGGGGTGGCATGGTGTAACTGGGGGCTTTGAAGGTTTCCAGCCGAATCCAAGGCCAGGCCGACCCCACTGACTGCCTCTGTCGCGCAGGAGCGGCGAGTGGTGGAAGGCGCAGTCCCTGACCACGGGCCAGGAAGGTTTCATCCCCTTCAACTTCGTGGCCAAAGCGAACAGCCTGGAGCCCGAACCGTAAGTGGGGACTCCTCGTGGCGAAGGATGGGAGCAGAGGAGGGGTGCTGGGGGGGTAGTGGTGAGTGCTTGAGGGCGATGGAGGAAGAAGTGACCAACAACACAAGACTGCCTTCGCTTCTGCCTTGCGCAGCTGGTTCTTCAAGAACCTGAGCCGCAAGGACGCGGAACGGCAGCTCCTGGCGCCCGGGAACACGCACGGCTCCTTCCTGATCCGGGAGAGCGAGAGCACCGCGGGTGAGCGGCTGGGAGGGGCCGCGGGGGCGGGGGCGGGGCGGCCCGGGAGCCGGACCGCGGCCCGGAGGTGTGTGCCGCGAGATCCCAGGGAAGGGGCGCGGGACTAGGGGCGCCCTTCGCAGGGCGCACCCTCTCCCTCTTTTTGCATTCGTTCACCCATTCTTTCACCCAGGATCGTTTTCACTGTCCGTGCGGGACTTCGACCAGAACCAGGGAGAGGTGGTGAAACATTACAAGATCCGTAACCTGGACAAAGGCGGCTTCTACATCTCCCCCCGCATCACTTTTCCTGGCCTGCACGAGCTGGTCCGCCATTACACCAGTGAGCCCAGGCAGGAGCCCCTCCGACGTGCGCCTGAGGCGCCTTCACCTGTGCCCCACCAGCCTGCCTCCCCTAAGCTCTTCTGGGGGCGGGGGTACCCTCCACCCATCTCTCAGCGCGCTCCTTCATTCCCCGCAGTGGGTGAGGTGCGGCACCCGATAGCCCAGGTGTCGGGTGACAGCCTCACACCTCCCCTGCCAGTCTATTTCTCCTTGGCCAAGTGGGGACTGAGTGGCGGCACCGAGTCCCGCCGTATTGACAACCCTAACCCCCCTCCCTTGTCCTCGCAGATGCTTCGGACGGGCTGTGCACGCGGTTGAGTCGCCCCTGCCAGACCCAGAAGCCCCAGAAGCCTTGGTGGGAGGACGAGTGGGAGGTTCCCAGGGAGACGCTGAAGCTGGTGGAGCGGCTGGGGGCTGGCCAGTTCGGGGAGGTGTGGATGGGTGAGTGAAGCCTTCCGGGACTGCGGGGGAAGGGGAGAAGGGGAGGCTTCCGCTGAGGTCGTGAGAGTCCTCAGAGAGTGTCCAGGCAGCTACCTGGCTCTGAGTGCTCCGGCTCCCAGTGACTCCCCAGCCCTCCCCGCCCCAGGATACTACAACGGGCACACAAAGGTGGCAGTGAAGAGCCTGAAGCAGGGCAGCATGTCCCCCGACGCCTTCCTGGCCGAGGCCAACCTCATGAAGCAGCTACAACACCAGAGGCTGGTCCGGCTCTACGCGGTGGTCACCCAGGAGCCCATCTACATCATCACGGAATACATGGAGAATGGTGGGTGCCGCCACTGTCATTGACCGCTGGGGGGCGCTGACATTCCCTCTGCTCCTGAATAGAGGATGGAGGAGATCTGCCATTTCGCCGGGCTCAGCACTGAGAGTTTCTTGTTTTTCTGGGCCTCTAAAGAGTCACCACCAGGGACAAGAAGAGGGTGTGATGTCTGAGCCTGTCTAGGAGCACAGGCTAAAGTGGAAGGCTCTGGAAGAGCTTTGACTTCTCATCTTCCCTGACCTGCAATCCTGTTTGCCTTTTTCAAAGCTCTACCTTGATCTCAGGATGCTTGATTTCAAACGAGTGTGTCCCTAGCCCCATTTCTATCTTCCTTTTGACCCAGAGCCTTGGGAGGGCAGATCTGCCCCAAATCCCTCTCTTTCAGTTCTAGGTGAGCCCCTTGCCCTTCTTTGGACAGACGGAGAGCCCCCAGGGAGGTGGATAAAAGTTTCTAGGTCCACCTTTGCCACCAATTTGCTGTGTGACTCAGGCCAAGTCCCTGTCCCATCCCTGGTGCTCATTTTTCCCAAGTGTAACATCAGAAATCTAAACAGGCTCACCCAAAAATAATTTAGAGTAGTCCTTAAGGGTTCTAGGATCTGACTGCCTGTATTAGAATCTTGCCTTTGTGATTGTGTGGCCTTGGGCCGATCACTTCCCTTCCCTCTGCTATGGCTTCCTCATCTATAAAATGGTGGTAGTAATGCAATGGTACCTTTTTCATAGGGCCTTTGTGAGGATGAAAGAGTCAGTGTATGTAGAGCAGACAGAATAGTGTCTGTTCAATAAATTTGTTGTCATCTGGCTCAGATTCTTTGGGAGTATAAGATCTGTCACTCTTTTGGCTAGTGGATTCTGGAAGTGGCAAATAGGTTTTACCATGTGGGTCAACTTCAGATGGTAGTTGCTTGAAGTTCTGTGTTGAGGAGGATGCTGAGGCTCATTGGAACTAAGTGCTGGGGTTGATTACCAGCATCTGCCATGGACCGGATGCAGGAGCATCCGGATGCAGGAGCATCCGGATGCAGGAGCATGCAATGTATTTACTGTGTCTGGGTGAGGCTTTTATCTTTGGTGCCTAATTCAGCACTCATAATAGGACACTTAGGTTGCTGCTGTCTTTAAATGCTTATTTATTTATTTTGAGAGAGAGAGAGAGAGCAGGGGAGGGGCAGAGAGAGAGAGAGAGAGAGAGAGAGAGAATCCCAAGCAGGCTCACATTGTCATTGCAGAGCCTGATGCAGGGCGGGATTCCACGAACCGTGAGATCATGACCTGAGCCGAAATCAAGAGTCAGACGCTTAACTGACTGAGCCACTCAGGCACCCCAGGTTGCTGCCATCTTTACCCAGGCTTTTAATCTCTTGAGAAGGGCTAGCAATTACTAGCTCCGTTCTAGTAGCTTCCATCCCTGGTCATCTCTTAGTCACCCTCTATTACCAGATGTGGTCCCTCAGGCCCCCAGGCACCTCTTTCCATACTCCATTGAATACATTCAGCACACATTTATCACTGCTTACTTTGGGCTAGGCACTGGGAGCACAGATGGACAAAACAATGTTCCTGCTATCAGGGAAAACTCGTTTTAGTTATGTGGCATAAACTCTAGGAAAACCAGAGTTTCGCCATGGGAAAATTCCAGCATGCCATGGGGAATGTAGATAATGATGCAATTTATTAGGCATGGTAGGACCTAGAGAGGCTTCCTAGAGGAATAGTCTTGAAAGAAGACTATTACAGACTTCTCCAAGCATACCCCATCCTAGTCCCTGGGAAAAGACTTCATGTATCCTGGGCATCCTCACCCTGAATGCACACTTGTCCATTCTCACCCCTTACTCTTCTTTCCACATGTCAGACACTACTTCTAAATAGCCAGTTAGGGGACAAGGGTCAGGGAGCTTTCTGCTGGGCCAGCTTGAGTTAGCAACTTTTCTGCTTCTGTTCACAGGGAGCCTGGTAGATTTCCTCAAGACCCCTCCAGGCATCAAGTTGACCATCAACAAACTCTTGGACATGGCAGCCCAAGTAAGGAGACTGGGGAGGGGTTGGGCAAGTGCACAGCCCGGTGGGGTAAGGATGTCTGGTCCAGGACTGCTGACCTCCTCTCTGGCCTGCAGATTGCAGAGGGCATGGCATTCATTGAAGAACGGAATTACATCCACCGTGACCTGAGGGCTGCCAACATCCTGGTGTCGGACACCCTGAGCTGCAAGATTGCAGACTTTGGCCTAGCACGCCTCATTGAGGACAATGAGTACACAGCCAGGGAGGGTAGGTGTGGGATACAAGGGAAGTCTGGGGCCTGCAGGGTCTGGCCAAACAGACCCAGGTGACCTCACTCTGCCTCCCTCCAGGGGCCAAGTTTCCCATTAAGTGGACAGCACCAGAAGCCATTAACTACGGGACATTCACCATCAAGTCGGACGTGTGGTCTTTTGGGATCCTACTGACGGAGATTGTCACCCATGGCCGCATCCCTTACCCAGGTCAGGGCCAAGGGCAGGAGCTGAAAGAGTAATGGGGACGAGCAGCAAATCCATGTCTTTCTACTTACTTCATCTGTCCCTGGTTCAGAATCTGAATCTTTCTAACTGCTTCTCCTGTATTCACTGAGGACTCCAGCAAGCCCAGTCAGGTGCCACATCTCCCAGGGCTAGCGTCCATCTCTGTGTCGATTTCTCTCCTGCTTCAATAATCCCAGCTCTTTTCTTTAGTTCAGACACAGGCAGCCTAGGATGGTAGAAGAGGATCTGGCTCGAAGAGAGGAAGCCTGCCTTTATTACCAGATCTGCCATTCAGGCCAACTTTCTGTTTGAGTTTGATCAGATCATGCTTTCTTTCCCCATCTGTAAATTATGAGGTTAGAACAGCACCTGGCCCATACGAAGCACTTAAGAGTGTTAGGTTTTATTATTAATCATCATTTTGAGCAAGTGACTTTAGGCAGGTGACTTTACCTCTCTGAGCCTCAGTTTCCTGATATGAAAAATGAGACTATCTGTAAAAGAGTTTGACTCCCTGTAGGTGCTCACTAAATGCTGACTTCCCTTTCCTCCGAAACTTTCCATCTAAAGAATGAGAGAGACATGTAAACAACTAATTCCTACCCTCTAGCTTCTGCACAAAGTCCTTTCCCCTGAATTCAGCCAAGACAGATGGAATTTTTTAAAAAGTAACTTGCTAGGAAACTATGGGGAAAGGAAATGGAACACAAAGACAGAGCAGAGAGGTCACGGAGCACAGTGGCCAGATACGCAGAAGCTTCACATAGCCCGGGAGCAACACGTACAGAACTTTGCTCCTAGGAAGGTAAAAGTACCTTAGAATCAGGTGAGAACCTGAAGGACTTCCCTTCCGGGATTTGCCCCATCACAGAGTCCAAGGGCAGCACCGGGGCTAGAACCACACTCCAGTCATCCTGCCAAGTGTCCTCACTGCCCCTCCACTGGGCCCATAGAGGTGAACCCATAGAGAATTTCTCTTTTAGAAGAAACAAAGCATTGGGGCAGCTGGCTGGCTCAGTCAGTAGAGCATATGGCTTTTGATCTCAGGGTCATGTGTTCAAGCACTACATTGGGCATACAGCCTACTTAACAACAACAACAACAACAAAAACAGCAACAAAAGCATTACAAGTATGATGGCAACAGAAGTATGGCAACAGAAATGTGGCTTCAGGGTCAAGGAGACAATGAGGAGTAATGGGGACCTGGGTGAACCTGGGTGAGCATCTATTCCAGAGGATGGTTGCTACTAAGACATAGGGACCCCCAAGACAGATCCTTTCTTTTTTCAAAAGCCAAACTTGAAATTTGAGGAAAATTTGCCCATATCCAAATATCAGTGATTGATTCAAATTGTTGAAAGACACTATAGGGACTAAACCGAAGTAGATCTATGGGCTATATTTAAGCTGGGTGTTGACTGTGAGTTTGCACTCTCGCCTCTAGCCATGGGTGTTTAGTTCACTGGTCTATGTCCTTGAATTTCCGGGTTTTAAAGGAAGTGGCCCCCAAATTATTTAATCTGGGTCACACAGGGGCCTTTGCTGGGGTTCCATCTGGTTTCCTGATGCAGCATCTCATGTGCCTGATCCCAAAGCCAGAGAAGCCTCACCACTATCCTGTCTGTGAGCTCCCATTCTGTCCTGGGCCCTGACCTGCCACCATCTCTCCCCAGCAGATCGTAATACTCAAAGATATTCTTCATGCAGCATCTCTCCAGGCACTATACTTGGTGCTTTATATGCACTCTCACTCAATTTTCATAACAGCTCTATGAGGTAGGAGCTACTATATAATCCATTTCCCAGATGAGGAAACTGAGGCTCAAAGAGGGGAAGTGGCTCACCCCAGGTCTCACATTCAACATCTACGTGTTTTGAGTGCTTAAGCCACAACAGACACTCCAAGTGGCGTGACTGACACTGGGCAGGTACCTGAAGTATGCTGTTACCATTGGTGAAGACGAAGATCCTTTGGGATTGGTGCTCACACCATACCAGTTAAACATTCTAAACATCATCCCTGCTGTGGGCTTCCAAAGCCCGGATCCTTGATCTTTCTCCTATCAACCTCTAGGGATGACCAATCCTGAGGTGATTCAGAACCTGGAGCGAGGCTACCGCATGGTGCGACCTGACAACTGCCCAGAGGAGCTATACCACCTCATGATGCTGTGCTGGAAGGAGCGGCCAGAGGAACGGCCCACCTTTGACTACCTGCGCAGCGTGCTGGAGGACTTCTTCACGGCCACAGAGGGCCAGTACCAGCCCCAGCCCTGAGAGGCCTAGCTGGCCGGGGCCTGGAGCCCTACCTCCATCTAGTCAACCTGGCTGGGGGAGATGCAGTTCTTGTGTCTTACCCATGTGGCCTATGCACATATGGACTCTGCATGTGAATCCCATCCCCCGTGTGGCACACATACTTCTTGTGTCTTATACACGGGTTCTGTAGTTGTGTGGGCTCTGCACGTGTGTCTTGTACATGTGTGGCAGGTGCATATATGACTTGGACACCCATTCAAGTTGTCCCTTTGTGGGTCCTTCTACCTCCCAAGACCACCGGAGAGAAGGGAGACGCCTGTGATTGATACCAGCTTCTGCCCACCCCCTTTTCCTTTCCCCTAGCCATCAAGAAACTCCTTGAAGGCTGGGACCTTATCTAATACCTCTGTGTGCTCCTCCTTGGTGCCTGGCACACATTAGGAGCTCAATAAATGACTCTCTGTTGACGAAGACTGTACATCTCTCAGCTCCCTACTCCCATCTCCTCTTCCTTGGGAGGGAGGAGTGGGGGTTCAAAAGATGGAAAGTAAGTCACCCTGAATTGGGGTGAAAGATGGGATGAGGGGATGTCTGAACTTTTTTCAGCCCTGCTGATTTGGGGGGGCCAAGAGGAAGTTCTTACACTTTGCTGTATGGGCTTTGTGAACTCCTTCAACCCCACCCCTACCCCAAAGGATTAAGTGTGAACCCCTGCGCAGAACCTCCTAGGGAGTGGGTGTGTCCCAGGACCCTCCCCTTCCATTATGTAAGGGCAATAGGTTTTTTTACAATTACTGATTCTGGGGCTAGATTTGTACTTAAATATGTTTTGGTTCATGTTCAAGATGTTTTTGAACACTGAATTAATTTACTCATTTGGCAAATATTTACTGGACATCTACTGTGTACCAGGCATGGTTCTGGGTCCATAGAATATACAATGGATGAAACAAACAAAATCTCTGTCCTTATGGAGCTTATATTCTAGTAAGGGAAGACAGACAATAAACATCGCCAAGAGTAAATGATACGGTATGGTGCTGAGTGCTAAGGGGAAAATAAAACAGGGTAAGGGAAATTAGGAATGTCATCGCTGGGGGAGGTTTTCAATTTTAAACAGGGTGGTCTGGGAAGGCCTCATTGAGAAGGTGACTTTTGAGCAAATATTTGAAGGAAATGAGGGAGCAAGCCACAAGGTACAGCGCAGGAGCAGAGGGGGATGAGCAGCCTGAGGCAGAAGCTTCTTTGGCAAGCTCAGAGACCAAGGTCCTGAATGGGGGAGGGGGGGGGGGCCTGAGGGGCAGAGATCCTGTGTGGCCTGGGGCCTTGTGATCTTTGCAGGAACCATTTCAAGGAGACTTTTCGGGGATCTTTGCAGAGCCACGACATGATCTGACTTACATTTTAAAAGAATGGCTGCTACTAATGTCTTGAGTTAGTCAATTTATAAAACTGGGAAGATTTTGCATAAATCTCCAGATTTCTAGGGGCGCCTGGGTGGCTCAGTCGGTTAAGTGTCCAATTCTTGATTCATGATCTTGTGGTTTGTGAGGTTGGGCCCCAGAGTCGGGCTCTGCCCTGGTAGTATGGAGGCTGCTTGGGATCCTCTCTCCCTCTTCTCTCTGTCCTGCCTCTGCTTGTGGGCATGCTCTCTCTCTCTCTCTCTCTCAAAATAAATAAATAAACATAAAAAAACACTATAGATTTCTACCTTCTCTTGAAAAAAAAAAAAAAAAAGGACGATTTGGCTTTATTGGATTTACCTGTCATGGAGCTGAGTAGTGGCCACCCTCTTCGGGTGGGACTTGAGCTCTTTCTTTGCCAAAGTCCCTTCTACTCCCAGACAGTGACACTGAGTGTTAGTGGTTATTTATCATCATGCTTGCACTGTTGTTCTTATAATGAAGAGGAAAATGAAATGTTTTTTTCACCTATATTTCCATTAAAAAGTGACAAAATAAAAGATACCTGAAGATGGCACTGTGTTTGAAGAAAGATAGGGGAAAGAAAGGCATATTGCTTTATAAAAGTGAAAAAGGATCCAATTTTAGAAATATGCAAAGCACCTGAAGCAAACTAATATAAATTAATATAAATCTGCTTATTTTACACCACCTGCCTCACCTCCGTAAGGATCTGAGTGTCTGATTCCTGTTCTGCATTTTATAAAATGTTGCCACACCCATGACCGCATCTGATCCCCACCCTCCTCTTCGTTCCTGCAGCCATAGAATTGGTGAACTTTGCATTGTTATCCTCTCCAATTTACAAAGAGGGAAGTGGGGCCAGAAAGGTTCCTAGCTGGGAAGCAGCAACACAGAACTGGAAATAGGGCTTATTCCCTGGCCCTTTAGCTGTTTTATAATAGAACTGCCAGTCTTAGATCTGTTACTTTTATAATTAGTGCCCCAAATGCTGTTCTCAAATGAGAAACACAAGTGCCCAAGCCCTCTTCAAAGGCTAGGGGCATAAAAACGTATCTTATGGACTACAGGACCATGAGTTTGTAACTTAGTTGGCACACAGATGGTAAGCATTTACTAATATTAATTTTGTGTTGTATTTGTTATTTTAATAGCTCATCACTGTGCTTTTCAGTCTTTCAGCTTTCAGTAATGAACAGTTGATGACTGATCGGTTTAGTGCAGTGTTTCTCAAGGGTAGGGTGAGAGCAATTTTTGCCCTGGAGACATTTTTGCAATGTCTGGAGACAATTTTGGTCATCGGTACTGGGGGTGAGAGTGGAGGTTGCTATTCACATCTAATGAGTAAGGGCCAAGGATGCTGCTAAACATCCTACAGGGCAGGGGACAGCCCCCTGCAACGAGGAATTATCCAGCTCCAAATGTCAGTAGCTTCAATAGCTTGAGAAATCCTGCTTTAGTATAAGGGGGCAATCAGTTCCCTCCTGTGTAAAGGCACTCTTCAGTCCTCCTGGGGTGTGTGTGTGTGTGTGTGTGTGTGTGTGTGTGTGTGTGTGTGTGTCTGCACCAGGGAGGTAGGCTTTGGAGTAAGAAAGGCTGGGTTCTACCCCTTTGTTAACAGTGTCTCTGGTGCACAGTAGGCATTCAAAAAATCTGTACTACTGAAAGCTGAATTTAATTACAAATTGTGTGACTCTGAGCAGGTCTCAAAGGTCTGAAGTTCATTATTCTTACCCGTAAAACGGGGATAAAAAGTCCTCTTCCAAAGCCGCTGTGAGCAATCATTGAGATAAACGTTGGTAACTCTATTCCACAGTACTCGGCCTAGAGCGGTTTTCTTTCCTTTGTCAGTTTACTTCTCCCTCTTCCAAACCTGTGTTCTAATCGACGTTCAGCCCTGTCATTAGCTGAGTGACCTTGTGCAAGTCACTTTCCCCCCCACAGGCCTCGGGTGATTCTCTATAAAATTACAAAGTTGGCTTCTGACCTCCAGGCACGCTTCCAACACCGAAATGGGACCGTGGAGTGTACGGATCTGCTTTCCTCCCCCGGGACTAATGGTACGGTCCCCGGGCAGTTTTCCCCACCCCCCTGTCGCAGACCTTGGTACAGGCCCAGGGGGCCCTCGGCTGCCTCTCAGGGCTGCCCTTGCCCCCAGCCGAGTTCCGGGCCGCCCTTGCGCAAGCTGATTGGCTGGAGCCGTGCCCGGGCTGCGCGGCTATAGGTGAGCCCGGGAGGGGACGGGCGGAGCGGGTTGGAGGCCCGCCCCCTCCTCCCCTGGGTCGGACGCTGAGCCGAGCCGCGGGCGGGAGGCCGGACGGACCGACTGACGGGAGGGACGGGAGCCGAGCAAAATGGCGCAGACTCAGGGCACCCGGAGGAAAGTCTGTTACTACTACGACGGTGAGCTCCGTGCGCGTGGCGGGGGCGGGGGCGGGGCCGCGCCGGGCCGGATCCAGGAGAGGGAGGCTGAGGAGATGTGAGCGGGGAGGCTGGGAGAGGCTGAGGCGTTGGGGAAAGGCTGAGAGAGGAGGCTGCGAGGAGGTCGAGGCTGAGAGAGGAGGCTGAGAGGAAGGAGGTCGAGACTGAGGGAGGAGGCTCAGAGGAAAGAGGTCAGGGTGAGGGAGGAGGCTGAGAGCAGGAGGTCGAGGCTGAGGGAGGAGGCTCAGAGGAAAGAGGTCAGTGTGAGGGAGGAGGCTGAGAGCAGGAGGTCGAGACTGAGGGAGGAGGCTCAGAGGAAAGGAAGGGAAGTCGAGGCCGAGGGAAGAGGCTGAGGCCGAGCGGGGGTCGTCTGGAGAAGCTTGGGGTAACTTGGTGGCGAGGGGCAGAGAAGGGGGGAATCCTCAGGAAGCTTTATGGGGAGAGTTTTAGTGGGACTCCTGGAGGGGAGGCTGAGTCTGAGCGGGGAGGCAGGATCTGGTGGAGAAGTGTGCAATGATCTATTTTCCTGCTGAGAATACAAAAGTCTTCCTCTGCCCCTTTGCTTCCTCATCCTTTTTGGTGAGAGTCCTGCGGAGTCCCCACCTCCTGTCACCAGCCTCCCCTCCCCCAGTCTCTGAGCTGGGCCTGCAGTTGCTGCTGGGAAATGGGGCCCCTGGGCTTGGAAGGAGAAAGTTGCAACCTGTTAAAACAGACTTTTTCATTTAACAAAAGCCTATGGAGCAGCTTACTCTGTACTAGGGATGATTAGCTGCTGGGACCATGGGGCTGATCAGGTCACTTCCCGTCTTCTTCTCAGTCTGGAAGGGGAGATAGACAGTGGCAGGGAACTGCTCTCCAGTGTCATGCTGGGATAAAGGAAAGCTCAGAGTGTTTTGGGAGCACAGAGGAGAGGCACTCAGCCCAGCCTGGGGAGTCAGGGAGGGAGGTGCCATCTTGGACCCGAAGAACAGGAGTTATTAGCCAAGCTCCGGGAAGGCAAAGGTGACAGTAAGTTTAGAGGTAAGAGAGAGGACAGCATTTTTGAAAGCAGGTGTGTGTACAGCATAGCTGAGGCATAGGTTTGAGGGCAGAGTGTAGAAGGTCAGGAAATAGGGTGGAGGGAAAGGTTGCAAGTGATGAGGCTTGAACCTCATGATCTGGGGACCAGATCATGAAGGGCTGGACACACTGTCTTAAGGAAGTTGGACTTTATTGTGAGTGCACTTGTGAATCATTGAAGTTTTATGCAGGTTGTGACATCATCAGATTTATACCTCAGACCTATCACTCTGAGACAGAAATTGAATTCGCCAGTGTAGGGGTGAGGAAGACGGCAAGGATCCCAAACTTCTGGGTTGGGCAGTTTGATGTTGAGTGTTTGGAGAAAGTTATGTCAGTTGATAACTTTGGGTTTTGGGTTTTTTTAAGAAGTATTTTTTGAGGGCTATCCCTACTAGGGGATATCCAAGTAGAGGCATCCAGTAGGCAGTTGGCCATTCAGGTCGCCATTTTTATTTTTATTTTTTTCAATTAATTTTGAGAGAGAGAGAGAGAGGCAGAGTGCGAGCAGGGGCTGGGCAGAGAGAGAAGGAGACAAGAATCTGAGGCAGGCTTCAGGCTCTGAGCTGTCAGCACAGAGCCCAATGCAGGGCTTGAACTCACTAGCCGTGAGATCATAGCCTTAGCCGACGCCTGACGCTTAACCAACTGAGCCACCCAGGTGCCCCCAGGTTGGCCATTTAGAAGACAAAAATGAGAAGATAGAGATTTTTGGTAGTTGTCAGCATGCAGATAGTAATTTTAGTTATGGAAGAGGATGCAATCACCCAAGAAGTTGTATAGCGTGGGAAGAGAAGAAGATCGGAGTGGAATTCTAAGGACATGCACTGAGGAAAAGTCTAGTGCCCTTCGTGCTCTGTATTCCCCTGTCGTAGCACTTGTCACTGTGTATTGGAATTGCCCATTTACTTGTTCGTTCTTCTTAGACAGTAATCTCCTTAGGGAAAGAGACCATGTCTTGTCTAGCTCTGTATGCTCAGCCCCCAGAACAATGCCTAGCTCAGAGTAGGCTGTCAATAAATACTTGCCGATTAAAAATTGTACAGAGGGAATGTAAGTGAACCAGAAAGTCTTGGGTTACAGTAGCCAAAAGATGGAAGGAGTGGCCAAGTGTTGGCAAGAACTGTTTTGTGTGTACAGTTTGGAACTGAAGTGAGATTGCAGTAGATTGAAGAATGAATGGATGGGTGAAGAGAAGACATCAGATTGAACCCTTTTCTTTTTTTTTTTTTTTTAATTTTTTTTTTTTTAACATTTATTTATTTTTGAGACAGAGAGAGACAGAGCATTAACGGGGGAGGGTCAGAGAGAAGGAGACACAGAATCTGAAACAGGCTCCAGGCTCTGAGCTGTCAGCACAGAGCCCGACGCGGGGCTCGAACTCATGGACCGTGAGATCATGACCTGAGCTGAAGTCGGCCGCTTAACCGACTGAGCCACCCAGGTGCCCCAAGATTGAACCCTTTTCAAAGGAAGCTTGGTTGGGGCAGAGAGAGAGGGTTGTTGATACAGGGGGATGTAGTGGCTGAGAGTTGAGCATATTCAAAATTTGAATGGTAAATAGCCAGGGGGAGGGGTTGAAGATACAGTAAAGAGAGGGATGAGTAATGATGGAGGTTCCTGAAGAGACCAGGTGAGATGGAAACCAGAGCACAGGTATGGACACTAGCCTTCAGGGGGAAGTTTCTTCATGATGAGAGGCAAGGAAAAGTTCAAATGTAGGCAAGTTTGATGAAGAGAAAGTTGGAGTTTTCAAGATGAGGTAATAGATTATTTCTTTTCCTCTGAGTGGGGGGAGGGTAGTTGGTAGAGTAGGAATCTTGAGAGAGATAGCTGTGAAGTAGCTGTTGTGAAAGAGGGAGGTAGGACAATAAATTTGGAAGAGTTGCTGGGCAGTGGTGAGGGCCTATTTGGGGCTGGAGCCTGCGACTTTGTAGCTGTATCGGTTTGCACTGTTTTATGATCTCTCCACCATTAGTTTAAAAAGAGAAAAAGTGGAAAGACTGCAGTTTTTAGGCAAGAGAGATTTCTTACTCCTTGAGAAACCGCTTGTGAGTTTTGCAGTGAGGTCACTAGCTTGGGACTCAGACTTGGTTCTGCCCCTCAGAAGCTTTGCAGTATTGGGCAAGTCACTTTACCTTTGCAGGCCTCAGGTCACTCTCCTATAAAACTGAAAAACTTTGAGAACAATGGGAGAAGCTTTCCACAAGTTTAAAGGTAGTATCTAAAGGAAAATGATTATTTCTTTTAAAAGTCTCTTAGCAACTGGATTAAAAGCTGTTAAGAAAAGGATGGTGTCTGGGCCTCACCCTCAGGTACTCCCCTAGCCTTCTAGATAAGTTATCTTAGTCCCCCAAGTCTAAGCCTTGGCTGAATTCAGGTTTGATAGGCAGAGGAGTTGCTGGGGATCAAGGCCCAGGCCAGAGACCTGGATAAGCCGTGATCTAATTATGTAACAGTAATGGTCATGTTACTGACTGCCTTCAAATTGGGTCTGCATCTGGATGTCTCAGCCAATGCCTTGAAAACCTATTCTGTCAATCCTCATAGCTGATAAGCTTGTCTGAGGGTCTCTGGGAGCAAAATTTTCTGCCTGCCTCCTCTGCTACTGCATCTCAAAGTCTGTCTCTATGGGACAAGGGTCCCAGTTGAATGCCATCAAATACTGTACTCTGGCTTGCGGCTCAGGCTAAGAGCACAGTTCCTGCCCTCAGAGGCCTGCCTAAGATTAAGAGAAGAGGATAAAAGGACATTAAACAAAAACTAAGGAAAGCTAAGAAAATTTGAATAAAGCATGGGCTTCTTTTTAGTTAATGACACTGTATCAATATTGGTTCATTAACTGTAACAAATACTTCTTATTTTATCATGTAGAATGCTAATAATAGGGGAAACTGCCTATGAGGTATCTGAGAACTCTATCTTTGCAACTTTTCTGTAAATCTAAAATTGTTCTAAAAAGTAGTCTAATAAAAAGACAGAGAACAGGGTGAGATCCTAAATATCCAACTGTTTAGAAGTTTCCCATTGTCCCAGGCCATGTCTATGGCCAAGAGTATTGGAGTGTGGCTTGGATACTATTGGTGGCATTTCCCACAATGCATTGCTCCCTGGAATGAATTCTGTTACTCGTGCCACCAAAACACAGTGCATAAGAGATTGGGACCTTCTTTTCACTGGTGCTCAAAGATCTGCCTCGTCTTGATGGACTTCTAAGGCGAGAGAGATCTATCCTTGGGTGTGCAGTTCACTTGATTTTTGTGCTGTTTTTTGGCTTTTAACTTTTTCATTAAAAATTTTTTTTTCTTGGGGCGCCTGGGTGGCGCAGTCGGTTAAGCGTCTGACTTCAGCCAGGTCACGATCTCGCGGTCCGTGAGTTCGAGCCCCATGTCGGGCTCTGGGCTGATGGCTCAGAGCCTGGAGCCTGTTTCTGATTCTGTGTCTCCCTCTCTCTCTGCCCCTCCCCCGTTCATGCTCTGTCTCTCTCTGTCCCAAAAATAAATAAACGTTGAAAAAAAAAATAAAAAAAAATTTTTTTTTTCTTAGGTTTATTTATTTTGAGAGAGAGAGCGTGCACAAGCAGAGAGGAAGGGCAAAGAGAGAGGGAGGCAGAGGATCCAAAATGGGCTCTGTGCTGATAGCAGAGAGCCTGACGTGGGGCTCAAACTCAAGAACTGTGAGATTATGACCTGAGCCAAAGTCAGATGCTTAACTGACTGAGCCACCCAGGCACCCCAGTTTTTTCATTTTTTTATAGTAAGCTCTGTGCCCAAGATGGGGCTTGACCTCACAACCCTGAGATCAAGAATCGCATGCTCTAGCAACTGAGCCAGCCAGGCGCCCACTTGATTTCTGGAATATTTGTTCCAGGAACTTTGTGGCAAGTAGATTCACAGAGCCCTCTGGTTTAAGTGCAAATTGAAGTAAGTATCTGGTAAACCCAATGTAGCTTTTAGGATACTGAATTTGGAGTTAGAAGAGTGGACCCCTGGATCAGTTATTGGTTGTGTGATCTTGAGCAGGCACTTAACCTCTCTGAATCTCACTGAGTTCTGTTCCTTGAATCTTTATTCAGCTTCTGTGATGTACAGGGCATATTTGTCCTTGTCTTCAAGGAGCAGCCAGTCTTAGGAATATAAATAGATATGTAAGGGGACACCTGGGTGGCTTCAGTCAGTTCTAAGTGTCTAACTCTTGAGTTCAGCTCAGGTTGTGATCTCATGGTCATGGGATTGAGCCCCACATCAGGCTCCCCACTGATCTTGGAGCTTGCTTCAGATTCTCTTTCCCTCTGTGCCCCTCTTCTGCTCTTGTGTGCGTGCACTCTCTCCCTCTCTCAAAATAAATAAATGAATAGATAAAAATAGATATGTAAGTAATTCAGATACAAAACAAAATTTGTTAAGTGATATATACAAATTGTATACAGAGGAAAGGACCGTTTATTTTGATCAGGAATATGTTTGGCACTTAAGCTGGGCTTTGTTGTATGAGGATCATCAGAAAAGGAAGGACAATCCAGGTCAAAGGAACAGTCTGAACAAAGGCTACTTGGGTGTGAAGGTGAATGCCATGTTCAGGATGCTGATAATAATCTAGTGTGTTTAGAACAGAGATTGGCAAATTTTCTGTAAAGGGCCAAATAGTAAATATTTTTCACTTCGTGTGCCATATGGGTGGGTCTCTGTGGCAACTATTTACTCAGCTCTGTTATTATAATGTGAAAGCAGCCATAGACAATATTTAAACTAATGGGCATGGCTGTGTTCCAGTAAAATTTTATTTACAAAAAACAGGCAGCCAATTGTATTTGGCTCAAGGGTCATAGTTTGCCTATTCCACTTTGGAGCGGAGAACTGCGAGAGGGAGAAAGGGAGGGAGAGGGAGAGTGTTGTGGGTTGAATGCCAGGTTAGTGAAGTTGTTCTTTATCCTGTAGGAGATGGGGAGCCATTCAGGATTTTTTGAGCAGAGGAATGATGTTATGAAAGCTGTGTATTAGAAAAATAACTGGTCGTTGTAGTAGATAGTTTGAATTGAAGGCAGAGGAATCAATTAGAAGTCTTTTGCTGTAGATGAAGCAAGAGATGATAAGAACTTAGTTTTCTTATTTATAAAATTAGAATAATACTTCCTGTTCTAACTATTTTATGGGGTTATTGTGAAGATCCAGTAAGAAAACTAATGTAAATGTGCTTTGACTCCATAAAGTGTTACAGCATGATAAAGGTGAACTGTGACTTATAATAATTCTGAGTACTAACGGTTATTTTTCTGTTGTGGGAGTGAATTCTTTGGAGATATATAGTGGGGTGAGTCACTCACTGCCTGTTATTCCCGAGTAGCTTTGGAATGAACCCCTTACACTGTCTAGTTCCTGTGGACTAGACTTAACATCCTTAAATGCTGACCTCACCAGGGTCCTCTGCTTTTTTTTTTTTTAATGTTTATTTAGAGCACCCACATATGGAGGGGAGGGGCAGAGAGAGAGGGAGAGCAAGAGAATCCCAAGCAGGCTATGTGCTGTCAGCCCAGAGCCCAACTCAGGGCTCAAACTCACGAACCATGAGATCATGACCTGAGCCAAAATCAAGAGTTGGATGCTTAACTGACTAAGCCACCCAGGCGTCCCTGCTTGCTTTTTTTTTAAATTTTGGAGTTACCCTTCCTCAAGCTGGGTAGAATCTTGTAGACTAGAACGAAAGAGAAAAAGAATTTGACTAGGAGATAGTTATAAAGATACCTGGATTCTCCTGGGAGTGTATGTCGAACTGTGTCACTGAAACTGTCACTCTTTTTTCTTCAGGGGATGTTGGAAATTACTATTATGGACAAGGCCACCCAATGAAGCCTCACCGAATCCGCATGACTCACAATTTGCTACTTAACTATGGTCTCTATCGAAAAATGGAAATATATGTGAGTTACTGGGAGCCCTACCCCTCTCTAACCTCATCAGCTCTGGTCATAGTTATTCATCTCATTTTCTCAACTACTCATTCATCAAATGTGTTGAGTGGCTGTTATGTGGCAGACGCTGTAAATGATAGAGATTTCTGTTTTTAAAGGGTTCACTCCAGTGCTGGAGACTGACATGTATACAAATAAGTTGTACTACAGTCTATTATAAGTGCAATAACTAAAAAATGTACAAGATGCAGAGATAATAAAGAGTGAAGGAGGAAGGGAGCCTTGGAATGTTTTCTAGAGGTGATATCTGAGCACAATTTTAGAGACTGAATAGAATTTAGCCTGGAGTTCAGGAGGAGACCGACATTCTAGACCAAGGGAAAAGCATAGACAAAAGGCAAAAAGAGGTGAGGACAATATGATGTGTTGGGGAACTGCTACAAGTAGTTCGATGCGCAAGTAGTACTGTAGTGTAAAGTTCACAGGTATGAGTGAGGGGACCTAGAACTGGAGAGGCCAGAAAGGATTGGATGTGCTGTGCTATGTGACAAGCAGCTCTGATGGGCAAGAGTCAAAAAATCCAACGTTGAAATGGGGATTGTGTTGAACTAGACGCCCAAGTCTCTACTGGGCATTACTGGAGAGCATAGACTATCTAAGTTCTTTACAAAAAAAATTTTTTTAATGTTTGTTTATTTTTGAGAGAGAGAGAGAAAGAGACAGAGTGCAAGCAGGAGAGGGGCAGAGAGAGAGGGAGACACAGAATCGTTAGCAGGCTCCAGGCTCTGAGTTGTCAGCACAGAGCCCAACTCAGGGCTGGAACCCACGAACCGTGAGATCATGACCTGAGCTGAAGTTGGATGCTTAACCGACTGAGCCACTCAGGCTCCCCTAGACCG
Organism: Prionailurus viverrinus; assembly: GCF_022837055.1. Taxonomy (NCBI): domain Eukaryota; kingdom Metazoa; phylum Chordata; class Mammalia; order Carnivora; family Felidae; genus Prionailurus; species Prionailurus viverrinus. The sequence goes on along the minus strand of NC_062568.1, from coordinate 190,062,161 downwards.
TCTAACTTCTTGACTCAGTTCCAGCTGATTTTTGCCCATCTACAAGTTTTTAAATAGAAGCTGGAAATCCACATTATTATGTAAAATTGCCTGGGTTTCAAATATTGACCCAAGTTGTTTTTTTGGTTTTGTTTTTTGTTTTTTAAAACATGTTCAAACAAAAACACATCAGTACATCTGTGGACTAAATTTGGTCCAAAGGTTCCCAGTTTGAACCTCTTCTGGAGGCAGTGAGGAAAAAGTAATGGATTTTGTTTTATTTTATTTTTTAAAGTTTTTATTTATTTATTTATTTTAATGTTTATTCATTTTTGAAAGACAGAGAGAGACAGAGCACAAGCAGGGGTGGGGTGGAGAGAGAGGGGGACACAGAATCCGAAGCAGGCTCCAGGCTCTGAGCCGTCAGCACAGAGCTCGACACGGGGCTCGAACTCACAAACCGCGAGATCATGACCCGAGCTGAAGTCGGACACTCAACTGACTGAGCCACCCAGGCGCCCTTAAGTTTTTTTTTAATGTTTATACCTGCCATGGGGCTCGATCTCACAATCACAAGATCAAGAGTCTCCTACTCCACCAACTGAACCAGCCAGGGGCCCCCAGGCATGCATTTTAGAAGGAGGGAAGCCAGTTAGGAGGCTGTTGCAAAGATCCAAATGAGAAAATCAAAAAGGGCTGAGGACTTGTGTTGCCTTATGGTTAGAGCCTAAGAGTCTGTGGTTGAAGTCTGTGCCGGCAGCTTAAGTATCCTAGCAACAGCAGTATCCTTCCTCACCATTCCAGAGACTGAAAGAAGATGAGTCTTCTGTCTCAGATGGCCATGTTATGTCCCCAGAGCCACTGGAGGCAGCTGAGGAAGCAAGGAGGGAAGGGAGACAGAGGAGCAGACGGACCTTGGGACCAGAGAGCTTTTTCAGGTGTGAAAGGCAGCTGGGAATAAAAAACATAAAAAAGGTAGCAGAGGTTTTGAGGGACTCTAGGGAGGAGACTAACATTTAGATAAAGAGAGGATACCTAAACGTGGAATAGCAAGCACCAAGACCTTCCGGAGATGCCTCTTGCACGTGTATACCATGCTAATCTGGCCATGACTTGTCTCCTTTCCTGCTACTCCCCTCTCAGAACCCTCCAAGTCAGCCAGATCAGATTCTGCCTCTTTCCACCCCATCCTGATTGGGAGGAGTATTTAATCTGCCAGTCATATCTTACTCATCTTCAAAAGTCACCTCAAGCCCTCTTTCTTTCATTCAACAGATTTCTGTTGAGTACTTATCATACCCCAGGGACTATATTAACCTCCATGAGTGATATTGAGATACTAAAAAATGGATCCTATCTTCAAGTGAGAGGAAAAATAAACTAACATTTATTGAAGATTGCTAGTTCTAAGCCAGAGCCACTTGTTATTTCGTGTAATCCATATAGCAACCTTAATTTATAGATGAGAAAACAAGGTCAGAGAGGATAATTAACAGGTTCAAAATCACAAAATCACATGAACTAAGACTCCAACTCAGATATATCTGGTTCCAGAGTCTTTATCTGTTCATTTGTCCTAGTCCCTCTTCCCAAGCAGCATTTTAACAAGAAGCCTAGAGGTAGAATGTCTCAAGATTTTTTGGTGATGTCATCAGGGACCCAGGCTTATTCTGTTTATCCTTCTGCTCAATCATCCTTAGTTTATTTGATTTTATCCTTTTTTTTTTTTTTAATTTTTTTTTTTTTCCAACGTTTATTTATTTTTGGGACAGAGAGAGACAGAGCTTGAACGGGGGAGGGGCAGAGAGAGAGGGAGACACAGAATCGGAAACAGGCTCCAGGCTCTGAGCCATCAGCCCAGAGCCCGACGCGGGGCTCGAACTCCCAGACCGCGAGATCGTGACCTGGCTGAAGTCGGACGCTTAACCGACTGCGCCACCCAGGCGCCCCTGATTTTATCCTTTTGTTTTTTGCCTTGAAATCACATGATGGCTGTCTTAGCTCCAAGTACCATGTCTTCATATGACAGAATCCAAAGAGGAAGGAAACAGGCAAAATGGATCATTTTCTACTATTTCCACACACACCCCTCCCCTTTTTATTAAATAGCAAAACCCTTCCTAGAAGTTTCCCAACGGATCTCCCTTTAAATCTCATTGGGTCATTTGCCATCCTTAGACTATTCACCGGCAATTGGCTTAGACTAATCACATTTGATCCCTTCGGCTGAGTACATTAACACCGAACCAAATTGAGATCTGTTAACAAGAAGGTAGAGAATGGCTCTTTGGGAAGCATCTAACAGTGGCTGTCATAGAGATAATAAATAATATCTTACTGGAAATTACTTCATCTGTGTGGTATTCTTATTGTAAACTTGTAAAACAAAATTCCAGTATAATCTCTTTCTTAAAAATCTAGACTTGCTCTCTTTAGTGTGATCTGTTTCCTTCTTTGGCCACTGAGTATGAATCTTCTTCAGTCTTCTTCCCCCAACGGTTCATCCCTTCTAGACTTCTCTGGGCTGTGATCCTAGTTTTCTTTTCCCAAAGCACAGATAGCCATTTTAGTATATGTCCTGAAATTGATGGCTTTTTGGGTCAATCCTAGAAGAAGCTCCTTAGACTTCTTACAGAAGTTGTTGTATTCTGGGGCACCTGGCTGGCTCAGTCAGTAGAGAATGCACCTCTTGATCTTGGGATTGTAAGTTTGAGCCCTACAGTGGGTGCAGAGATAACTTAAAAACAAAATCTTTAAAGGGGGGGGAAATAAAGCAGTTTCTGTATTCCATCTCTGTACCTGAAGGAGACATGTTGAAGTCTTTCACACAGTTGGTCCCTCCTCCAATTCTGCCTCCACACATCTAATTAATCTCTCCCAGAATCTACATCCTCATTTTTCATCCAGGAACCTTCTTATTTACATAATCAACAATTCTGCTCTCTTCCTTGCCTTGGATGCTAATTTTGTATATTCCCAGGCTTCTTATTCATCGCCTTCTGTTCTTTTGTGCTTTTTTTTAAAAATGTTTTTATAAAATATTGAGTAGATATGAAAAAATTTTTATAAAATATGTGGAAGGTATAAAGAATCACAATTCACTTAATACCACCTAGTTTAAGAAAACAAACATTGCCATGACTGCTAAAGCCCCTATATGCTCTTCCCTGATCCTGTCTACTTTCTTCTTCCCCAGAGTTAACCTCTGTCCTGAATTTGGGACTTATTATTTCCTTGCTTTTATTTATTTATTTATTTATTTATTTATTTATTTATTTATTTAAAATTTTTGTTATTTTAGAGAGAGCGCGTGTGCAAGCAGGGGAGAGGGGTGGGGGACAGAGAGAGAATCTTAAGCAGGCTCCATGCTCCCTGCAGAGTCCCAACTGGAGCTTGATCGCACAACCTGAGCCGAAATAACCCGAGCCGAAATGCAGAGTCAGATGCTCAACGAACTGGGCCATCCAGGCACCCCTATTTCCTTGTTTTTTAAAAATAATTTTGCCAGGGGGCCTGAGTGGCTCAGTTGGTTGAGCGTCCGACTTCGGCTCAGGTCATGATCTCGTGGCCAGTGAGTTCGAGCCCCACGTCAGGCTCTGTGCTGACAGCTCAGAGCCTGGAGCCTGTTTCAGATTCTGTGTCTCCCTCTCTCTCTGACCCTCCCCCATTCATACTCTGTCTCTCTCTCTCTGTCTCAAAAATAAATAAACGTTAAAAAAAATTAAAAAAAAAATAATTTTGCCAGTATGTATTCTTAAATGATACATGTTTTAGTTTTACGTGTTTGAATATTATGTAAATGGAATCATACAGTATTATTATGTGACTTACTTGCCTTTTTTGTTCAACATGTTCCTGAGAGTCATACATGTTGATGGATGTAGCTAGACTTATTTTCACTGAAAGAATATAGTACAGGACATATGCACATATTTACCCTTATTAGATAATGTTAAAATGGTTTTCAGTTGCCACCAATGTAGAATTAAAGTTGCTCTCAGTCCTTGCCAACACTTAATATTGTCATATTTAATTTTTTATCTGTTTAGGTTGGTGTGAAATGATACTTACTATGGTTTTGATTAGTATTTCCCTGTTTACTAGGGAGATTGAGGATCTTTCTGTATGTTTATTGGTCATTCAGTTTTCCTTATTGAAGTCCCTATTCAAGCCTTTTATCCATTTTCTTATTTGTTCTGTTTTTGTTTTTGTTTTGATTGGGCCTTAGATACACAGAATTGAGGTAAACATTATCCTTGGCTCATAAGCATCAAAAGAAGGCCCATTTTTGGTCTTTTTGAAATACATATTTTACTGTTTATTCATTGACTTAAATATTTTCATAGTGCTATGAATATCCATATTCCTACACCCCAATCACTCTTCTAAATTTTGTGTTTATTATACTCTTGCTTTAAAAAAAAAATGTTTATCCTGGGGCGCCTGGGTGGCTCAGTTGGTTGGGCGACCGACTTCGGCTCAGGTCATGATCTTGTAGTTTGTGGGTTCGAGCCCCACATCGGGCTCTGTGCTGACAGTTCAGAGCCTGGAGTCTGCCTCCTTTTCTGTGTCTCCCTCTCTCTGGCCCTCCCCTGCTCATGCTCTGTGTCTCTCTGTCTCAATAATAAATAAATGTTAAAAAAATTTTTTTAAATGTTTATCCTGTGTATATATGCCTAAACAATATATAGTAATTATTTACTTGTTTTTGAACTTTTTAAAAAAGGTGTCATACTGGGGCACCTGTGTGGCTTGGTTGGTTAAGCATCCAACTTCGGCTTAGGTCCTGATCTTGTGGTCTGTGAGTTTGAGCCCTGCGTTGGGCTCTGCTGACAGCTCAGAGCCTAGAACCTGCTTCAGATTCTGCGCCTCCCCCAGTCGCACTCTGTCTCTCTTTCAAAAATAAATTAAAAAAAAAAAAAAACATTAAAAAAAAAAAAGGTGGCATACTATGTAATCTTCTGGGACTTGCTTGGTTTTTTTTTTTTCTTTTTTTAAGTTTATTTATTTATTTATTTTTAGTAATCTCTATACCCAGTGTGGGGCTTGAACTCCCGACCCTGTGATCAAGTCACACGTTCTCCCAACTGAGCCAGCCAGGTGCCCCCTGTGCCTTGCTTTTATCACACAATATTATGTTATGAAAATCCATCCACCTTGCATATAGCTTTAGTTCTTCCACTTTTCTCTGATGAATAATATCTTATTGTCATTATACTTCAGTTTATCTGTTTTTCCATTCTTAATTTGTGTCTAGTTTTTTAATGTTGTGAGCAGCACTTTGAATATTCTTGTACATGTCTCAGTTCATACATGCAAAAATTTTGGCTGTTTCTCTAGTACTAGAATTGCTGGACTGTAGGGTATGTGAATATTAAATGCCTCGTTGCTTTTCATTGTGGTCAAATGAATTTATAGTCCCACTGGCAATGTATGAGAGATACCTTGATTCATATCCTTTCCTATACTTGGAATTAGACTTTATTTTTTTATTATTTTTATTTTTATTTTTTTTAACGTTTATTTTATTTTTGAGACAGAGAGAGACAGAGAATGAACGGGGGAGGGTCAGAGAGAGGGAGACACAGAATCTGAAACAGGCTCCAGGCTCTGAGCTGTCAGCACAGAGCCTGACGCGGGGCTCGAACTCACGGACTGCGAGATCATGACCTGAGCCGAAGTCGGCCGCCTAACCGACTGAGCCACCCAGGCGCCCCTGGAATTAGACTTTAAATTTTGCCAATTAAATGAGTGTGAACAGTATGTGATTGTGATCTTGATTTGCATTTCACTAATAACCAGTGAAACTGAGTATCTCTTCGTATGTTTATTAACTATTTGTGTGTCCTCTACTGTGAAATGTTTTTTCCTTTGCCCATTTTTCTCTTTTTGGTTGTTTGGCTTTCTTTTTCTTACCAGTTTGTAGTAGTTCTTTTTTCTGGTATAGATAGTCCAGTGGCCATACATTGCTCCAAATATCTTCTGTTTTGGTTTTGTCTTTTCACTCTAAAGTATCTTTAATGAACAGAGATTCTTGATTTTAATATAGTTATATTATTTCCTTTATAAGTGCTTTTTGTGTTTTAAGAAATCCTTACCTTGGGGTGTCTGGACGGCTCAGTCAGAAGAGCAGGCGACTCTTGATCTCAGGGTCATGAGTTCAAGCCCCGTGTTGGGCATAGAGCTTACTTAAAAAATAAAAATAAAAATAAAAATAAAAGCTTTATAGGTTTGCCTTCACATGTATTTACTATATCTAGAATAGATTTTTATGTCCATTGATGGATGAATGCATAAAGAAGATGTGGTATGTATATACAGTGGAGTATTAGCAATCAAAAAGAATGAAATCTTGCCATTTGCAACTACGTGGATGGAACTAGAGGGTATTATGCCAAGCGAAATTAGTCAGAGAAAGACAAATATCATATGACTTCACTCATACGAGGACTTTTAAGACACAGAACAGATGAACACAAGGGAAGGGTAGCAAAAATAACATAAAAACAGGGAGGGGGACAAAAACATAAGAGACTCTTAAATATGGAGAACAAACAGAGGGTTACTGGAGGGGTTGTGGGAGGGGGGATGGGCTAAATGGGTAAGGGGCACTAAAGAATCTACTTCTGAAATCATTGTTGCACTATATGCTAACTAACTTGGATGTAAGTTAAAAAAATAAAATAGAATCGATTTTTAAATACAATTTGAAGTAAGAATCCACTGAAATTTTTTCATTCCGCAAATACTTATTAAGCACCTGCTTTGTGCCAGGCATTGTGTATGGGTCTGTTTTGGGGCCTGTGTTCTGTTGACTTGGTCTGTTTATTGACGCATGTGCCAGTACCCAGTGCTTAATTGTGATAGCTCTTCAGTAAGTTTTGACATCTAGTAGCACAAGTCCTCCCACTTTGTTCTTAAAAAAAAAAAAACTGACTTGCTATTTGCCCTTTGTGCTTCTTTTCTTTTTTTAATATTTATTTATTTAAATGGCAGTATTCTTTTTTTAATGTTTATTTATTTTTAATGTTTTACTTATTTGAGAGAGAGGGAGAGAGAACGTGAGCAGGGGAGAGGCAGAAAGAGGGGGGCGGACAGAGGATCCAAAGCGGGCTCTGTGCTAACAGCAGAGAGCCTGATGCAGAGTTCGAACTCATGAACTGAGACATGAGATCATGACCTGAGCTGAAGTCAGACGCTTAACCAGCTGAGTCACCCAGGAGCCCTTTGAACTTCTATATAAATTTTAGAATTCATCAAGTGCTGGGATTTTGGTTGTAATTTTATTGAATCTTTACATCATCTTTTTTGTTTTGTTTTTAAGTTTTTTATTTATTTAAGTAGTGTCTACATCCTATGTGGGGTTCACACTTAAAACTCTGAGATCAAGAGTTGCATGGTCCTCTGACTGAGCCAGCCAGGCACCCGTGAATCTTTATGCCATCTTAGGGAGAATTGATATTTTGAGAATATTTAGCCTTTGCATCAGTGAACATGGCATGTTTCCATTTATTTGGGTCCTTTTATTTTATTTTTTATTTTATTTACGTCTTGTCTGTTTTTTTAGAGGGAGGGAGAGCACGCAAGGAGGGGCAGAGAGAGAAGGAGACAGAGAATCCCAAGCAGGCTGTGCCCTGTCAGCACAGAGCCTGAGGCGGGACTTGATCTCAGGAACTGTAAGATCATGACTTAAGTGGAAGTTGGACACTCAACCGACTGAGCCACCCAGGCCCCCAGATTTTTTTTTTTAATGTTTATTTATTTTGGGGAGAGAGAGCTCAAGAGCACATGCACGCACAGGGGAGGGGCAGAGAGAGTCAGGGACAGGGTATCAGAAGCAGGCTCTGTGCTGTCATCAGAGAGCCCAATGCAGGCTTGAACTCACAAACTGTAAGATCATACCCAAACCAAAGTTGGATGCTTAACTGACTGAGTCACCCAGGCACCCCTAGAAATTTTTTCAAAGTAATTACAAAAATTTTGTTTTTAATGTTTATTTTTGAGAGAGAGAGAGAGAGCGCGCGCGCGCGAGTGCGCACAGGGGAGGAGGGGTAAAGAGGGAGACAGAGAATCCCAAGCAGGCTTTGCACTGCCAGTGCAATGCCCCATGTGGGGCTTGAATTCACAATCCATGAGATCATGACCTGAGCTAAAATCAAGAGTCTCTTGCTCAACTGACTGAGCCACCCAGGCTCCCCTCCAAGTACTTCTTTTTAATGCTATCATAAACTATCTTTTAAAATTTTTATATTTAGGTTGTTTACTGGTATAGAGAAATGTAGTGCAGTTCTTTTTTATTTAGACATATATCCAGGGTCTCTGTAGATCTCTTTCTACTACCTGTTGTTTCTGTGAGCTCTCACTCGTAGTGCTTTGTTTCCTTGCATGTTTTGTAATTTTTGACTCTGCGGTCATATTTTTTGGAACTTTGTGGCCTGGGATGAAGATAGGTTCTTAAAGCAAGATTTGCCTTTACTTTGTAAAAGAGGTAGCTTTTGAGATGGGCTTTGTCCTTGTTGAATGTAGTACATGAGGAACATGGAATCAAGGGGTGGCTTCTGTCTTAAACAATTGGGTAGTTGGTGGTGAGAATAGGAACCCTGGGAAAGAAGAGCATAGGAGAAATAAAGCAGTGGATGCAGTCAAGATTATGGAGGAGGTGTAATGAAAGGGATGGGCTGTGGATTGAAATGGAAGTCAAGAAAGGGTGTTGTTAAGGATTATAATTAGTTTCTCAACCTGAGTGGATATTGGTGTCATTAACAAGAATATTAAAAGAGAAGTCTGGAAGTTAAATATGAATGCCTCTCTATAAGTTGTTAGATCCAGTTGAATTTGAAGTGCCTCTAGGATTCACAGGTGGAGCTGGCTGGGAGGTTGTTGGAATTGTGAATCTGGAGCTCAGAACAGAAATCAAGACGGAGTGAGTCTGGGCAGGCATCTATATAGAGGGTAGAGTTAAAGCTCCATCTACAACATTGCCATGAGAGTAAAAGGCTTAATACAATAAAAACAACTTCGGGGGCTCCTGGGTGGCTCAGTCAGTTGAGCATCTGACTTCAGTCCGGGTCATGATCTCACAGTTTGTGCCTGGCATCGGGCTCTGTGCTGACAGCTCAGAGCCTGGACCTTGCTTTGGATTCTGTCTCCCCCTCTCTCTGCCCCTCCCCTGCTCATACTCTGTCTCTTTCTCTCTCAAAAATAAATAAACGTAAGCAAACAAACAACTTAGTATTTGGAGCCAAGTCTTGCTTCTTTCACTATGAGTGTGGTATATAAAACAGTATCCACCTTTTAGTCTTACATTCTGCCTTATACAGAGGATTAAACAAGCACCAAATAGTGCCTGGAGCCCGACCTCTGGGTTTCTATCCCAGTTTACCAACTGTGTAGCTTTGGGCAAATTACTTAACCTCCCTGTGGGCAGAGTGAGGATAATAATAGTATGGAGTTTAAGAGGTTGTTGTAAGGATCACAAAATCACATACAGTGCCTGGCACAGGGTAAACAATGTTATATGTGTATTGAAAATGCTTTATAAACTATAAAGATACTCATAATTGGAAGAGCAGAGGGTCATCTTCGAAGAAGACCTACCTTTAAGGGATGAGAGGAAGAAAAGAGAATTTTTAAAAAGAGGGAAAGAGGACTCAGAATGTTGGGATAATCAGGAAATGACCATGTCAAGGAAGGTTCAGTGGGGAGGGTGTGATGAGAATTGTTGTGATGATGATTTATAAAAGATTTCCTATCTATTTCAGTTATTGTTAGTCACCTCTTTTTCTTAAACTCTTGGAGCCTTTTGGACCATAACTATTTAAAAAGAAATAAGAGTTTGTAAGCATTTCACAATTTACAAAGAGATTTAACTATCTCCTCCAATTCTCACACTGTTAGGTAGAAGTTGTTGCCTCTATTTAGTAAGTGAGAAAATTGAGGCTCACAAGGTAGACTTGCCCAAGTAACAGAGCTTGAGTTGCAGTTCTGTTTTTTGATACTGAATCTCCTTTGATAATCCTATATGCCTAATTAGATCGCAAGTTTCCTGAGGCATTAATCTAATCAGTAATTCCTTGCCTAGCTCAATGCTGGGTGGCTCTTCTCTTAGTGTTCAAAGTAGACTAAGTGAAGAGTGGCTTGGGTCTGGAATAACATGTTCTTTCTCCCCTCTTCCCTCTAGCGCCCTCACAAGGCCAATGCTGAGGAGATGACCAAGTACCACAGTGACGACTACATTAAATTCTTGCGCTCCATCCGCCCAGATAACATGTCTGAGTACAGCAAACAGATGCAGAGATGTAAGTCCATTCTGTTCCCTCCTTACTCTCAAGGCCCCAGTTGGATCTGCCCTTCAGTTGCAGAGGCCTACCCTGCCTTCCCTTGTATCTCCCATTCATCCCACACTTGATTTCCCCTGCCTTCCAAGGATGCCAAAGTGCAGCTCTTGTCTCCAGTCTAGCTTTCCTTGTTTCTTGATTATAAAGAATAGTGTTTGATCTTTGTCTAGTTAGGTTCACAACAATATGCCAAGAAAACCGTAATTGTTGTGATGGAAAACGCACTGACGTAGGGGAGGGAGACAGAGATAGAAGTCCCAGCTCTGACTCTTAACTGACCAGGCTGGTCACTTCCCCTCAGATTTTTCTTTCGTAAAATGGACTGGATGTCATCCCATACAACTGTAACTGCTCTCACTTTGTATTAATTGAGAATCGAGGGGCCACTTAGGACAGATTCTAGATGATGTAATCTTTGAGTTGAGGTGATTCTACCCCTGCTTCCTGAGACTTGAAACAGGTGTCATCTCGGAAGCTACACTCAGTTTGTAGGAATTAATGAGGCTTATTTTAGCTATGGGAGAAAATGTGTTTAAATTTGGAAGAAACTTATATCTGACTTCTCCCTGTGTTATTTTAGAAATTATCTCTTAGCACTTAATATCTCATATAATAAAACAGTGAAACAGCATTGTCCAGAAGTTTTGATTAGCTTGTAACAGTTTATTTGGAAATATCAGCAAATCTGTGGCACTTGTTGCTACTGGCCACAAGGTAGTCTGATTCCCAAGACAGAAAGTTTATTTGTTATAATAGTTGTGCAGTTGTAATGATTACAGAACCACAGAGACCTTTTTTATTTTTTTATTTAAAAATTTTTAATATTTATTTTTTTTTTTTTAATTTTTTTTTTTCAACGTTTATTTATTTTTGGGACAGAGAGAGACAGAGCATGAACGGGGGAGGGGCAGAGAGAGAGGGAGACACAGAATTGGAAACAGGCTCCAGGCTCCGAGCCATCAGCCCAGAGCCCGACGCGGGGCTCGAACTCACTGACCGCGAGATCGTGACCTGGCTGAAGTCGGACGCTCAACCGACTGCGCCACCCAGGCGCCCCATAATATTTATTTATTTTTGAGAGAGAGAGACACACAGAGGGCGAGCGGGGGAGGAGCAGAGAGAGAGGGAGACACAGAACCTGAAGCAGGCTCCAGGCTCTGTGCTGTCAGCAGAGTCTGATGCGGGGCTCAAACTCATGAACTGTGAATCATGACCTGAGTCAAAGTCGGACGACTTTAACCGACCGAGCCACCCAGGTGCCCCTATAGTTTTTTGTTTTTGTTTTTGTTTTTGTTTTTACAGAGGCCTTTTTTAAAGTATTATTACTACCCACAACTCCAGGAGCTGCTGCCCCTGTAAGTGCAGTATTTGCTCTTTGAATTGGCAGGATCTTATTTCCTTCCAAGATGAGACAAATTCCTTTCTTTGCTCTAGATGGCTTTAGAGCTTTTCATAACCTATCAAGGCCAGTGATCAGGCTCCACTGTCAGCAAAGAGGACTCTCATTAGAGAAGCAGCTTGGTATTGAGGCAAGAAAATGAGTTATTTTTTGTTTAAAAAAAATTTTTTTTAATTTTTTTTAACATTTATTTATTTTTGAGACAGAGACAGAGCATGAACGGGGGAGGGTCAGAGAGAGAGGGAGACACAGAATCTGAAACAGGCTCCAGGCTCTGAGCTGTCAGCACAGAGCCTGATGCAGGGCTCAAACTCATGGACCATGAGATCATGACCTGAACTGAAGTCAGATGCTTAACCAACTGAGCCACCCAGGCACCCCTGTTTAAAATTTTTTTTAATGTTTATTTATTTTTGAGAGAGAGGAGAGTGCCAGTGGGAAAGGGGCAGAAAGAAAGGGAGACACAGAATCTGAAGCAGGCTCCAGGCTCCAAGCTGTCAGCACAAAGCCTGATGTGGGGCTCAAACCCACAAACCGTGAGATCATGACCTGAGCCAAAGTCGGATGCTTATTGACTGAGCCACCCAGGCACTCCAAGAGAATGAGTTTTGATGTCTTGGTTTGAATCCCTTAGCTCTACCACTTAACTGTGTGTTCTTAAGCAAGTCCTCTAGCCTCTCTGAGCCTTGTTTTCTCTTCTTTAAAAGGAAGACAATAGTGCTTATTTCATAGTGGAGGTTGTCGGGGATAGGTGAGATAGCACTGTCAATGAAGCACTGACTGTCAATGAATAGTAACTTTTGCTGTGATGACTTATTATTTTCATCATTTTCCAATCTGTCAAGGCAGACATAAAATATTAGGCCCTCAGGAGTGCCCAGGTTTGGGTCTGACTTCCAGTTTGCTCCAGTTTTCCTGAAACTAGCATTCTAAGATTGTGCATTAAAAAATTAGGTCTGGGATTTTCTCTCATTGAAGACGGGTTAGGAAGGATGAGGTTCTCTATGGACTTAAGGTACCTTACTGACTTGACTTACAGGGTTATAGAAAGATGTCACTTAGTGAAGTGCTGTATAACCAGGGGTATCTTCAGAAACAATAACAGCGATGTGTGAGCTGAGCTCTTTTTTTTTTGTATTTACCAACACCTAAGCTAGGAAGTTATACATGTAATAAGACTAAATAAGTTAGGTTTCCTTGCTCTTGGCTAGGATGTAATAAACATTTTGTGGTCATTTTGAGACTTTGAGAACTTTGATCAGAAGTTCTGATCTAATATTTTAATTAGTTAAAATGGGAACATGATGAGCAGTGGGCTTCCTGACAGCCTGACTCAGCCTGCCCATTTGCAGTTGGTCCCCTGGCAGCCAGCCTTGGCCTGCCAGGGAGTTCGTGGCTTATTGGGCTGAGGCCTTATTAAAAATAATAATAAATAAAAGGGTGCCTGGGTGGCTTAGTTGGTTAAGCTTCTGGCTCTTTTGTTTGTTTGCTTGTTTGTTTATTTGGGTGGGGGGGAGAAGGGCAGAGGGAGAGGGAGAAAGAGGACCTGAAGCAGGCTCTGTGCTGACAGCAGAGAGCCCCATGTGGGGCTTGAACTCATGAACCGCGAGATCATCACCTGAGCCAAAGTCGGACGCTTAACCAACTGAGCTACCCGGGCACCCCAAGTGTCCAACTTTTGATTTTGGCTCGGATCATAGTCTCACAGTTTTTGGGATTGAGCCCCGTGTCAGGCTCTGTACTGCCAGTGCACAGCCCACTTGGGATTCTCTCTCTTCCTCTCTCTCTCTGTCCCTCCCCTGCTCATGTGCATGCACGCATGCTCTCTCCCTCTCTTTCAAAATAAATAAATATTTAAGAAAATTAAGAAATAACTGAATAAAAAATAAGATGGATTCAAACATGAATAAGTGCAATGGTTTTTTTTTTTTTTGCCAGATTATCAGAATGTGAAACGTGGTGGAAAATGATAAAAGGGAATTATGGTGGTGAAATTTGAAGACATTGTCATTGTCATCTTTTTTATAGATGTATAAACTGAATTTTCCAGGGTCTCCTAACAAGGTAGTGGTAGAATGGAGAATGGAACTTGTCTCTTCCTGATTCTATAGTATTTTTAAATATGTTGCATGTAAAATATTTCAGACACACACAAAACGTATAAAAAAATAATAGAATGTACATCCATGTACCTACTACCTACCTTCCTTCCTCCCTTTCTTTCTTTCTTTCTATTTTGTTTTAATATTTATTTATTTTTTTTTTTGAGAGAGAGACAGAGTGTGAGCTGAGGAGGTGCGGAGAGTGGGAGACACATAATCCAAAGCAGGCTCCAGGCTCTGAGATGTCAGCACAGAGCCTGACGCGGGGCTCGAATTCACGGACTGTGAGATCATGACCTGAGCCGGAGCTGGATGCTCAACTGACTGAGCCACTCAGGCACCCCCCCTTTTTTTTTTTAAGTTCATTTATTTTTGAGAGAGAGGGGGACAGAGCATGAGCAGGGGAAGGGCAGATAGAGAGGGAGACAGAATCTGAAGCAGGCTCCAGGCTCTGAGCTGTCAGCACAGAGCCCGATGTGGGGGGCTCAAACCCACAGACCACAAGATCATGACCTGAGTTGAAGTCAGACACTTAACTAACTGAGCCACCCACGTGCCCCTACCAACCTTTCTTTCTAGGAAACAAAACGCTGCCAATA